>NW_024870834.1:23857500-24562500 GCF_019054845.1 Dipodomys spectabilis | reverse complement strand
CTGCTCTGTCTGGCTAGCACCTTCACCTTTTCCAATCTTCACTCAAATGTCTCCTCAGTGAAGCTGACCTGGCCCTGACCATCCCTGGCAATCTTGAAAATTTTCTCTAATCCTGTGATTTCTACTCACTCGACTCCATGACCCAACCCTCCCTTTTTCACTCTGATACTTACTAATATATTATACAACTTGTTTATTATCTGTGTTTAAAGTGTCCTGTCTTCCCACCTCTAGAACTGTAAGCTTCATGAGGAGCAGGGACGTTGGTCATTACCTAGCTCATTGGGAACACTGGTTCATTACTCACTTTCTGATACCTACTACATTGGGCTCACAGTTGCTTTTCTTTGCTCACTAGTGATTCCCTTTTGGAGACAAAGACTGTCCAAGGAGCCTGACCTGAGAAGAACTAGAGCTTAAGCAAGCCCAGGTATTACAATGCAAAACTACCCAACAAGCCAAGTCACTGGGACAGGTTCAGACTCATAAAGGAGTCTTCAGTAAACCAAGTTCAGGAGAAACAGGGACAGAAAGATCCATGGAGTTTGTGGAGAATAGGTGAACAAGAAGTTGCCTACTAGTGGTATAACTGAAAATAACAGGAAATTAACAAACAGCAAAGACTTTTTTGTTGTTGTTGTTGGTTGTGGGGCTTGAACTCTGGGCCTGGGCGCTGTCCCTCAGCTCTTCAGCTCAAGGCTAGCACTCTACCACTTGAGCCACAGCGCCACATCTGATTTTCTGGTGTTTTTTTTTTTTTAATTGGAGATAAGAGTCTCATGGACTTGCTGCCCGAGCTGGCTTTGAACCATGATCCTCAGATCTCAGCCTTCTGAGTTGCTAGGATTACAGGTGTGAGCCACCCACCAGTGCCCAGCTAGCAAGGACTTTTTAAAAAGATGTGAACCATTTGTGAGGGTGGGGGGTAGGGGGTGTTTGTGTGTGTGCCAGAACTCAGGACTGGGTACTGCCCCTTAGCTTTTGGAATTTGTCTGCCCTTGTTAGATTTGAATCTCAATCGCAGATCTCAGCCTCCTGAATAACTAGGATTACAGGCATGAACCACCACCATCTGCTTTTGGACCGATTTCTTTGAGCTAGCAGATGTCAAGTGTTGTGATTTAAATCATTCCTTTATGTGAGTAAGATATATTGAAGAGCCTTTGCTTATGCAGAGTCTCATAACCCAATAGCCAATCTCTAGATGGCCCCAAATATCTTCATCTAGTCCAAGTGCCCGTGTTATTCTACTTCTGCTGTGCGCCAGGCTGGTCTACATGGCAAATAGAAATGATGGTGTATGGTTGCAGAGACTGGGTTACAAAACGGATTTTTTTTGGTTTGTTTTTCCTTAGTCTAAGCTGTTCATTCTGGAGGAAATCAATTTCTGTGTTTTTTGCTTACTAGACAAAAGATCTGAGTGGAGGAAAACTATGACCTTCTGTCAACAGCCAGCCTCTGACCAGGTTTGGGAATGAGCTATTCCAAAGGCAGATCCTCCAACCCCAGCCCCCTCCTTCAGATGGCTACAGGCTCTTAGAGACCCAGATTCAAGATGGCCTAACCAAGCCACTCCTGTATTCCTGGGCCCAGAAACAATGAGAGAGAAAACAAATAAGTATTGTTGTTTTAAGCCAGTAGGATTTAGAGTACTTTGTGAGATAGCAATAGATAATTACTTACTATATTAAGAATTAAAACAGCCGGGCACTGGTGGCTCATGCCTGTAATCCTAGCTACTCAAGAGGCTGAGATCTGAGGATCATGGTTCAAAGCCAGCAGAAAGAAAAATCTGTGAGACTCTTAGCTCCAATAAGCCACTCAGAAAAAGCCAAAAGTGGCACTGTGGCTCAATAGATGGAGCACTCACATTGAGCAAAAAGAGGTTCAGGGACAGCACCAGGCTTTGAGTTCAAGCCCTAGTACCAGAGAAGAAATAAATAAAGAATTAAAACAGAAAAAAATAGTATTTATTTAATTTTATTCAGTTTTTATTCCTTTACATAAATAAATCAATACTCAGTAGTTTATTAAAACTTGTTGTCACTTGAAAGTTAAAAATAGCAGACATTACAAAAAAGTAGCTTATTTATTTATTTATTTTTTATTGTGAGAATATCGAAAAGTAGCTTTTTTTAAAGCAAAAACTTAGTAAGAAGAGTGACAGTGTTGTATATTTTTGCCAATCTCTTTCATGTCTCCCTTAATGTGAGACAGCTGGAGTCTCATATCTACTTCTGCATTCAATCAGCTGTGATAATGTTGTTTTGGTTGAATTATGTGAAGCAAACCCAGTCTCCCTTAGATATGTTATAGGAAGAGGGAGGTGTATGTTAATGGTCTTTTCAGATAATTGTGGATATTCTTCTTTGACATGATACCAAATGTCAACTAATGGTAGTATCTCAAAGGTTATTTGCCATATGGAATATGATACTATATCAACAAACCTTTTAAACTCCTGTCTAGCTTGTATTTTTGTCCTAACCTTTCTTTTAATTACCATACACAGGTCACTTGCTTCATAAGTTATGTTTATCTTCTTATTTTCATCTATTCCATGAGATCTTAAACTTCCTATTTGTTCCTATCATCATTGACTTCACCAGAAACTTCTGTCAGTGTTGGGAAGGCATTGAGCTTAACAAAATGTAATTTCCCCAAAATTCTAATATTTGCTCCAAGCTTCTGTTCTGGCAATAATCCTGTTGATTTTCTTTCCCCAAGTGACAAATCTCTGTTTCATGTTTTTAGTAAAATGTCTGTCAAATGACTGAGTCTGGGAAACCATGGTTACTGTATATGGTCATTTGGTATTAACATGGGGTTGGTCAACATGGCTACTGTATATCACAAATCAGTGCTCACCTGTGTGCGCTCCCTGGAGATGACATCAAGCCGCATGACACACCAACCATTGCTTGGTACCTTTCTAACATCTCCTTCTACAGAGTGCTAAAACAGTACACTTTGGGCAAGGTTTTATGAAACCATTTTGATTGCTTCATCTAGGATAGCATTCTGAGGTGAAATTGGCTTTTCTTCCCCCCATATGTTTATAGCAGTGAAGAATACTATGACTCCCAGTAGAGACTGATACCAACAATTTACCCAAACATCAAGGTAAAGAAGGCAAATAACATCTTATTATTATGAAAGTTCTTTGGGCCTCCAAGACACCCTCATGGGGTTTCAGGGATCGCAGGGTTCCATAGCCTTCACTGTGAGAAGTCCTGCTTCTGGGAAATGGGTGCCATTCCTCGGTGCTGGTATCACATTCTAAGACATGCATAGGCCAGATCTTTGTACACTTATTGCATAAGTGGAAAACATATCATTAGACAGCAGCTTGTTCTTGTGGATAGGTTCGATATGAGATGGGTTCTTTGTTTAAGGGAGATTATGGTAATCTTCGTGCTTCTGTTTATTCTTCTTGTAAGCCTCTGAGAAATTCCTCAGGTTGGCAATGTTGAATAAATAGGGCGGATGAGGAAGCTAACACCTGCACCCCTTCCGGTAGACCATTGCTCCCAACATCCAAGCAGCAAAAACTCAGAGGGCACAGAAGATCTCCATATCAGACTAGGGGCTTCTTCCAGCTCCAGGCCAGAGTGGACAAAGTTCACAACCAACAAAACAAAACTACCTCAGGCTAGGTAGTTCAAACAGCCCTGCCTCCGTGAGCTTTCTTGGTGCTTAGGACTAGAGGCCTGGCCTCTCCCACAGTGCCTCAGAATTCCTACCACAATGACTTGGAGAGAAGCAGAACAGGGTTGTTCTGCGGTGGTTGTTTTCCATTCTTGTTCAGTCTAGCTTTCTCCTCCTTTCACCGCAGAAACACAGGGTAAACTTGACCCCCCCATACCTGACTGGACCCAGCCATGCAATGAGTGAGCATTTGGCTGTTCTACCTGCCTAGGTCAGCCTTGCACTACAGACATGAGCAGTGAGTACCTGAGGCCTGAGAACTGGAGACCCTTCCAACATCTGTTTGCCTAGTTGAGGAGCAGAAGAAATTACCCAAACCTTCAAACATGGAAATGAAAGGGAAGCCTAAAGCCTCTGGCAACCCTGAGTCATGTGATCATGGTCCTTTGGTGCTCCCTTTCATCTGTTGAGATCTCCAACACCCAGCCTTTGCATCATTCTCTAGGTCAGCAGGATTAGGTGGATGGGAGGCGACCAGAAATTTCTGCTTATCAAATAAAGGCAGAAGCAGGTGTTTGAAAAGCCCTTCCCTGCTGAAAGCCAGGACAAATAAAGTGAACAGTGTGGCTAAGTCAACATCCTCCAGCAAGTACATTTTCTTTCCCAGAGCTCTTTTTCTTTTCTTCTTCCTCTGGTTCTGAACCTCTTGAAGTCTCTGGGAACCAATCGCCAGAACAAACCATTCAAAGAGCTAAGGAGCTAGGGGAACATTAGAGCATGTGACATCCTAAGCCAAACAATGGCCTTCTATGGTACATCCCCAGAACCAGCATTCAGAGACACCCAGAAGTTTCCATCTAGTCATGATCTGGAACCAATTACTGATGGTCACCTAAGAAGTGATTCCACTTTCAAACCATGAGGCCATATTGGTAGCTTGAATTGACACTGGTGAAAATATTTATACCACAGAAACTGGTAAGCTACAAACCAAACTCCTCCCTTTCTTGCCTCTGTCCTCTACTGTAGCAATCTTACAGTGCCTCTACTATTGCAAGCACCAATTCAAATATGATTCTCAGATCAATTATATTGGAATTCCCTAGAGAAGAGGTGAGGCAGGGTGAGGGGAGTTGTTATTTAACAGGGAGATTTCCTGCCCAACTGGAATGAAATAAGCCTAAGATTCTCTGGAGGTAGAGCCTGGAGGAAAGCTTTTTTAGCAAGTCCCGAAGGCTATTAATAAATTCAATAAAACTTGAGACTTCAGGCTTAGGGAGTGGGAGAGAAGAGTGGGTGTGCATCTGGCTCTTGGCATCTAAAATAAACAGCTGGCGTCCGTCCCAGTTGGCTTGAGAATGGACAGCTGTTTTCCCTCGAGATATAAACTTCATGACAGGAAAGGGAGGTGGGAACTCTAGGGTCCCAGCTACTCACTGACAACACAACTGGTTCTGCCCTGGCTCTCAGCATGTCCCCACAGCCTTGAAACTTTGACCCAAGGCAGCACAAACACATGCCAAATACATGCACCATCATGACAAGGTTCCCATCAGTCCCCCCCTCCCTCCTCCCGTGGTTGGAGTCATAGAACCCAGGGAGAACCCACAGTCCAGGTTCTGTATTAGATTGCCCAGGATAGTAAGTGATTTTCTTTCAGGAACTTTTCCAACCAAGCATGCATTGTGAAGCAAATACCTTGTTGACTTTATCCTCACCTGGACAAGAAGGTACTCTAAGGGGGGAAAAAAAAAGGAAGAAGAAGAAAAGTGAAGAGAGAAGTCTTTCTTAGCCAGATGTGAAACAGAAAGTGTGAGGGAGCACAACTCTGCTCTAGACTTATTTCACACTTGCTTGAGGGGGTGAGTCTGATTATTATTATTTTTCTTGTCTTCTGAAAGCTTGGCTGTGTTTTATACCAGTCCTGAGAGGTAGGTACTGAAGAGAAAACAAAGACTGAGTCAGTAATAGGAAGTGAAAGCTAGCAAGTGGAAAAACTGAGGTTTGGCCCTAATTTTTATGCACAAAAAGCACTTTCCTCTCAAGCACAACAAAGTATTTTTTTCAGCATGTCGTTGGAGCCCAAATAAGGCAGGAAACTGAAGTGACATCGGACACAGAAGCTCAAAGTACTGTGAATTCCTAAACCAACGCCCCCTTTATCGCACACAAATTCAGAAACATAATCCAAAACCACATGTAAACAAACAAACAAAAGCCCTTCAGGGTAACAGCCTATTATATTGTAAACTATTAGATTATCTACTAGAATGGGAGTCAACCATGTTTATGCAGGTAAGGTAGCAACACCCCATACCAGATATTTAAGCTGTCTGGAAATGTCACTTGCAGAGACAACCAGTATGTGGAGACCTTGCTGTAATTGGATTTTGTTTTCATTCTAGTGGGAGATGGTTAGAGCTGGGGACATTAAGAATTTTGTGTGAGACATTTAAAAGGGAGGTGTCAATCTGAGGGGTTCACAGGATGGAGATGATGGCCACTCTCCACCTGGATGAGATCATTCAGGGCTGGAGAGGAAGAGCTCTGCCTCTGCTCTTCCACCATGGGCCTTCCAGAGGCTGACCGCTGTGAAGGAAGTAGCTGGAAAAGCCATTCAGGGACCCAGGGCACAACTGACTCCAGCCTCCTCTTTTCCTATGAACCAGGAAGACTGTCCTGTGGGTGTGAGAGAGAGTTGAACTTAGAGAATATGAATAGGCCTTGTTCCAGGCAATGCTTCATGATCCTAAATTATTACTTTGTCTTTCTTTCTGAGTCCCTAACCAAAGCCCTTAAATGGATTGGTAAAAGGAAGAAAGCAACTATCTCACAGAGGGGCACAAATGAGGCTGAACCACCAGGCTCTCTTTGAGACTAGAGAAAAATCTCTGATGTGTGGAGTTTCAGGGAGCCTAAGCAGATGTCCCTGGGCAGGAAGGTATTTTGGGGTGAGGCTATGGCCCTGCTCCCTTCCTGCTTCCTTACATTGTTCTCACAGCAGCTCCTTTCTTTCCTCCATTTCTGAATCTCCAGAGTCTTGACAACCACAAGAATGTTCCCAGTGGCTCCTTTGGCACCAGTAGCCATGCTCTGGCAATTATGGTGACTAGTGTACATTAAACACTTAATAGAGACAGGTCCAATGCCAAGCATTTTACACAATGCTAACTTCATCTTGAAGCCACTCTACATGGTCAGGTCAAATAATGTTCTCATTCAATAGGGACCCTGGAGAATTAGAGGAGATGCACATTGGCCACCTGTGGACATAGCAGGTAGGCTAATGTTTGAAACAGGTTACAAAATCATATTTAGGGCAGCATGATGGAAGAGAAGACTGCCTATGACTGGTCAAGTGTTCTGGCCTGGAAAGACTGGGACTGCTGTTTAGCAGAATGCCAAAGATTGAGTCCATACTCTCCTTGTGGAAGGGAGCTTTCTACAACTTGGCTGGTGGGCCTCTTTCTGAGGTCTGAGAAGACAACCCAGGTCAAGCCATGGTGCTAAGGGGCATCAGCTTGTGTCTTGAGACAGAGAACACAAAAACACCTCCAGAACTTCTGTGATGAGCTAGAGGACCCAGTTTTTCCAGGTCAGACCTTTTAAGAGACAGCAAAAGAATACGGAAACCTCGCTCGCCATTTCTGAGATATCTAGGTTCTTCTTTCTCTGAAAGAGAGCTTTTGGAAGATTCCATAATCCTCCTCTTGGCTCAGAAGTCCAGCCACCCCCTCCCACCCCATAAAACAACTCAGAGCCATCTGATTTGAAGCATGTACCGACTTGTGTGTGGAAGACAGTAATTACCTCCAATTCCAGTTAGGAAAGCTGAAACCTGCCTTTTTCATGCCTCAAACAATTATCGAAGTGCCTTTTGAAGCTCTGGATAGAAGAGAAAAGCAAAACAAACCAGAGCCAATTAGAGCCTGGGATTTGAGGGTGGCTTAGTATTGTGCAGAGGGACTTGGGAGGAACTGTGGGAGAGGGTCAAAGGTCACCCCAAACCTCCAGCTGCCAACCAACAGTTGCCTGTGCCAAAAGAACCATTATTTTGCATTTAAAAATCAAGGCCTTCTTCTTCCTGGCGCAGGAACAATTTGCAGGAACAGCCTCTGCAGGGCTGTTGAAGAGGGCTCCCGATTAGATAAGACCCGGAATGCGTTTGATGTTGGGAAAAACAGTGCTCTGACAGCTTTCCCTACTTGCAAAGGCAATGGTTTTCCTCAGCTGAAACATGGTGAGAGAAACAGGCTCACCAGGAACTCCTCTCTCTGAGTGTGTCTGAGGAGTTTATGCATCTGTGTGCCATTGAGAGTTAAGATTCTCAGACCCTAAAGCTCTTCTGAGTGAGACGGTGGGATGGGGCTGTTAGGAGGTAGGCTAACTACTATCGGAAGGAAGTAGAAAGCAGAACACCGCGCAAGAGGTCAGAGGGCAGCAAGTGGCGCTGGGGAGGGGAAGGATGTCTGAGGCGGGTACTTCTTTACAGTTGTGGGTGATATTCAACATGGTGCCACAAAGCACAGAGTAGAAAGTGAGTTGAGGCTGAAGCCAGGTTAGGGTGGGCCAAGGTCTGTTCATGAGACTGGCTGGCAGGCATTTTTTAGTTAACAGAATTGGATTGACAAGATGGCACCATCTAGGAGCTTTCCTTTTGAGTATGAGCTAAGATTAGGGTTGTACAATGAGCCTAAGAAAGAGATCTTGCTGTGTCTTGTGTATGTTCCTAACCCAAGTTTTGTAGAGGATCATTGACTTGGCTTTGGTGTGTAAGTGCCTGACTTTCCATCTGCCATCATTTACTCGACAATAGGCTTCTACTATAAGAAACAGCCTTGGTGGAAATAATATCCCTGTAGAGAGAACCAAAGAGGACCTTGCTCAGGAATATGTCTTCAGCATTCAAGATGAAGTAAGTATCAATGTTCTGGTAACATCAGAGAAAGGGTTTGTGTTTTCTCTTTTATTGGCAGTACTGGAATTTGAACTCAGAGCCTCAAACTTGCTAGGTTGGTGCTCTATATGGATTTAGCTGTGCCTGACCCACCATCCACCTACTTTAGATTTCCCATTGTTGCTGTGGTCACAGGAGCATGCTACCGCACCCATCTTCCCTCCATGGAAACAGAGTCTTATGGACTTTAATGCCTTGGCTGACCTGGAACTTCTTATCCTCCCAATCTTAGTCTCTCAAGTAGTTAGGATTATAGATGTGAGTCACCAGTGCCTGGCTTGTCTGACTTTTTTTGATCATGGTAGTGACTAAGATATCCCACATCTTTACTAGGTGCTGTTCTAAAGGAGGTGCATGGTTAACCCACGTCTCACTTCAGTCCTCTATTGTAAGTGCTGTTACTCACTTCACTGTGGGTGAGAAGATGGGACAAAGAGGTCAACACCTGCCCAAGGACACAGGGAGTGTGGGATCCATAAAGAGAACTCCTATCTAACCACAGAGTGAGTTAGGACTATCATAAGTTTACAAATACAAACTAAAAGGTGCTTGTATTTTTCAACTTAAACTTTTTCAGGCTCTAGTAGACTATAATTTAAGAGATGAGTGGAGGGAATGGAAAGATAACATAAGGACAAAATAAACCTTAGCTGGGATAAGGCCTGGGTCTCACTGCTACTCATTCCTGATGGTGTGGTACCAATACCAAGAACCAGAAGCACTCTGTGAGGTCCACAATTCATGCCTTGGCACATAGGCAGGTAACTATGCCCATAAGCTAAAAAAGTTGGGGGCTGTTGATTTAAGGGGAAAAAAAGTATGTCTAATAGACCCAAGCTATACAATTAGGAAATGCTCTGGATACATGCTTTCGGATTTCGTAGTTAACTGTGGAGAATGCTCATATTCACCTGCAGACAGTCCCTAGTGGGCATGTGAAGGGTTCTGGGCTGCCTGCATCCATGATCTTACCCCATGAGGGTTCTAACAAGAAACAGAAACACTGCAGCTCTTGATTTTGTAAGTGCTAGGTGGACACAAGGAGATGAACTTGCACTGTCCAGGTGTGATTCCATTATCTAATGGGATCACAAGTTTCCTTAAATGGGGAAGAGGTAGTCAGTAGAGTCAGTGTTAAAGTGAGACAATGTGGAAGAGACGCAGTGGCCCCTAGCTGTGTTTGAAATGGAAGAGAGCCAGGAGCCAAGGAATGCTGGTAGCCTCCAGAACTGGCAAAGGTAAGGCAGAAGATTGTCCCCCTTGAGCCTCCAGAAAGGAACGTCACTCTGAGAATGTCTTTAATTGTAGCCCAGTGTCAGGCTTTTGACCTCTAGAAGTAAAAACGAATATATGGTTATTGCCTTAAGCCACTGTGTTGTAAATTGCTAAAGCAGCAAGAAAACACGATTTCAAGGTTATTGTTTTCTATCCACCTCAGGTCATAGGTTGATCTCTTCCAGGTCCTATGACCTTCAGGTTGAAAATCATGATAAGGGCTTCAAGACCTTCCTGATGGAAGTCTAGAAGTTCTTACAGGCTTCCTGGCTAACCTACAGGCTTCTTGGCTAAACCTTCTCTACATGTGAGCCCTTCAGCCATCCTGACTTCCAAAGGCTGCTTCTGTTTTAGGAGGACTGTTTGTTTGTTGGTGGTACCTTGTAGTTTCTAGGCAGACCCTCTAACACTAAGCCATGACTGCATCCCCTTTTTATAATGGTTATTTTGAGATAGGGTTCACTTTTTGCCCAGGCACTTGTCTGAACCATGATCCAACTATTTGATACTGGGATGGACAGCTTCTTCCATTTGAGATGAATGTAGTTCCAGGTTACCCTGAAGCTACAATGCTCTCAATCTCAGCCTCTCACACATATACTGTTGTACCTAGATATTGATTCAGAGGGAGGTCTTGGGAACTTTATGCCTGGACTGACCTTGAACCTCAAGCTTCCCAACCTCTGCCTTTCAAGTACTAGGATGGTAGGCATGAGCCACGATGCCTGGCTTGGAATCTCTTCTTTTTTTTTTTTTTATTACTGTGAAAATACTGTACAGAAGGGTTACAATTACATGGGCAAGATAATGAGTACATTTCTTATCAAGCATTGTTGCCTCCTCCTTTGTTTCCCCTTCCCATTCCTTCCCATCCTCCCCCCGCCCCTCCCCCCAATCCTCCCCACCCCTCCAATCCTCCCCGCCCCCCCCCCCCACCAAAGTTGTAAAGTTTGTTTTCGACATAACGACTTGTACATCTCATTGTTGCAATGGGTCCACCTGTATCCCTATTTAAACGAGTTGTTTTCCCCCTTCCCCTCCACAAATTACACCGACATCAAATACAGTGAAAGCAGGGGTTATACTGTGGGGGAGGGATATACAAAGCAACAAAAAAATCATCTTATAAATGTGTTAGAAACATCGCATGAAAGAAAAAAAAAACATTTAAATACATATCTTAGGGTTCATTTCCCTAACATCACCTTATCTGACCTTTTCTGCTTGACTCAGACATATACTAGATATTGCAAATAAGGGAAACCATGGACCTATGTTTCTTTGGGCCTGGCTTACTTCACTTAATATAATTTTTTCCAAGCCTTTCCATTTCCTAACAAATGGGGCAATGTCATTCTTTCTGATGGAGGCATAAAATTCCATTGTGTATATATACCACATTTTCTTGATCCATTCATCTACTGAGGGGCATCTGGGTTGGTTCCAAATCTTAGCTATAGTAAATAATGCTGCAATAAACACAGTCGTGCTGGTAGCTTTAGTGTGGTCTTGTTTGTAAACATTTGGGTAAATGCCCAAAAGTGGGATTGCTGGGTCATAGGGGAGCTCTATGTGGAGTCTTTTGAGGAACCTCCATACTGCTTTCCAAAGTGGTTGAACAAGTTTACACTCCCACCAACAAAGCGGTAAGGTTCCCTTCTATCCACATCCCCTCCAGCATCTGTTGTTATTAGAGTTCTTGATTTTAGCCATTCTAACTGGAGTGAGATGGTATCTCAATGTTGTTTTGATTTTCATTTCTTTTATGGCTAAGGAAGTTGAGCATTTCTTCATGTGTCTATTAGCCATCCTTCTTTCCTCTTCAGAGAAGTTTCTGTTTAAGTCTTTAGCCCACTTATTTATTGGGCAGTTGTTTCTTTGAAGATTTGTTGTTGGGGGATTTAATTTTTTGAGTTCAAGGTATATTTTAGATATGAGACCCTTGTCCGTTGTATGGCTAGTGAAGATCTTTTCCCAATCTGTGGGCTTAGCTCTGCAATTTCATGCAATCCCATTTGTCCAAACTTTCTTTGATTTGTTGTGTTTCTGGGTCTCTATTAAGAAAATTTCAGCCTGTGCCAACGAGACCTAGGGTTTCTCCTATTCCATCCTGTAATGTTTTCAGAGTGTCTGCTTTGACTCCGAGGTCTTTGATCCATTTGGAGTTGATTCTGGTGCAGGGTGATATATAAGGATCTGCTTTAGTTTTCTACAAGTAGTTAACCAATTTTGCCAGCACCATTTACTGAAGAGACTGTCTTTCTTCCATTCTATTTTTTTAGCTCCCTTATCGAAGATTAGATGGCTATAGGTCTGTAGGTTCATTTCTGGGTTTTCAATTCTATTCCATTGGTCCTGAGGTCTGTTCTTGTGCCAGTACCAAGCTGTTTTGATTACTATGGCTTTATAGTAGAGTTTGAAATTTGGTATTGATATTCCTTCAGCAGTGTTCTTTCTGTTGAGGATCATTTTTGCTGTTTGGGGTCTTTTATTGTTCCATATGAATTTTTGGATTGCCTCTTCTATTTCCTTGAAGAATGAGGTTGGAATTTTGATAGGTATCGCATTGAATTTGTAGATAGCCTTGGGAAGTATTGCCATTTTCACGATGTTGATCTTTCCGATCCAGGAGCATGGGAGTTTTTGCCACTTTCTAAGTTCTGTTTTGATTTCCTTTTTCAGGTTTTTAAAGTTTTCATCATAGAGGTCTTTTACTTCTTTGGTTAAGTTAATTCCTAGGTATTTTATTTTTTGTGGGGCTATTATGAATGGAGTTGCTTTCCTAATTTCAGCTACACTTTTCTCATTGTTGATATACAGAAAAACCATTGATTTTTGAGGGTTAATTTTATACCCTGCCACTTTGCCAAAGTTTTGAATCAGCTTGAGTAATTTGGGAGTGGAGTCTATGGGATTCTTTAAATACAAGATCATGTCATCTGCAAAGAGGGAGAGTTTTACTTCTTCTTTCCCTATTTGGATCCCCTTTATGTTTGCATCTTGTCTTACTGCTGTAGCTAGGCATTCTAATACTAGGTTGAAGAGAATTGGAGAGAGTAGACATCCTTGTCTTGCTCCTGAGTTAAGAGGAAATGGCTTTAGTTTTTCACCATTAAGTATAATGCTGGCTGTAGGTTTGTCATATACAGCGTTTATTGTATTGAGGAATGTTCCATGGATTTGGAATCTCTTCTTAACAAATGATGTTCCATCTCTGGACCATATGCCAGGATCACTCCTCAGTGTGATCTACCCACCCTATGGCACTGCAATGAGCTGGTCTTCATCCCTGCCCCAAATACCAAACAGTGCTAGCCAACAGAGGGTCTGGAAGAATTTTCT
The DNA here is from genome assembly GCF_019054845.1 of Dipodomys spectabilis. Classification (NCBI taxonomy): domain Eukaryota; kingdom Metazoa; phylum Chordata; class Mammalia; order Rodentia; family Heteromyidae; genus Dipodomys; species Dipodomys spectabilis. The sequence goes on along the minus strand of NW_024870834.1, from coordinate 24,549,278 downwards.
CACCTTCCTGATAGCCAGTGAGAACTTCTATGGCTTCCAGAATATGTAATCCATATAAAAAACATGCTAAAACAAGTGTTAGGAGCCAACCTGAGCTATCCTTGGGTTCAAGAAGCTATCTGTTGGAAAATAGTCATGATCTATGATTTTCTCGAATCCCCCACCATTCCACATATGAATACCCAAGATGTTAAAAAAAAATTAGAATTCCTGGAGCTCTGGCTCAGACTCTTCCTAGCTCTGTGATAAGGAAAGAGTCATTTCAACTGTGCCTCAGCTTTCATATCTGTAAAATAGCTAAAACACACAAGTGCTTAGAGAAGTGTCTGCCATATGTTCACTGCATATGAGTGTTTACAGCGATTGTTTTTCTACAGATTTGTTTTTCTTTACTTGCTAGTTTGTTTGTGAGATAGTCTCACTATGTAGCCCAAGCTAGTCTCAAACTCTGAATCCTCCTGCCTTTACCTCCTGAATGCTGAGATTTCAGACATGCATTCTCATGCTTGTCTCTCTTACTATTGTTAAATGGTACCCAAACCTCTGGACAAGCCATTGGAACATGAGGAAAGCCATCTTCTTTGTGATTCTCCTCATCTTGTGCTTCCAGCACAGGTGTGGAATTATGGTTGTCCTGTGTGGAAGCTCAGGTGTGGCCATCCTCTTTTAAAACTTTTCCCACGAGCATCTGCTTCAGGAAGTAGGCTCTGGTGTGCCACAGCCAGATGAGTGATGGTTGGAAAGACAAAGCCTGTGTTTAGAGTTATGCAAGTGTGGTGGGAAGAGGGCAATGCAGTTGTGACTCAACACCCACAGGCAGCCCAGCCTGACTCATTCGACTGCAGCAGAGGGAGACCTCTGCCTGGAGAACTGAGCTCCCTGCAGGCCAGCACACAGGCTCTGACATTTAGGCCTGTCTGTCCCTTAGGACATTGGTCGTAGGTCCCCAGAAGTGGAAAGAAGAGAGGAGAAGCCCAGCTCATTTTCAGTGGGGAGACATCCCTGGTGCCTGGGACATTGCTTGTGTTGGATGAAGGCCACTTAGAACAGGCTGGCCCTCCTTAGTACTGTGGCCTGTGTTTGTCTGAGGAAGTAGCCTTCTGGCTGTTGGAAGGCTGTTGTAGGACAGTGCAGTCTGTCACTTACCCAGGAAGGAAGCTTTTGGGCATCTCTAAGAGCTCAGAAGAAAGTTGTATTTGCACAAGACCCAGGTTGTAAACCACAGTAGTAACAATGACAGAAAAAAAAAATCCACATGCTCTTTGGTAACTGGAACAGAAAACAGCAGAATTGAGGTTCTTGACTTTCTCTTACCTGGATTCCCATGGAAGAGCTTTTGAATGACAATATTTTTTTATCAAAACAACAGCTCATCAGAATCTGGAAGCCCAGGCAATTTGCTTTTTGACCTCTACCATATGGGAAAGGCAAGAAAAGGAGAGAGGAAGGGGGCTCGCTAGCCTCTTGACCCTCCTCCTGTGTTCTGTACTGGCCCTGGGCCAGAGTGGGGCAAATGATCCTGCTGAGCTCCAACAAAGTGTAGAAGCTTCTGGGAGGTGCTCGTCTCTGGAGAAAGAGAATATGCTACACAGACACACCCAAATGGATGTTTTCATTCCTCCTTTCACGCTGTATAATTTGGACAAGTTACATAACTCTTCTGCAAACAGGGTGAACTTCCTCATGCCAGTTCATCTTGGAAAGACTGGAGCTATGTGATGCACCCACACGGTGTCTGGAGCATATCAAAAGAGCAATTAGTGTCTTTCTTGTTTGTTTGTTTTACTCTTTCTCCTTTTTTGAAAAGGTCATACTACATAGCCCAGGTTGGTCTTGAACTCACGATTCTCCTACCTCAGTCTCTGATTGCTGAGATTACAGGTGCACCCCATCATGCCTAGAATCACTGGAGCCCAAGGTCACCCATTTATGGAATCAGCCAACTAAAAAAAGTTCAAGAAGCGAGCTATGATAAGTACACATAGAACAAAGTCTGGAAGGAAGTTCCAGATTAAACATGCATGGTGGTTTCTGAATGGGATTAGAAAGCTGTTTATATTTTCTTCTTTATATTCATTTATATTTTCCAAGTCATCTTTGATAAACAGGTATTTTTATGCCTGAACATGAAAAAAAGAAGACCTTTATGTCTTCGATCTCAGTTTGCTGGCTTCATTCAAATTTGCACTAAACCATACAAAACCAGAGTTGTCCAAACTCCTCTTTTGTATCATACAGCTTGGATGGAAAGGAACCCAGAATGTTTTCTAGCCCATTTTAACCTTGCTAGACTCTTTTAGAGAAACACTTCTTTAAGAGAGAAGCCATTGAAGATGATGTCACCACTCACATTTCCTCTCTCTTGCCTTTGGCTGCCAGGAAGCCTTGAACAAATGTAATGCTTAGTTACAGTAATGATTAGCTCAGGTTTTCAGCATAATTATTTTCCCTTCCTCCTCTGTGGCTTAAATTTCTGTCTAATCCTGGCAACTTATTGCATATGTGTCTTTTATTGTAACCTATCAGGCATAAATTATGAAGTCTAAACAAAGGGAGAGGAGAGTTACTTGATTTCTTGTAATAACTCACGGCCAACCTTTAAAAATGTTTTGTAACTGAGTGCTTTGACAAGTAAGTGCTATGAAGGAGTTTTCAAAAACATGCAAGAGAAAACTTAGAGACAAGGAATTATACTTAGGGAGGAAAAATACCCAGCCAGATATGGATTTGTTTGGAATCAATCATTTATGTTTTGAAGTGATGACAATATTTGTTCTAATATGTGCTGTGGGCATCTGCTGGGTTTCAGGCACAAAGTTAAAACCTTATCCCATTAATTTTGCAAGGTAGGTCTTACTTCTAGGTGGTAGGTAAGAAAATTGAGGCTTGAACAAGTTACATCATTTTCCTGCAATCTCCTTGTTAGTGACAAGTCTATGGCTGGCAAGTCAGGGTCTTTCCAACTCCAACCAATTCCTAAGCCCTATTCTTCTTCAGAAAATTCAGCTTTTTCTCTCTGTAGGTAGCTTTTACTGAAATGGTAAACAGAGTTGAAGCCATGGGTAGATTGAGTTCCAAACCTGGGAGTAGGTCATGAAACTTCTGTGGAGGAGCAGGTACTAAGATTGCTCTAAGCATGGTAGGTAGGTTCTGAGAGCTGAAACACTAAGGTAAGAAGGACAACAGAAGCTGCTGCCGACAGTCCCTAGGAGCACAACTCCTGTGAAACTATAGACCTGTGGGGGCAGGGAGATGTAGTCACAGCTCCAGCTAGAAACCAAGATGCTCTGCCACACAAGGAGTGATCACTAATACCACAGCCAGGCAGCGTCTCAAACCACCACTTGGTTCTGAAGCAGAAACATCTGTAAAACCTCTAAGTAAAAAGAGAAAGTGAAAGAAAAAAAGACTTAAAATTAAAACATCCAAGCAACACAAAGAGAAACTATGAACAAACTCAACATTTGCCAGATGAGTTTTTCTCTAAAGAAATGAAGATAACAGAAGGATCTGAGACTTTATCTCAGACTTTATATATTCAAAGAGGAATAGCAGCTATTTTTAAAAGGAAATTCTGGAACAAAGTAGCCAGAAATGAAATAAGAAGCAGTGGATATGAAAAAGAATCAATTATAAAAGTAAAATATGCTAATAGGATACATTCTAGATAGGAGGTTGTTAGCGAAGCGATTAGTGAATGGGAAGATAGTCTTGAAGAAATTAGCCAGGTGCCAGTGGCTCATGACTGTAATCCCACCTACTCAGGAGGCTGAGATCTGAGGATCAAGGCTCAAAGCCAGCCTAGGCAGGAAAGTCTGTGAGACTCTGCAAGAAACTCCTCAGAGAAAGTCAAAAGTGGCACTGTAACTCAAGTTGTAGAATGCTAGCTTTGAACACAAAGAAGCTCAGGGATAGCACCTAAGCCCTGATTTCAAGCACCAGGACTGGCAGAAGAAAAAGGAGGAGGAGGAGCAGGAGGAGGAGGAGGAAGAACAGGAAGAAAAGAAACCACAAAACCTAGTGGATACATACAAATAACCCACATATCTTATTTATATTTTAAATATATGGAACCTCAATGATTAAAAAATAATAAAACTGTATTGACAATTACCAGAAAGGAATGGAAGTTTACTTCTAAAGCAATGACAACTACATTGAAAATAGATACTTCTTTGGGGAAGAATGATGGAAGAGGTAACATTGATTAAGATGCCCATTGTGCTCATAAGCTAACATTTTAAATTGAAACACTATTGTACAGTACTTAAAGGTAATAAAAATTTAAATTAGAAAATATATAGGTCTTTAACAGCAATAAGTTACAGAAAGACTAGAAGACTCTTCAAAGACTTAAGGCATGGAGACAACCAGAGTCTTAAACTTAACTAAACTAGAATTAGAAAGCAAGCTAAGACTGGGTGCGGGTAGTTTATACTTACAATACAGCTATTCAGGAAGTGGAGGTTGGGGGAAGCTTTGAGGTTAGATGCCAGCCTTGGCAAAAAGTTATCAATACCCCATCTCAATGAATAAACCAGGCATGGTGGTACACATCTGTAATCCTAGCAATGTAGGCCATAGGTGGAAGGATCACAATCTGAAGCTGACCCAAGGCAAAAACATGAGACCCTACCTGAAAAATAATTAAATCAAATTGAGGATTGGCAATGCACTCAAGTGGAAGAGTGCCTGCCTATTAAGTTCATGGCCATAAGTTCAAACTCTAGTACTATAGATGGAAGAGAAGAAGGAAGAGGAGAGGGAGAAGTAATAAAGACATTTTTAGAAATGAAAGGAGCATGAGGCTTGTCTTAGTGTTATGGATTGGTTGGTTGATTGGTAGTGCCTGAGTTTAAACTCAGGGCTGGCACTTGCTAGACAGGTGCTTTACCATGTGAGGTGCTTTACCATGTGAGCCACTCTACCAGCCATGTAGCTGTCTTGAATCTTCACTAAATGTATAATCAATAGCTCTATTATAACAAGAAGAAAATTTCATTTCAAGGTAGGCTGTAGAAATCAAGAAGCCCAGAAAAAAATGATTAAAATGTACTTCAGTTGACTATACAAATCTACAATTTAATGCTTAAATCAAAAGACTGAGATGAGGGAAGGAAAACCTAGAAGAGAGTGAGGGAAGGGATCATATTTTCCAAAAAGAAATGGTACTCATTACCTGACTTGACTTATATAACTGTATCCCTTTTGTATGTCACCTTTATAATAACAGTAAAAAAAAGTTTAAAATTAAAAAAGACTGGGATGATACAATGGGGAGAGGTAATATTTGTTGGGTAAAGTTTACTTAGAACTTCACCTTGTTAGTGGCGCTGTGGCTCAAGTGGTAAAGTGCTTACTTTGAGCTGAAGAGCTCAGGGATGGCACCCAGGCCCAGAGTGCAAGCCCCATGACTGAGAAAAAAAAAAAAAAAGAACTTCACCTTGTTTAAGAGGAGGATAAGATACCAAAAATCTTTAGATTTTGAAATATGTGTAGTCAAATGTATATGGTAAAACTTTAGGGTAATCTTGAATAGAAAGAACATCCTATAGCTTACAAACCAACAAAGGGGAAATATAGAAGATGGACAGTCTCTTCAACCTAAGGAATAAAAACCAAAAGGTGCCAACACCAAGGAAGAGAAATAGAAAACTCAATAAAAATAGAAGAAATGAATCAAGCAGGACCCACATTAACTATAAGTAGATTAACATATATATTACAAATCAAATTTATCAGATTCAAAGTTAGGATATCCAGCTTCAGAGTGTCTGTGCTTTTTTTTTTTTGAAAGACACACTTAGGCCAAACCACACAGAAACTGAGAAATAAAGAAGTGGTGAACAATATTCTACAAAATACCCAAGGTAAGGTAGAGTCACTGTATTGATACAGTAGACAACTACCCTTTAGGACAGCATATATTAATATGGATTAAGAGACACACAGATTAAAAACTCTCCATCAGAATAACACAACCATGAACCTGTAGGGTCCTCCATAGCCTTGTAAAATCAAACATGTAAAGCAAAACTTGAAATAATTATAAAATGTACAACCACAGTAGTAAAGTTCACGTTTGCAAAAACTTACTAAAAATATAACCAATTGGTACACCTTTTCTCTAAACCCAACAATAAAGAACACATTGGATGCTTATATAAATTGATCCACATGTTTGTGGTGTCACCAAATCTGTAAAATCTCATTAATGTGTAGAGATCATCTCTTACCTCAGTAGAACTTAAAGATAAAATTAAGCAGTAAAATAAGTTAAAATGATTTAGACACAAATCTAAGCAACACATACAATTAAAGAAATTATTACAGATTAACAAAGTTATCACAGCTTTGGAATTATTCAATCTTAAAGACATAACTAAATTAGCACTAAGAAGAAAATGTATAACCTTACAATTTGTTAGTTGAAAAAATCAAAGAGGGCTGAGAATATACCTCAGCGGTAGAGTGCTCACCTAACATGTACAAGGTCCTAGGTTCAAGCCCCACTACTGTAAAACACAAACAAAATAATAATAAGCAACAACCAAAAAAAGTGGATATAAGGATATTAAGTGTTTAAACCTAGAAGCAGGGAAAACAAAAGACTGAGTTTGAAGAAAGCAGAACAAAATATAAAATTCAAAAATTAATGGGAGGCTGGGCACCAGTGGCTGAAGCCTGCAATCCTAGCTACTCAGGAGGCTGAGATCTGAGGATCGCAGTTTAAAGCCAGCCCAGGCAGGAAAGTCATGAGACTCTTAACTCTAATTAACCACCAGAAAACTGAAAGTGGCGCTGTAGCTCAAGTGGAAGAGCTCAGGGACAGTGCCCAGGCCCAGAGTGCAAGCCCCATAACTGACCCCCCTACACACAAAAACAATTAATGGGGGGGGGGAAGCGAAAGAAGAAACAACAAATAGAACCAAGAAACCTAGAACTTGATTCTTTGACGTGATTATTCAAATAGATAAAATTCTGGCAAGACTTCTCTGGACAAAGGGATGGGGTGCAATAACTAAGAACTGAAAGAAAACGAAAATGGATACCACTTTGTACAACTACTCAAAATAATTTTTTAAAAACCCTACTTATAACAATAGATATAGCCAGAAAGAAAAAAAAAAGTCATTACAAAATAGGATGATGTGATAACAGGCATAAAAATGCACATTTGTAGTCCAGACACTTGGGAGGATAAGTCAGGAGGTCTACCAGTCCCGCACCAGCCTAGGGTACATAGTGAGATGCTGTCTCAAGAAATAAAAAGGATGAGCAATTTAATGAATGACTTAATGCCAATAGAAGAGGGTAATACTTTCTCAGAAGGATAATTAATTAGACATTTCCAATCAACCAATAGCCCAGGAAGAATGGACTCACTCCTCCAGTTCACCTACCCACATGGAACATTGGACTGGGATGGCTTTCTAGGAATAGTTTACTAACCCACCAAGAGACAACTAATCCTAGGTAATACTAATTATTTTAGAGTGTAGAAATAGAGAAGGTATTCAGTTTATGAGACTGGAATAAACTTGATATGAAGCCTAAGACTGTGATTATAGGCTACTTTGTTGCAAACATAGATGAAAATTCCCAAGTAAAATAACTACTAGATATGACATATCTGTGTGTATTGTGTTACGTGTACATGTGTGTGTTTAAAACTAAGTAGGAAGAGGAAAGAAAGTGAAATGGTGCCTGGAAGGGACTATTGTTTGGAAGGATGTTTTGTTTGTTTTTAAGGTAGGAAGATGGTGCTGAGATTATCTATGGGGTGGAATAAACTGATTGTGTAGAAGAGCCTGACAACCTCAAGACATCATGTCCTGGGGACATCAAGGAGGAATGAGACTGAGAAACAAGTTGAAGGGTTTGCCTTTCAGAGGAATAGGGTTGTTTCCCTGTCACCAAAGGGAAAACAGACACACAGCAATAGTACTACATTCATTATGATGGGAATCTTGAGATATGAAGAAGTTTCTGTCATGTCCATGAGCCAAGAATTGAGATCAGCAATGAGTGGGTGATCAATGGAGGTGAGGGGCAAAGAGATACAACCAGTGCTCTAGGAAAGTTAAAGTGAACTTAATAGGGAAGCAGTGTAGCATTTCTGTGCAGTGTTCGGTACTGGTTTGAGGAATGAGCCATAGATTTAAAGTGTAGTCAGGCAGTTTATTTCATTAATCATGAACTGCCTTTGAGCTCTTATAGGCTGAGCCAATAGCTGGGTTTAATAAGATAATAGTGTCTTGTTAGTTAAGTTTGGCATGAAGGGCAAGGGACAAAGGGCTCTAAGGCCATGTTTATTAATAGTGAGTGGACCATGGAATTGATGATGGCTAAAAATAAATAAATAAGGTCAGGAGAAGAGGTGTTGAATATAACAAAGCAAAACCAAACAACCCTATGTGTGTCATCTTAAAACCAAAATAATCCAAAATTTATTAGAAGGAAAATATTAGAAAAGGCTGGTTCTGATATCAGCTCCCAGATCTTCTCATTTCCTTCCCACATTGTCTTCCCCCTGGATATCTCTCTTCATTACTTTTAGTTCCCAATATTCCACCCCGACACTTGGCAAACCCTTTGCTTTTTCCATTAACATCTCCCCAGGGCAGTCAGGTGCATTTGGAGCTTAATTTCTAAGCTTGCAATACTGACTAACACACACACACCTAACAGCAGCCCTTACCAGCACCAAGCTGACTCACTGTCACTCTGATTTCCACTATGATCTCATCTTGAAACACCCTTTGAACGGCTGCAATTCTGCTGCCCATTGCATGAATAGTTCATACCATGAAGCAAAAAAATGAAAGGAATGTTTTGACGTTCTAGGAAAATGAAGAAAGAAATTGATTTGAATTTGTGTAACTCTGTTGAGAAAGGCTAGGATGATGCCACTGTATCAATGTTGAACCTCTGGGTCAAATCCTTCAGGAAGATACACTCTCACCCACCGGATCAGGACTTGTGAACAACACTTGCTAAGTTGTCCTGAAGGTCAGTACACATAGACCTCTGGTGCTGTTATATATCTAATAAGGTTCTTTGAGTATACGCAGCAGAAATAACTCTGGTTAAATGAAGTCAAAAGAAGCTTAAAAGAAGGATACACAGGGCCTTCAGAACCTAGAGGAAGATTGGAGACCCTATCTTAGAAATGAGTAAGAAGCAAGCAAGCTTCTAGGATCTAAGAAGCAAGAGCCACGAGAGTCACTAAAGGCTAGTCAGAATATGCCACTTGGGAGGGATGAAACTCTCCACATGCTCATTCTCTTTGTCCATCCACTCAGAATTCACTTTCCATTGAGGAAGTATCTGATTGGCCTAACTTGGGTCACAGCTCCCAATTACCAGTAATAGCCACTGACTGCATCCTACAAGGAAAAGATAATCCCCCCAAAAAGGAAATGAGAGTACTGTTAGGAAAGAGAAATGCATGCTAGTTATTCTGACACAATAAGCGTCCACAAAGCCATTTCCAGATACTTAAGGAAATATAAGAGCAATTTCCTCTCCAGATGTATTTTCAGGATCAGTCCTAACCTAGTCTCAGTTGAAGGCTATCTTTCAGTACCACACTAGGCATTGGTATATATAATTACCTACATTAAATGGTAATTTTTTAAAAGAACTCATATTTAGAGTCATATAAAAGTTTCTTGGCAGTCTAAGTTCTCCTTTGTAAATGTTAATCTGCTTCTATAGTTTGAAGTTAATTTCCCTTAAGGTATTTTTTTTTTCAAAAAATTAAATTAAATTAAATCCCTGTCTTTTTATTGATTTAGATCCTTCTAGGAATTTTTAGTATGGCCTTTCTCTTTTGAATAGCCTTTTCTCATTGATATCTTTTCCACTTATCTTCAATGAAGAATTGAATCCCAGCTGGGTGCCTGATGTCTGTCTGTTAGCCTAGTTACTGAGAAGGCTAAGATCTGAGGATCATGATTCAAATCCAACTTGGACAGGAACATCCATGAGACTCTTACCTCCAATTAAACAAAGCCGGATGTGGGGCTGTGGCTCAAGTGATAGAGTGATAGCCTTGAGAAAAAGCAGCTCAGAGACCTCTCCCAGGCACTGAATACAAGCCCTAGAACTGGCCTCTCTCTCTCTCTCTCTCTCTCTCTCTCCCTCTCACTCTCTCTCTCTTTCTCTCCTCCCTCTTTCTCTCCTCCCCCCCCTCACATACACACAAAGAACTAAGTAAGTCTCAGCACGTTGAGAATGACTGTGGTCACAGGAATCTCTGATTCTGTGTTCATTCTTAGGGGTTGCGTTGGAAAGAAGCCATGAGTCACTGACTTCAACAGGGTTTTGCTTCTGTATTGTTCCCTTGTAAGAGCTGTGTGATGGGAAACTCATGCTAATTGGTTGGTAGAAGAAAGTGTAAACTCTTGCTAAAAAGTACTCTAACACCAGTTCTTCTAGACCGAGCCCATACCTTGGATCCAAAGAAAGACGGTTGGTGAATTGTCCTATGTATGCTCTCCTTGATAAAATTTGTGCCAGTGGCAGTTATTTTCTTCATCATCTTCTTCCTGTCTCTCATTAGATATTCCTTTTCAAGTATTTTCAAACATATGATTTCATTTCTCAGAGGCATTAATAGAAGCAGCACTTTGTCCCCATTTTATCATGTAGAAACTGATTCATCAAAATGTTGTGATTTGCCCCAGGTCACAGAGCTAGTTAGTCATAAAAACAGGCCAAGAGTCAAGACAGCTTCAACTTCTAGGCATTTGATTTTGTAAGTCACAGATCTCAAATTGGAGGCCAGTGACACACTTAGATCTTGGCTATGAGAGAGGGATCTCTGCCTTGGATCTCACCCATAAAGGACCTCACTGTGGTACTTTTCCAATCCCATGGATCAAAAAGAACTGAATGCACAAGTCCATATATCCTTCTTCTAGGTGTATTCTGGGTTCCAGAATATCCAGTCCTATCACTCATGGCCAATTCCATTTGTGTCTGTCCTCCAGGGGACATCTGTATCTCATAAATATACATCTCTAGACCAAGGGGTATATCTCTAAGGCTGGGTTATCCACTTATTATGCAAAGTTCCAGGTAATACAGGATAGGGCCAGGGAAAAGAAGGACTTGTGGGGTGCGGGGAGAGGAGCTAGCTCTGCCCTAAGTTTCTCCATTTCTATATCCTAGAATTCTAAATTCACACCTGACTTCCCAGTTGTTATAAAGGCATGTGTTCCCACTAGAGGCAGAGAGAACATGTTTTGTTTCACAGTTCTGAAACATGATTTATACTTTTTAAAAATTTAAACATATGATATGTGGACCTCCATTTGTACCTTTGCCACCAGCTCTGCCAATAGGCATGGGCTTATAGTATGCCAGCATGTTTTATTTGGCTAGTATATTGTCTTTTCCCCCACCCCACATCTTGAATTGGTTTCTAACTTTAACAACTGAGAGACTTTATATAGGAATAGAGATATGAGGCTGGGAAGGTGGCTCAGTGGTAGAGTGCTTGCCTTGCATGCATGAGGCCCTTGGTTCAATTCCTCAGCACCACATAAGCAGAAAAAGCTGGAAGTGGCACTGTAGCTCAAGTGGTAGAGCGCTAGCCTTGAGCTGAAGAGCTGAGGGACAGCGCCCAGGTCCCATGACCGACAAAAAAAAAGAATAGAGATGTTTGTCTTTAAGAAAGAAAGAGGAAGGAAGGAAGGAAGGCAGGCAGGCAAAGAAAAAAGACAGGAAGAAAGAGAGGAAGAGAGGAGGAGATGGAAGGAGGAAAATGAAGGAAGGAGAAAACATATGCAATTTAAGGCCTGCTGCCAACTTATATGGAAAAAGGGAACTGGAGCTGAGCAGTGATTGCCAGCTCTAGCCAGGACTAGGCCAGGTTTTCTAATTGGTCACACTTTCCACCTGTCTCCCTTCACTCATTTTGATGACCTCTGATCTCTTTGGCTCTTGGGGGCATTTGAGTTTGTCAGCCCTGATTTAAATTCTTCATTAGATAAGCTTTTCCATATATAAAGCCATTGTACTATCATATTTAATACATGGTTGTGGCCTCTTCTCTCCAATTCTCCTCAAAGGAAGTTTGGGAGTGATTTTCCCATTAAGCTAAGTATAAGGTCCCAAATTTCCATATATATATATATATATATATATATATATATATATATATATATATATTAAATGCCTATCTTTAAGGTACTAAATTTCAATATATATATTGAATGCCTATTTTTCTGTTGCTGTTTTTGCTACTTGGTTCCTAACTTCTGAATCTTGGGCACTCCAAACAACTAAGAATTTCAAGAGAGCAGTCTCTCCGTGGGGGTTCTCTCCTTTCACCAAGTCATGTGAACTAGAAACCCAATGGCATAGATTTTTTTTTTCTTTGACCCCAGGGAAGGAGGCAGATTTTTGATAACTGACAAAGGACTTTTGTTCCAGGGTTACATCAGAATAGATCAGCTTGTCAGTGCATGGCCCCTTACTTCTTCTAGGCTCATCTTCCTTTTCTGTCCGATACAGAAAGCCTTTAGCCCTTCTTCGGGGGGCCACAGGCCTCAGCCTTCCCGTCGCCAGCACTCCTTGTCCATCCTCCCCCCTCCTCAGGACTGGAAAACAGCTTTGCCCATTAACCTCCAGGGCCATTCACTGGGTCTCCAGCAGGGTCCTCAGTCCCACAGACTGCCAAAATAGGCTCTTTACACATCAGAGATGGGAGAGAAAAATCTGCTTGTTCGGTTGCAACTGTCAAGCAAAAGACTTGCTGAGCTCAGATAGAAATAGCAGCAGGGTCAGGGCAGGGCAAGGCCCCAGCATTTCATTAGCTCAGCCCAGCTAAGGGTGATTAAATGCACACAGCGGCCCATGAATGGGGCCACGGAGGGCAGCCTCACAGTGCAGCACAGAAAAATCATTCTTTGGCTGCTGTCAGTTGGCTGAATGGAACTTAATTATGGGGATAATGAGAACTGATTTTCATTGTTTTAATTTGGGGGAAAGGGAGTGAGAAAGAAGGAAGCCCCCTCTCCTACACACATACTTGGGGTGACAGGATGCTAAAGTGTGGCCTCCACTCTGGTCCTACATCCTCCAGGCTGCTGTTGTCTAAGCTCCCCGGGGATCAAGGATCAGGGTTCGGGTGCCCTGTTGATTCTCCCTGGCCTGTGCTGGCATTGGTCCCCAACAGCTGCACCAAAGCCACCTGGAAAGAAAATCCACTGGACAGATGGCCTGTGCTATGCCTCTTCCATATACTTCCAGTGAGTGGATCCTAACTCACTAGCCATTTCTTTGCTTTTGTTTTATAAATACAAGATCTAAAGAATTCAAATGACCTACTCAAGGCAAACATACCATTCTGAGTTCCCTGTACCCCAGTGGAGCCCCCCCCCATTGAGCCCAGCCCAGAATGTAGGGGTTGTCAGGACTCCTCCACTGTTAAGATAAGTTTTGACCTCCAGGAGCCAGAAAGTCACTAATCCATCATCCCTTATTCAATTTGATTCAGCGGTCACTCTCCCCAAGTCTTGCTCTTCATATGGAAATGAGTTACTTCTTATCCAACTTGATGGTTCATTTCATTCATTTCTGTAGAAATATGTAATGACCTACTCTCCCTTCCCAAAAGCCAGCTGATGAGACCCGAAACAATTAGAGAAACATTCCAGGGGACCCTGATTTAGTATGAACATCTGGCTAACCAGAAAGAAGTTGGAGGGTTTAAGAGCAGTAAGAGATGTTTTTGAAAGACAGGGAGACTGGTGAGGACCAAGAGTAGAATTTCAACCCAGAATTAAAATGGGATCAGGTTATGTGTTTGGGAGAAGGAAACAGACTTGCTGGGATGAAAAATCCACGCAGGGAACAAGTTTTAGTTTGCATGGTAGGGCCAGATGATGTAGAATTGTGAAAGCCACGTGGAGCATTCTTTTCTCCCCCAACTCCATCTGTGGCCATAAAAAGTGTTTGTGGTTGCCATCATTTGTTTTTATTTTCTTTACCCGCCCCTCCCAAATTCTTCAAAGAGATAGGCAGAAAGGAAGAGTGTGTGCCCTCTTGCATAAAACATGGCGAAGGAAATATTCTTTGATGTTCCCAGGTTTTTAAGTTTGGGCTCAAGACTTATGCTGGTGTCACTTCTGGGGCTGCCCACGCTGTATCCCCAGGGAAATTCCACATTATTCTTCTCCATACAGTTTAGGCTCCTCTGTCATCACTGTCTCCGAGTGCCTCTCTCTCCCTCTCCCCCCACCCCCTCATCTTTATTAGGACAGAATCTCACTTTATAACCCAGCTGACCTCAAATTTGCAATCCTCCTGCCTCTTGAGTGATGAGATTACAGTCATGTGTCACCACACTCAGCTTCCCATTAAAAAAAAATTATCTAAGTGCAGACCCTAACAGGATAAGGTTAAGTTCCTCAAATCTGGAAGTTAGAGTCCTTCTGTAGGAGGGAATAGAAAGCTGGCTGTAGTAGGTTAATTACCTTCCTGGCTTATTTCCGAAGAGAAATACCACTTCCCAGAAGCCACATCCTACTTGCACAGTCTTCATAAAAATACCTGCCCATCAGTCAGGTCCTCATGCCTTCAGAGTGCCTATGGCTTATATGGCTGAAACTGTGCTATATTCTTCATGTTTAAAGTCTCCTTATCCTTGGAAAACAGTCTAAGTCAGCGGGGAAAATTGAGTCTAGATGGCATGTAGTGTTTCTTACCCCTAAAATTCTGTCTCCCAACTAATTTCCCATTGCAAAGCTATCTTGTTAGTGCAAATATTAAGGGCCTTACTTGAATCTGAAGCATGTCTGAGAAAGAGAGAACTGTCAGGGTAGAATGTGGAATAATAGCTCTCAATATTTCTACCCTTGGTTTCTAAGTCTCTAAACACATAAAAATGTCCAGAAGTGGTCACTCTACCATGTTTTCCCCTCTCCAGTCTATCTTTTATGTGACCACCTTCAGACATTTTCAAAACAAACCCAATTCTGCCCATTGTCCATCTCCTCCTTTATTAAGATTCTCTATTCGTTCTCTATTGTCCGTTGTGCTGGGGCAAGCATTCTACTACTAAGTTATCCCTTCATCTCCCCAAACATTTTGTCAACAAGCAATTCTTAAATATGCTCCATATATATATATTTGCATATATGTATGTATGTGTGTATATATATATATATATAAAGACTCCATATATAAGACATATAGATGTGTATATTATGTACACACATATGTTTACATATACACATTACCTATATTTACATATACACATATATTACTTATATGCTTACATTATATACCTTTACTACTTTATCACTAAATTATAAATTAGATGCACATTATAAATCAGATGCAAAATTAAGCTTTTCAAAGGCTGAAATAATGATAAACTATAGTTTTAAGTATCTATTAATAGTTTAAATACTGAAATAATGGTTTTTAATATCTTGTTAAGTTTGATGTATTCATACTATATCATTACTGTCTCAAAGCACATATGCCGAAGTTCATTAGACATGACAGAGAATGTAAATCCTTATGTCTCATAATTTTCTGGAGAATTTCTAGTTATTTTGACTTGGCTATCCCTCATGTGAATACTAGGTCATGGTTTTTGGCTTGTAATATGACTGTTCTATGGGAAACACTGATGTTCCTCATCATTTCCTTGTGCTTATACTATTATTATCTTTGGTCATTTGTATGCAGGAATATTTTAAGCCATTCTTGTGTATGATAGTGTACATTAAGTATGATCAGAATACAATG
The DNA here is from genome assembly GCF_019054845.1 of Dipodomys spectabilis. Taxonomy (NCBI): domain Eukaryota; kingdom Metazoa; phylum Chordata; class Mammalia; order Rodentia; family Heteromyidae; genus Dipodomys; species Dipodomys spectabilis. The sequence continues at coordinate 24,533,507 of NW_024870834.1, read as the reverse complement.
AGCCAGGTACATGTAAACTGTAGTGATTCATATGTTGTTGAACTCAGGGGAGGGCTGGCCAAGCAAACCTCCATTGTTTCTTCTACATTGTGAAGTTCCTAATTCTGCTACAAGATATCTCATGAACTATGCGTGACACATGATCATGGATGGAGTAAAGATCCCATTCTCAATGTGTATTTTAAATATTGTAAAGCTAAATTCCTTTTTCTTAGATTAAAAGGTAAATTAAAGATCCAATCATTTTTTATTAAATTCTAATAGATCAGCTTATGAATGTTTACATGAGGTGTGCATCCATTTAAAGACCAAAGATCTATAGGATGAATTTCAAATCTGTTAGCATTCACTTAAAGCTGCTTCTCCACCCAATACCAGCTCATCTTTCCAGCCTCATCTTGTATATTTCCTGGCTTATATCAATGAGACATAACTGCTACTTCATGTTTTGTTTTCATGTTTTTAGTGACGCTTGTATCTGATATTATTATATTCCTGCATCTTCCTCAGTTGTTTCTTCCTTATTTTTCCCTTTTCTTTTCCTACTTGTCAAGATTCGGCTTTACATTCAGAGATCTTTTTTTGGTCTTTGCTCAGCTTTTTCCATATTGAAAACTGAATTGCTTGGGTGAATGTCTCTATGGGCAGTTAGTCTATTAGCTGTTTTCTGCTGCACCTGTTTGATGGAGATGACATGCTTTGCCAACTTCTTGACCTTTATGGTTTCCTTATACAAAAAGAACTTCATCATCCTTTCAGTTTGACATAGATTAAACATTGAGCTTCTGGCTTTAGATCTTAAAAAGAGAGGAAGACATCATCTTGTGGCTCTTGCTTTGGTCAGGAGTCACAGAAGAATTGAACTTCATTATGCTTGCTGCTACTTCAGCCATGTTCACAAAAGAGAAGAGAGCTCATTGCTCCTTGTACATGGAATACCTTCTAATGATTCTGTTCCTTTGTACTTATTATTCCAGCCAACTGGAATAATAGCTGTTCTTTACCTTAACCCAAGTTAAATCTTTAAAAGACTTGATTGCCTTGAACGAGAAGTCAATAAACTCTCTTTCTGGCAGAAGACCAGAAAGTGAGTATTTTTAAGCTCTGCAAGCCAAGCCGTTTGTGCTAATCAAATTTGGCATTGCTGTAACAAAATAACTGGACACAAGCAACTTAAGGAATGAAAGATTTATTTTGTTTCTGATTTCCATCATGGTAGAGACAGCATGGTAGAGTAGAGCATATTACCTCATAGAGGCCAGGAAGCAGAAAGAGAATACAGTGCTCTCTAGTTCCTCCCTTCTCCCACCATCTAACCAGGTCTCCTGTCTATGGGACAGTGTTATTGAGCAGGTCTTCCTTTACCCACCTAGTTAATCATCACTGGAAACAAACTGAGAGGAGTACTTTGCCAATCTTCTAGGTGCCTCTCAATCCAATTAGGTTAACTTTCAAGATTAACTATCACACTGTCTCTGTCACAGCTACTCAGTTCTGTCATTGTAATGCAAAGGTAGCCACAGACAGCATGTAACAAGTGAGCATGGCTGTATTCTAACAAAAATCTCTTAATAAAAAAGAACATGGACAAGAATTGGCCCTAGCACTATATTTTCCCAACCACTGCCTTAAAAGTGTATTATTCTTCTACTGCCCTCTAACTGACTTTTTCTCTATGATTGTTTATAAGCATGCCTTTCCAAGTAACTGAATTTCTTGAAGTCAAGGAATTCTGTTCCTTTTCCCTCAGAAGTTAGATGTCTGTGTCCTACAAGCTGGCATAATGTGGAATATCAAGAATTATCATTATGTTCCTCATAGAAAAGTGAAGAAAAATTCATCCATTGGATATGAGATTAAGTGGTTTATGCTATTTTCTAAAGTGAAGATTATATGAAAATCCTAATGAGATGAAAGGATTGGCCCTTGCTACCTGCTCACCTGAGCACAATGCCCATCTCCCTGTCACACTGTTTTGGTCCACAAAACTCACAGAATCACTTCATTTTTTAAACACAGCCTCCTCTGAGTCCAACCCTTCCCTATATTCGTATACTGCGTTGTGAGTTTCAAAGCAAGTAGCATAATTCTTTATTTTATTTTATTTATTTATTAGCATAATTCTTATTTTGTAAATTAAGCCACATTAAATTACCTCCTACTCCATGATTGATAAAGCTGGTACTTCTGGTTCTTACCCTAGGATTCTTTTTATTATATCACACAGCCTCTCAAGCAATTAGAACAAAAGAACTGTGCAAAATTAAACCAAAGAAGGAATTAATCCTACTGGAAATTCCAAGGAGACCTTGAGACAAATGATTATCAGAGTTTCACTGGTATTTGGCAGGATTGGCCAAGTACAAGTATAAGAATCCCTGCCAACTTTGCCCAAGATATATCAACTTAAGTAACATTCATTTGTCTTGGAAACACTAGAACTTGACTCGAACGAAGAGACTCACACCAAGCCTGAATCCCCACTAGTCTTGTAAAATGTTTCACAAACCCCAGGGAAGACTTTGCTGTTTTGCTCCTTGCTGCCAGTGGAAGGTTAATCCTGACTCAGAAGCAAGTAGACCACTGACTGCATCACACACACACACACACACACACACACACACACACACACACACACACACACCCTCTCTCCCTCCACCTCCCCCCGCCTGCTGTGTTCCTTGGAAATCTATTGCCTCAGTTTTGGGCTTGACCCAATCCACTTAGAAGGAGAGAACAATTTTACAGCCCCGCATGGAGTGACTCCAAGCCAGTCATATCTATTTCCAAATGATCTGACGCAGCAAGCAGATCATATTTCCTTTGGAGGTTTGGCGGAGATTAGTTAAGCTGGCAGTGCTGAACCAGAGGGAATAAAATAAGACTGACAAGAAAATCTGAAATGGCCTCAAAGGAGGGAAGACTAATGAAATGTACAAGTCAGGGGTGGGGTGATTTCCTGGGCTGTTGAAAAAAGAAAGGAAGATGGGTAACCATGTGTGAAGTTCAGAAAAAGTCAACAATGATTAGGGAAATCAAGCAAATTGGCACATACTTTCTTGAGAGTGGGCACTATGCCTAAAACAACTCACAAAACCTACCCTTTATTTTTATTCTTTAATCAGACTTTTTACTATACTCACTTGCAGTTGGTTACCTGTCCACCTTAACCCTACCCTGCTAAAGGAGGCAAGGACTCTGAATTCATTTAACCAAAGAGTCCTGAGGGTATTATTAATTTATTCTCACCAAACTGTCAATAGTATCTGCAGGGTCCCTTATATCTCTCTCCTTTTCATCTATACCACCTCTGTCTTGGATTCATGTTCAATTATTCTGAGGGAATAGTGATTAGAGAGTCCAAGGAAGGAGATATGGGAACAACAGAGAAGTTAGGTTTCACTTAAAGGTCTTGGAAAGATATAAATAACCTATTGCTAAGATGAAAATAGTGTTGGTTCTTCACACCGCTCATTTGAAAGGATATGCTGAGCCATTGAAGGAACTTCTAACCTAGATGACTTTCTGCTCAGATTGGTAAGGGCAGGTCTCTGATCACTAGATTCCATGAGCATTTATACGATTTATTTGTTCTCCACTTCGGTGGTACAAGGACATTTTTAAAGGCAAAGACATAGTGATAAAGTTGTACTCTTTGAATCTGTTTCATGAGCAAGAAGAGGTGTGTGCTTTGGTCTATGCACTTAACAATGGATACCTTCATGATTCTTCTTTTCATCCAAGTAGTATGGTCACTGGAAATGTTAACAAGAAATAGTCCAAAAAGAACAGTAATCAATTCCCTTTACTTCATGCTTTTCATAGTCATCTGGCCTATTTCAGGCACCTACTGTGTCTCAAACATTTTCTCAGGATATTCTTGCCTTTACTGACTTAACTGTTTATCAGGAAAAGTCAGTAGTCTAAGTCCTGGGGGCAGTAATAGTGTGAGAAACCCCATGGACATTCAGAGGAAGAAGTCATTGTAAAGAAACTTCACCAAAGAACAGATCTGAGAAAGGGAGAGGGCAGCTGTAGAGAGAATCCTGTCCATCACTCACCTGTCTACCCATTGGTTCTCCAAATATGTATTATCTTATTTGTCAGTAGCAAAGGCTTTCGGGTTCACAGAGGAACAGGTCATGGAGCATAGGAAGAAAGGCGATTGTGGGGAGGAGATAGCAGTGGTGGTGGAGCCTGAACAATAGATCAGGGAAGGGCTTGCTTGCCAAGCCAGCTCTGCACTTTGTTTTGTAGGTAATGAGAAGCCTCTTTAGATCTTCTATAGGTGTCAGCGTAGGTACCACCACCACCACCACCTGCCACTCCACTCTCTTATCTCCTGCCCTACAACTAGAGGCATTTTGTTCATGTATCTGGTTTTCCCTTTTCTATCTGGTCCCCCAACTGGGATGTGAGGACCAGATCCCTGCTGGTTATATTCATTCACCATTGTATTCATTCCCAGTTCTGAGCACAAAGCCTGGCACAAAGTGGGCCCTCAACAAATAGCTACTGGATGAAGAAGCCAGTTTAAACAATTGCCTTTAGTTTATGGAGTGGAAGGAGATCCAAGGCTGGCAGGGATTTGTAGTAGCAGAGAGGTAATAAGCCAAATCCAGGGCACGAGTGGCATAGATGAAGAGGAGAGAGTTTTTAGGACTCTGCAGATACCATTGACAGACTTTGGTGAGTGAGAGGGAGTAGTCAAAGTCACTTGAAGGTTTCCATTTGGCTATCTGAACACTGGTGATATCCTTGACTGAGAGAAAAAATAGGGGAGGAATTTGAGGAGGGGCTTGTCATGGGAAACAAGAGCGTAGATAATGAGATCAGTTTTGGACATGTGGACTTGAGACAACCATAGAATGTCCAACTGGAGATGTCCACTAGACAATTGGAAATATATGTGGGCAATTTAGATGGCTGGGACTGAGGTCACAAGTTTTTGGTGACAAATGAAGTCAACTGAGGGTAAACTCACTAAGGAAGAGCTGACATCTCTGAAAGAGAAAACAGAAACTCAGACCTAAAGGAAATACCATTATGTTGAGAGAGTTTAGAAAAAAATGGAACCAAGGAAGGGAACAGAAGGTAAGATCTAAGGGTAGGAGGAGAAGAAAGGCTCAGAAGGTCAGAGCAAAGGTCAATTGGCTTGAGAGCTGCCATTTTGGGTGACTAACACCAACCTGTTCTTACCATGTTAATATTAATGGGCAAGCTCTTGGCAATTCCAGGGCAATGGGCAATTCCAAGAGATGGGCAGAACATATTTGTGTACATTACCAGGACTTGTTCATCCCCGCATTCCCTGCACACAGAGTCAGGTCTAGTATAAAGAATGGTCTGCCTGGTTGAGGATGCCCTCAGCTTGGCAACACCAGAAATTCCCACCTCTCCTTACCTTCTACCAAGAATGGCTCTCATGATAGGCACTTAGCAAATGGCCCAGATTTGGGAATCTGGGTTCAGGCTCCTATAGGATTTTTACAGGTAATTTCTGATTCTTGTCTCAGGGAGATGTTTTCTTCTGGGAGCTGATTTATATATGAGTACTATTATTCTCCTCTCAGGATTAACCTCTTTCTAAATATCCCTGCCACCTTCGGTCCTGTTTCTACAGACATCAGTCTGCCTACCTTTTCATTTCACCTCCCATGTTCTCTTATTTCTGGACCACTGATACAGTCCAGTCAATGATTTCTATGCTTACTACCATCACTGAAATCATCCTAGAAATGATATGAAAACTGGAAGAGGAACCAGTACATAGGCCAGATCACAGTGGACATGTTCTAGCTGAAGGGAGGGAAGAGAGTTGAGGTACAGAAGCCCCATTCACTGCAGAATTCTAGAGCGCCAAGCACCCCTGACGAACTACAGAAGCAGGTAAATAGCACTGGTAGATGTAGGCCCCTCTTGGCTGACACTCTCTGAGGGAGAGAAGCACATCAACCAGGCTCACACCTTCTTTTCCTGGGCTTGCTTTCTTTCTCTCCGGGAAAGAAGAGCCCAAGCTGGGACAAAGCGTATTGAGACATCCTGACACAGAACACTCCCCAGCCTCCTGGTCCCAGTCTCTTCCAGAGGTAAATCATTCAGACTTTTGCCCCCTCCCCGACTTTTTTTTTTTTTAATGAATGGAATAATTTAAACTGCCTGGGGTGGTCAGGCAGGAAAAAACTGCTTGGGACATGGTGATTCTGCTGGAAGAATCCAAGGCAAAACCCCACTAGAGAACCTCTGCCACAATGCATTCACACAGGAATCACAATGTAGGGGCCCTACTTTTAGATGCTCTGGGATTTCCACCTGGAGAGTTTAAGGGGAGGAGAGAGAAGCAGAAGCAGAGGCTGAGGCAGGCAAGAACTTTCCAAACTTAGCTCTTTGTCGCCTCCTCACCTCTGCCCACCTCCCCTGAGTGCCAGGAGCATCCTAGCCACTACGACATTTTCAAGGACTGAACTGCTATTCTCGTGAGGCTCCCTGGCCCCCACAGCTCCCAGCCCAGGCTAGCCCTGCCTTGCCCTGCCCTGCTGCACACTTCTTGGGCTCCTGTGTCACAGCTATTCATCTTGTTTAGTGCTGGCTTGGCTGCAGATGCTGTAAACATGGTAATTTTAGACTCCCTGATTGGAATGGGTTGTAGGGTGGTGATAGGGTGGGGGGTGGGGGGACGGGCGGGCGGGGAGAAGAGCAGTTTGATTTATTCCACTGGAGCTGTTTCAGAACTAGCTCTGCCCTGCTCCCTCTGTGTACCGCTGTTTTCCTAGCTGCGGTCCAGCCCCTCTATTCTGTGTTCCACTCTGACTTCTTCCTGAACCTGGGGAGATAAGAGAAAGAGACAGAATGGCCATCTCTGGGCCCTTGGTCTGGAGAATGGTGGGCTAGCAGGGAGCACTTCACCTTGGAGCCAGAAGTGTAGTTAGTAACACATTGGGTGGGGTGGGATGGGGAGTGGTGGCCAGACAATGCTGAGGGCAAAGTGGAGTCCTGGATTATCCTCCTGACCCAGGGCTGTGTGTGTGTGTGTGTGTGTAGGGACTGAAGTAGACCGGCTCAAGCCCTCTGACCCCTTCTCAGTGCACCCTCCTGTTTTCTGTCCTTTCTTTTCTGACCTTCCTCCATGGGGGGCCATCACTCCCCAGGGAATAGGGGCTCTCTGGATTCTCAGCTACCCACCCCCTCCCATCCCTTTAGTGCTCAAAGATGTCATTTGCATTTGATTACTGGACCCCTGAGTGGTCAGCAAAGATTCAAATCCTCGGGGAATGGACTCAAGCTGACATTTCAGGCTCCAAGAGTCCAGTGGGAACTGGGAGTTTTAAACTCCAGGGGTGTGTCAGATCCTTTAGAAGCCAGCAGAGATGCTTCCAGCTGCTGTTCCCACCCCCTCAGGAGAACATTCCTAATTCCAAGGCTCCTGAGTCAGACTTGGAACCTTCCCCATTTCTGAGCCACTTGTGTGTACTTCATAGGCATGGGATGGGGGAACTTGATTTCTGTGACCTTCCTTTGACCAATGAGAAGTAACTTGCTCCAAATCTCAGGTCACTTTAATAGAAAGATCCAGAAATAGGAGAAAAAGGATTGGTGGGTTTTTGTTGCTGTTTTGTGTGTATGTGCCAGGATAGAGGCCTGAACTCGCGCCTCCTGGTTGGCTTTTTCTGTTCATGCTTGGCACACTAATTGCCACTTAAGTCACACCTCCACTTTTAGCTTTTTGGTGATTAATTGGAGATAAGAGACACTTGGACTTTTCTGCCCAGGCTGAGGATCTGTGATCCTTAAATCTCAGCTTCTTGAGTACTAGAAGGACTGGCTTGAGCCACTAGCCCCTGGCTAGTCATTCCTTTGTTAGCAAATCCTGGAAGAAGGTACAGTAGAGTCCTGCTATTCTCCCTGCTAAGAGATGTGGAGCTCTTGCTTGGTTGCCTCTAATGACAGGAAACTTCCCTCCCACAAGTCAGCCTAGTAAAACTTCGGCTGGCTCTGACTGCTGTCCCATAACTCTTTATTGATACAAGATTTTTCCTGCTATCCACCAGCATCTGTTTCTGACCTGAAGGAAGATTCGAGGGACTTGAATGGAGAGCAGAGGCTGTCCTGATACAGGAAATAAAGGATGAACATGAAAACTGAACTCACTCCCTTCAGCAGGCCCTACCCTCCTTTTATAAGTCAGTGTTCCCTTCCATGCATCTTCTGGCCTTCACACTCTTGTCTTTGTTTACTTTTCCTGCTGGAAATATGGACATAAGGGCATTGTGCTCATATTTCAAAGCAAGGAATCCTTTCCTGGGGAATTAACAGGTCTTAAAACGTATGCACCTATCCAACAGTTGTTTATAGCAATTATCTTTAGGGGGAGCTTAAGCGATTATTCATGGGTTCTTTCATGCTAAAGATGCATTGCACTGCAACTTTACTGTTTGGACTAGTTCAGGTTATAGTCTGAGGAACCTCAGGTACAAGATCGTCTTATTACTCCTTATTCTAAAGAATCCATCAGAAGCACAGCCAACAAGATCTTCCCCTAGGAGAGGTGTGTGCCTTTTAAAAATAGATGTGCCTCCTGTGTAAACAGCACTTTGCCAGTTGGAATGTAAATGGATGTTGTTGGAATGCTTGGAGACAGTTTGTTCTTTTAGTGGATTAACTATTTCCCCCTGAAAATATTGTTTCACCGTATTTGTTAAGTACATCCTTCCTTCATGTGCACTATGGGATTCTGCATCAGCCAGCCCAGATGAGTAAAAATTCTGAAAACTTTACTGTACCCAGTCCATCAATCAATATATGCTCTGGAAAGGCAAGTATGGGGTGGGGACATGTTTTCTGGACAGGACATGTTTTCTGGACAGGAGAATAACAGCAAGTAGGGTGAGAAAGAATTGCTTCCAGCGGTGGCTCATGCCTGTAATCCTAGCCACTCAGGAGGCTGAGATCTGAGGATTGCAGTTCAAAGCCAGCCCAGGGAAGAAAACCTATAAAACTCTTATCTCACTAAAGAGCTGGAAGTGGAGCTGTGGCTCAAGTAGTACAGTACCCGCCTTGAGCAATTAAAGCTAAGGGACAGTGCCTGGGCCCTGAGTTCAAGCCCTAGTACCAACACACATGCACACACACACACATGAATTGTTTCCAAAAATTTCAAACCTACTTAAGAAGATTCACTTAATAGCCATAAGGGATAGTTGACAAGAGAAAATATTGAATATGATATTGAACAAACTTTTAGGTTTTTAAAAAGAGGTAGTCGAGTAAGAACAGCACCAGCACGCACGTGGTATTCAGGTAAGGGGTAGGTTTATTCAGTAGACCTGCTGGGACCAGGCAAGGTTGGCACTCCACGTGGCTGGGAAAGGCCTGGGAATGAGAGAAAGCTGGGAAAGAGAGGAAAGAGCTAGAGCAGAGAGAAAGCAGAGAGAGCTAGAAAAGAACAGCAAGAGAGTGTCTGGGCCTGCGCTAGCCCTTATGTAGGGTATGGGCGGAGAAGGTGTGGCCACATCAAATTCAGATGTGACCTCAGCGGATGCAGATGTGACCTCTTCCAGGTGTCCCAGTTGCCTAGGTAATACAGGTACTGGGTGGAGACTTTGCTGTGAGGAGGGTGGAGTCTGCTCACCATCCAGGAGCGGACCTTACACAAACATGCTGGTAAGAAGGTAGAGAAAGAAGAATCAGGCTATCATATAAGTGGTACAAGATGAAAGTTTAAAATGCTTTCCTCAAATTTTTACCCCCTTTTTCAGAGTTCTCTCCTGCCTACCCATGCCCAGGCCCTGAACCTGGCTTCCCCAGTGCTTAGTTTCTATTTTTGCCTCATCCAGGGCTCTACAGGATCCCTGCTCTGCTCCTACAAGTTTCTTCTTTATGTCTATTCAGCTCGTCATGCTCTGGCCTCGCAGTCAAGCACCCATGACCTGGCTCTTAGGACTATTCTGGCCTCGTGTCTTGTGTCTCATATGTGGAGCCCACTTCATGTGGCACATGGTAAGCACTGGCATGTGGTAAGCATAATTGTGAGGATTTTATCATCTGTCCCTCGCCTCTGCTCAGGCTGGTCCTCCCCTTCCTCTCCTGCCTGGCCAAATTCCATACCTCTACTCTCTTTCACAAACAGTGCCCACCCTTGGTTCCCAAAGTGTCTGATGTCAGGCACATTTGTATATCTGACCAGCTCACAATATTTATCTCCAAGATCTATCTATCATTCTTGCTAGAATGAAAGTACCCTCAAGTCAGGGGCTTTCTTGTATACAGCTTATAGTATACAGTATACTGGGTATCCTCCTCCTCCTCTTCCTCCTCCTCTTCCTCCTCCTCCTCCTCCTCCTCATCATCATCATCTCTATTAAGCATTCTCAGTGCCAGGCACTCAGGATGTCTCCCTCAGATTAATATTGGTAACAAACCAATGAGTGTTCCTTTACTTCTGATTTTTTTTTGGTGTAGGAAAATGGGATTCAGAGGGTTTTCATTTGACTGGGGACACAGGTAACGAATGACCCAGCTGTGATTTAAACATGTTTTCCAACTCTAGAATAAGAACTCAACAAAGACCCTGTTGCATAATTCTCATGAGGAGAGGGACTGTGTTTTGTCCTAAGATGAATTTATGAATTAGCAACCCAGAAGCTACATCTAGTCCATGGATATGTTTTCTTGGGCCCATGCAATTTTTTTTTTAAGATCAGAAAATTGTACCTCACCATCTAAATGTACAGTTAAACTGGAAAGCCTGGGCAATCCCGGTAATCCTTTGATGGACTGGCTATACTGTCACTGAGAAACAGCTGTCCAGCATCTCTACTACCTCTCCTTATACAGTCAGGGTGGTGGGGGAGCACTTGAGCTTTTGTCTTCTGCATTCCTTTGTCTAGCCTAGTGTCCACCCCACCTGCTGAGATGCTGACACCTGGGGTAAGTGGCTGCTTGGTTAGCTAGGACTCATATGCTGAAAGGGGTTTAGTAACTCTGGCTCCTACCCACTCAGTCAGTAGCACCCTTTCTTCAGTCATCCTGACAAACACACCCAAACGTTTCCCAAGTCTTGCATACAAAGTTCTTTGCAACAAACATTATGGAATGGATCTACATCTCACAGGTTCCCATGACAGAAAAAAATGCAGTAATCACAGTATTTTGAAAAATAAGCGCTCTGAAGCAAATGGTGGTTCATTCTCCTTAAACACCTGTCCCAGAGTGGAAAAAGAAAATTAGCAATAGCAAATCTCTAAATGAGGCATTTCCATTCTGCACATTGATGGTAGTTCCCACTGCAATGTTAATTGGTTATGGTTCTCATTGCTTCTAGCCCTTATATGTAAGGAGAGTCACCATGAAGCTGTCAGGAGCCCCACCCCAGGGAAGACTACATTTAAAAGGATAACAAGAAGAACTGAATTACATATGGCTTTTCACATATGGAGAAATGTTGTTATTGATACTTTCATTGTTTAATTATGGAAATATTATGGTCTCACAAGTTGCAATTTCAGAATATACTAGAGTACTCACAATAAGTAAAACTCATGCCTAAGGTTAATGATGGGTTTCTGTTTATAATGTGTGTGTATTTCTTTCTGTTCTTTCTCCTTGATGCTCTCATATTTATGTTTGTTGAGGGTTTTGCTCTGCTTTGAAGAAAAGTGGGGTTGTACTGCTTATAAAACCTCCCTGGCCAGTTCAGGGCTAAACCACTGTCACGTTAGCCAGTCCCCTTTTATATATAACACTTGCTTCCTAGTGTATGCTTTTATAAATAGCACAACAATTAGCTTCCTTCATTTAAAAATCTTTGGGGCCACTCTGATTGTTTCTTTAGAAGGTGTGATTTAGCAGCCAGCACTAGAAGGCATCCCTGCCCTGGGGATGAAGGGTTGGCCATGCTGGCTCTGACCCTGGAGGAGATGAGTGGACTAAGAAATAGAGGTATGGGTGAGGGATTTAAAGGCAAGAAAAATCTCTGATTGCAGAGCTTGCTTCTCTAAGTGCAAATGAAGACAAGGACAAGTGCTCAGAGCAGGAGTGGGATGTGGGGCTGGAGACTGACTGAGGGAGGGTAGAGAAGGCCTGGAACTCCAAGTGCAGGCAGCAAACAGGGCTAAACCAAAGCATGAGAATTTTTTGGCAGTACTTGAAGCCTAGTCGAGGTCACCTATTGGCACAGACGTATAGTTCTTTTGAGTCTGGAAGACAAAAGTACATGTGGGCTAGGGGTGGCAGGAGAGTAAGATTATTCCAGATTTAGGAAGTGGCTTGATAGAGCTAACCAAAGTTTAGGAAAAACAGGTCTGAACCTTCTGAAGTCCTTTGCCATGCAGAATAATAAGATTGTTGTAATGTATAAGTTAAAAGTCTTTGTGACCCTAGCAAAGAAATTGTTGTTGTACCGAAATTCGGGGACCCCCAGAAGACCACCAGAGACCACGATCAATGTAAGCAACAAAGAGCCAGTTTATTGCAAGCTCAAGCTTGGTCCTCTGTGCACATGGTAACCGGTGACACTAAGAAGCCCTGAGCATAGAATCAGTGCAGTTTTTATAGTATTGAACAAACAACTTTAAGGAACTTTTACATAAGAAATTACATGATTGGTTAACATTTACATTTAAAGCAAGCTAAACTGGGCAAATAATGATTGGTCAATCTTTACAGAAAAAATGTCCTTGGTCCATAGCTTGACCGAAAAAGGTTACTAGTCACACCCAGACCAACAGAATGCATGGCATGTCTCGCCCTGGGCTCTGAAGAATGGGTTGGTTAGAAACTCTTAGTCCTAGGTGGGTGGGGGGCAACACCACTTGGGGGCTAACACCTGCCTTAAGCCATCTATGGCTCCAAGAATTGTGCATGGCTTTCTGTCATAAATTCCTAGCATTGGGGCTAAAATGGATCACGAGTCAAGTTGCAGAACTGAGATGGAGTGTTAAACAAAAATGGAGTTGCTTAGGTTTCTTAAAACATTATATTTCTTCCCTAGGGCCTTACTGCCTCGGCCTGCAGGAGGGGCATTGCAACTGTGGGGATAATTCTGAGGACTTTGCCCCTTTGGTCAGGGCTGTAAACCCTTTGAAGTCTTTTACTAAGCAACTCTAGGCTCCCAGGCTGATATTCCACTACTGAGTAACTAAAACCAGTCAGTTAAAATCATACAAAAACCATACAACCATCTAGCACAAAGCAATTCATACAGAAGCAAAAATGGGTGTTAGGTGCTGTCATATAGATATAGATATAGATACACACATATATATAATTATTTTTTTATGTTCTTCATTTCTTTGCTTCCTATCATGGCTGCACAGACCCCTCATGAGCTGAGCATAGCCCTGAGTTCTGTTTATGCTACCAAGAAAATAGCAGTGAACCCCTTCTGAAGCACCTTGTCATTTCCTTCATGCCTCACATGACCCAGTAGCTCTATCTCCCGGGCTAGCTATTATTCAATAGATTCCCCCATTTTGCAGAAGAAAAGAATGGAATTCCAGAAAGGACAGTTTGTCAAAGTAGAGACAGGGCATCTGCAGTGGAATCAGGTTCCAGACCAGCCCCAAGAACAGTTTGTGATAATCCATTCTCTTGTAACTATCTCTTCTGTCCTTACAAAGTGTCTTTTGTGTGCGCTAACAGGAAAAGCAAGTTCCCCATTTTCAAAGAGAGGTGTCAGCACTCTACCTACCAGACTAGTCCCTTCATCATTCCAAGAACCCATCTCACTCAGTCCTGCTTTGGGAACTTTCACTATATCTGGAATCTTCTTCCCTAGCTCTGGGCATGCGTCATTTCCCTACAGCCTTCAAGTGTAAACCACAGCTCTCCCATCCTAACCTCTGGTCCTTTCTGTCTTCCTTTTTCCATTTTGTTTTCCATCTTAGCACATATACTTTCTAGTACAGGAGAATTGTGTCCATTTTCTTGTTTCCCCACTCCCCACTAGAAAGTGGACAGAAGTTTTGTATTTTGTCCCCTACAGTTTCCCCAGGCCTCGATTATGCCAGATATAGTAGGTACCCAAAAGATAGCCATTGGATGAATAGCAGCATTTGACAGAGTGACCAGTCCACACTGGTAAACAATTTCTCTCTCCCTTCTTCCTGTATGCAGCAAATTAGAATTTAAGGTAAAAATAACACATGAGGCCTTAACATCCAGTCATGGGGGGCGGGGGTGCAGAGGGACACCTCCATTGCCCTGAAGAGAAGTGAATATGTCACACGAGCAAGGCATGGTCCCCTCATGTGTCTAACTAGTGGGGCTGCTTGGTTTCAGGGAGGTTGTGGGGCTGTCTGAGACCCCAACCCAGCTGTGAATCCAGGTGGAGTGGAGCCTCTGTTCCCCGACCTGCTGGCACACTGCCTTCCTGACGCAGTCCTGATGTCTCTTCATGGACTGACACAGGGTTGCCAGGGACCTTCCTTTTCAGGTGGGGAAGTGCCGAGTTATTCACTGACACACTCACTCATTCATCACACTAGTTGGTTGTTTGGGAGCTGTCTACCGAATGTCCCTTGTGTATCCTGCAGATATAGGGCTCTGCAGACAGAACTTAAATGTGGAACCCCATTCAGCATTGCCACAGTGGGCAGCCCCAGAGCCTGTCACACTTTCCTTACCTACTCCTGGGGGTGTGGGGGGGAAGGAGGGTCTCTTCCTCTTAGGGCCTCGCTCAGGTCCCTCTCCCAGAATTCTTTGTAATTGTCCCTTAATCTGCCTCCATACAGATTCTTTCTAGGCCAGTCCTAAGAATCAGACTCAGGAGGATTCTAGCCCAGGGTCGCAGGGAACTCTTCTCAGCAAGGACACAGGCTCAGGCTGAGGAAAGGAGACACGGTGTTGAAGGGCAGTGTGGAGAGGTTGTTGTCTGAGGGGAAGAGTTGGAGAGGGGACAGCCCTTAGCAATGAGGGGACCTGCAAGAGGTAAGAGTGGATGGCCTGAGGAGAGGTGGCCAGGAGGAAAAAGAGAGAAAGGAGAAGCTGGCAGGGGTGAGAGAAAGGAGAGAGAAAGAAAGGAGAAGCTGGCAGGGGCGATTCTGGCATGTGAGAGCTGAGGAGTTTGGGGAGATTTGCTGTGAAAAGCACCATGGTAAATCCCTGGGTATCCTCCCAGAAAGCTTTCCACAGAAACCACTGGAGGCCTGAAAGTGTTTGCAGTCCCATGAGTTTCTCTGCATTTAGATCCAAATAAGGTGGTCTCCTAGTAAGAGCCACACTATTTATGCAGATTGCAAACACAGTGTCAGTCATCACTGTCCGCAGGGTGGCCATCTAGTCTTGGGCTACGCTCTGAGTGTTCAAGGAAGGGCCCCTCCTTACCTTTCTAGTCTTGTTTCCTACCCCACACTTGGCCCTCCAGGTTTCCCACTGTCCCCTGGATAGGAAAAAAAAAAAAGCCTCATGCTTTCTGACCTTCCCAACTCCTGGTCCATGACATGCTCAGGCTCAGCACCTGCACAACATTATTCCTCCTTCCTTAAGTGATCCCCAGGCCCAAGCAGACTTCAAACCTCCACATAGGCAGGCACCTGTGGCTCACACCTGTAATCCTGATCTGAGGATCAGGGTTCAAAGCCAGCCCGGGCAGGAAAGTCCATGAAACTCTTATCTCCAATAAACTACTAGAAAACCAGAGTTTTCTAGTGGCTCAAGTGGTAGAGTGCTCACCTTGAGCTGAACTGTGCAGGGACAGTGCCCAGGCCCAGAGTTCAAGCCCCACAACCGACCAGAAATATAAACAAACAAATAAACAAAACCTCCACATAAAGCCTTCCCTGTCCATAGCCTTCTTTTTTTTTTTTGGTCAGTCGTGGGACTTGAACTCTGGGCCTGGGCGCTGTCCCTCAGCTCTTCAGCTCAAGGCGAGCACTCTACCACTTGAGCTACAGCACCACTTCCGGTTTTCTGGTGGTTTATTGGAGATAGGAGTCTCATGGTCTCTCCTGCCTGGGCTGGCTTTGAACCACGATCCTCAGATCTCAGCCTCCTGAGTAGCTAGGATTACAGGCGTGAGCCACCAGTGCCTGGCTTCCATAGCCTTCTTTACCTCAACCTTTGCTGACCTCCTCCTACCCCCTTCTGGCATTTTTCATCAACTCCAAGCATGGAGTTGGTCATTCTTTTGACCTATATGGGTTGGCTGTCTGGGCAGCTAGATGTAAATTCCTTATACATGAAGATTCAAGATGAAAATTTCTTTAATCCTGCATGCATTTACAATGGACCTGGGCACATGAAACCTCTAAGTCACTGTCCACTGGACAGGCTTCCCAGGGCAAGTCCAGAGAGATGGCCGTGTCAAGGGCTGACAAAAGAAACAGGCAGCATCTACATGCCTACTTCAGTTGGGTCTGATCCTTAGAAACCAACTCCAGTGGCCTTGAAGAATTAATATTGCAGTCAGAGTGGCTAGCCCTTCAAAGGAGTGGGGCCTGATAGCTCTTGTTATATGCAAAGTGGAAAAGGTACTGCGGCTGTTCTCTGCATTTCCTGCCTTTCAATTGAGTGAAGACAGACAGATGATTTATTGGGCATTTCCTAGCCTCCCCTGCACCATAGGAAGCTAGCCTGAAAAAAACCAAAAAAAAAAAAGGTGCAAATTTTAAAAAGATGTGTGAGTGTTTTGAGGGGGTTGGGAGAAAATTCCTCTCTACCATTAAAGTTTTGTTTTTTTTTTTTTTTTTAAAGAAGAAAGAAAGAAAACTCACTCTCAGCAGGATCTCTGATCTAGAAGCATACTAGCCATAAATTTACGCTCCCTTCTGAGAGCTCAAAGCTGCTGTGGCTGGGCTGGCAGGGGGTGGGGCAGGGTGGGCAAGGCTGTAAAGTTTTTTCCTCCCTCCACTACCATTTCCAGGTGATCAAGCTTGGCTTTGGTGTTTAACAGTGTGACGTTAGCCATCAGCTACCACCAGGAATGAGCAGAGAGTATAGGGATCACTATAACTTTCAAGTGTTCATTTGGGTGAGAAATAGTTGGGAATCTGCATCCCATCCCTGCCTCTGAGAGAGAAGGAAAGCAGATGCAATCCCAACTCTGACACAAAGCTCTGCTCCATTCTACCCTGAAGGGAGTTGTATTCATTCCCTAAGGCTCCCCAGACAAAGGACCACAGATTGGCACTTAATTGGGTAGCTTCAAACAACTGAAACTTTCTACATCATGGTTCTGAAAGCCAGAAATCTGAAATCGAGAATTCAGCCGAAGCTGGACACTAGTGGCTCATGCTGTAATCCAGCTACTCAGGAGGCTGAGATTTGAGGATTGTGGTTCAAAGCCAGCCCAGACAGTAAAGTCCTTGAGACTTTTATCTCCATTAGCCACATAAAAACTGGAAGTGGATCTGTGATTGAAAAGCTCAGAGACAGTGCCCAGGCCCTGAGTTCAAGCCCCACAGCTGACCAAAAACAATCAGACCAAAAAAAAAAAAAAAGATTTCAGCAGGCCATACTTCTCCTGATAGCTCCAGGGAGGGGTCAGTCCTTTCTTGCTGCTTCTAGTTTCTGGTGCTTGCTGCAACCCTGGGCATTTGCCTTATGGATATGTCACTCCAATCTCTGCCTCCACCTCTGCCTTTTCTCTGAGCCTCCTGTGTTTTCACATGGTGTTCCCGCTGTGTGAGTCTGGCTCTGTCTTTCTGTCCTCTTCTTATAAGGACAGGAGTTGGGATGAATTTAACATATGTTCTACTCCAAACTGACTTCATCCTAACTTACCTGCTACTTATATCTGCAATGATTCTATTTCAAAATAAGGTTAATATATCTTTTGTGGGGATACAATTCAATCTACCACAGGAGTTTAATGCATGTCATCCATGGTATTGGGTCACCATACCTGTGTGAATGTGTTGTGTTTGTGTGTATGTGCGTGTGCATGGCATGTGTGTATAATATATACCTGTAGGAAGTGGTGCTGTGGCTCAAGTGGTAGAGCGCTTGCCTTGAGCTGAAGAACTGAGGGACAGCACTGA
This sequence comes from Dipodomys spectabilis, assembly GCF_019054845.1. NCBI lineage: Eukaryota > Metazoa > Chordata > Mammalia > Rodentia > Heteromyidae > Dipodomys > Dipodomys spectabilis. Next base: position 24,515,532 of record NW_024870834.1, on the reverse strand, counting down.
GGCCCAGAGTTCAAGCCCCACAACCAACAAAAAAAAATTGGAATATATACCTGTAATTTAAATTCAGGTATACATGCACATATGCAAATACCTATACACATGTGCAAACACCTATCCATACATACAAAGCTCATTACACATACATACATAGGTATATATACCAATATCTATTAGTATATATTTCCCTATTTAAGCCTAAAATATTTATAACATATAAATGCCTATACAAATACCTATGACTTATATTTATATAATTCCATGACATAAATACATATTCTATATCCTAGGACATTATGTATCATATACACATATATAATGTTGAATACAAAATATGTCATTTATCCCTTACATGTCATAAATAATCTATAATGTCTGACACTATATACATATATATACCTGACACTATATAAATACACATCCACAGAGGCAATGCTACACAGTGGCTAATTTTATTACCTAAAGGAAAAAAGACCCTATAGCTTTGAGTTTTTACCATTATAGAGATGGTGGAGAAGATCTATCTTGGATAGACAGGCCTTGGAAGAGGTCTCCAGGACTGGATGGGCAGATGCCCTGTGTGTCTGCTCAGGTATCCCCAGCACTACAGGGCAACAAGTCAGCTGACTGTGTAGCATCTTCCCTGCCTTGTTTTGGACAAGAAAACCCAAACTCAGAGTCACGAAGCTTGTCCAAGTCCACTGGGGCACAAACAGTTCTAGCAGTAGAAGTGACTACCCCCCCCACCCCCCCAGCACTCTGTCCACTCAAACCATTTCCCAGCTCCTCCTTGCCCCACTTTTCCAGCTAGTAATCAGATTTTTCCTTTGAGTTGCTTCTGCTAAGCATGCCCAGACATTATAGGCAGTCAAAAAGAGCACTATTTTTCCTTCAAATGAGCTGAGAAATGACTTTTCATGGAGGTCTTGCCACATGCCAAGGTTAAAGTACTTTGTGTTCAGTTGTTTTGGAGTTGTTGGTGAGGTGAGGTGGGAGGGAGGAATAAAATCTTAATTTTTCAATTTTAGAAGGATTTTTTGTTCATTTTCTCTAAACTGACCTAAAGTATAACTTCTGCACTCAGTAGCTTACCTTTGATGTCATTTATTGAAGATGGACTTAGGGAGCTGGGGGTGGGGGAAACTGCCTAAACTTCTTTGTGGGTGACCTTCAGAAGCATTGAAGTGGCTTTCACCCTCCCCCTTCCCACACATTCTTCTACCACTTCTCTGGGTCTCCACTTGCTCTTTCTGTCCCACAAGACCACTGGACTTTTCTTCTGGAAGCCTTGGGGCCTGATTCTGTCACCATCCTGCTTGCTTATCTCCACCATAGAACCAAAGGGATGCTGCGTCCAGCAGGACACAGACCAGATTCCAGGATGCCTGAAATGAGGCTCTGGATGCCTTCCGCTTGGAATCTTTACTAGAGAATGTTTTTGCCAAGGCCTTCACCCATCCTGACATTCCACATGACTGGCAGAAACATTGCCCAGCCTCCTCCACCTTCCTCTGCCACTCCTTACTTCCTTTCATCCCTGTCTCCCCATTGCAAAGCACCCATGCTTATTATACTTAGACATAAAGAACTCTGTGCACAGCTCACTCCCACAGCCTGAAGGAACCAAAGGCTGAGCTTGACACTAGTTTGTTTCTCTTTGGCCAAGTCTGGCTTGTGATCAACATATCCTCATTCACACAAAAGCCTAAATTGTAGGCTTCAAACTTTAGGGAACATCAGAATCACCTTAGGAGTGGGAGATTCAGATTTCCAGCGTCATCACTGAAAGTCTTACTGAAACCTCTAGCACAGCAGGTAAATCTGCATTCTTGGGGTACCTCAGAGGGGTCTGATGAGGGTCATTGAGAGGCCACTCTTTGAAAAATGTGGCTTATTTCTCAGGCAGGCATTACTTACATGGGACCTCAACTTTGCAAATGGGGGCTGTTAGGAGAGATGACTAGAGGCAAAGACCGAAAATGTTAGGGTACAGGCTGAGGTACAATTTAAAAGCCCCTAGACAGGGGCTTGGGCATAGGCAGGAGGAGGGTGGAGAAAGCTTCAAGTGTGACTGCTTAGGGTCCAGCGCTCAGGCCTCCATCTGGAAACACTGCCAGTGTGGGATCAAGAAGAGACTTCTTTTGGGTCTGAGATAGGCCATCCAGTTGGACAGAATGGGTCACCAAACTTCAATGCTACAATTCTAAGGAGGGAGCCCCTTCCACTTTCTAGGAGAGGCAGTACTTGATAAATACAAATAACTGGCTTGGGAATCACACTGCTGGATTTCAGACTTGACTCATTAGGTCTCTCTAGCTACGTAGTCTTTCTGTGCCTCAGTTTCCTCATCTGGAAAAGGAGGACAACAGTACTAACTTCCAAGGGCTATTGAAAGAATTAAATGAGCTAATATGTTTGAAACACTCAGCCCAGGCCTGGTCACAGTGAGGATTCCCTGCTCTTGGGTTATGGTCCTTGTTATGACCACTCTCATTTGCCTCATAGCACCTCTCTGAAGCTGTCTTTGGACAGTGTGATCATGTGAATAGTTGGGATTGTTCCTGAGTGTCCTCCTCCTCTCCTGCTTCCTGGGAGCTTTTGGTTCCCCCCCCCTTTCCTCCCTCTGAAAACTTGTGTCATCCTACAAGTGCCCTTTCAGAACAGCCAATGTTTCTTACAGTATCAGCCTGCCTCTCTAAGTACACATTTTTACCCTGTGATGTGAAAAGAACCACCCAACAGATGGAAGCCAGACAATGCAACTGAACACTCAAACATTGAATTCCAAACCTGTGCCCCAGGAAGCCTGTGTGATCTACTAGGTGAGACAGGAGTCCAAGGTTAAAATCAAAGTTTCCTGAGCAGATGGAGGAAGGAGATGTGCATATGCAGAGGCCCAACAGCACTCAATTAATCCTACCTTGGCCAAATCCCCTAGGAGGGCTTGTGTTGGTCACAGTCTTTGCGTGGTCTGTGCCTCAGTTTCCTCCAGCAGGTGATGGAGCCAGCATCCACAGTCATAAAGTAAACTAACATTTTTTTAATGTGCTAATATTGGGGATTGAACTCTGGGGCTGGGTGCTGCTACCACTTGAGCCATAGCTCTGCTTCCAGCTTTTTATTAGTTAATTGGAGATAAGAGTTTCACAGATTTTCCTGCCAAAGCTGGCTTTGAACCATGATCCCCAGATCTCAGCCTCCTGAGATTGCAGGCTTGAAGCCACCAGCACCTAGCAAGCTAACTGTTTATATGCTCTGTAATATGAAGAGCACAGAGGTAGCAGTGTTAGCATTGGCTCTGTATTTGATTGATGATCGGCTGTGAAGACCTGAGCAAATAGGAGTTGCTGTTACTTTACGATGAAAAGATCCTGGTTTGCCAAAGTCACCCCTTGTGTCCTCCTCAACTGCATACCTCTGGAAGATATCTTACCAATGAAGCAGCATTGTTTTGTGCTTCTCTGGAGGATGCTATAGACACCACCAGGCCAAGTCTAGAGAAATGAACTAACCATAAACAATGTCTCTAGCACAGCTGGAAAAGGATGACTCTAAAACCTTTGGGCCTTTTCTACATGGAGCTAATTGCCTACATATTTAAATGCTCACCACATGTCCCTACAGAGGAAGGTCCTACCACTGGGCTCCATGGAACATCCTGGCTTCTGCCAATCCCACCAGGGTTCACTGCTGAGCACTGTGTAAGCAACCTCTCTGGCCAGTGGAAGGGCAGAGCTGGCAGGAAAGCCTTCATGTACCTTGTTGACTCTGCCGAGTTCAGAGAGGGCTTCACAGTTGACTTGGCAAAGGAGAAAAGTTCTTTATTTCCCCCTGACTTGAGGCCTGCCAAGCCCAGGGCTGGGAAGGGCAATTTTGTCCTCTCTTCTGATTCTCCCACTGTTACCTGCAGAACTCAATGAACAACCCCAAATGGGCTGCGGACGGCCCATTTCATCCTGGATCTGCACCCTTCTGTATTGCCAACCTGGCTGGCCAGGCTTGCTCAGTGTCCCTTCCTTCCTTCCTTCCTTCCTTCCTTCCTTCCTTCCTTCCTTCCTTCCTTCCTTCCTTCCTTCCCTCCCTCTCTCCCTCCCTCCCTCCTTCCATTCCATCTGTTTGCTTTCTTTCTTTCTTTCTCTTTCCTCTCTCTTTCTTTCTTTCTCTCTGTGTCTGCTTTTCCTCTTTCTTCCTTCCTTCCTTCCATCCTTCCTTCCTTTTTTACTTTCTCCTCTCCTCTCCTCTCCTTTCCTTTCCCCAAGTCCAGAGCCCAGTTATTTACCCAAAGAAAATAGGGAAGTGACAAGGTAACAGAGTACACATGTTGTGAAAATATGCAGGCTGGAGCTGAGGAAAAGAAAACATTCTTCCATAAGTAGCTGCCTTGTTAATTCATTTTTTTCTCCAGATTAGAACCAGTCAGTTCTTGTGCTCCTTCAAGCACCTTCTGTGGTTTCCTGACAGCTGCCTGTGAGGGGTGAGATTTGGCTTGAAAAATGGGCCATCGGTCATGCTTCAGAGGGGAGGGCAGAAGCCAAAATTCCCAGATTGCTCAAATTCACGGCTCCTTTTCTAAATGGGGGGGGGGGAGGGGGAGTTGTATAAACGCTGAGGCGTAACCTGATTTTCCATAAGAAGCGACAGCACAGTAATGAACAGTCCTTGGAACAAGCTTTTTTACCTCCCCTTGAAGTTGGTTTCCGATCCCTGGCAAGTCTGTGTTGGGCAGCCTTGAGTAACAGCCACAGTCCGATTCTCGGCAATTAAAAATAATATTGGCTCTGATAGAGAACTCTGGGGTACCCTCCCCATACACACCCTTTTCATTATGTGCCAAAGATCACTTCCAAACCTATTTCAGAACAGCTGGCTGCGTTGGAGGAATGGGCTTTGCCTTGTATACTCTGCATAGCCTGGGGAGAGGCCGTAGTCATTAATACCATTTGTTCTGTCTGGTGTTTAGGGCAAGAAAGAGGTGACCTGTGTGTCTTTTTGGAAAGCTAGACCCTAATCAATTTGAGCCTGCTTTCCCTTTGCTGGATTCTTTAAACTTTAGGACCTCCAGATAGTGGCTATGGAAACTTAAAGAGGTCTCTCTCTCTGTCTCTGTCTGTCTCTCTCTGTCTCTGTCTCTGTCTCTCTGTCTCTGTCTCTGTCTCTGTCTCTCTCTCTCTCTCTCTCTCTCTCTCACTCACTCACTCAGACCACTACTGGGGCTTGAACTCAAGGCCAAAGTCCTATCCCTTAGCATTTTTGGTGGTTAATGAAGATAAGTCTCATGCCTATGTTGGCTTTGAAGGGTGAGCCTCAGATCTCAGCCTTCTGAGTGGCTAGGATTACAGGTGTAACCCACCAGTGCCTGGCTCATTCTTCTGATTTTTAACTTTGCCCGTGTTCTCAGTCCTTTTCAGCATGTAGGTGTTTGCCTATGGTTTGGTCAGGTTCCTTTCAGGGGAGGTCACATCCCAGGGACCTAGATAGCACCTTAGCATTGCTGTGGCACTGTTGGTTAACTGGAGGCTGCTGATCCTGGGCAATGGTAGGCAGAGGGGCTTCTGTTTCCTCTTCCTTAATTGAGGGCTGGTGGGGACCTCGGGGTGGGGGAGAGCTTCCTCATTCCTTAGTTAGAGCTGCAAGGTTTGTCAGCTTCCCACACTGGCAACCAGCAGCCCCTTGCCTCAGGATGGGTGGGAATCACACAGGATACCTTCCCAAAGCCCAGGATGGGGCTGGATTTCAGTCCTGGAATGCTCTTGATTATCAGGTTTGGTTGCTCAAGTGGGATACCTTGAGAACAAGGCGGATATGAAGCTGAGGGTAAGGTTTGGTTTCCTGGTAGATATTTCACAGTGAGAGGCCACTGGTGGGCAGAAGGTACGTCCAGCCAGAGCCCACAGCCTAGTTCATTGAGGGAATGTCAGGGCACCAGTGTTTGGGGCTGGGGTTAGGGCTGAGAAGATCCAGCTATCCTCCCTAGTGAGTGTCCTTAACACGGTCCATTGGCTCTCATGGGGTGAGCATAGCCTCTCCCCACATTGGGCCCAATTCCAGTCTCTGGCTGTAGGTAAAGGACTCTGTTTCCGATGATTGTTCTCAGATATTTTATATCAAGTTCATGGAAATACAATAGTGACAGGAAAAATACACACACACTCCACAAAGGTAGTCCCATCCTTCAGTTTTCTGAAGGTCGGGGGACCCTTTTCTCCTTCCAGTCCTTGATGTGGATCCAAGGGAAGTAGTTTCTTTGAAGTCAGCAACAACCATAGCAGGCCCAGCTGTTAGGGTGTGGCCGGGGAGTCAGACAGGATGCTCTGCCTTATCAGGGGCAATCTAATTCTTTCTGTAAGGACAGAGCTTCCTCTGGCAAAAGGTGATTTCAGAGCCATTTGTTCAAATAATCTAAGGAGACTCATTATAACCCAGGGACAGTTGGGGTCTTGCTGTGTCACAGCCAGGCCTTTCTATTTGGAGTTTCTCCATAGCCCTTGAAAGGAAACCTCACAATGTTGGATGTAATTCTCTACCTTGAACTAGACTCTTCACTTTCTCAAGTGTTGATTCAGCCATCTTTACAATGAATGCCTCCACAAATAATGTCAGAGGAAAGACCCTGTGATGAATGTTCAGAAGGAAATGACATTTAATTTTACACAATCAGACTTTTAGGCAGATGCTGGTGGTTCTCACCTGCAATCCTAGTTACTCAGGAGGCTGAGCTCTGAGAATCACAGTTCAAAGCCAGCCCAGGCAAGAAGTTCTATAAGTCTCTTGTCACTAATTCATCACCAAAGCTCTAGATGTGGGGTTGTGACTTAAGTGGCAGAGCGCTAGCCTCGAGCTGAAAAAGCTGAGGGACAGTACCCAAGCCCTGAGTTCAAGCCCAAGACCAGCAAAAATTATAATTTTTTTTTTAAACTCAGATTTTGGCCAGGGTCTATTGGCTCATACCTGTAATCCTAGCTACTCAAGGAGACTGAGATCCTATGATTATGGTACAAGGCCTGGGCAAGAAAGTCTATAAAATTCTTAGCTCTAATTAACCAGAATAAAAGCAGTAAGTAGAGCTAGGCTTAAGTAGTAGAACACCAGCTTTGAGTATAAATGCTAAGGGACAGCACCCAGGCCCTGAGTCCAGTCCAAGGCTTAATACTGGCACAACAAAAGGAAAAAATAATCAAGTTTAGTACCCCTATGAATGTTGCTGAAAGCTTATTCTCTGTGTTCCAAGTAAGAATGTTTTGCAGATTCTTCCTCCTGTTCTTAAGGCCTGTGTGTTTAGTTATCAGAATCTGAGAGCAATGAAGGGTTGTGATTAGTCTTGGAGTTCATCATCCTTAAACAGATGACAATCCTGACATTTGAAACTTCCAGGATGGAGTGCTTGCTTCTTTGTAAATACGTCTGAGCCTCAGGAAGATCTTTCTCACACTGAAGTGGATTCTGCTCCTCTGACTTTGGTCCAGTGGCTCAGTCTCACAGTATTTCTTAAGAACCAAGCAGCAGCAGGGTAGCCAGTTTCCAGCATGAAGACAGCAGGCACATCTAGAGGGCTGGTCCCTCCCCGCTGCTCCTACTGTTGTCTTTATCCCAAATCTGATCATTAAGATTTGGATTATGTATTGGGTAGACTCATTATTGCCTTTCCCCTAATGTATACCCATGATTGTTTGACATCTCTATGAAATACTATCTCTTAAAATATTACTGAAAGGTTGCTGTCTTTGAAGGATGGAGTTGCACACTGTCAAGTGCTCCAAAAGCAGCCAGGGACTAACGCTGGGTCTCTTTTCCCTAGAGCTACTTAGCCATTTTCACTCCCCTGCCTACAACCAGGATAGATACAAGCCATTCTTGCTGAGGGAAATGCTCACTTTTTCATTAAAAAAAAAAAACAAAACTGTTATTATAAAGGTGATGTACAGAGAGCAGTTGCCTAAGTCAGGCAAAGAGTATATTTCTTTTTGGACAATATCACCCATTTCCTCATTCTCTCTCCCAGTTGAAATACTCACTTATTTTCCATATGCTTTTTTAAAAAAAATAATGCCTTACATAACTTCAGCATTTTATTTATTTATTTTTGTTGTCTGTGAGGCTTGAACTCTGGGCCTGGGTGCTGTCCTTGAGCTCTTAAGCTCAAGGTGAGCGCTCTACCACTTGAGCCACAGCTCCATTTCTGGTTTTCTGGTGGCTAATTGGAGATAAGAGTCTTACGGACTTTCCTGCCTGGGCTGGCTTTGATCTGCAAGCCTCCTGAGTAACTAGGATTATAGGTATGAGCCACCAGCACCTAGCTTAAGTTCAGCATATTTTAACATACTTTATTTTTAAACTAGTTTTAGACTCCCAGCAAAACTGAGCAGAAAGTACAGAAATTTCCCAGATACCTTGTGTCCTAACAGACGCACAGTTTCCTGCATTATCAGCATTCCCCACCTGAATGATACATCTGTAATCATCAATAAACCCTACATTGTCCGATCATTATCCATTGATTACATTAGGGTCTACTCTTGTTGGTGTACATTCTGTGGATTGTCACAAATGCTTAACAATACATATATACCTTTATACAGTGGCTGTATACCCAAGAAAAGTAGTTTTACTGCCCTAAAAATCCTCTCTGCTCTGCATAACTTTTTATCATTGCTGTTTTCTAGCATAGTTGTTTTGGGTAGTACAAGTTTTACCTTCTTCACATCACCTTTCCCACAGTCTGTAGGCCATACAGATCTCTTCCTTCCTAGGATTCCTGCCACACCCCCAAGCAGGGCTATCTTGGGCAGCTTTGTCTCTATAAACTTCTTGGACTCCACTATTGGTAGTCAGTCCATAAGCAGGGCTAACCTATAGTATTGCTCTAAGGATCCCCATTCACGTGACGTGAGTAGAGGCTATGATATGTGATAAACCTATCTCGAGGTCTTTGGTGATTATATAGGATCCATTTCAGGACATTTAAAAAGGAATCAGGATTCAGCTCAGTTCTTCAGGTAACTATCAAACAGCTACTATGAACTAACCACCAACTACACCAAAATGAACAAAATGGATGATCCTCCACTATAAAACTGGGATCTTACATCACAGAAAAGTGAATAAATAGATGACCATAATGCAAAGTGAAAAGTGCTGGAATGTGAGCGTATATAAGGGACATGGCTCTTGATGAGTAGCTTCAAGGATCAATAGGAGTCTGCCCGATAGATGAGCAGGAGGAAGGGGTTCCAGCAAGGTAAGCCATTGGTAAAATGAAAGTTTATAGTATATTTGGAGAGTTGCAAGTACTATCATTTATTTTCTGATGCAAAAACCAGAAGTGCAACAGATAGACCACCCACTCACCTCAAGTAGACCCATACCACATCATTAGCACAACAGGATTGTGTTTACCTCCAATGACTGCTTTCTAGAACCAGAAAAGGAAGAACAGAGCTAGCTGGTGGCTCACGCCTGTAATCCTAGCTACTCAGGAGGCTGAGATCTGAGGATCTCCATTCAAAGCCAGCCTGGGCAGGAAAGCCCATGGGACTCTTATTTCCAATTAACCAGCAGAAACCCAGAAGTGGCGCTGTGGCTCAAGTGGTAGAATGCTAGCCTTGAGCTGAAGAGCTGAGGGACAGCGCCCAAACCCAGAGTTCAAGCCCCACAACTGACTGACCAAAAAAAATAAAGAAGGAACAGAGACTATCCCTTGCCTTTCAGAGAACTAGGAGAACTAGGCCGAGATAAACCAGACTCCTCACTCTCCCATATACAGTACCTTGTGTTGCTCAGGGTACAATAGGTATACCATTCAAGCATCGCATTTGGGATTCTCAGGGAGTCTCTCTACTGGCTTTCTTTTGAAACTTGAACTTCTCTCATCAAATTCTTCTTCTTTCCTCTTCTTTTTTTTTTTTCTAGTGCTGTTCCTGAGGCTTGAACTTAGAAACTGCGTGCTATTTCTGAGCTTTTATGCTCAAGGCTGGTGTTTTATAACTTCAGCCACAGCTCCATTTCTGGCTCTGTGTGTGTGTGTGTGTGTGTGTGTGTGTGTGTGTGTGTGTGTGTGTGTGTGTGTGCGTGTGTGTAATTGAAGATTAGAGTCTCACAAGGACTTTTCTGCCTAGAGCTGTCTTCAAACTGTGATCCTCAGATCTCAGCCTCCTAAGTAGCTAGGATTATAGGCTTGAGCCACCAGTGCCTGGCTTTTCCTATCTTCTTCGATAATGTTAACTTTATTAGAAAACAAAATCAGCACAGGCAAAAATAGAGTCATTTTCTCCTATAAGGCTTCCTCTCCTCAATTCATTTACTTGGTGGCCATTGGCTGCCATGTTGAAGCTTAGATACGGTTGGACCTCTGCAATAGTTGGCCCAATCCCAGAGTGTGCAAAGGGTGTTTGGGTCTGATTGGATGAAAGTGTTGGGGCCCAGTGTTGTGGTTCTGGGTACCTCTCATTTCCCCTCTCGATTTCCCCTCTGTATCATCCACAGGAGTCTGTTTAAGGCTTTTGGAGCCTTGTCTTTGTTTTACCTGGGAAAGTCCCTGCAGGGAGAGCTAAGATCTCACCAGAGGAAGGGACTGGAGCCCTGACCTCTGTCACCCGGATTGTTTGGGCCAAGAAGCCCCCATAGGGGTTAGGAGGGTGATCAATTGGCAAGAAAGGAGTAAAGACTTCTCTCTCCCTCTTCTCCTCTCATTGTGCTCAGGAGGGCAGCGGGGTCAGCAGCAGCAAACTGAAGGGCCAGCTTGCTGTGCCTTGAAAGAGGTTCGTTTTGTGTTTCAGTAATGAGCACTCTTTCTCCCCCTGGATGCACTCAGATTTCACAAGTTACAGGGAACCTGTCAACTGCTGTTTTCATTGTATGAGGCTCACAGGGAACTTGGATATAGGGCAAGCTTGTTTCAAAGAAAGCAGGGGAAAGAAAAGTCCTGAATAGCTGCAATGTGCTGTCATATGCAGATCGCAGCTCCAGTTGCTATGGGACACCTCTGCCCACTGAGAGGGCAAGATGCCGAACATCCCTTATTGACGTGACTGCCTCCTTGGAGATGGGAATACCATTATCGAAAGGGCATGGCCACACTATTCCAGCAGGCATAGACCTGGGTGCCAGCAACCTGAATCCCAGCAGCCTCTGCCCCTTCCCTGGCTGTCTGCTAGGAAGCTCTTCACCCAGAAGCAGAGGGACCAGGCTACTAAACCTGGAACAGGGAAAGGGAAAGTAGAAAAGGGTCCCATCACGAGGCCTTTGCTCTGGGAAGGGCTGCTGGGGGCCATGGTTGGGAACTGGGACCTGCTGTTAAAGACAGGTGTCACCTTCTTTGTTTGTCTTGCCCTCTGAGAATACTTGGCAATAACATTCCTTTCCTGGCGGGCTCATTTTGTGGGCGGCAGACATTGTTTTCTTTTCCCTGTTTACCTAATGTGGCCCAGAGTACTAGGACAGGCAGTGCCAAGGAGAGAGGAGAGAGTCTGTTGTTGGTGGCTGCTGGGTCCCTACTCTCCAATCTCTCTGCCTTGCAGCAACATGTTCTGCATCTATTGCCCCCCCTGTGGGAATGAAAGTATCCCAAGAGCATCCCTGCCTGGTGCTCAGCATGGTCTGGATGGATAGGGGACCTAAGATGAACAGAAAGTTGAGAATTAAGATTCTCTAAGGGGCCCTTTGAGTTTAGGTCAGGAAGATCTGGAATCAAACAAGGCAGTGGAAGCCAAAACTAGAGGTATGTCGTGGGAGTCAAGGTGAAACTAAAAAAAAAAAAAGGACCAGGGGATCCAGACATGGTGATGCACGTCTATAATCCCAGTAGTTGGACAGTTGAAGCAGGAGCCTCTTAAATTTGAGGTCAGCCTGGGCCATATAGCAAGATCCTGTCTCAACTCTCACCAAAAAATATCAGAGGAGACTGAGAAAGACGTTTCCAAGTAGGACGCAGCAGGCAGACACTCTAAAGGGACAAATTATAGTCAGGCTCTGTCATCAAGGAGTCTTAATCAGGGAAGCAATGTGGGTGGGTGGGAGGGGGCTGGCTGGAGCTGGAGCTGAGCCTGGCAGCCCCTGGTAATCCCCTGAATTCTAGTTTTCAGCCCCAGCCCACCTCCAGATAAGCTTTTCCTTCTGATGGTAAACAACACTTCTCTCAAGGAATCTTCAAATCTAATAGAAGAGTATAAGTGAAACTATAAGACTGCAAACAACACCCTAAAAGTTCTGAGGATATTTTGAGTTACTGGGCTCAAAGGCTGGACACACACACACACACACACACACACACACACACACACACACACACACACACACACACACACACACACACACACACACACCATAGATTAGTTCTTGTTTTATTAGCTTTCCATTTGCAAATCAATGGTATGGATGGCCTCGCCTTTAAACTTTACATCAACAAATGAAGGAGTTTGAAAACCTAAATGTTTCTCACAAAGGTAACATTTAATGACCTGCAGAAAGTCTTGAGCATTGGCAGAGGTCAGGAGCAGTGACTGCCAAGCAACAATGAACTTTCTGATTGGCTGGAACACAGGGCAAATGACCTTGTGGACAAAGGCTGGACCCCCTGGCTGAGGGCCAGCATATTGCAGCACTGGGCTTCAGAATACAAATCCAATTTGGTGTGTCTGTTTTCCGTTGCTGCTTCTATAACAGCCTCAACCGTAGTGGCTTTGATAATGTAAGTTATTGGCCTTGTAATATGGAAATTAGAAATCTGTACCGAAGTCAGTGTTGTTGGGGCCATTTCCTTCCAGTAGCTCCAGGGGAGAGCTGGTCTGCTTGCTTTTTCTAGCTCCTAGAGTCTGCCCACATTCCTTAATTCATGGCGTCCTTCCTTCCATCAGCTCTCTGAGCATTCAATCTCAGTTATCTTCTTCTCCTGCCTCCCCTTTCCACTTTTCAGGACCCTTGTGATCCTATCAGGCCCATCTGGATAATCCAGGACACTATACCCATTTTAAAAATTAGCCAAATAAAAACCTTAAATCTCCTTTCCTTAGAAGTTAACATGGTTATAGGTCCTAGATATTAGGGTGTAGACCTCCTAGAGGAACCGTTAACCATACCACCTTTGTTTAATGGGTTGGTGGTTCATTGGTTAGCTATTGGTTATTTACTTGTTGGTTGACTTCTTTTTTCCCCGAGACTCCCTTCCTTAGGTTTTCACTCAAGAGGCAGCTAATCAAGTTCATTGAAAACAAGGGAAATAAGAGTAATAGGACTGACACAGAAAGTAAGCATGGCAGACACAAAAAGTACACAGAGACCTGATCTTGTGGTCTGGCCAAATCAGTCCAGAAAGCACAATCCCAAGAACTGGAAACCATGTTATTCTGGAGAGATTGTTGGCCTCCAGACCCCCCCCCCCATACCTCAGAACTCTGTCATTTTATACTCTGCACAAGAACTTGTCTCCAGCGTCTAATGGCTGAGAAGCCTGAATGTCTAACCCACTTTCAGATGTCTAGCCAAACTTTGAAGATATTATCTCTAATACAAATACACTAGTGGGGTTCTGCTAAGTGTCTCTTTGTCCCTGGAGCCTCCCCAACCCACAAGTGGGTTTAAACCTCTTTCTCCCACCCACAGCTCTATCCTGCTGTCATGGAGCCTGCCCAACTGCCTCTCGGACTTCAAATTCTGAAGCAGAACTGTGTTGGCAGCTTTCAGGTCTGAAGCTGCTCTTTGAGAGACCTACTGAAACTCTTTAAGGAAGATGTAGCCATTGGGTACTTGTTCTGAGCCGTCCCTGCAACTGGCTGGCTCCTCGGCTTGATCACTTGGCAAGACTCCTTATCTTTGCTCTACCTAGGGCCCAACTTCTCATTTCCAGTTGCTTACTTGGGTTACTTCATTCCATTCAGCCCGCCAGATGACCCAGATAATAACTGGTTGTCCCTCTCAACTCCTACTGATCATCTGCAGACTGTCACTTGCCCTCTAGAGGGGCTGCCAAGGTAGCTCCCACCCGATCCTGGCCTAGCCACTCACCTAGAAGCCTACAGCTTTTCCTAATCCCACTAGCCCTGGCTTCCATGACTTCTTGCAGATGGTGATTTGGATCTTGATACCCTTTGCCAGTGATATCTTTGCTTACCCATCTCCAAACTGACTGTGTTGCATCCTTGACAGCCACAGCAGCAGCACCACCACCACATTAGCTGATATTTATTGAGTTCTTTCTTACTACATGCCAGGCATTGTAACTCCAGTCACTCATTCAATCCGATGAAGAACGGACACTATCCATTTTACAGATGAGGAGACGGAAGCATGGAGAGAGTTGCTTACCTCAGGCGATGTAGGCCATATGTGACGGAGTCTAGTCTTAAGTGTAGGCTGTGGAGTGGCATCATGCCAACCCTTGCACTGCTAATCTCTTTTTACTTTGTTCCAGTTGTAGTGACTTTCTTGAGGAAGTCAGGCCCAGGCCTTGTTCTTTGTTCTGAGTCAATTGTTCTATCCTTCCTCCTTATATCTACTTGGTCCATTCTCTTTTTAGGAACACCTCTGGCTAACAGCAAACATTAAAATAAAAACATAAGCAGAATGCTTGCCTTTACTGAAAGAGCTACCCAAAGACTTCCTATTATTCCTCATCTGGCTTTATTTTACTCCATCAGTGTGTCACCAAGTAACAGCCAAGAACCTGTAGTAGTTATCATCATCTCTCCTACTGGACTAAGCCTTGAGGAAGACAGTGCCTCTGTATTCTTCGTGTATGTGTATGTGTGCACACGCATGCTAACGCGCTGCTACCAGGACTTGAACTCAGGGCCTAGGCACTCACTGTTCCTTAGCTTTCATCCCTACCCCTTTCTCAAGGCTAGCACTCTACTATCTGAGCTACAGCTCTGCTTCCAGCTTTTTGGTGCTTACTTGGAGAAAAGAGTTTCGTAGACTTCCCTATGCCAGGGGGAACCTGCTGATCTAGCCAAGGTTTTTGTCTGAAGTTACTAGATGTGTGTGAGATGGGGAGGGACAAAGGAAGCAGCAGGTAAGTAAAGTCTTCTCATCCAAACTCACTCAGAGGTTCAAGAAAAGACTAAATATCTTAGGTGTCCTGATTGTCTTAGGTTAGTAAGTCTTTCACTAACCTTAGCCTCCAAGAACGCTTGTGGCATACACCTGTCATTCCAGCTATCTGGGAGATCAAGTAAGAGGATCACATTCTACAGCAAAAGTTCAAGACCTAGGGCTGGGAAGGTGGCTCAGTGGCAGAGCGCTTGCTTTGCATGCATGAGGCCCTGGGTTCGATTCCTCAGCACCACATAAGCAAAAAGAAAAAAAGCCAGAAGTGGTGCTGTGGCTCAAGTGGTAGAGCACTAGCCTTGAGCTGAAGAGCTGAGGGACAGCGCCCAGGCCCAGAGTTCAGGCTCCACGACTGGACAAAAAAAAAAAAAAAAAGTTCAAGACCTCATCTGAGAAACAAACTGAAAAGTAAAAGGACTGAAGATGTGGCTCAATTGTTTAGAGACCCTGAGTTCAATCCTCACTACCACCAGCGGGAGAGGATGGATGATTATTTCTCTACTGGGAAGCCACGGTGATATAATCTACTGAGCATCTGTTATGGGCCAGATGTCATGCTAAGTCCTTTAGGTATTTCTCCTTGGTAGAAGCTTCTGGATTAGAGAATTCTGTTAAAACCAGTCAGCAATCCTTTGAGGACATTTTTTTTCTCCCTGTTGGTACTGGGGTTTGACTCAGGGTCTCATGCTTGCTAGGCAGGTGCTCTACCACTTGAGCCATGCCCCTACACCAAATGAGGACACATGCTTTTAAATTTCCAATTGGAAAATAAACCTCTGAGGGATTATGAGACTTTCTCAAGTTCAAATAGTCATGCACCCTGCCACCCCATTTCTTATATCTTTCTGGATGTCACTAGATTACCATTTTCCCCTCAGGATCAGAATCTGTAAAGGTTTGGGGTTCAGATGATTTAGAGTGAAATAAGCTCAGGGATTACTTCTCTGGACCTCAGCCTCATTTGGTAAATTGAAAGAAGTGTTGAATAACAAATCCTTGCCTGGTAAATCCCAGGCCCTCAGCTCTGTCCCTTGCCTCTGTACCACCCCAAGACACACACACACACACACACACACACACACACACACACACACACACACACACACACACACACACACACACTCAGCAACTTTCAGGACTTTCACTGCTCATTCTAGAACCTTTAGCAGGACAATCCTTAAACTCAGACTGACTCTTCAATAGGCAACCACTTCATCCTCCTACTTTTCCTAGTGCATGCGCTTAGGCAGTAGGCATGACTGTTCCCCAAAAGCTGCAGAGAACCCTCTTAGGGAAGGTTCTAGGCTTTGGCATTACAGAACTTTTAGGGTTGGAGACAACTTTGCCTCTTAACAATTAGATCAGTAGTCCTCCTCCACGCTTCTTTCTTTCTTTCTTTCTTTCTTTCTTTCTTTCTTTCTTTCTTTCTTTCTTTCTTTCTTTCTTTCTTTCTTTCTTTCTTTCTTTCTTTCTTTCTTCCTTCCTTCCTTCCTTCCTTCCTTCCTTCCTTCCTTTCTGATTGATTGTGTTGGAGGCAAGAATTGGTTTGACCCTTGATTTGGGCAGGAGCAGGACTGAGTTCCACAAAGGGTCAGCGGGTTGCCTGGACTGGAGGCTCCACCCTTGACTCTGAATCAGAGTCGGTGCTTTATGGTAAGCTTTCTACTATGAGTGGATCTGCTAGAGTGAATATTTCAAGAACAAGGGAAACATTTGATTGTCTTTTACTTAGGGGAAAAAAATGCTGGATAGAGAGGAAGAAACAGGCCAATTGTTTTTGCGGTTTACTGAGATTCCCTGGAAAGCTAGTTCGGGAGGCCAGAGTCTATGTCAGAGCATGAGAGACCAATGGCCACTCCAAGACTTGTATAAACAGAACTGCTTACAAGATGACAGGAGTTATGGGGAGGGAAACAGAATTTTCAGTTTGGTTCCAAGTCTTTTCCAGCCTTGACCTTTAGCCTAGAAGCAGAGCCAAGCCAACTCACAATTGCTTGCAACTCAAGAGGAGATACAATGGGACAGAGATGGAGTTGGAGGACAGTGTTAGGTTTACATATCCTGGGTCCATGGAACCCCAAAGAACCTTCTGCCTCTGCACATGGACCCACCTTGTTTTTAATTCCCGTAATTTTGAAGATGCCCCAAAAAGGAAGAAATGAAGGCAAACTTCCTCTAGTCTAGTCTTCCTCTAGATGCTTCTACAGTGACATGTGAAATTATTATTCTGTGTTCTTACTCATTGACATCTGATTTTTACTTAATAAGAAAAAACACAACCACCAAATCCTGGCCTAGTCATTGCCGTGGTATTTCCAATCTCGAGTTATGAGTCAGGAGTCTTGGTCTTCAGAGTGCCACCTCTCACTCTTCACTGCAAACAGACTTCTTGCCTTGGCCTGGACCCCACTCTCAGCTCCCACTTACCTGGGGCCTGGTTCTGCTCTTCTTCCTGCCAGCCATGCAACCTCTGGAGGCTAGAGCTCTCTATTCCATCTCACCAAGGGCAAGGCCAGCTCTCAAGTGGCCTTTCCAGTTCTCTCCTCTACAAAAAGCATGTTGGCAGCACCTCCACAGTCTTCTGTGGCTGAGGTGGGGCTCTCTACTAGTGCGGAAGCTAGCTTAAGCTATTGTCCAACCTGTCCAGCCCCGTGGCTTGTACCCTTTTTTGTGACCCCTGTGTTTTTTGTTGTTTTTTTTTAGGTTCATGTTCTTCTAAGGCAGGTTTCTCTCAGGGAGATGCTTCCCACCTCACACACACACAACCACTTCCTTGTTCTATGCAAAAATTAGTCATTTCTAGAAATTGGATTTGTGTCTTAGAGCAGTGCATTTCTGAAATCTATTCTCCAATCTTAGCCTGAATAGGCTTGATACAGGTAGAGTGTCTTAGTCATGAGTGATAACTATAATACTAACAGTTACTATTTATCTATCATTTTCCAGACACAGTGCTAGGGTTACCACATGGATTAGTGTCCTGCCCAAGCAGTTGAAGCCAAGTCTGTCAGACTATGAGGCTGTCCCTCTTATCCATTATGCTGACACGTTCTTCTCTGCATTCTCTCATTTCAATTGCCTCTGTCCTGCCCTACAGCAACCTCACCCCACCCAAGCACATTCAGCTTCTTGGAATGTAGTTTCTGAAACATTGCTTGGTCCATCTTACACCTCTGGGCTACAAGGCCCCAGCGCCGATCATCAGAATATGATCATCTCCACATGTCAGGGATGCCCAAGGACTCCTCCCTCCCTAAGTGCTGCCTGCCTCCTACTGTGCACTTCTGAACTCTCCCTGATTCCCTTGCTGGGTGAGAACCTTGAATGAAGGGTCTGAAAGTGTTTTTACTCAGAACCAAATGCGTATATTTTCCCTTCACACCAATCAGTCTTCCCTCACTCTTTGGATAGCAGCTAGAAATGTTTTGAATGTTTCTATTTTGACATTAATTACCTGGAGTTAGCAACAGATCCCACCGGTTTAAGGGCTCAGTCCCATAGATTGCCCCTACTTCATATGCTAGTCTCATGGTCCAAGTGTCCACCTTTACTTTCAACCAACCAACTATAAACTTGAGAGTTCCCACAAGGAACCCACCCCCCCTGCCCTTCCTCCCCCCCCACTCCCGCCACCCCCTTCTCAGGTTAGCTAATTCATGAGAATGACTCACAGAACTCAGGGAAATTCTTTACTTACTATCTCTGGTTTATTATAAAGTAGCAACTTATGAACAGCCACATGGCACAGATGTATGGTATAAGGAAAAAGGCTCTGAGACTCCTCTATTTCTTGTAAGGCACAACAGCCTACAACTCCCAGAAACTCTCCAAACTCTACCATTTACAGGGTGTTATGGAGACTTCATAGCATTAGCATGATTGTTTAAATCATTGGCCACTGGTGACTAAATCTTTAGCTGCTCTCCTTTTTCTGGAGGTAAGAAAGTGAGGCTTAAAGTTTGCACCTTCTAATCATGTGTTGGTCTTTCTGGCCACTAATCTCCATCTTGAAGATACTTGGGATCTTCCAGTCCCCAGAGACACTTAGCATACCAAAGGCACACCAAAGAGATTCCATGTGTTCTAGGAGTTGTGTGCCAGTAGTCCAGGATAAAGCCATATATACATTTCTCCTTATATCACATAACAACACTAGGATCTGCCCATCTCCCTGACTGCCTCTGCCAGGGAAGAGGACTAGGTATGCATCTACCTTAGAGCCTATACTTAAAAGCTGCTCTTGATTAGAAAGTCTGTACCCAGAAGGAACCAGCTTCTGCTGGTGTAACCTGAGTCATCCTGTACTTTGAGCATGGCTCTTCAGTAGAGCTTGTGAATATCATAGAAGGCACTCAAGGCTCCAACTTTAGTCCTCTTCTCTATCTTTGTTCATTCCCTGCAGTCATGTAGCTTTATATGACATCCACCTGCTAGCTCCCAAATTGGATCTCTGGCCTGGACCTCTCCCTGAAATTCTACAATTATATAGCTAGCTGCCTACTTGACTTCTCCCTTGGAATGTGTATTGGGCACGTCAAATTCCTGATTTTCCCCCCTACAACATGCTCCCCCCCTGAGCCTCCCCCATATCTGTAAATAGCAACTCTGTTCTCCCTCTTATTCAGGCCACAATCTTGGAGTCATCCTCTTTTCCTTTGGGAATTTCATATTCCACCACCAAGTCATCAGCAGATTTTTGTGGGCAACTCCTGCAAAATAAACCCCAAATTCAACAACATCTCACCATCTCTATTGCTCTCTTAGTGGTGAAGTTGCCACCATCTCTTGCCCACAATGTTGCAAGAGTCCTGGTGGTCTCTGCTTTCAGTCTCCCCATATCCCTCCCTCAGTCTATTTTCAACCCTGCAGCCAGAGTGATTGTGTACAGACAAGCCAATGTCACCCTTCTCAAAACGCCCCAATCAATGGGTTCCAGCCTCCCCAAATAAAGACCTGTGTCCTCCCAAATGGCTTACTCATCTACATGTGAATTCACTCTAGTCCTAACTTCTTTGATACAGGGTGCTATGTTCTAGGCACACTGGGCTCTACACTGTTCCTCTAACACCCTTGTACTTTGGACCTCTCTGCCTAGCTGTAACAGAAAGCTCTATCCCTGCACCTTCTTGGCTCAATTCCTCATTTCTTCCCCCACAAATATCACCTAAGCAGAAAAGCATTCCCTTGCCTCCCTAACACAAAAATAAAAACAAAAACAAAATTAAAAAAAACAACCTCATCATTCCCAAGCACTCTCTTTTCCCTCCCATTTTATTTTTCCCTGTAACATTTATTTTTCGGTTCATCTATTAACATTGATTTCTCATTTCACAAATGCATATGTGCATTCATGTGTACACACACACACACACACACACACACACACACACACAGACTTTATGTTTCTAACACTTAACATATTTCTCATCATGTTGTGGGTACCCAATAAAAGTACTTATTAAGTGAATGAAGAAAGTCAGACCTGTCCCCTGGGGTTAGTTCAAATCAGAGGCAACTTCAAGCTGGTCCAACTCTGGGCTCATTTCCATCAGTCAAACTCTTGAGGAACACAACAATCCTCCTGATTTTTGTGGTGTGTTTCAGTCAACAACATGCTGTCAAAGATGTTGCTGTGTCTGTGGCAAAATGGGGTAATGGCTGTTGGAACTCATTGCTAATGGTAGTGAAAGGGGAAAAAAACAGCAGAGATGAATTAGTATGTAATTTTTCTCCATGGTGACATGGTGACCTTCATAGGATTGATACAGTAACCTTCATAGGGGTTTCAGAATAGCTTAGTTCACTTCAACATGTGTGAAGTGGATTAGGCAATCAGTTATAAACAGACATAAAACTTTACATTTGAGGACCCAGGTCCCAATGCCTTTGGATAGAGCCTTTATGAAAATGAACTTCAAAGGCCAAGTTCAGGATCATGAAGACCAAAGTCTAGGAGGGAGTTCAGGGCAAGTAGTCTATACATGGACATGGTACCACGTGGCCTTTGGACACATAACAGATAGAGGGTGATAAGATATAAAAGGAGAATATGCTGAGAAATAGTGAATAGATTTCTACCTCCACAAAGACTTAGCTCTTTGGAAGTATTTATTAGGGTGTCCAGTGATCTAGGTTGTAGCCTTGGTTTCCCTCTAGCTCTCTGTGTGGCTGGAAAAATTGCGTAGCCTTATTCTCCCATGCTTAGCAACCTCTCTTCTGCCCCTCCCATCATTCTGTGAAGTGTGAAATAGAGGTAGAGCACAAAGGAGTTGCTCTTAACGGCCATTCCTGGCTCTCCTTGCTGGTGAGACGATCACCAATTTCTGGGTACACAGATGGCCCCACTTGCCTTGAAAATTGAAGGATCTGAAGACAAGTCACTTCTGAGCCTCCCAGTGGCTCTGAGTCTTGTATTTCATGTCCTCTGTCCAGCTGCTTCCACATGGCCAAACTTGCAACTACCAGCTACAGAGACAGAGGCCAGGCCAGAGGTGAGGAGGGGCAGCTTCAATTCCCAGACAATGAACTGAGGCAGCTCAGAGATATCTTTCATTCTTAAAGCCCAGGCCTTCATGCAGGTCCTCTGGATCAAAAAGCACCAGCCCAGGTTTCTCTTTGACCCCATCCTGGGAACCGGGCCAAGATATATATACAGCATACTTGCATATACATACTGAAAAGTGATACCTTGCATGATGCCATTGGGCATTCTGTATTTTATCCAGAAACCCTCTTTGCATGGCTCCTAAACATATCAGAAACTGTCAAGTCAGCCCACACAGAGTAGAGCTGACTGCAAGGGGCACAGCCGTTTCCCACCCGCATCTCTTCCCAGGAGACTAGCTGGCCTCTTCTCCTATCTTTGATATTCCTGCTCCTTTTTCACAGTGTCTACCCTCTCTCAGTCCCATCTAACAGGCCCAAGCTTCTAGTTATGATTCTATTCTAATCTCTCTAGAACCCTTTATCCCTTGGAGATCTTAAGTGAAAGATGGAAGGACCAAGAATATGTAGTTTGGGATGTGCACAGACTATTTTTCCAAGGGACAGAAGCAATTGCATTTTGTGGTCTTTGTGGAGGAGGGTAGCTTGGACTCTGAAAGGTGCAGAAGCTGCTGCTTTTTGCTTTCTTCCCTTCTAGATGGATCATTTTCCCCCTATAAGCATTAATTACTTTTATACTAGTAGTTACAACAATGATGTTGATATTTGAGGAAGGGCTGGCATATTTTTGTCTGGACTCTCGGGCCTTCTTTATTCAGTAGTCTAGCAGGCAATCTGAACCAAAGCAGAGGAGGAGCAAGCGATCCTGAAAGAAATATGAGGCTTTCATAACTGTAAAGAAATTTCAGGCCTTAGCTGGTGGAGGCACTTTGGCAGATCAGGGTGATCTTCTAGATTCCCTCACAACCACCTGGGGACCAAGTATACTTCCCTGTAAGGCAGACCTAACCCTCATGAGATGACTGTGGCCAGAGAGACACATGAAAGGGAGTGTAGTGCTCTGTAGGGCTCCCGGGCCTGGCTAGGGGAAGGAGATGATGGTAAGGCACAGGCAGGCCCTAGGGCTCACCGAGGCCTTGGATTCTTTGAATTTTTCCAGCAGGCTTATAGCCTGTGCAGGCCTGTCAGGAAAAGGTGAAGGTTCTTCCGACATAAGCTGATCCTTCATGCTGTAAGTAGAAACAATTCTGTAAAACAGGTTGGAAAGCATAGACCCATCCTGTCCCATGCAATGGAGGCTGGCTCCCCCATGTCCAAGTTACAAATCAAGCCTACACAGGATTTAAGTGTTCTCTTCTCCTATCTTGACAGACACATCTCTGGGTTATTCAGAGGGCAATGTCTGAATTTAGGATTTGGACTAGCCAGAGTTCTACACTAGAGTACAGTAGCCTAAGGAGACCCAGACTCCACATAGCACTGGGAAACTCCACTTCCTCCCCCACCATCACTGGGGGGAGGGGGTCTCCCCAGGCCCAGAGGTATGTGCCAGGAGCATGGAACATCTCTTTGGCAGGACAGACTTGAATTAGAGGCTCATGCCTGCCTTGAGGTTAGGCTCAGGGAATCAGCCAGGGAATTTCAAGGTCTACTTACCTGAAGCAGGGTCCAATAGAGAGCCCAGTGTGGGTTCTTGGTGGATATTTACCTTGAAGCGCTTAGCCTGTGGCTGGGCAATAGCTGGAGGAAAGCCAGAGCAGATTCCTAACACATGGGCCATAGCACACTCTTCTCACCAGACTAGAGCCAAGGTCTGAAAACTCAGAGGAAGAGCTTTAGTATTTCCATGAAGAGTCCTCAGGATGCCTGGACATCTCCCCGCTGCCAGGGCTGGGTGTGTGTCTGCCACCTCACGCCTCAGGTTCACACAAGTGTCACCATCTCATACTCCCTACATTGTGGAATACTTGTTGCCCTCTCTCACACTCTCCACCGCTCGATCCCATCAGCCTGAGCCACTTGGCTGGCCTCCTTGGCAGAAAGATGACAAAAAAACATGTCTCTGGAGAGTCAGATCCCTCCACCACTGGAACCTGAAGCCTCCTGGGGGTCACACAAGCCAAACGCTGAGAGTCCTGTCCTTCAGTCCTTGACCTGGTTTCATTTCACCTCTTCTGGCTATGGCCTTGGTGGATGTCACTCAAAGCAAACTTGTTTATCTTAAAAGCTGGAGCCGTTGCACCACTCCGAGAAAGCCTCTTTGCTCCCCTATACTCTTACTTGTGCTGTGTGCCCTAGACCAGCCATCTCCTAGTGAACCTGACCTAAGGTCCCAATATCCCCCCAACCCTACCTCCAACTCCAGCTGGCTCACTTCTTCCACAGGCTCCTCCCTTTCTCCCAAATCCTGCTTGCTTACCCCTGCTCTGCCCTTCTTATTTCTGTCCAAATGTCTTTCATCCTGAAGTACACTTGAAGTCTTGCCTCCATGAAAGGGTTTAGCACTTCCATTAATCCTCCTCTTGCTTTATCATCTGGGGTGTTGGCCACCTGCACCCCACATTTGGTTCACAGATAAAATTCTTGCTAGTACTTGAAACCATATGGCATTTTTATTTGTTGTTGCATAAAACTCATAGAACTAGGAGACATCTTAAAGAACCACCTTGACCAGACTTTATTTTCTGAAGAGGAGGAAGCACCATGAGTTTACAACTCACTCAGGCTGGACCTCTAGGTTTGGCAGAGCAAGACACCAATTATACTCAACTTCTCAACCCAATATAGGACTTGCCCACAATTCCTGCTGCATCCTGATATGAAGTCTGTGCCCAGGACAGGGCATCAAGAAGGGCAATCATGTGACAAATGTATCACCCGGACAAATGATGCCTTTCAATTAATTAATAGGATAAAGATTGCAGCTGCATCCCATCTCTGTGTGCTTTGTGTTTTTCAAGTTGTTTACATGTTTTTCTTGATATTTTCATAATTATCTTACAAGACAAGCCATCAAGAGAGCTTACCGGGATTTTTCCCAGACCAGCTTTAATTCTCTGCTGTCACTTTGTGGGGAAATTCAGGAACTCCACCCCCTCCTTTGTTTGTTTGTTTGTTTAGGAGGACATAAGCCTAGTTCCTGATCCTCACAGAAGGAAAGCTGGCTCCTTTGTCTGCTTTTTTATTTTTTTGCTCCTTTTCCTCCTTTTTCTGGTATCCATCACCCCTTGTGTTTTGATTTTGCAATTTCTATACACTCTAGTCTACCTCAGACTGAGGGCTGAGAAGCCCCAAGATTGGGGCTAGTAGGGGGACAGCAGGAAAGGGGCTAAGTAAGCAACTAAGGGGCAGGCCCTAGGAAGGGTTTGAGTTTGAATCCAGCTTTAATGGAGGATGAAATAGATTAAAAAGACTCACTGGAGATGAGCAGAGACCAGACAAGGTCAAGAGACAGGATGACTGGTCCCCACTAAGACCCCTAACTAAGTAAATCCTGCAATGCAAATTCAGCCAGAATAAGGCAGAGCAAACATTCTTTCTTCCCTCCCTTCCTGGGTTGTCCTGCTCATTGCAAGGAAGAAAAACAGAATAATGAGCCACGTTGGAGAGTCACCCGGGCAGCTCCGGAAAGACGTGGGCAGCCGCCTGGCTGGGCAGCTGTCTTTCTCTGTTTCTGGTAGAGATTTTATAAATATTCGGGGAGTTTGATCTGAAGAGTGTTAGTGGAGAAGTGTGGAGAGCTTCAGAGGGGGAGATAACTCAGCCCGTGGGGGGAGTGTGTGTGTGTATGTGGGGGGGTGTTCTTGGCCCTCTGCAAGGCCTGCTTTTCATTAGCATCTCCAAGGCTACAGCTCATCTTCTGCAGATCTCATCACAGCCTGCAAAGCATCAACAGCACACTTTGCTTTCTGCTTCATTGTGAATCTTCTACAGTCCTCCATCCTCCAGGGCTCTGCCCTGTTCTCCAGTCCCTCCTAGCCTGTGCAAAAGAAAATAAAGTGGAGAGGAGAAACTATCATGGCAGAGCTGTGATAAGCCTGTTGAAGGAGCAGTGATTTTTTTCCCCCCTTGGGACCACTCAAAGTTGGGGAGTCAGGAGCCCCACTAAACAGCCTATAGCAGAACTCCATCTCCTCGGCATGTACAAACAGCCTTGACTCCTGTATTCCTTACACACAAACCAACCATTCCTCTCCACATACACCTTTATTTTTATGGTGTTCCCAAGAAACAGCCTCCGGTCCCTGCCTAGACCATCTCCAGTTGCCTTCAAAAGCATGAACCTGTATGTGGCTCTGGTTCCAAAAGAATGATATTGACCGGGTACTGGTGGTTCATGCCTGTCTCCTAACTACTCAGGAGGCTGAGATCTAAGGATCACCAGGCCTTGAGTTCAAGTCTCAGTAATGGCACAAAAATAAATAAATAAAAGGATGGTCTCATGGGATGTGGAGACAGGCCAGAGCTAAAGTGGAGACCCATGTTAGCAGAGCAAGCTGAGACTAGGCTAGGGGATCCAAGAAGGAAAGCCTGCCTGTATGACTTATGGGCAGAGAAGGGAATATTTCCCCAGCATTTAGAAGCCCTGCCTGGCAGATACTCTTCTTCCTGGCATTTACCCCATGGAACTCTAGTTCCCCAGCGAGAAGTCAGCTCCCTGTAGCTGTGCGCTCGGAGGTACCAGCAGCCAGAGAGCCATAGAGCTCTCTGCTAGATGCCAGCACTCAGCACAGCACCTGCAATCCAGAAAGCCCCTGCTGATGTGTGTTTCAAGTGTGTTGCCAATGCAGAGGAGGACAAGGGAGGCATCAGGGTGCTGGGGTGTGGGGGTGGGGGGCTGGAGTAGAGTTTTCTGGGTCATCCTGCTTGCTTGGCTGTGTGCTCAGTAGCAAACCGGAGCCCCGGCCTCTCCCAGCCTCTCCTTTCTGTGGAATGCAAATCACCCCAGCCCTCCTGAAAGATTCGTATTCTGAGACCCGAGGCAGTCCCTGGGGAAAAGCAGAGATTCCCTCCCTTAACTTTACTCTGAGAGAACAGAGCAGATCCCAGAACCCCAGTCATCCCAGCTCACACAGAGCTGTCCCTGGCCTTGATTTCTTGGTCTCATCTCCCCCCCCCCCACCCCTGCCCAAGTCCTGTAATTCCTCTGCTGGCCTGAGCAGGAAATTCCCTTCAGCTTGTAGGAGAGGCCATCTGAAGGACACTTCATCACATCAAGCCCCCTAAGACACAAAATCCTATTGAAGTCTTATCCTAGCCTGGTGAGCTATCTTCTTACCATAGGCTTTGGAGTTCCCTAAAGCAGGCCCCTGCTGACCTATGTGACCATTAGCTGTGCTGAGGTTTTAGGAGCCCAGGAGTAAGTAGCACAGAATGCAACAATGTATGATTAGCAGCACAACAGAGCTAATTGGGACACACTGTGTGGTTTTTCTGTCTGTTCTAGCATCCTGGTGGGTGAGCTGTACTGAAGACACAGAGCCATGCCAGCCCGCAGGAGAAAGACAGTGAATTAAAGCAGATTGTGTATGTGTGTGTGTGTGTGTGTGTGTGTGTGTGTGAGACAGAGAGAGAGAGAGAGAAAGAGAGAGAGAGAGACAGACAGACAGACAGAGACAAATGCAAGGTTGCAGGCCCCTACTGATTTAGGTAATGTGTTTTCATGAGCTGGCCAGTTGACACAAGGCACCTTAGGTTTGAGGAGCAGTAGAGCACGAAGAAGAACCTACAGAATTCTTTCCATCTTGAGCCTAGTGGATTCTAATTCCAGCTTGGCACTCGCTAACAAATTTGACTTTGGGTAAGTCAAGCTCTCTCTCTCCCTCCCTCTCCCCTACTTCTCCCCTTCTTCCCTCCCTCTCTTCTTCCCCCTTCTCCCTCCTCCCCCTTCCTTCCTCCCTCCTTGCTCCCTCCCTTCCTCTCTCCTTCCCCATCTCTCTCTCCCTCTAGCCCTCTCCCTCCCTCTTTCTTTTTTCTCCCTCCCTCCCTCCTCCTTTCTCTCTTCCCCTCCTCCTCTCTTTCCCTCTCTCTTCCTCTCCCTTCCTCTCTCCTTCTTCCTCTTCCCTTCCCCTCCCCCCCCCACATAGTTTCTTGCCCTTTAAAACAGAGGTACTGTTATCTATCCTTAAGGCATCCTTATAGGCATGGCCTGGACACCAGCAGCTCCTACCCCTATGGAGTCAGTCATTGTTTAGAACATCATTAGCCTTTGCTTCCCCAGCACGGATTTCCAAATGATGGACTTTTCATGGTCCCATCTGTAAGTCACAGTGACTGTTCCCCTGACTGGGTACCCTGCCAACAGTGCTAGCATTTCATCTCCAGTACCCACTATGTGAGATAAGGGTCCCTGGCCCTAGGGGAGTCTGGGGTGGGGTTTGGGGGTGGGGCCAGGTCTGAGGAGGGGTTCTGGAAAGAGGAGATTACACATAGCCTTCATAATGGGATGTTACAGAAACCTTACTGTTCCTCACAAGCAAGTAGTATAGGATCTGGTTTGCATTTCCCTCACCATCTCTGTGTTTCCTGGAGAGATGGGGGATTCCATTGTCATCAGAGAGGTTGGAGTTTTAATGCACTTCCCTTTGTTTGGGTCTGGTGCGCTCTGTAGCTGCCTTTCCCTCCACTGGCTAATGTAATGAGCACGGGGATGGTGCGTGGAGATGGCCCATCTATCCGAACGCAGACCTCCAGGTTTCCACAAACTCTAGGCTGATTTCCCAAATGTGTTTTCGCTATGATGCTTGGTTGAAACTACTTTTCCAAATTAGTTTTATGCCAGGAAGGAGGGGCAGCCCCTGAATACCCCTTGGAATGTTCTGGCAGCATGACCTGGAGAGAGGCATTTAGCCTCAGTGGGCCTCGATTTCCTTCTAGGATGATAATACTAATGGAAGAAGCTACCTGAAGCTGGTCATGCCCATCTCTCCCCATTCAGAGGATGATACATTTGCTCGCAGATTAAAGATGGCAATGCCTTCAGGAAGCATGCTACAAAAAGTGGAATATGGACAAGAGATGGTAGCTGCCATTTTGGTGGTTGTTTAAGGGGGAAAGACTTGTTGGACAGTTGGCCTAAGCTGAAATCCTAGAAAAGAGAAGAGCCAAAGTCTGCAAGCAGCTAGCAAGGCCTCTGGGCTCTGGGCAGGTCAAGCCCTTCTCCCTCTTCCCCTTCATCACTTTTTTCTTTCTTTAGCTGCAGGAGTTGAGTCATGGGGCTCACCAGGCTACCCCAGTGAGTTAAAGCTTTAAATAAATATAAGCTCAAAACTGCTGTGACATCCCTGCCTTCCCCCACCCCACCACAGGCTCCTCCCCGCCCCCCCTCGCCAGGAGCCAGGCTTGGTTACATTCTGAAGAAGGTAGATGTCCTCCGCACGTCTGCAGTCCCAGGGGTCTGAGTGGGGGATGAGGGTAGTCCTGATCTAGCACAGACTCTCCTCTTCCTGGGTTTGTTAGAAGCCTGAACGGCTCCGAGTCTTATGACTTCAACAGATGTTTCTGCTTAAGGAGCCCTGGCATCTTTATGGCCTGTTTTTTCCATTCTTGCCTCTCTTCCTCTGTCCCAGCATCCCTGAACGCAATTTGGATTTCATTTTCTTTCTAATGGTTACAGGGATAGAAAAGACATGGGTTTCTGGTGCGTGTGTGTGTGTGTGTGTGTTTCAGTTTTTTTCCCCCTTTTTCCTCCACTCTTCATGTTTCTTTCTCTCTCTCTCTCTCTCTCTCTCTCTCACACACACACACACACACACACACACACACACACACACACACACACATATACACACATATGCGTTCAGATCTAGGCCCATGATATATATCCTTAATATTGCATGAACATTTTTTTATCCCGTCTCTGTGGCCTGAGTTCCCCTTCTTCTCTGCCTGTCCCCACACAGGTGACCTTAGGAACTGACAGGCATCCACGTAAGTACTCATTCAAAAGTTCATGTTGACCTCAGCCTGGAACCTGTCCCTCCAGCAAAATCCCAGGAGCCTTGCTGCATGCCAGGTGATGTGTGTCAGGTAGATACAGGCTGATGGATAGAGTGAGAACCCCCTGAAGACGTGCTCAGCCTGCCCCCCTGCCCAAACTGAGGTGGGGCCAAGTTGACAGTTGTTAAAAAATGGAACCAGTTTTCCACAGGCAGATCACAGGCTGGAAACCAGTCAGGCCACTCCTCAGCTCACACCTGTAATCCCCCTCAGCTTGCCTGCGTGGCGGGGTGTGTCCCTGTCACCTTCCCTGCAGGGCTGAGAGTGACCTGTCCCACGACCTTAGGTCTTCAGCTTATGGTTTGTGGATGCCTGAGGCTGAGGCCTCTTTATTGCCTGCCAAGACTGAGGAGAAGACTGGAATTTCTCCTCTGGGCTCCCACTGAAAGTCTAAACAGATCTACCTGAAATCCTCAATCATGATATCATCTGGTTGCCTTGCCTGGGGTTAAACACGTTGCCTGCAAGCCACCATCTGATCCTAAATTGTGTCTCTACATCCTTTCTCCAGGTGTGGACTCCTCCTACCTGGGGATAGTGCCCTACCCAGCTAACTGTTCCACACTGTCCAGAGCAACCTGTGCTGAGCAGTGGGTGGGGAGAGTGGTCTTTAGGATGACCATCATCAATGCCCTCACCATGGAGTGACCTTTCCCCATGACTGGGCTGTACCTCCTGTTTTCACTAAGCCATTGCCCTACCTCAGCAGCCAATGGCTGTTGTCCACGCCCCTGAACCTTCCACAGCACTGCCACACACACCTCACCCCAGACCCTCTCTTCCCTCCTTCCTAGGTAAACATGTAAGAATCTCATCCTTCTTTGTCCATTTTTTTTTGTTTTGTTTTGGAGGCTGGAGGAACACAGAGCCCTGGGAACTGGCCTCACCACCTCGACTGTGAAACCAGTGCAGACCTGGGGTGGGGCAGGTGACTTCCAGCAGTCAAAGGGAAGCAGTAGCAATCCATGTCTTCTTAGGGGCTCAGTTCCCGAAGGACCTGGCTACACCCTTCCTTCTAGATGCCCATGTTTCATCAAGGGCAGCAATGAAGATGGATGCTTGCCATGACTTATAATACCACTCCCTCTCTACCATGTGGACACCCTGATTTATGGGCTGGAAGAGGGACAGCTGAATCCTCAGGTGCTTCACAGTACCATTGACTTGAGGGGAATTGGAAGAGTGTATGTACCATGGGGTGTATGTGTGTGTAAGTGTGTGTGTGTGTGTGTGTGTGTGTGTGTGTGTATGCGTGTGTACCTACAGAGGAATCTGTCATAGAGGAAGCGCTGAATGGACCTCAATGCTTTAACATATGCATCTCCTTTTTAAACTAGTAATGGTATTAATGCCAATATTGTTTTTGCAATCACTGATTGAGATCTTTGGGGTGGCTATAATACTTCACATGAATTATTTCATTGAATTCTTTAAGAAAAGAAAAAGCCCCGTGAATCATAAGTACAAAAAAAAAAAAAAAGGTCAGGATTAGACCCCCCCCTAGAGTCCAAAGTCTTTCCCAAGCTGCTTTGATAACAGTAAGGTGCCCAAAATGTTTACCTTGGCCCTTATGCGGCAGGCCCCATATGCCAGACTATTATAAGTGCTTTATGTAGACTTGCCTTATTAATTCTTATAAAACTCTGTATTTGCTATTACTACCTCATTTTTATTAGGAAACTGAGGCATAGGGTATTTTCAGAGAGATTAATGCCAGCCTGGACCAAAAAAAAGTTATTCAAACCTTCATCCAAACAGATAAACCAATCATGAAAGTGTACTCTCTAATCCCAGCCACACAGAGGTATAGGTATGAAGTGTGAAGGTCCAGATAGAATGTGCAAGACTCTATTTAAGAAACAGAAAAATGGTTGAGGGCATGACTCAAGTGGCAAAGTGCTGGCTTCACAAGCAGGAAGCTCTGAGTTATAACCCCTAAACCACTATATCAACAAAAAGCAAGCATATATACACATATACACATACATATACACATATGTTTATAATAATGTATATGTATGTGTGTATATATACTGGCTAATTTAGTATAGATGTAGTATATATGTGTGTGCTTATTGATTTTTATTTACTTATTTAAATTCTTTCTCCCTAGCTGTGTAGCCTTGGGCAAGTTAATGAATTTCAATATCCTAGCCTGTGAAGCAGGGATAATGATGGTGCCCACCCTATGATCTGCTGTGAGGACTGTTAGCCTGTGGCTGTCAGCGGCAGGCAGCTCTAGGATAGGAGAGGAAAACTAGCAGGAATGGGTGAGAGCCTATCTTTAGGCGGGATGGAGATGGACTGGGTGGGTATGCACAGCCTGGGTGTAAGTATCGTGGCGGCTCTGCACTGCCCGAGGCCAAGGTGGAGGTGTCTGGAAGTGGGATTGCTCTAGCGGGCTTTATTGTGGCGCCACTGTCACCCAGTTATCGGCATGAAGAGAAGCTTCTGTTGTCTCCTCACAGCAACTCCCGCATCCTGGACGGGAATATTGATCTCTTCCCACTACAAATGACCCAACCCCAGCCTCCAGCTTGGAAAAGACCAGGGGTGGTGGGCGGGATGGTGGAAGACGGCCACGTTCTGCTGCTGTAAATCTTTCCTAGGAGAGGGGATGGCTGAGCTCATCAGCCAAGGCTGGATCTGCCGGGAAAGGATCCTTTCCAAATCCTCCCCCCCCCACCACCCCCTACCCCGCTTCCCCAAAGGAAAAAGACTCCTCAGCAGCTTGGGAAAGGAAGGGCTCACTGGGGCACTGGGTTTGTGTACATGGAACTGTCTGCTGGCCCGGGGTGTGTGGTGACATATTAGAGCAGCTGAGAAGAGTAGGAGTCCTTTTGGAGGTGGGACCAAGATGTTGGCTGAAGGGAATCTTGTGATCGCCACCCCCCACCAACCTCCCACCCAACCAGCTTTTGAGAACTTATTCCAGGACTTTCCATGTGCATTTGAGACAAGTTTTCTCTCCCAGAAACCCCAATAAACTGAGGGAGCTGGAGGGAGGAGGGGAAGGGGGAGAGCATGTGATATGCACAGCTAGTTTTCTTTTTCTCGCCTGCATTTTTTTCTTAGTACATTGCAACCATTTTGGATATTTCTATGCCAGGTCCTTTATGAACTCACTCTCTCTTTCCAGTAAGTCTTCTTCCATCCTCTTTTGGAAGCCTTGGGTCGCCGGTGGGGGCGGTGGGGGTGTAGAGATTCAGAGAATGACAAAGAGGTCTGGACTTGGCCTTGTAGAGGAGAATTAATTTTCATCCAACTTCTTGCTACAGATGTGTTCTAGATTAGGAATGAGAAGGGGGAAATGGGGAGGGGAAGGGGACTGCCCCATGTAGACCCCGCTTCTGAGGCAGGCAGCCCCTGCCCCTCCAGCTGGGAAATGCATTTCCTAGCTGGCGGGCTAGTGGTAGAGGGGATCAAGGATGCAGAAAGAGAAGGTATACTAAGGCACATCCAGTCCCATGGGGCAGCTCAAGTGTCTTGAAGGGGAGCTGAGCCGAGGACCTGTGGCCTAGATTCTGTCCCACATTCTTCATTAGGAGTGGTCGGTGCTGTCAGCTCAAGTGTCCTCTCTGTCTAGGCTCTCTGGCCTGCAGGGAGCCCTGGGCTTTGATTCTATTTCTGTTCTGATATCTGCTCTAATAGAGCAGAATCAAGACATAGAGACTGCTGGACATAGAAAGTGATTGAAAAAGGAGTCACTCAGCCAGATGCCTGTGGCTCAAGCCAGTCATCCTAGCTACTCAGGAGGCTGAGATCTGAAGATCAGTTCAAAGCCAGCCCTGCAGGAAAGTCCTTAAACTTTTATCCTCAATTAACCACCAAAAAATCAGAAGTAGAGCTGTGGCTCAAGTACTAGAATACCAGCCTTAAGCAAAAAAGCTAAGAGACGGCACTTAGGCCCTGAGTTCAAGCCCCTGGCACACACACAAAAATAAATAAAAAAGCAGCCTCCAGTTTCTGTACAGATGGACCTCACAAAAGCATTTAGCTTCTACTGCTGATGCTGAATTTGCATCAGAGAAGAGATGGCCCTAGCCAAAGGAGATTGGTCCAGGGACCTTGTTTTGTCTTTTTTTTTTTTTTTTTTTTTTTTTAACATTGGTGGGAATTTCTGTGTGATTAAACAACAACAAACAAACAAACAAAACAAAACAGTCGGGATGCTGCTAGCTTGAATACATTAAATCTACCCTTGTACTCTGACCAAGGATCAAAGGCTAAGAAGCCTCCAAAATGACCCATGGCTTTTCAGGAAGGACTAGATGACTTACAGTCAAAGAAAAAAGAACCCCCTGAGTTAATCTCCCCAATGTCTACATTATGTAACTTATCATAGCAAAAAAAAATTAGCCACAAGCTAAAATGCTGCATTATTTTAAGTAAGTTTTTTATTGTGAAAATACCGTACAGAGGGGTTACAATTACATGAGCATGGTAATGAGAACATTTCTTATCAAGCATTGTTGCCTCCTTTGTTTTTCCCCTACCATCCCTGCCTTCCCATCTCCATGACTACACCCCGCCCCCCCCCCCCCCCCGCCAAAGTTGTAAAGTTCATTTTTTGACATAGCATCTTGTACATCTCATTGTTGCAATGGGTCCACCTGTATCCCTATTTAAACAATTTGTTTTTTCCCTTCCCCTCTGCAAATTATACCAACATCAAATACAGTGAAAGCAGGGGTTATTCTGTGGGGGAGGGACATACAAAGCAGCAAAGAAATAATCTTATAAATGTGTTAGAAACAATCCTATGAAAGAAAAAAAACATTTGACTACGTATCTTGGGGTTCATTTCCCCAACATCACCTTATCTGACCTTTTCTGCTTGACTCAGACATATACTAGATATTGCAAATAAGGGAAACCATGGGACCTATGTTTCTTTGGGCCTGGCTTACTTCACCGAATATAATTTTTTCCAAGTCTTTCCATTTCCTAACAAATGGGGCAATGTCATTCTTTCTGATGGAGGCATAGAATTCCACTGGTAAATATACCACATTTTCTTGATCCATTCATCTACTGAGGAGCATCTGGGTTGGTTCCATATCTTACCTATGGTAAATAATGCTATAATAAACATAGTTGTGCTGGTAGCTTTAGTATGGTCTTGTTTGTGATCATTTGGATAAATGCCCAAAAGTGGGATTGCTGGGTCATAGGGGAGCTCTATGTGGAGTCTTTTGAGGAACCTCCATACTGCTTTCCAAAGTGGTTGAACAAGTTTACACTCCCATCAACAATGTAGTAAGGTTCCCTTCTGTCCACATCCCCTCTAGCATCTGTTGTTATTAGAGTTCTTGATTATAACCATTCTAACTGGGATGAAGTGGTATCTCAGTGTTGTTTTGATTTGCATTTCTTTTATGGCTAGGGAGGTTGAGCATTTCTTCATGTGTCTATTGGCCATCCTTCTTTCTTCTTCAGAGAAGTTTCTCTGTAAGTCTTCAGCCACTTATTTATTAGGCAGTTGTTTCTTTGGGGATTTAATTTTTTTGTGTGTGGGGGGGGAGTCCGGTCATGGGGCCTGAACTCTGGGCCTGGGCGCTATCCCTCAGCTCTTCAGCTCAAGGCTAGCGCTCTACCACTTGAGCCACAGCACCACTTCCGGCTTTTTTCTTTTTGCTTATGTAGTACTGAGGAGTTGAACCCAGGGCCTCAGGCATGCCAGGTAAGCACTCTAGCCACCTTCCCAGCCCGGGGATTTAATTTTTGAGTTCCAGGTATATTTTAGATATGAGACCCTTGTCTGTTGCATGGCTAGTGAAGATCTCCCAATCCGTGGGCTTTCTATTGATCCTTTACCATGCAGAAGCTCTGCAGCTCCATGCAATCCCATTTGTCCAATCTTTCTTTGATTTGTTGTGTTTCTGAGTCTCTATTAAGAAAATTTCAGCTTGTGCCAAAGAGACCTAAGGTTTCTCCTATTCTGTCCTGTGATGTTTTCAGGGTGTCTGCTTTGACTCCGAGGTCTTTGATCCATTTGGAGTTGATTCTGGTGCAGGGTGATATATAAGGATCTAGCTTTAGTTTTCTACAAGTGATTAACCAATTTTGCCAGCACCATTTACTGAAGAGGCTATCTTTCTTCCATTCTATTTTTTTTAGCTCCCTTATCAAAGATTAGATGGCTATAGGTCTGTAGGTTCATTTCTGGGTTTTCAATTCTATTCCATTGGTCTTGAGGTCTCTTCTTGTTCCAGTACCAAGTTGTTTTGATTACTATGGCTTTGTAGTAGAGTTTGAAATTTGGTATTGATATTTCTCCAGCACTCTTCTTTCTGTTAAGAATCATTTTTGCTATTCAGGGTCTCTTATTGTTCCATGTGAATTTTTGGATTGCCTCTTCTATTTCCTTGAAGAATGAGGTTGGAATATTGATAGATATTGCATTGAATTTGTAGATCCCTGCTCCATTATTAACATCATTAAAACTATATGTCAGAAGAAAGCTTAATCCGATGGGAAAGTGTTCACCCTCTATAACCAAAAGGAAAACAGATTCTATGCAGAGACATTAATAGATTAAGAAAAACACAAGTGTCAAGTACATTTTTCAACTGGAAAAGTATGTATAAAAATGTCCACCATGCTGTCTATGGGTAATAGATGTTTCTGCTTGACTTATCTCTTCAGGAGGAATTGTCTCTATTTTTCTACTTTTTTTCCCATGAATATCTGCTTTCCAAAAACAAGGGAGGATTTTACATTTAAAAAAAGGGGAGGCTGGGAAGTTGACTCAGTGGTAGAGTGCTTGCCTTGCATGCATGAGGCCCTGGGTTCGATTCTTCAGCACCACATAAGCAGAAAAAGCCAGAAGTGGTGGGCTGTGGCTCAAGTGGTAGACCGCTAGCCTTGTGCTGAAGAGCTGAGAGACAGCACCCAGGCCCAGAATTCAGGCCCCACAACCGACAAAATAAATAAATAAATAAAAGATTATCTGAGGAAGTAGGAGATATTTCCTGTTCCTTATCCCACATCTTTTCTTAATTTGATTTCTAAAATTCTCATTCCCTGGCCTTAACCAATAGAAATAGGTGGAGAGAGAGAGAGAGAGAGAGAGAGAGAGAGAGAGGAGCTGATGTCCTCAACATCACCAAGGCCACTGTCTCAGTGCCAGTAACAGCTTTGGAGAGGTTTCCTTTCTGACACTGGGAATTAATTGTACCCAACTCTTTTTTTTCCCCGTCTCTCTCTAATTGATAATGAGCATCTCTGAGGGATCCTAAATACATTTCCAGGGGTTCATGAAGGACAATTACAAACCTTGACAGCCCCTCAGTGGGTTTTCAAACATGAGTGTGATTCATCTCTTCCCCTGGGCCTTTTCACATCATCTATCCCTCAGAGCTTTGTGGGAAATAAAAGGAGTTGGGGAGAACAATGGCCCTTCTCCTTTTGTGGGAGGATGATGAAGGGAAAGAGAGAGAACAAAACCAGAGGGGAAAGACAATTCAGCTTTGTCTGTTCAGCTCATAGCACAGTGTCCCCTATAGAGTGGAGCCCAAATGGATGAAGAGAGAAATGAATGACTTCACAGAGGGAACAGTTGGGCCACTGTAAAACCTACTGCAGTGTCCATAAGCCCTCATGCTATCATTCTGGTCACAGATCTTAAAGAACCCTCACACCACCTTCATGCCACCTCCAACCAAAGCGTATCAAGATTTCACCTGTATGCTAGACACTGGTGGCTCACACCTACAATTCTAGATACTCAGGAAGCTGAGATCTGAGGATTGCAGTTCGAAGCCAGACTGGAAAGGAAGGTCTGTGAGACTCTTATCTACAATTAATCACCAAAAAGCCAGTGTAGAGCTATAGTTCAAATAGTAGCGCACCAGCTTGAGTGAAAAAGCTAAGGATCAGCACTCAGATCCTAAGTTCAAGCTCCATGACAGGCAGTGGGGAGGGGAAGGGTTATGCCTCTTCTCACCACAGAGAAATGGTACCACAGTGTTCTAACTATCCTGAAGTCCCTAATCCACTGGGAAGATGGGAGTGTAAAGTTTTTCCTGGTCCAAAAGTCCAGCCAGTCACGAGCTGCACCAAGAGGTGCCACATTCTGGTGCCTGGTCAGATGGTAGTTGTTCTCGGATAGACTGTCCTTGGAAAATTCATTCCCCTGTTGTATTGGAAAATTCCTCTTGTGTCTGTCATTGCTCACATCAGGAGACCAAGGTTTCCATTTTCTCAGAAGAAATTAACCAGCTACTGTCATTGACAGCAAGCCTGCTCCTGGAATTTTTTACTCATCCTCTTAGAACCATAATCCAGGAGAAGCAGTCTGAGGTCAAGGCCTGAGTTCTTCCCACGGCACAGAAACAAGCTACAGAGAGTCCGGGAGGTGGGTATGGAGGCTGGCGTCCATCCAGTTCCAGTGGGACAAGGTAAATTCGGTCCCAACACTGGCATCTTTGGTGTTATCCACTCCTGGTTGTTGGGGACACCTCTGAGCCTGGCTGGATAGCCAGTGGGGAAGGAGGACCAGCCAAGGAGCACTTTGTGTATAGGATGAGATCCCCTTACTCCTGCCCTCATGACCCTTCTAATGATGATCATGAGATTCAGATGGGAACATAGAGATAATAGGAAGAAGTCCAGCTGATGTGCCAGGTCACAGGAAGGAAAAAAAAAATGTTTGCTTTTCAAATGATTCACCAGAAATATTAAAAGTGGTATTTCAAGGCCACAACCTCAACAGGTTGATGGAAGATCCTTGTCATTCTGGCTCCTGGGATTTGCTAATGCAGGGACATTGGCTTGCAAGATGGTCTCAGTTTGGCTTTCAATCTAAATTCTCAAGTACAAGTAGCTTCTGGGAAAAGAGATCTCCATACACACAAAATAATGGATCATTGGAAATCTTAGGCTGGACCATTATCTTATCAGTGATGATGAAAATGAAGTATTTCCTGTTGATGTCATCAGACTGTGTTAGACTATATACCTACCGAATAACTCTTCAACGGCTGGTATGTTCATGAACCAAATAGTGGGCTTAAGCATGAGGATTCAGATGACTTCATGTGATTCCCTGTTGAGGCCCTCGAAGTCCAGAAGGAGGGATGCTAGAGAGACTGAGGCACTGTAACAGGTTATAGCTGGAGCCTAAATCAAGGTACAAAAAATGAGCCACAGAAGCTCAAAGAAAGAAGTGGCACTGTGGCTCAAGTGGTAGTGCGCTAGCCTTGAGCTGAGGAGCTGAGGGACAGTGCCCAGGCCCAGAGTTCAAGCCCCCACAACTGACAAAAACAAACAAACAAACAAACAAAAAACTCAAAGAAGAGCTGCAAATTTGACTCAGAGCTTCTGGAATGCTTCCCCGTATAGGAAGCTTGAGAATTGAGGTTGACACTGAGCAGTTTTCAAATAAGTGGACCAGCTTTTCTGACTAGGCAAGCGTGTATTGCACCATGTACTCGAGGGAGGCAGGAACACAAGTGAGTGACAACCGCTCAGAGAACATGGATTACATCCACTAGGAACCATGGGGAGCTCTTGGATAATGTGTCCAGTAGCATAGTGACTTAAGGCATGTTCAGTGTCAAATAGAACCAGCCAGCCATCTCAGAGCAGAGTCCCGAAGAAAGGGCATGTTCCTCCAGGGGCTGCTCCTTCTCACAAAAAGGAAAGTCCAGCTCTACTTCAGTGTAAAGGACCAAAAAAAAAAAAGAATACCTGGACAAAGAATGCAGAGGGTGTGGATGATGGCAGGTCCAAACTCACCAGCATTTTCCCTTTTATAATATTCCCTCCAATTGCTCTATGCCCTGGCATCTGAGGCTCAGGCTTCAGCTCAAATGTCATCTTCCCTAAGACCACTTTTCTCACTCCTAGGGTAGAATGGCCATCCCCTCCAAGACCACTCAGTTTAGCACAGGTCGTGCTACCTGTCTGAAGAACTGTATTTACTTAGATGTGTGTGTGTGTGTGTGTGTGTGTGTGTGTGTGTGTGTGTGTCTCCCTGAGGGAAGGCAGGGGTGGGGCTTCCTCATCTTGGCAATCCCAGTGTCTAAGTGCCATTAAGCTTTTACCAAGTACTTCAATAGCCCTGGCTCCGTGTATAAAGAAACTAAGATGTGAAGAAAAGAGGTATGTGCAGAACTCGATGCGTCCCAAGTCCAGAGCTGTGGCAAGCAGCCCTCAGTCTAGGATCAATCCACCAGGATAGTGCTGAGACCAAAATTCCTCAGAATCCATGGGCCACCCCAAATCAGATGATTATCTAAACAAGTCATCATGCCAGACTCCAGTATGTTCTGGAAGGTTCTCCTGAGCTGTGCCTCTGGAAGGCCAGAGCCTCACAGGCCCAATGCAGTGTCAGATTTCCCCCTCTTCTGTCAGCAGGCATGGAAGAGCCTTTAAGAAAATGGGGTATTATTATTTGTTTGTTTTTACAGTGACTCAGTCTGTAGTAACTGGGTTAAAGTCCACTTTGAGAAAAGGAGAACAAAAGACCTCCTGTTAGTACTGGAAGTTTGCCTCTTAAGATATCGCTGAGAGGAACTAGGAAGAAAAAAAAAAAAAACACCATTAGGGCAGGGGAAGCACAGGCCTTCAGAAACACAGCAGCACTTTAGGAAGGAAAACACACTGCCTTTCATCTCCAGCACCCTATCTGCGCTGGCCACTCCCTTTGCCTCTGTTTCATGGCCCACTGCAGGGCCAATGCCTGATTCCCACACTCCACAAACGTGGCAAAGCTGCCAGGAGTTGTGACAAAATGGACAGACCTCCAATCCAACCAGCACGTGGGGGGAGAGGAGGAAGAGGAGGAGAGGGAGGAGGAGGAGGAGGAGGAGGAGGAAGAGAAGAAGGAGAAGGAGAAGGAGGAGGAGGAAGAAAAAGAAAGAGGAGATCCAACCCTACAGAACTTACGATATTCCTGATGCTATTGTAACAGTATCTATTGTTACCCATGTCATAAACACTGAGGAGGTGAACATGCCTAGGTATGGCAATAGGAAGAAGCCTTGGGAAGAATCTAGCCTATTCTCTTTAGGAAATCCTCTGCCATCAAGTAGAGGAAGGAACCATGAAGCCAGGTGGCATCTCCCAGGTTACTCTCAGGCCATCTGCTATGAGCATCTGAAAAGGCTTGACTCTATTCTCTTTAATGAACAAAGAAAGTCGAGGGGAGATGAGAAAAAGGTTCTCCTCCCATCCCTCTCTTCAGATCAGCCCCCTACCTATATGAAACTTGTACCTGTGACCTTTCTCATTTTTGGGAATGTTACTCTCACACATGACTACCCACAATGAGGCACATCTGTACCATGGATGCCCATTCTAGAGTTGCCCCTCTATATCTCCTTTGTGAGGACTTGGAGGTTGCTGGTCTAGGACTATGAAGATGAGACTGGAGCAGGAAGGGAAAAGAGAAATTCCCTGAGACTCTCAGGTCCTTCCTCCCCTCAGGATCATTTATTGTCACCATCTGCCTTCTCAGTTTCCTCACAGATGAGGACTCCATAGCAGGTGCCAGGCCCTGTGCCACAGAGTTGTAGGGCCATCTGACTCTCAACTCAACTCAAATGGTCAACCCTAATCATTCTGTTTTCTGAATGAGTTATATTTGTGTTGATTTCTGACCAAAGATAACTATACCTAAGTACAAGTGTTACTGTGCTAACCTATACTCTGATTCCTCATAGGCACCCGTGTTCCAGGGGTGCAGCAGATGAGTGTGGGAAATGAGCAACAGAAGGGGTGGCCCGAGTGGCTAAGCGACCTCTACTTGTCCTCTGACGTTGTGTGCAGTTGCCAGCAATTTGGAGGAGATTGTTTGCAACAACAAGCATTACTTGGATAAACAATGGCATTAGGGGAAGACTCAAAAGAAACTGATGGGTGTTCTTTGGGATGTTTCTCCTTTTGGGGGAGGTTTGGAGCCTAATTAAACCCTAGTATTAGGTCAACATGCTGGTGGCTTCTTGAGGTTTTCAGATCCACCCAAGTGGCACAAACCCAGTCTGAGTATGTATATGACTTAACCCCACAAAAGCAGTGGTCCTCATTGGGTGAGAGCATACTGATGGGCAGCTCCTAGGACTCTGCAGGCCTTGGCAGGCCCCAGTCCCAGGAAGAACATGTGACTTTAAGTCAAGCACTCTCTGTGGGGCTTTGCAGATCTCCTCCACTACTGGAACCTGAGGGATTCACCCCTATTGTCCTGGGGAGTCAATAGCACACCACCAAAGGTGACTAAACTGCTTTCTTAGCCGGATGTCCCTGGTTTTTCTTTGCAAGTAGAGAGAATTTGGTCTCTAAGCACTTGAGTGGTTCTTGTACAACTCGAAGCATAAGAATTGAGGTCCTTCTGTACTTTACACAGAAGAGAATTTCTCATGTGAGCATTCCCTCAATACCCAAGCTGAGTGACTGCATGTCTTCTTGAGTCGGACAATTTGGTTAGTTCTTGGTCTCAGCCTGTGCTGATAATCGTTGAGCAAGCAGAGGGAGGCTGCTTAGGTCTCCATGTGTCTAAGACGGAGCAGGCAAAAGACCCATTCTCTAAGCCTCACATCTGGTCCCAGGATTCTCCCAGGATTATCTTTCAGCCAATTGATGAATCATCAAATCCTGTAGTTGAACCCAAGTCCACAGCTCATCAGTAAGATGGAGGGCATGGCCAGATGTGGGTGCCTTAGCAACAGCTGACCTACAGAGAAGGTCAGACGCCCCCTGTCACAGACACTTTGCGACCCTGGAGGAGTCATTCTCATCTCTGCCTATAAACATAATGATACATTCCCCCCAAGGGAAGCTGGGAGAATGAATTAATTAATGTTTATTGAGT
Organism: Dipodomys spectabilis; assembly: GCF_019054845.1. Taxonomy (NCBI): domain Eukaryota; kingdom Metazoa; phylum Chordata; class Mammalia; order Rodentia; family Heteromyidae; genus Dipodomys; species Dipodomys spectabilis. The sequence continues at coordinate 24,473,243 of NW_024870834.1, read as the reverse complement.
ACTTGAAGTTCTTTGGAGAAAGGCCTTTATAAATATAAGGCATGATTAAAGGATATCAGTTTGCTAACTCTCAGAGGAAGTACTTAATGGGATCAGGCCTGAATATCCTGATGATTGAGTTTCATTCTTTATTCAAATATGCGCAGAGCTCCCATAGCTCAACTCTGCTGCCCATTCATGTGGTTATTCTGCTGTTTTTCCATTTCCATATAATCATGGCGGGGGTCCAGCAAATGTTGCCCTCCCACCATGCATACCCATGACCTTCTTTCCCTTATTGTCAAATCTGATGGCTTATTCTCATTCTATGGTTTCCAGTCCTTTCTGCAGTATGACACTGTTCACTATCCTGTCCTCTTCCTAGAAGTCTTGCTCTACAACATTTTGAATCCCAGCAGGTAAAACTGAAGTCATCATCAACCATAGAGTTATTATTTCTCACCCTAACTACCTGATTTCTCTTCTCCAGGTCTCTTCCTCTGTCGCCACACATTGCCCCCCACTTTCCCTATGCAAGTTCTTATTGTCCCAACCTGTTTCTGGGAAGGTATGGCATGTATATGTCCCTGAACTGTCTCCATGATCTCTCTATACCACCTCTGACCTCTGGCCATCCTGTTCCCAAACATATGCCTGTCTCTTTGCTGTCAGCTGATCCAGCTCTGTATATCACGTGTGATCTGCTTTCTTGTAGTCTACTTCTTTCCCAGTCTTCAAGTCCAGTTTATAACCTCCCTTCCAGTAAGCTGCCTGAATGAACTGAGAATCAAGTCACAGAGGCCTTTTCTGAAGTCACTATGACAGATACTTCCTCTGCCCACATTCCTAAACAGGCACCAGACACGCATAGAGAGATACCTACTGATCCATGCCTAAGTACACTTACATAGGCACACACATGCACACATACACATACACAAATACACAAGAATATATGAACTTCTATAGACATACAGACCAACAGAGGCACACACAGGCTAAGGCAAGGACATAGAGACAAGTTCATGTACCTCTGTGTATATAGGTACACAGAGAAGTACACGGACATTTGCACTCAAGGAAGCACGCACACAAATGATGTCCTCACATGCACAGGCATATGTAGGGTCAACAGCATGCATTCACATACCCCTTTTTACTGCTTTTTACTGACAGCATCTTAATTCACCTGACTTCCTTTAGCCTAATTGAGAAGCCAGCTCTTTCTCGCTCCTGAGTTTCTCCATTTCCACCTGCGTCAGTTAGGGTGCTCCAGAGAAACAGAATCAACAGGACATGCATGTGCATGCATGGATGGGTGGGTAGGTGGGTGGGGATTGCTTGTGGTTACAGAAGTTCAAAAGTCCAAAATCTGTAGGCTTGCAGATAAGCTAAGGAGAGCTGATGTTATAACTAGGGCCCAAAGGCAGAATCGAGGCAGAATTTCCTCTTCCTTGGAGGGGGTGTCTTATTTTTTTTCTCCTATGGCCTTCATTGAATGGATGAGGCCCACCCATATTATTATATTATAGAGAGTAATCCGATTAACTCAAAGCCCACTGGTTTAAGTATTAGTCTCACCTTAAGAATACCTTTAGAAAAAACATCTAATGTTTGACCATATATGGCCAACCCAAGCTGGTACTTAAAATCCTACCATGCCACCCATCTAGTAAATCCATGCACTTACAACTCTTGAGACCACTTTCAGCACAATACTTGCTCCAGTACCTGGACAACTTCACTGACAAATAGTAGACTCAGAGTAAATATGTGTTGAGTAAATAAATAATGAACATCCTTGGGATAGACTCCATTGTGCTCAACTCCGCAAACTCTCGCAAGGATGGAGTGGTGAGTTTTGCTAGGAGCTGAGGATACAAATATGAAAAGCTACTCAGTGTTCCTCTTCTCCTTCTTCCATTGTCTCCATGTCCTATAGACACCTCTAACCAGCCACAGTAACTAACACACAAGTCCCTTACACACAAGTAGGCCTTGGATTATTGGTGGGTTAGTTGATTCTATTTTTTTATTGATACTTCTGTCAAATTTGCCTGAAATATTGCAGGTAAAATCCCCTATAAAATCATGAACTGCGATACCAAAATTGGTCTCCACTTTTATTTTTAAACTACAGATGTGAAAAGGTATTTTCATCATCAAGAAGGATATTTATACCCCAGAACATTGACAGTTGTCTCTTGGGATGAAATTGTGGGTAACTTCTATTTTACTTTTTATACTTTTCCAAATTTTATACTTTTTCTAAATTTTCCTCTGTGACCATGTTCTTACTTTTAGAACCATAAAACATACAGGGTGTTTTTTCTGAGTGTGAGGAAGTTCGGGGCTATTCTCAGTTCTTTCTTGGGACCCTCAGCATACATCTTGGCTTCTTTGAAAATCAGGTGATCTGGGATTTCCTTGTAAATGTCTATAAGGTTGTAAAGGGCTAATTGCCAATCATTGCTCTATTTTAATTCCCTCTGAGTGTCAGCCACATGGAACTTTTAATGAAAGCATTTGGAGAGTTAATGATGCCTACCATTGTCAGGCAGGGGTACACTGGATCTCCCCTTGGACCACTCCTTTAGTCTGTCTCGTCCTAGTGATTGGTCCTGGACCAGCTGTCGGCAAGTTGTCAGGCTATGTCTGTGTCAGACAACACCCAGCCCCGGTGGAAGCGACTGTTCCTTGAACTTTGCTACAGCCCCCGCCTGGCTGGGTCTCCGGAGGGAACCATTCACCTCTAGCCCAAATGAAATGGAGCTTCAGAAAAACCACAGCGGCCTCAGGCCCTGAATTTTGTATTTCTTAGACTGCCAGCATCATTCACCGTGGAGTGTCTTATAACTCAAAAAAAAAAAAAAAATGTGAAGAGGAAACCAAAGACCCAGAGGAATGCAGGTATCTCGCAGCCGGAGAGTCTGTCTAGAAAGTCACCTTTCACAGTGTGGCCAGGTGTGCCACAGAGGGGCTGATAGCCTGCGCAAAGGTAGCTGATCCCAGAGAAGGCAGGCCAGGCCTGCTCCAAGGCTGCTGCGGTTCCAAGAAGCCCTGGACAAGGCCAAGGTTGTGAAATCCCCCTCCTTCTGGAAAGCATCCTACACAAACTGCTGGTTTCCAGGTTTCCAGCCTGATATTTGATAAGTGCAAATGGCCTGAAAATATTCTGGAGATATTTTGGGGGGTTGTGCAATTAGTGGTGGCTGCAGAGGCCCACTTCACCTCACCTCAGTACCACACCAGTATTTGTCCCTGAGCACCACAGGATTCTAGTAAAATGTTTGCTTTGCTATTTGCCTCATCTTTATTGGCTCATGTTCTTTGTGGCCCTTCCTCTGGCCCGTCCCTTAAGAGCTGTGGCCACAGTAATGGTACCTTGGTCCCCAGCTGGGTGTCTCCTTTCCTCCTCTGGGTTACTGACTGTCAAGAGGCTCATCGTCCTCTTTGGTAACTCTTGGGCTCAAACTTCCTGAGGACAGGGTGGGTCTGGCTGTGGCCTTGTGGATCTTTGTGTTCTGAGAGCTTGGCTCCTGCTAAGTTCCTGGGGGGTCGTGAGTGTGGCAGTGAGTGAATGAATGAACTGACCCCTTTGATTCTCTTCTCCTCAGAGTGACACTAGGTGGCTTACAATTTACTTCATCCCTGCAGCTTTTCTGCCAGTGCTTGTTCCCTTCCAGGGGCACAAAAATGAGTTGTATTACTGTGGTCCCTGAGACACCCAAGCCATGTGGTGTCTAAAGGAAGAGCATCGCAGCCAGACTACTAATAATAAATAGGCTTCTAAGCCTGCCAGGACAAAGTACCACAAACTCAGTGAAGTTGAACTTAAAAATAGCAGAAATTTATTCTCTCACACTTCTGGAGACTAGATTCTCAGAATCCAGTTGCTGGCAGAGGTGGCACTTTCCAAGCTGAAGGACAATTTGGTCCAGATCTTCCTCTTGCTTCTGGTAGTTTCCAGCAATCTGTGGGCATATCCTAAGGCCGTGGACATATCACTCCAGTTTCTGCCTCCATCTTCAATAGTATTCTCGTGTCTCCCCTCCTTTTTTTTTCTTTTTTTTTTTTTTGGTTGGCTGTGGTGCTTGAACTCTGGGCTTGGGTGCTGTCCCTCAGCTCTTCAGCTCAAGGCCAAGTGCTCTACCAGTTGAGCCACTGTGCCACTTCCAGTTTTCTGGTGCTTTATTGGAGATAAGAGTCTCATGGACTTTCTGCCTGGGCTGGCTTTGAACCATTACCCTCAGATCTCAGCCTCTCAGTAGCTAGGATTACAGGCATAAGCCACTGGTGCCCTGCTCCCCACCTCTTCTTATAAGGAAACAGTAGTTATACTGGATTAAAGGTCTACTACCACCCTACTCTACTATCTTAGCCCTTTACATCCACAATTGACCCTGTTTCTGAGGTTCAGGAAAAGGATATGAACTTTGAGGGAACAGTATCTAGCCCTGTACAACTTTCCCGACTGCCCCTTCTGCCAATTCTTGCCTTCTACCTCCCCCCTAACCTCTCTGCCCTTTCCTTTACTTCTGGAAGCCAGTCTCACCCACCCACTAGCCTAGACAGTAATTGATAAACGTAGTGTAGGGAGTGGTCTGTGCCACCAGTTCCCTCTCCCAGGACGTCAATGTCCTGGACATCCTTGAACCCTGAAGTCTGGACTGTAAGTCAGTATACCCAGGGACCCACCCTGAGGCTCTTCAGACACAAGACCCCTAGCCATCTTCCCAGGAATTCTGGTGGAGTTGGCTGAGGGGGAACCACAGCATGTGTATTTTTGAAAATTGACCAGGTGACTCTAAGGCATAACCTAGGACAAAACCAATGCTGTGCAAACAGCTGTCTGAATATGGGTTTCTTCACTCTGAATATGGGTTTCTTCCATCCACTATCAAGTGGCTCAAAACCCCACTGGAAAGAGACACCCATGCCAGACTTCTAGGAGGGTCTAGCTCAGGTTAGGGCCTGGGGCAATGTGTCTCAGACTCCCACCACGTTCTCAAAAGGCAGGAGAAAGTGAATACCTTCTTGAGAGGAACTGAAATGGACCAAAACAAGCTCAAAATGGCTGTAAGTTTCCTGCCTTACCTTTAATTTTTGAATTTCACATCTCCTTTCATAAAATATTTGGTTTTATAATTTTTTTAAATCAGGATGATTTTTTTCCCCTCCAAAAATTGAAATGAGGCGCTCTGGAAAGATATGCAACATTTTAACTCTGGCTTTACTTGTACTTGTTTATGTTTATGAATTCTTTCACTCCACATTGAGTTCCTCTGGCGTTCCTGACTTCCCATCCTTCTCTAGAGTTGTGGTGGAGGCTCTGGTGAGGTAGAAGCACTTAGAAATGATGAGACTTGTGTGTCAGGATAAGGGGCTATGCCCATGGGTCCAGTCTAACACTTCTGGCAGGTCCCAGACACAGCAACCTTCTCAAGGCCATGCTGGGCAGATAGCTGTCTAAAGGAGCACCAGGATGGTGCCCCTGCCATCTACCAAGTGGTCCAGGGTAGGCTGAGGCCCTCCATTGGCTTTGTTGGACCAAGTTTTTACCTACCCAGCTAGAACGACAAGCCACAGAAGTGTTTCTTCAAAGACCTTGTCCCAGTCCTGGGCATATCTCTGCAAAGGGAAAAAATTACAGGAAAGGAGGGGCAGGCAACCACAGTGGCCTGTCTTCTTCCTTCCTTACTGAAGCCTAGGCCCTCCCCCTAACCCCTCTTCTTCAGAAGAAGTCATGCTCCTGTCCTGCCTAGCCTGCCTGCCCGCCCTCCCTGTCCCAGGCCCACAGAGGCTGCTCAGCCCCATCACCCTTTTCTGTTTACACTAGGAGATGAGCTTCTGCTGAGCTTAAGTGCAGTTCTGGCCCTTTTGTTTGTTTTTAAGTCAAGTTATGACTTTGCTCCTGGATTGATTGCAAATTCCATTTATCTTCCTCTGCTCAGGGTCTCTGCTCAAAATCCCTTAGAGCTTCCCTCCCCCACTGAGGCCACATATCAAGGGGCATAGGGAAAGGAGGGCAGCACACAGATGATGGGAGGGAGGCCCACAGGAAGAGCCAGAGTCTGTCCTGGACTAGCTGCAGGGGCGGGAGAAGGGATGCAGATTACCCAGGAGGGACAGGCCAGGGGCTTGCCTCATGCCTCCTTCTTACAGACCTTAATAGGAAAAGAGAGCCAGGCTGAAAGAAATCCCAGACCTTCCCAGAGGGAGTAAACAAAAGAAAGTTCTGGTTTGGAGGGAAGGAGAGAGACCGTAGGAAATGGTATGAATCCAACGATCCCAGGAGGCCTGGAAAAGATACTTTGGTGGGGCTGGTCTGACAGGGGCTGAGGACCTGGGGGTAGAATATGCACTCGTGCCCTAGGAGAACCATCCCAGGCCCGACTGGGCACCACCACAGCCTCCAAGCCTCCCTTTCCCTCTCATAGGCCACCCTGACCCTCTCCAAACCCCACTGTGTGCACACACTGTTGATGAAGGGCAAATAACTCCACACTGATGCTCACTGTGGGAGAGGAGAATCAAACTGATCCAAACAAAGTGGGAGTGTCCAACTGGACTGCTGGTGTCTCCTTTCCAGACAGGAAGTGCCATGGCCTGTCCTTCCTTCTCACAAGTTCCCTGGTCAGGAGCAAAACAGGAGACATTCAGGGATTTACATGGCTTCACAGCCTGGTGAGGTGGTCCTAGGGCTTGACCTGGAAATGGGGACCGAGTTTCTCAATGGCCTAGCTACAGGGCTTGGTGGCTGCAAGAGTGCTCAGGAACAGGCTATCAGAATTAGGCAACAGTTGCAGGACTCCCCTTCCATGTCTTCCCTTCAGCATCACAGTCCCAGGGAGTGAAACGTGGGCCTCCATGTCTCAGTCTAGCCCTCTAGGAAGTAGAATTAGCACCATAGCTGCCAAACAGGTACTACTGAATATAAGGAAAGGGCTTGCTGGGTGCAGGTGGCTCATACCTGTAATCCTAGCTACTCAGGAGGCTGAAATCTGAAGATTCAAGTTTGAAGCCAGTTCGGGTAGACAAATCTGAGAGACTCTGATCGCTAATTAGCCACAAAAAAAAGCCAAAAGTAAAGATGTGGCTCCAATGGTAGAGTGCCAGCCTTGAGCAAAGAAAGAAGAACATAAGGCCCTGAGTTTAAGCCTCAACACCAACACACACACACACACACACACACACACACGAGCTTGCCTCATAATTTTACCATCAAGACCCAGGGCTCCATCCCTGCCCTATTGTTCCAGTGCCTCATCAATTCTACCATGAGCCCAGCCTCTTCTTGCAGCAAGCTGTAGCCTAAAACCTCCCACACTCTTCTGCCTTCCCTTTGGACTTGGTTACCTAGCAACTTGGCTCCCTCAGAACCTCTAGCCTCTCCTCTTGAGACCTCCACCACCATCCTCTGACCATTAGAGCCTGCCCCTCATCTCTTCCTTCCTGTGGCTCTCCTTGGTCTCTTGTGTCCCCACACTTCCTCAAGTCCCTTTGGGCGGTTCTCTGGGCTGCCCATCAACCCGATCACTTCACCTTCAATCTCTCCATCCTGGCTGTTCCTGGACCTATCCTGAGGACCCCCACATGGATGGCCTCCCTCCTTCCCTCTACACCTGCAGATGCCAGGCTGTGTAGGGCAAAGCGCAGCCCACATGCTGGCTACAGACCCAGCAGACCCTGTAATTCAGCAAAAGATAGCTCTTCCCTAAGGCCTGTCAGTCAGCCAGGCCACTGTCCCTGAGCTTACTCTCCCCACCCACTCCCTCTCCCACCTTCCACCTACAGAACACCTCACTTCCTGCCTTGCTAAAATGGTCTAGTCCTTTCCACAGGGACCCCTGCCATTTGTTCTCATTCACCTCAATGCCTTCCCATCACCACCCTTTCTTTGGTGGGGAAAAAAATATTGTGGCTATCCTCTCTAACTTATTTACCTGGTCTATGACAGCAATGGTCTGTCATGTCATCACCTGCCCTCTCCCATTCCAGACACTGTGTGGTCACAGGATCTCTGGTGATTCAAGCACACGTTCATGTTTGAGAAGCAATGCCCTAAAGCATGGCTGCCTCTTCCTTAGGCAACACAGTTCTATTTAGGCTGCTTTTTCTCAGTTCACTGTTCTTTTGTTCTTCTCTGTCAGCCTAATCTGTACTGCAAGCGCTGCAGTGGTCGATCAGCAACTGTTGACTGAGGACTTGCATGTGTCCATGCTCAACTCCTAGTCATTCATGTTCCATTCCCAGAGCTTGCCACTCCCTACATCCCAAAGCACCCAGTTTCCATGTTCCTCTTTCTTTCTTTCTTTCTTTTTTTGTTGGTTGTGGGGCTTGAACTCTGGGCCTGGACGCTGTCCCTCAGCTCTTCAGCTCAAGGCTAGTGCTCTACCACTTGGGCCACAGCGCCACTTCTGTTTGTTTTTTTTTTTTCTGTTGGTGGTTACTTGGAGATTAGGGTCTCACGGATTTTCCTGCCTAGGCTGGCTTTGAACCTTGATCCTCAGATCTTAGCCTCCTGAGTAGCTAGGGTTACTGGCGTGAGCCACCAGCGCCCGGCTGGTTCCTCTTTTCGTTGATTCATTTTATCTACTGATGACACCTCTCTTTTGCTCTTATATTCACCTGCCAGCAACTTATTCAACTTTGCTCAGGACTTAGCTCCTCTTCCTCATTCCACCTTAGCATATTGCTCCCTAATACAGTGTGTGTGTGTGTGTGTGTGTGTGTGTGTGTGTGTGTGTGTGTGTATGTGTGTGTGTGTGTGTGAGAGAGAGAGAGAGAGAGAGAGAGAGAGAGAGAGAGAAATCTCCAGACTGTGTAGTGTTGCAAGCCAAATAGTTCTTATTCAATTTGTGTGTAGTTTATATGTACATAATATTTGTTTGTTGCCATTGAACTGGGTTTTATTCCCTCATTTCTTCCCTCATAAAACTATGGCCAGAGTTAGAGTGCAAGTCTACCAGAATCCTATTTGCTGGTTCCTAAGAAAAATAAATCCCAGGCCCGGTGGCCTGAAAGTCTGACAGCACATGCCCTGCCAGGGGGCTGCAAGCATCCACTCCTCTGCTCTTCCTCCTACTAACTGGGTGGAAAAGAGAGACTTTTGATGAGCACCCATGAGTCTCTCAGCCTGTGTTTCCACCACCATCTCTAGGCCCACATATAATATCTAACAATGAGCCAAATGAAACTCCAGAGCATTCGGAACCTTCCTTGCTTCTTTCACAATGGGAATCTCTTCTATGCTTTAGATCTTCCTCTCACCCTCCAACACTTGATGCTTACACTATGCCCCATATCCTCCAGCCAGTCCGTGAAGTGGAAGAGCTTCTCCTGCTTGCCTTCTTTTGGCTTGAGTACGAAAAGATTTTTGAAGCTTGTAAAGACTTGTAGTTCCTGGGAAGGAAGAAAGAAAGGACACCAAGTGCATTTTATAAAAGTTGACTGGGGATCCAACTATCTATGACTGCCCAGGCTGAGTGGCCACGTGGGTATTCTCACACGGGAATCTGGAGGATGCCAAAGTTCACAAATTCTCGTGCCTGGGCATACACAGCACAAGTTGCTCTCAGCCTTCCACCAGGAAACTTGGCCTAAGACATCCCAAGGCCTGTTGATCCATCTTTGTGTTTGGTCTCTTTGTTCAGTCTAGCTGAGTCCTCACTCAGAATCTAGTAAAGGATTTTCCCTGTTAATAATAAGAAATTGGATGCCAAGTGCGGGTGGCTCACACCTGTAAATACTAGCTACTCAGGAGTCTGAGATCTGAGGATCACAGTTCAAAGCCAGCCTGGTCAGGAAAGTCTGTGAGACTCTTACCTCCAATTAACCACCACAAATCTTGAAGTAGAGCTGTGGCTCAAGTGGTAGAGTGCTAGCCTTGAGCAAAAAACTCAGGGACAGTACCTGAGTTCAAGTTCAGGATGTGCACAGATGATGATGATGATGATGATGATGATGATGATGATGATGATGATAAGGAATCGGTTCATTCATCTTCACAAAAAAACCAGAGGAAGGATTATTCATAAGGCTCCAATCCCTGCCCTGAATTTCAAAGAACTGGTTACATAAATAAAATTATCATGCCAACAAAGGGTGGTGGAGATTGAATGAACCTCTGTGAGTAGCAGGATGGATGTGTTTTGAAAGTGCTCCACACTGGTCTCTGCACAACTTGGAACACAAACCAGCCATGGCTCTCAGGGAGCTGGTGTTCTCTGTCAAGGGTGAGCTGGAGCAGGCTGACCCTGGAACGGGCAGTCATAGCTGAGTGCATCAGCTTACGTGGGAAGTCCAGCTGTCTCAGTGGGGCCCAGGAGACAGACTGACGAGAGAAGAATTCCTGTGTTTGGGATCAGGCTTGAAAAGTCTCCTGTTTGTAACACTCAACTCACACAAGAGCAGAAAGAATTTCCAGCTGTTGTCAGAGTGCAGAGAGCCCTCTTAATTCTCTCCAGGGCTTATTTTCTGCTGTGGGCATTTGTGCCCCTCCTCTTGGGCTGGCTACCACATAGAACACCTGGTCCCAGAGGCCAGCTCTGGAACTATATGACCCCTTGCAGCCAAGGAGCAATATTGTGTGGTTCCATGTATATGAGGTCCTAGAGAGAGGAAGTAAAATGGTAGTTATCTGGGGCTGGGGTGGGGAGAAGAGAATGAGGAATTAGGGGCTCAGCATTTCAGTGTTGTAAGATGAAAAGTTCCTGAAGATGATTGGTGGTATTGCTTGCAGATCACTGTACTCAATGCCATTGAAGTAGACATTGAACACTTGTTGAAATGAGCAATTTTATGGCATGTATACTTTATCATAACAGCAGGAAAGGAGAGAGAGAAGGAAGAAGAAAGGAAAGGAAGGAGGGAAGGAAGAGAAAGGGAGAAGGAAGGAAAAGGAAAGAGGGAGGGAAGAGGAAGGAGGGAGGAAGAGAAAGAGGGAAGAAGAAGAGAAGGAAAGAGGAAGAGAAGGAAGGAAAGAAAGAAGAGGGGTAGGCAGACAACTGGAACTGAGTCTTGGTCGCCCATCAATAAAGTTTCAGTACTTTTATTATCTTTCTTCATAGGACAGAGAAGGTGAGGAGGTAGGCAGTTCTGGATGGGTTGTAAGTGATTGGGAGAATGAATGATCCAAGACGACAGAGACAACAGTTCATAAGTGATTCTCTCTGGAAGAATGGTTGGACTTGGAGAATGAAGAATAGATATGGGGTTATGACATCTTCAGTCTTCCTTCCAGAGGTATAAACTGATGGAAATCTCAGGGATTAAGCTGAAGGCAATTGTTTTTCCTCTTTGGTGGATCTGGTCTTAACAAAGATAAGGGAATATCAGTAAAGCCTCTTCCAATATCTGCTGATCTCCAGAGACCTTATCTTAGAATAATCAGCATACCAGCATACAATGTTTCAGACCAAAATCCCTGGGCTTCTAAAGTATAACCACAAGCTTGAGCAACCATTACCACTATCTAATTTAGAATGCTTTAATCATTCCTGAAAGAAACCCCATACTCATTACCAGTCACTCACCATTTCTCCCTCCCCTTTCTGCTAGCAACAATTACTCTATTATTTACCTGTATGGATTTGTTTAGCCTGACATTTTACCCAAATGGAATTATACAGTATGTAACATATCTTGTGTTTGAATTCTTTCAATCAGCGTCCTGTCTTCAGAGTTCACCTTGGTCCTAGCATGTATCAGAATTTCATTGCATTTAATGACTGAATAAGATTCTGTGGTGTGGATATATCCACTTACTGTAGATACATATTTGGGTTGCTTCCACTTTGTGATGAATAGTAATTGGGTACTAATTCTCCTGTACAGCGTGTGTGGACATGTGTTTTTCAGTAACTTGTGGGTATATATCTTAGGAATAGATTTTCCAGGTCATATGGTAACTTCTTGTTTGACTTTTTGAGGAACCATCAACATGTTTTTCAAAGTCATGTCATCATGTACATTCTAACCAGTAGTATATGATGGCTACAAATGTTCTGCATTCTCACACACTTGTTATTAGCACTGTTATCATTATTGCCATCCCACTGAGAGTGGGATCTCATTGTGATTTTGATGTGCATTCTACTAATAACTAAAAATGTTATGCATCTTTTCTCCAAATGCTTCAGAGAAATGTCTGTTTGAATCCTTTGCCAGTTTTTAAAATTAGATTGTCTGTGTTTCTGTTGTTACGTTGAAAGAGTTAGTTATATATTCTGGATACAGGTCATTTGCCATATATTTAATTTGCAAATATCTATGAATATTTCACATATTTGACAGTGTCATTTGATGCAAATATTGTTACTTTTGACAAAGCCCACTTTGTTTCCTATGTTATAGCTAAGAAACCATTGCCTAATCTATGAAGATTTGCATCTGTTTCTTCTGATAGTTTTATATTTTTAAGTGTTAATTTTGTGCCTTTGATCCAGTTTAAGTTAATTTTTATGTGGTGTGAAATAGGGGCGCAAGTTAATTCTTTTATAGATGGATATCTGTCCCAACACCATTTGTTGAAAAGACTATTTGATCTCTCTTGAATTGCGTTGATAACCAGGTCAAAATGAGTCGATTTTCTTTTCTATAATGGAAACCTTTAAACGTGTAAAATTCTATCCAAATGCAAGTGAAAGAAGCAAGACGCAAAAGCCACATAGTATAAAATTCCATTTACTTTAGACATCAGATTGTAGATCCATGATTTCTGAGGATAAAGAGAAGTGCTGACTGTTTGTTAGGTATAGGTTTTCTGTAGAAGTGATAGAAATGTTCTGGAAGGGAATACATATATAGCAATGTCTTCAATTTCATTCCGTTTGAAATGATTTTAAATTATCCTCATTTTTTTCTTCTTTGAGAAGCAAAGAAGACTCACTTGCCTACTGGCCTAGACAGTAGCTGGCAAACATAGTGCAGGAAACAGATCTCAACTTCCTTAGAAGCTAGGATTACACAGTAAGCCACTGGCATCCAGCAAGTGCTTTATGGTATAGCCTTTTAAATTATCTTGCTTGTAAATGATTTGGATTTTTTTTGTTTTAAAAAGAGTTTCATTAATTAAAGGTACGTGTACCATATACATTACATTTTTTTATTTGTCTAATATATTCTTTATCACCTTTTTCATCTTTTCCTATCTTCTTTTGGATAGAAGTTTCTTTTTCTTATTTCATTTTTTTTCTTTTCCTTATTTCATTCTGTTTAGAGCATCGACTTTCATGTTTACATGACCCTCAAGTTTACCGTTTCTAGAACTTTTAAAAATATTTTATGTAGGTCCAAGCATTATTTTTCTACTGCTTAACAAACTTCCTTTAATACTTCTTGTAATTCAGATTTGTTGGTGGTGAACTCCAGAATTTTGTCTCAGAAAGTCTTTATTAGGCCTCCACTTTACTGGGGTATTTTCACTGACTACAGACTTCTAGGTATGTATGTATGTGTGTGTGTGTATGTGTGTATGTATGTAGGTATATATGTATGTATGTATTTGCTGTACCTGGATTGAATTCAGGGCCTTCCTCACACTTGATAAGATGGTGCTCTGTCATTTGAGCCCACCTCCAGCTCTGTTTTACATTGGTTATTTTCAAGGTATAGTTTTGTTTATACCTAGACTGGTCTGGGTTGAGATCCTCCTACTTGTGCTTCCTGCTATAGCTGGGATAACAGATGCATGCATGGCACCCAGACACTGGGCTCTCCCTATAGGTGACACACGTCACCATACCCAGCCATTGGTTGAGATGGAGTCTTAAAGAAATTTTTTTGTTAGTATAAAAGTGTTGTGCAGAAGGGTTACAGTTATATAAGGTAGGGGCTGGGAAGGTGGCTCAGTGGTAGAGCGCTTGCCTTGCATGCATGAGGCACTGGGTTCAATTCCTCAGCACCACATAAGCAGAAAAAGCCAAAAGTGGTGCTGTGGCTCAAGCGGTAGAATGCTAGCCTTGAGCTGAAGAGCTAAGGGACAGCACCCAGGCCCAGAGTTCAGGCCCCATGACAAAAAAAAAAAAGAAAGAAAAAGAAGAAGGTAAAGAGTACATTTTGGACGATGTCACCCCTTCCCTTGCTCTCTCTTGGTTTTTCCTTCCTGTCCTCTCTCACAAGTTGTATAATTCATTTTCAACATAGTGTCTGGTGAGTACTACTGCTGCATTTGTTCACCCTTTTTTGCCTGGGGTGGCCTCTAATCACAATCTCCTGATCTCTGCCTCTAAAGTAGCTAGGATTACAGGCTTGAGCCAAACTATCAGGTGTGTGTGTGTGTGTGTGTGTGTGTGTGTGTGTGTGAGTGTGTGTGTGTGTGTGTGTGTGTGTGTGTGTGTGTGTGTATTGAATATATCATTCCATTGTCTTGTGGTTTGCATAGTTTTGATCAGAAGTCTGCAATATTTCTTATTCTTGTATAAATTGTACATTCTGTCTTTTCTGTGGGCTGTTTTTCAGATTTTCCCTTTTTTGCTAGGTTGGTTTTTTGTAATTTTGCTATAATGAATCATATTAGGATATTGTTTGCTTTATCTTGTTTAAGTCTTTGCAATTCCTAGGTTATGTGTAGTTTAAAAATCAAATTTGTGATAATTTTGCCAACTGTTTTGTCAAGTATCTGTTCACTCCGTCTTTTCTCTCAATTATACTTGTTGAAATTGGTTACTTAACATTGACAAATGGGTTATTGGGGCCCTGTTACATTCATTTCTCTTCTTTTCTTTTCTATTTTCCAGTTGAAGGGAATTGAATTCACTCAGCTTGCTTATTCACGGCTGGCACTCTACTACTTGAGTCAGCCTTATAGTCCAGCTTTTTGTTGATTAGTTTGAGATGGAGTATCATGGGCTTTTCTCTATGGGCTGGCTTCAAACCAAGATCCTCCAAATCTCAACCTCCTGAGAATCTAGGATAACAAGTATGACCAACCAATGCCTGACTTATGTTTTTTAAGTCTTTCTAGTCTGTGTTTCACTTTGGATATTTTTTTTTAACTTCTTTCCAAGAGTTTTTTTTTTTATTTAATTTTATTTTTTTTGTGAACATACTGTACAGAGGGGTTACAATTACATGGGCAGGATAATGCATACATTTCTTATCAAGCATTGCAGCCTGGATATTTTTTTCACTTATTTTTATTCTGCGGTGTCCAGTTTACTTTTAATTTCATTACTGACTCTTTAGATATATGTTTCATCAATAGAAGTTATATTTGGTTCTTGTTTTTTAATCTCTTAGTCTTTCCTAAAGCCATGCATGTTTTTATTCAAATATTTGAACACATCTGTGCACTTATAATAGCTATTTTAGTGTGTCTGTCACTCATTTAATCAATTATCATATTAAAATATATTTCTAATTAATGTTTCCCTTGATATAGGTCACATTCCCTCTTTACCATTCTGATTGGATGATAGATATTTTAAAGGTTCCGTTGTTGAGTGTGCAAATGTGTGTCTGTATTATTTGTATCTTCCTATGAGAACACGACGTTTTTATTGAATAGGTCACTCCTGTTTCTCCTACCCACACTGGTACTACAGGCACCTATCTAGTTTGTTTATTAATATGGGGGCTAATCTCTACCTCCTAATCTCTATCTCCAGAGTAGGTATGATTACAGATATGTACCACTCCCAGCCCTAGAGGTTCATTTTAAAACTTTTTAGAGTGGGTTTTTTTTTTTTTGGCTAGGAATAGTTTATTCCTACTATTTGAACATAACCTTTATTAGGCCTTTATAAAATGGAACTGGTTGATATTTGTACATCTCCTATGTGAACTGTCTAAATCGTCCAGTTTGTAGTTCCTAGTCAGTCAGTATAAAGGAGAAAATACTAGATCTTGAGCTCAGGACCTCAAGCTCTTGCTCAGCTTTTTTTTTTGTACACAGTAGGTATTCTATTACTTGAGTGAGGCCTCCACTTCCACCCTTTATATGTCTATTTGGACCTGAGTCTTGAGGATTTGTCTGCCTAGGCTAGCTCTGAACCTTAATTTTAAATCTCAGACTCCTAAGAATCTAGGATTATAAACATGAGCCACCAGCACCCCCTGGTCATTCTTTATCCAGCCTCATGCAGCTATTCTCTGTAAGTACACATACTTAATATTAAGCAAACACTCAGTGGAGAAGTTGTAAAGATTTCTTGAGGTTTTTCCACACAGCCCCTTCTTTTGTAGAACTCTGGCCCCCAACTTTTCCATCTAAAGTCTCTTTGACCTTTATTTCTGTCTTTCAAAATCATCATGAACACCAGGTTGTGCTTGCTATTCCTCTTCACTGCTTTAATGTAAAAAATGTGTTCCCATTCTAGAATGGGTGATCAGAGGACTCACCTCATTTATCTGCTTTATTTCTGGGATTTCAGTCCTATTGTGCAATAGCTGAAGCCATCAGTACATTATGTGATGCAGTTTTGTTTACAGTGGGAGAGCAAATCTGGGTCTTGTTGCTGTGTCATAGCCAGAAGCAGAAATTTTACAGTTTTTTTTTTGTTTGTGGATTGGTTGGTTTAGTTTGGTTGGCTTTTTTTGTTTATTTGTTTTGTTTTATTTTTGTGGTACTGGGGATTGAACCCAGAAAGAACTACTGCTAATAAAGAGATGATAAGAGACAAGATAAACTAAAGAACTAGACCCTGATGACCTGACTAGAGTCCTAGGGTTAGGGTAGTAGCAGAAAAGGGAGCAACTGCAAGTCATGCAAGAGCAGATATAACAATGAAGAAGATAGCAGAAAATTACAGATTACTAAACAAATCTGACCTGTGTTTCCAGGTAACTTCATTTGCTCCTCCACCTCCACTCACCCTTGCCCTGTCCTATACCCTAGGGGACTGACCTGCTGGTACTGTACCAATTGGCCATCTTTGACCTTTTTTTCCTTCCTCTGCTCAAGCAAAGGGAGGTACAAACAAGAAATTGGAAGGAAGAGAATTGTTTATTTGCCTAGCTCCTTTCCTGCCAAGTCACTGTTTTGCCCTAGTACCAAAGGCCACACTATTCCATCAGATCTCTTCTAAGAGGTACCGTCTTTGGATTCTGGTAACTATTCCTTCCTCTTAAGATTTCAGATTTGGGGATAACAATATTATTAAACCAAAAGTTCCCCTAAGCTCAGCCTACAGTTTAAGAAATAGTTCTTTTTATTAAATTCTCCTATCTTTTCCCCCAATAGAATCTTGACTGAGACTATAAGATTGTCAAGGCTGTCTCTAAATGTGAATTATTTACTGCCTGCTAAGATATGACCTTTAGCAGATCACTTTACTAACTTTAGTTTCAGTCTTCCTTTGGCCTAACCTTGGCTACTTCAGTTCTTATAAATCAGAAAGTCCAGCTCGGGAGGTTATACTGTAACGGCAGATTTGGGGGAATAAGTACTCCCTCTCATCTCGCCTCCCAGTTTTTCAGTCCTCTCCTTCCAAATTAGCTGCTGTTTCAGATGCTGTTTCTGTTGCTCCTTCCAGATCTTAACAACAGAAACAACCTAGTAAGAGCCGAGAGAGCAGATGAAAATCACTCACATGGAGTAACCTTCACTTGTGGATCATGGTCAAGGTCCAAGTGCACATAAAAAAACTCAACTTCTATTACTGACTTGTAGGGCTCAACACATGAGGAACTCTTTTTCTCTCTCAACAGAGCTCCTTTGAGAAGATCTGTAGATCTATTGTTTTCTTTAAAGTTAGTTGTTTTTGAGACAGGATCTTACTCTGTTACCCAGTCTGGTTTCAAACTCCTGGGCTCAAGGGATCCTCCTCTCTCAACTTCCTGAGTAGCTGAGACCATAGTATAGGCACAGCACTTAATATACTCTTTTATGCTTGGTCATTATTATTATTTTTTAATTAAGAAGACAGGTCAATGAGTAAATGTATAGCTTTAAATAATTTAAGGGGGAAAGTCATGGGTTCTAAAAGATTGGTCTTTTTTTAAAGGGTAGTCCTGAAGCCAAGGAGGCAATTTAGCTAGTACTGGATACCACAGTCTCCCTCAGGGTGAAGCAGATTTAGAAATGGAAGCCAATAGGAGGATGAAAGGAATCCAAGAAAGGGGGAGCCAAAGAGTTAGGGAGTCAACCCAAAAAGACATTAGGTCATGATGAAGATCACAAAAGCCAACATAGAAGCTGAGCTCTGATGGTCCACACCTATAATCCTAGCAACTCAAGAGGCAGAAATCTGAGGATTGCCATTGGAAGTCAGTCAGGGAAGGAAATACTCTTATCTTCAATTAACTATCAAAAAAGCATGAAGTGGAGCTATAGCTCCAGTAGTAGAGCACTAGCCTTGAGCAATATAAAGCTAAGGGACAGCACTCAGGCCCAGAGTTCAAGTTCCAGTACCAGCATACACACACACACACACACACACACACAGAGAGCCAACACAGAAGTTCTCAAGCAGGCCCAGACTCTGTCCTAAGAACAGGAAACAGTCTCATACCCTTCTGTGAAAACCTACTACACTACTCAATAAACTCCAGGGAGGTTATTTCTGCTTCTATCATATTGTTTTTGTGTCCTCTCTTTGATCCAAGGAGAACTGCCAGCTGCTTGGAGGCTTCTACTATGGCAAGCTGTACGTGACCTGAACTGAAGTTTTTTTTCTAAGGTTTCACTTGATCCTTGCCTCAAATACAATGCACCTTTCCTTCATTCACTGTGGGCCTCAGTGCCAAAGCCTCCACACCTGAGTCAGGCCCTCTTTCTCCTCTCCCTTCAGGTTTCCTTCCAAAGTTTTGAGTAAGGTTGATACTTCTTTGGAAATCAGACCTCCTAACCTCATTCTGGCATAGGCTTGAATATGGCATTGCATCTTTTTTAGGTTAAAAGCCAATGTTTATCTGCTATATATTGACATTAAAGGCACCCCAGTCTTACCTGAGAACACACCCACAAAGAGTTCAGAGATTCCCCAGTGAGTCAACAGGCCTCTGAGGGAGTAAGGATCCAAGTATGTCACCCCTTTTCTCCAGCTTCTACTTGACCCTCTTCTGACCTGTCTTGCCATAGGCAGCTGTTGTAATATGACTCACCGTGTCCCTCTGTACAGCTCTGATTTCTGATGAAGTCCTTTCATGAGAGACTCTTGCTCACTTCTGGTTCAAAGTGTGCAGGGTGTAGCCCTTTGACCCTTAACCCTTGACCCTGACTCCAATGAACTATTCCCTCTGAGCCTTTCCAGGGGAAAAGCCTGTACTTAACATTTTTCACTGAAGGGCTGGAAAGAGACAATCCACCCAATGCCTCACCATTGTTAGAGTAATCAATACTCTAAATCCCTAAATAAGAGTGACTGAAAGCTTTACAGCCCCTCAACTCTTCTTTGTTTTTTAACCAAATCTAAAGCTTATTTCTTCTGCCTCTGCTAACTGTGTTTCAGTCCCTCACTTGTCTGTCCTCAGCCTGAATATACCTGGTCCGCGATGGGATCTGTAGAAAACACATAGTATCTGACAGATGAACTGTGGCAGCTCTGGAGCTTCTTAAAGGACCTGAAGGTGGAGACCTGGGCATCTAGGGGCTCAGGGACTTTTCTTCAAGCTGTTCACTATGTGAACACTCTAATGTTCACTTATAGGATAACTTCAGGAGATTGAAGCAAAGAAAGGGGGAGGAAGGACCTCCCATGCCACTCCTTGGCAAAGTTGTCAAACCTTGATTAAATTGATTGGATAACCGCCCCCCCCCCCCACCTCCATTCACTTTGCCCAGCACCTGGGAACTCCTATCCCACTGTTCTTTGTCTCATCCATTTATTCACTCATCCTTTTATTCACCTAGCCATCCATCCACTCATCTGTCCATCTATCCACCTACCCACCCATCCCTGTATCCATGATGGCAGCTTCATATCACTAGAAAGCCCATAGCCCCTTGCCAGAAAGAATCCCACTGTTTTCATGTGGGGCTGCAGGCTAATGCAAATTTGGCTTCACATGATGCTCACGTGTGTCTATCTTTCTTCTCTCTCCCCCCTTTCTGTGCCTTTCTCTTCTACTCTCCACTTCCTTTTCACTTCTTTTAACTCCTTTCCCTTTTCTCCCTCTACTCCCATGCTTTAGACCTGCCCAAGGGATAATTTGTAGCCAGGCAGAGCTAAAAAGGCCCATTGAACTCAATCCTAGAATTGCTGACAGTTCCCCACTTCATGAAAGCCTCATCACTTTAGCCATCTCCAGTTTGCCTGGGAGGAGCTAAGTTACCTTATTCTTACTGGCCACTAGAATCTTGGCCACAGCTTCAGTGGGAGTGCCACAGGGAATCAAGCTTCCAGGCTGGGGCTCTGAACTGGTGGTAGTTCATTCCACAAGAGAAAAAGCTAAGTTTCCAAGGCAGAAAAGGTAACCTTCCCTCCTGTTGCTATTAGAAACAGAACAACAAGAGTTAGTGGCCCTAACCAACAGCTTTTATGCTTCATAAAACAATGCTGTCAGCAACCAGGGCCCAGCTAATCTCCTTCCCAGCAGTGATATGGGTCCTAAGCATGGTGGCAATGAGTGTAACCGGAGCCAAAGCTCTAGGGTGCAGGAGGTAAGCCAAACAAACACTGTACAGCTCCTCTTTCATGTGTCACCTCCTGCCTCTGGCAGACCCATCAGTGGACAGGTGGGTTTGGGTGAAGGACGGGCTAGTGTCAGGCCCCAGAGTGCTTCCTGCTCCTCTCTTTATTTCTTTCATAATGAAGGCTTGGGCCAAGAATGTCTGGGCAGGTATGCCTTAACCTGATTATTCCTGTACTCCAGTAACCCTTTGCCTATGCCTGCCTCCTGGCTGACTGAGCATCACTAGCCCTCTAGTCCTGTTGCTTTTAGGAGCAGAAGAATCCTTAATTGACATACAGTTGTCCACAGGGACTTCTTATTCTAAATCCAGAGCATCACCTGAGGCCATCCATTCTGACTCTCAGTATACTTGAGCAACAAACTAAGTAAGCCAAACCATATCACTCAGCACCACATTGTGCCAGGATGGATGCCAACTCATCCCAATTACCACAGAGAAGATTCCTCTGCATGAGTTCAGGAAAGCAGGGCAGACAAAGTGAATCAAGCTCTGAAGTGGATGCTGTTTCCCAAAAGGGGCACACCGGGGGACCCTAAGTTTATAAATGGGGGTCAAAGAATGAGGTGGCCAGGAAAGTAGGTGTGAGTGGATGCTAGTGGGATGAAGAAATGAATGTCTCTATAGCCATTGATTATTTACTTAGCCTATTAATATATCCCTTTAGAGAATATCTAATCACCCCCAATATCATAATTCCTCCTCGGGTCTAGCGATGATGTGTCATGCGTTGTTCTTCTGGTTTGGAAGTGCATACACTGGGGAAAGTGATACCCCTGAGATTCCGCAAAGAGTCTTTCAGACTTGCCCTGCCCCCTACCAGATCACACCATGAAGAACTCTGTAAATGGATTCATCAAAGCAGGGAAAACAAGCCTCCTGACAGGTGATTGGATTTACATCTGAAAGCAGAGATGGGTTCAAACTCTCTATGCCCAGATGTCCTAACCACAAGCCAAAGCTTCAGAGAAGAGCAGCAGCATGCTTCCAGGCCCTTCTTCCTCAGAAAAGTGTGGCCATTCTTGGAAATTCCCTAAAAGCATCCAAGTGAATAAATCCAGAGCTGCCTAAACTTCAAAATCCTGTGTGTTGTGTGTGTGTGTGTGTGTGTGTGTGTGTGTGTGTGTGTGTGTTTGGCAATAATAGGATTTGCTCTCATTTGCTAGACACTCCACCTAGGCTCTACTTGAGCCATGCCCCTTTTCTGTTTTTAGTTATCTTTCAGGAAAAGTCTTACACTATTTGCTGGGAGCTGGTCTCAGATTGTGAATTTCCTGCCCATGTCTCCTGCCTATCTGGCATTACAGGTATATACTCCCCTGCTTGGAAACCAAACTTAGTTCTCTGTTCCAAGATAAGTAGGGTCTCCTGTCAAATGCTCTAAACCTCTTCTAGCCCCCAAGACATCCCACACTAATATGACACTCTTGAACTTTTGACACTCCAAGAACTTTTTTCAAATGTATAACAACAAAGTCCTCTTCTTCCTCATTCTTCCACAAGCCCCTTCCAAAGAAAAGAAACAAGAGCTAGTAGCATTGGGTAGAGTCACACACCATGTGCAGTTGTGCAGGCTGTCTACTACACAAGGCTAAGTGCCAAGGAGGGCAAATGGAGGCTAAGTCCAGCTAGTACTTGGCTAGGCAAACTGTGTCCTACCATGGCTATTTCCACACAGAAGAAGAGGGACCTGCTACACATTTGAAACTAGATGCCATATGGACTAGTAGTGACCCTGGGTGGAGAGCCCAAAGAATTACATCCAGGGAAGAAAAGAGGCCAATCATTCCTTAAACTTTCTAACCAGGTGTTGCTCAACAGATCAGATATGCTAATAAGGCACACTTCTTAGATGGTAATTGAATACAATGTATAAACCAGTCAGACCTGTAGAACTTTATGTTTTCCTTTTGGGTCTTGAGATTCGATGATGACAGTGCAAATCAAACTACTGCAATGTACTGAGGAAGGATCTGATGTCTTCTTTCTTCCTGCTAAACTACTTTAAGGAGAGTAAAGATTTACAATAGGCATGACCCATCTGTGTTGGAAACACCAGGAGTTTGGAATCTGGCCCAGACATGGTACCAGGGCTTCATTTGCCTTGAACCTGTTGGTCAGGAAGTGGACCTTTGAAAGAGGAGGTAAAGAGAACATTTTCTCAAAAAGAAAAATGACCCTCCCACCAAGGTCCAAGCATTCAGCAGAGAATACATTCCATACACAACAAGTAGGTCTGGGTGCTGGCACAACACCAGTGTCCTACTTGGAAAGGGATTGTGGTACATGCTGGATAGTAAGGTGATGGCAGTGGGCAATTGCTTTACTCCTTCAGGTGGCTTTACATTGCGGGATACTTGCCAAAGGTAAGGAAGACCTTGGATAGGGCAGCTGCCTCCTCTCAGACTAATGTCCTTAGCCAACTATGCTATCTCCTCATCTGCTCAGTCTTCTTCAGGGTCAAAAAGGAGCTATGGCTCTGGGGAATGGAAGGGGGAGGGTGCAAGCTGAACTGTGAATCACAGCTGGAGTTTGAAGTAGGCTCAAGGATGGAACTGAAATGCTTCCCCAGGCTCAGGGCCACCCTAACCTCAGTTCCCTAAGTCCCACATCTTCCCTGGCTCCTAGGCCAGGCAGTGCCTGCGAACAGTCCCTGGGAAGCCAGCCAAGCTCATCCCAAGTTCAAGTTGAAGAGCCAAGGCTCAGGGGCTGTGTGGAACTCTTGAGTAGATACAGGAGTAGTTCTCTGGGTGGGACACACAGGAGTGCCCAACCAGGCCAGGAACACTTGTGCTCTATGGGGCTTTCCAGAATAGATGCCCAGAGCAGCAGGGCCCCAGGCAATGTGGTTCCTAGGAAGACCCTCTTCTTCCCTCATTTGTTTTTGGGTCTTTTTCTAAGCAAAAGCTATTCCTGATAACTCAGTCAGGACCTTATAGAAAGTTTCACATTCAGAGCCCTCCCATCCCTATGAGACATAGGATGACAGCAGCCAGTGGTACAGGTGCCAGGTATGAACTAAGTGCTCACTGTGCGAGCAGGATCTCATGGGATCCTCATTAAGTCCTAGTGAAGTGCTGTTACCATTCCTACTGTTACTGATGAGACACTGGGGAACCAAATAGATTTAGTAACTGGTCCCAGGTCACACAGCCAACCGTGATGGAGCAAGGGCTTTGACTCCATACCACATGACTCTAGCATCCCATAGCACAGGCAGTTCTAGGGTGTTTTGGTTTTTGTGCTACTGGGGTTTGAACTTAGGGCCTCACACTTGCAGGTTATTTTGGAAATGGAGTCTATTTTCTGCTTAGACTGGCCTCAAGACAGCAACCCTCCAGATCTCAGCCTCCTTAGTTGCTCAGATTCCTGATGTGATTTCTAGGTCTTTAATGAAGCCTAAAGGTAAGATATAAGGAGGAGGAAAGACCACATTTCACCCTATACTTGTCATCAGCCAAACTCTGCCCAGATCTGCTCTTTGCCTCCTTCAGAGCCTACAGCCAAGTCTGGGCCATGAAGAATGAGGACTGAGAAGGAAGGGATTCCTCTGGGCTGCGCTTGGTCTTCCATTTGTTTCCCCTTCCCCCAAACTGAGTAAGGGCTATGTTCACAGTGCTCCCAAGTCGGTCATAGGGTCTACCTCAGTTGATCATGTCTCCACTTTGGACTCTCATGTAACTTCACCACATATTTCCACAAAAGGCCCTGAACAAGTAGAGATGGTCTTCATAGTTTGAACTCTCAGTTGATCCTGGGAACTCATGTAGAGTCTGCTCCCATGCACACAGTTTGGACCCCCATTAAGGAGGACAAAGCTGAGAAATAAGAGCTCTTCAAAGTGTCCAAGACATCAGGAGGTCCTCTCCTCCTTTTCCACTCCTCATTTTATTCCTGTTCACTTATGTAATAGATTACCTGAAAACTCAGCGACTTCTCACAATTATTGGGTTGACAAGGCTCAGATCCTCAGGTCTTGTTCAGGAGTGCTTGTTGTTATAGTCAAATGATGGCTAAGGTGGATCCATCAGAAGAGCCTGGGAGCTGGACACCCAAGACAGGTGTCACTCAATCTACCTGGCTGAAACAAGGCTCAGAAGCTCCAGAATGTCACTCACACCATATTCTATTGGTCAAGCAAGTTACATTATCTATATCTATCTGTATATCTCTTTATATATGTATAGTGTATATACACACACACATATTTATACAAATATATATATACATATACAACACATATATAAAGACAAGATGACTATGGAATTGAGCTATGGGCTAGGAAAGCAGAGAGGAAAGAGGCTTTGTCCTTATGCTTAAAAAAGAATGTATTTCTCTTATTTCCACTGTTTCCTTACCTCATATCCCAAGATACATTCCCAGGGCTGGGGATATATTTAGCCTAGTATTCATAAGTCCCTGAGTTCAATCCCCAGTACCACCAAAAAACAAAACAAAAACAAAAAAACAAAGCACATTCCTAGACTAGGTCCTAGGTCCAGAATTCTAGGGCCAGAATGTAGAAGAGAGTGGAAAAAAACCACTTACATCATCTTCACTGACCAGCCCACATTTAAGAATGAGTTTGCTACGTGCCTGACGCTGGGAAATTGTTTGTCTGCCCTTGTTACAGCGTGGCCTTTAAGGGACATGATCTGGTGCCAGTGACGTCCCAACAGCAGCTGTCCTGGAGACCTGGAGGTCAAGGATGGTAAGGGAGCTTCTTGCCAAGATGATCTCACATAAAAATCCCTTTGCTGGGTATAGCTCAGTGGGAGAGTGTATACTTAGCATGTACATGGCCCTAGGTTCAGATCCCAGAACTAGGGGTGGGAAAAAACAATTTTTCTTGTGACCACCTGGTAATTAAGTTATGAAGGAAAGAGAAAGATCTGCCATAAATTCCTCAGATGTGTGTACACAGGCCGTGGAGGAAGGGCTAAGTACTGCCGTACCAGTCATGAGACATCCCTTTGATTGCTTCTACTCCCTAGAATTTACCTAGAGGCTCTGGAACTTCATTATGGAATCATGTGATAGTCAGAGACTGCCTGTCACATCCATCTGGACAACTCTAGTACAATACTTTTCAAACTTCAGTTGGCTTTCCCCAGCCCATGCCTGTCTCTCTTTCATTACATATTTGAGGTAATTTTGATCAGTATATGACAGAATGTTTTTTTAAATATCGTATTTCCCACCAAATCATTCTTAATCTACTCTATTAGTGTGATCTGGTAAACTAAGTTCTTCCCCAACAGCAAAGAACACATTTAGTCACTGTATTTTCTCTCTCTTTCTCTCTCTCTCTCTCTCTCTCTCTCTCTCTCTCTCTCTGCCTTCTCTGTCTCTCTTACTCTCTTGCTACCTTGTTCTCTCTCCTGCCAGTACTTGCCAGGGCTTGAACTCAGTGCTTGGATACTGCTACCACTTGAGCCACACCTCCACTTCTGGTTTTTACTGGTTAATTGTGCATAAGAATTTCACCAACTGGGGCTGGGAATGTGGCTTAGTGGTAGAGTGCTTGCCTAGCATGCAGGAAGCCCTGGGTTCCATTCCTCAGTACCACATAAACAGAAAAGGCTGGAAGAGGTGCTATGGCTCAAGTGGTAGAGTGCTAGCCTTGAACAAAGAAGCTCAAGGACAATGCCCAGGCCCTGAGTTCAAGCTCCAGGACTGACAAAAAAAAGAAGGAAGGAAGGGTGGGAAGACAGGAGGGAGGGAGAAAGGAAGGAAGAGAGAGAAAAAAAAGGAAGGAAAGAGAACAAAAGAAAGAAAAAAGAAAGAAAGAAAAAGAAAGAAAGAAGAGAGGGAGGAGGAGAGAAAATCTCACCAACTGGCTTTGAACCATGATCCTCAGATCTCAGCCTTTTGAATAGCTAGGATTACAAGCCTGAGCCATCAGCATTTGGCTAGCTAGTTCTTTTTAAATAAATAAACACCATCCTCTACACAGATCAAAACAAAAATCCAGGCCTTGACAATAACCAACACATCTTCCAAATCCCAAGTGACAGTAAACAGGCAAATGACAAAGCGGTTTACACAACACAAACAAGACAGAGGCCCGTTCCTTAAAAAAAAAAATAAAATAAAGTTTCACTTCTTGCTTCCAAAGAAGGCATGTGTCCCAAATGCCTTGGTTTTTACATGGCCCAAGTGTCCTGTTATTCCCGGTCATTTAAAACCTGAGTTCCCAACTGGTATATCATTTTATTTTAATGATCTATGCTTCCTACAGAAACATGGAAAATAACTATTTCTTTTTTCAATTAAACATGTCGCGACTAACAGATTAAAGCCAGCCTGTCCTTCAGTCTGAGCAGGGAAGGGGTTAACGCAGGGCCCAGGGAACCTAGGGTGAAAATGGTCCAGAACTTGGAGGGGGGTGGGGAGGGGGGGCGGCCTGTGACCGCCTGCGCCTGCGCAGGGCCTCTGAGCTCTGAGCAGGCCGCAGGGCTGCACAAAGGCCTGCTTTGTGCTCTGGGCTCTGTTTTAAATATCTGACGAATATTGCCCCAGTCTCTGCGCCAAATCCCCCGGCCTGGCTACAGGCCCAGCACAAGGGCGCATTGTCGGGCTGAGTGAGGGGTGAAAGGGGCCGATGGAGACGCTCAGGTTGTGTCAAGTTGACTCAGCCATTTGGGTCACCCCGGCTGAGTCGTGGGGTGCATAGGATGGAGGCAGTGTGTGTGTGTGGGGGGGGGGGTTGTGTGTGGTTGGGGGGTGGGGGCTTTCTTATCTTCTTTTTCCTATCCCAGAAGTAAAGATTTGAAAATGAGGCACTTGATAGGGAATAGAACCTTTGACAACAATCGCCTTGTAAGGAGGTGCAGAAGTTTCCACCCAGCCCAAGAGTTGGGGTCTGCTTTCCCATCCTGAGCCATGCAGGGGCATGAACCTGCCAAGCCAGCCCCTTGGGTTCTTATTGGAACTTCTCGTCGCTGTGCGTCTGTAGCAAGTGCCTGTCTCTGGGACACTTTGAAAAGCGTGGAGTTCCAGGGCTGAGTGGACGTTCTTCTCCACTCCTGCCACCCCCCTCCTCCACAAAATCTGTGCCCAGGAGTCACCCCAAAGGCCCCACTGGTTTCCTGCAGGTACAGGCTGATGCGGTGACCAGCTTCATTTTAGCAGTGGCACCTGGGGGGAAATTGCACCTACCATTGCGCCGACTTACCCTCCTGGGGGATGGAGGTAGGATGTGGTTCCAACAAAAGTAGGCTCTCAGCTGGTGGGGAGCAGGTGGGTCCACCCTTCCCTTCCCCTCCCCTTCGCTCCCCTTGTCTCCCTGGCCTTCCCATGGGCAGCAGGTAAAGTTCCTTCCCAGCTCAGGTGTTTGGTTTCCTGTGGCTGCAGAGAAGGAGGTCTTGCACTGTCTCTTGGGAGCCTTTTAAAATAGGAATTACAAAAACCCACTTTTCTCTCCTGGTTTCTTCTTTAGAGGGAGAGGGAATATTGCCTCTTAATCCAAGCCTTGAAAACTCAAAAAGCAAAACAAAATATGGGCTTAAGCAACTCTCAAAAACAGGCACTTCGGTCTTAAATTGAATTAAAAGGTAGGTTTGGGTGCTGGGAATGTGGCGTAGTGGTAGAATGCTTGCCTAGCATGCATGAAGCTCTGGGTTCAATTCCTCAGTACCACTTAAACAGAAAAAGCCAGAAGTGGTGCTGTGATCCAGTGGTAGAGTGCTAGCCTTGAGCAAAAGAAGTTCAGGGACAGTGCCCAGGCTCTGAGTTCACAAGCCCTGGACTGGCAAAACAAAAACAAAAACAAAAAACCAGGATCAGCACCAAAAAGATAGGTTTCATATCTCATCTGTGAACAAAGCTCACGTAGGGCTCAATATCTCTAAGGGAACCTGGGATTCCCCTGCCCCAGCAGGGGAAGGAAAAGTCATGGTTTGCAGAAGGATTTGAATCCAAAGCAAGTGGCATGGTCATTTGGCTGTGTTTGTTCTGGCCCTCATAGTTTGTTCTAACTCTCAAAGTCAAATTTATATTTCCCAGCAGAGAAAGAGCATGAATACCTCCAGCAGGAGGGCTTTATTTTTTCTACATAAGTGACATACTTTAAAAAAAAAAGTCTTTAAATAGTTGTACAAAGGGGTTTCAGCATGTCATTTTACAAGTGTGACACATCTTGATCAGTGTTACCCCTTCGATCATGCTCCTCAGATATATTTTTAATTGCACTTTACAGGTGGTTTTTTGTGGTTTTGTTTTTACATTTCACCAATTGTCACATTTTGTCAACACTCTGATACCTGAATATAGATCTGCTATCTATCAGAAAGCATCCTCTTCTACAAATGAGGAAACTTGTCGAAGCCACTCAGACAGATAAGGCAGAAACCGCTGGGGGCCCAGCTCTGAGACAGAGTTCTGTCCTTCCATGTAATAAGACTAAAACTCCAGGTTCTCACCCATTACTTCCTTGAATCTTTCTCACACGAGAAAACTAATTCCATCTCAAGAGTGAAGCTTTGAGGAAAGGCTCTTAGCATTCTGGTAGTTTTGTAGGGAAGGGATCTTTTCTAATTGAAAGATGTGGGGCTGCTGGAACTGCTATATTTTCAAGGACCCCATCCTACAAGCTTGAAGACAGAAGAGTCATGGATGTCTGATATCAGGCACTCTGGCCTACTGAGGAATGTCTTCAGGGAATACTAAGGGTCCTTTCGCCACTCTACAGGCTGTGAACCTCCTATCTCTAGAGATTATAGCATCTTGTTCCCTACTCCACCTCCCTGCTAGTAGACCAGTGTGGAGCTATAGTATCTGAGCGAAGTGCTAGCTAGATTGTACCCAGCCTCTAAGATGAGCTTGCAGAATCTCCCCAGCTATGAAACGGCATGGCAGCTTCTCTTCTGCAGCTCTAGATTTAGGGATGCTGAAATTTTTCTAAGCATATCTGTTCAATGCTTCAAAAATAGCCTTTATCCACAGTCTCCCTGCATGGCAGTGACAGCCCAGGTAAGCTGGAGGTGCCAGGATTTATATCCCACCCAGCTTCAAAGGCTAAGATCATGCTAAGTGACCTTTTGCTTATACCACTGACTTTGCCACACCATTCCTTAAAAAAATATATATATAGTAAATACATAAATAAGAAATATATAATAATAAATATATAAATAGATAATCGATAAATAAATATATATCCAGATATTTATCATATACATTATAAATTGTATTATATTATGTATTAAATATTATATTTTAGTATACATTTTGATATATAGTTATTATATTATACATATTTATATATAATAAACATATAGTATAATAACAATAAATATGTGTTTGTATATATATATGTGTATATATATATACATACATACGTACATGCACACACACACATAAACTTTTTTTAACCTTGACCTACATACTACCACCACGCAGCGCTTTGAGCCAGCCCCTGGCTTCTGTCTGTCCAGTCTGGTGGGAAAGCACTTCAAGCCATCACAGTGACGCACCCTGCCGCCAACTGATCCATTTCAGCTCCGTCACCTTTTAACTGTTCAGCATTGTTCGTGCACGTATTTGAATATTTTCTTGCATTTTGACCTTATTATTTTATAAGAATGAGTGGAAATGGAAAAATGAAGTGCTGATGCTAGTGATAAGCAGGGCAGGTCTCATAAACATAATGTAATTGAGACCGAGATGGAAATCATTAGGCATGCTGATGCTGAAAGGGGGGAATAGTTACCCTCAATCAGATGTTCTCTGGATTGAAGCCAGATAACTGTGTGTTCACTTGCGAAGAGAAAAAGAATACACTTGCAAGGCAGACATAAAATTCAGGACATATATGGGCAAAAATTATGTCTAAAAGGAGGATAGAGTTAGACATTGATTATAACCCATCGTTTAAACTGGGTGGATTAGTAATTAATAACATTTTTAACTGAATAACAGGTTTCAAGGCTTGGTTAGGGAGAGATATTGTGAGACTGGAAGTCAAGAAAATAGAGTTATAGTGTTGATTTACTTCCTGGGAACAAAGCCTTCCTTCTAGCACACAAACAGGTGTGGGAGAGCGTTAGGAATGAGAGGATAGGGTGGCCTAGAGATGCGATCTCTGTGTGACACGCCACGGTACCAATGCCAGGGACAAGGCTTTTCATGAATGTGCTAGAAGGAATGGAATTTGACCTAAGAGAGGCCCTTGAATGCAGCATCACACACCCAACTTATAGAAAAGCATGAGTCGGAAGCCAAGAGTATTGGGTGCAACTTTTCCTCTTTGGGCACAGTGCCATTGTGGCCATTGTCCCAGCTCTCCCTGAGGGGCAGGGGAAGGCTTATACTCACAGCCTTTGCATGGTCTGTCCTTTCTGTCTGAGTAGCTACTGCTTCCCTGGCCTGTTCTGAAGGCTCAAGTCAGATCTCCACCTCCACTGCTCCCCTATTGTGGTTTGAACACAGCACCCCTTTCTGCCTGCCTACCCTTCTCTCCTTCCTCTGTCCACATTATGTAACAAGCACCAGCTTATTTGGGTGCTCCCTGGTGGCAATGGCCCCTCCCATCTTTGTATCCACAGCATCCCCCTTGGTAGGCCTGGGGACTTTTCTACATGAAGGAGATCAGAAAGAAACAGGAGACTCTGAGGCCTTCCACACACTGCAGATTTTCACCCTTGGATCCAATGCTTCCTGTGTGACCCAGTGCGGCCATTTTGGACTTCTTAGACAATACTGTCCCTGTCTTTACTCTCCAGAAGCCAACCCATCTGTTTCTGAATCTCTTAATTTGCCCTCAAAGCCTTCTCTTTTTGAGTTTTCTTGCTTGCTCTAGTGTCGTTAAGTCTTAGCCCTGACAACACTGCCCTTTGCATCCCTTGGAGAATTCTTTGCTATTACTTTTAGTAAGAAAATACACTGATGTTGAAAATGAACTATACAATTTGTGGATGGGGATGAGAAGGAAAATCTGGGAGACAGCGAGGGAGGGAGGGGACATCGCCCAAGAAGAAATGTACCCTTCACCTGACTTGTAACTGTAACCCCTCTGTACATCACTTTATAATAACAATAAAATTTTCTAATTTAAAAAAGAAAATGTAGGACTGCAAAGGTGGCTCAATGGTAGAGTGCTTGCCTTGCATGCATGAGGCCCTGGGTTTGATTCCTCAGCACCACATAAGCAGAAAAAGTTGGAAGTGGTGCTGTGGCTGAAGTGGTAGAGCACTAGCCTTGAGCTGAAGAATTGAGGGACAGCGCCCAGGCCCAGAGTTCAGGCCCCACAACCGACGAAAAAAGAAAAGAAAAGAAAAGGTACTGATTTATAATCCACTGTAAGCTTCTCCACTCTCTTCATGCAGAACAATCCAGGGGTGCTCTGATGCAAAGTGTTGCTCGGGGAGAAGAGCCAAATATGTGCAAGACCCACTCAGCTGCCTGAAACTGTGATGTGATGTCTGAACAGCATCTTCGGAAACACTCTGACCTTCTCCTGGGATGCCATCCAGACAGGGATACCACTTGAAGCTGTCTGGGGCTTTGGAGACACAGGCAAGAAGCTCCTGATCAGGGGACTTAGTCTGATGGAGCCTTGATTGGCATCACTGGTTGTCTGTGAATGAGGCGGGGTCTGAGTGTCATCTTTTACTGATCACTTCCACTCTCCGGACTAAACACACCCTGCCCCTGTTGCTCTGGGCTATGACCATCCAAAGCAAAAATCCAAAAAACAGCTCAGAAAAGTTACCCTTGGCCCACCACCAACCCCACCAGTATGAAGATTGCCAGGTCTCTTAAGATACCTGTTGTATCACCCCCTTGGCTAAATGGCTCTTAGATCCATTTACTATCCAGGTTCCCTAGTCCCTTCAGTCTTCCTGGGGCTAAAAATCCCAGAGTTCACTTGATAGAAAGCCCTATGGGCCAGAAAAGCTCAGACCAAGTTGCCTGTGGGAGCAGAAGAGTGGCATGGCAGAACTACAGTGCCAAGACTCAGATGCATCTTCTCTGTGTATGTATGTGATTTCCCAAAATTCAGGCAGGAAAATATGTCTTTCCCCTGACAGGCTCCAGCCCCCTTCCCCCAGCCACATTTGCATTCCCTCAAAGATGTGGAAAAGGGGCCAGAGTGAGCTGGGCCCCTAGTGAGGACAAGGCTGTAATTCAGCCAGGCCCCGATGACATCCCAACCGTGAGAGTGCAGCTGGGGCAGCTTATGAACAGTGCTCAAGTCCCAGGGGGAAGTCAGGCCTGTTCTCCAGCCCACAAGCGCCTATTGTTCACTTTCTTGTTTTTCTCCAAATGTTTAGATGTGCTCAGAGCACAGAAAAGCCCGAAACCAAGGCCAACAGCCAGGCCAATGCCTGAAATAGGGAGGCCTGGGGGCTGGAGCTCTGGGGGCCTCCATCCCCCTCCTCAGTTTTTCCCACATCTCCCTAAGATATGACCATGCTGCGGTTAAGGGCATAGGGAAGGCCTCTTCCTGGACAGGGCTGTTTGGACAGCAGTGGGTTTGGGTGATTCCATCAAGTGGGGTAGGAGCCCAAGCTCTCTTGGCTGGCAGCCAGGTGCAACAGCCATATTGTCTTGGGGCTGTCCAAAACGTGGGCAGGAAAGCCTGGTAACTGCCTTCTGACTGCTTGTCATTGGCCAAGGCTGTTGAAGGGTTGATGGGAAAAATTAGGGGCCAGGTTTCTATCGGTACCAGGAACTGAGGCTCCAAGGTTCAGCCTCTTTGAGTCCTGGCTCTAGCTCTCACCAGCTATGCAACCATGGACAAGTTACTCCATGTCTCTGAGCCTCAGTTTCCTCCTTTGTAAAATGGCACCTATCTCTTAGACCTGTTGTCAATTTAATGAGATAAGAAAAAACATGGACACAAGAGGGAAACAAGAGGGGTTTTTTTTTTTTTTTGCTGTTTTTGCTTTTCTTTTTGCTCTGTTTGTTCATTTCTATGTCTTTGGGATGGTAAGGGGGGAACACAGAAATGGAAGGAAAAAGGGTGAACAAATGCAGCAGTGGTACTCACTAGACACTGTTGAACAGGAACTATACAACTTGTGGGTGGGAATGGGAAAGAGCCAGGGAAGGGGTGAAACTGTCCCCCAAAGAAATGTACTCTTGACCCAACTTAATGCAACTGTAACCCCTCTGTAATCCACCTATATAATAACAATTAAAGAAATTTTTGGGGGGGTCCAGTCGTGGGGCCTGAACTCTGGGCCTGGGCGCTGTCCCTCAGCTCTTCAGCTCAAGGCTAGCGCTCTACCACTTGAGCCACAGCGCCACTTCCGGCTTTTTTCTTTTTGCTTATGTGGTGCTGAGGAATCGAACCCAGGGCCTCTGGCATGCAAGGCAAGCGCTCTACCACTGAGCCACCTTCCCAGCCCCAAAGAAATTTTTTAAAAGAAAGACTATGGACACAAAGGGAGTCCCAGGTCTCTGTTAGTTATTCTTTGTGTTATTATTACCTGTGATTACTATGATAGCATCCTGAAGCTGCTGTCTGCTTGGGACACCTAAAATGAATGCCTTCCAAACCTCCAATTGTGGGTCAGAACAGCTGTGTGGGAGCAGAGGAATGAAGGATGAAGTGTTTGTGACACAGGGGAGGAGAGAACGTGCTCAACAGCCTGCCCTCTCTTCCCTTCCCTCTTCCCCTCCCTCTCTCCTCCCACAGATCTCTTTCTGCAGGGGTCTCATATTACCTGCTCTCCCCCACGCCTGGCTTCCCAGCCTGCCACGTGGCTCTAAGTCCCATCCAGGCCCCTGAACACCCCCCTCCACACACACACACTCCTCCCTCTGTATACCTACTTTGGTGGCCACTACTGGTCAGCCACAAAATGAGGTACAGGTGAGCAGAGAGGGAATCTCTGGAAATGACTATACCAAGAGGAAGCTCCAGTCTCAAAGGGGTCTGGGATGCTGGGTGCAATGGAGAGATGAAGTCCAAGAGCTTTGGTATGAATGGAGATGGAGAGGCAGGGAGGGAAGAGCCCACTAGAGGCTGGAGAGGAGAGGTCAGTGGGGTCTGAATTCTAGTCCTCCATGCCTAGCCAAAGGTAAGGCTTTGGGGCTTCTGCCTTCCTCAGAAACAGAGAGCTATGATGATCCCCCTTCAGACTCATTAATCCTTCCAGGAATAAGACCCCAGGAGCCTCTGGTGACAGGGCCATCTGGTTTCCTTATCTTCCTTATCTCCTAGCACTCACCTTCCATTTGGAATGTTTATCCCAAGATAAAGATCAGATTCCACTTAGGGTGATTGAATGAGGGCCTCCCCCCAATTTCAGATGAATGGGCATCTGATCCAATCATAGATGAGCCAGACAAGGCTCGGCTAATGGATAGGGCTCCTCCCACCTCACCACTCCACACCTCCTGTCTCCTTCCCCTGAAAGGCCTTTCTTCCATCAGGAAGCTCTCCTTTTACCTGCTTTGAGAGAGGACAGAGTTCTGCATGAGGTTTCCAAGATCCAAAATGTAGTTGCTTTGAACAATAGGTTTAAAAGCCAGAGATCTACTACAAGGAGGCCAGCAATTTTCAATAGGCATATAAAATAAGCCACAAAGGCAAGCTACATATGTAATTAGAAATGTTCTAAGAGCCCCAAGTAAAAGATAAAACTGGAGAAGTTAATTTTAAGGATCTGTTTTCCCTATTATACATTGTTATTTATATTCATTTACAATTTATTTTACCTCAAAATATCATTTCAAGATGTAGCCAGAATAAAAATTGTTTGATGTCAGGTATGGTGGCACATGATCTTGACTTCAAGGACAGCTTGGGCTACATAGCAAAATCCAACTCAAAAAATAATTATAATTCATATTCACTTTTTTGGACTTAGTCTTTAATATCTATAGACTTAGAGCACATGTTAATAATAGACATTTGAAAGTGCCCATTGGCTCCCTGTGGCTAGTAGCTATTGAATTAGTTAGAAGATCTGATCTAGACCACACGAAGCAACCTAGGGAAAAACACAGTGGGACAAGGTAGCTGTCACACTAGCTGGTTGCCAGAGAGAGCTCTTATGGGAACATGAACAATCCATGCACTACTTCATTCTGGGCTAAACCAACACTAGACTTCATCTTGCCCCTTCTCCTTCCCCGTTTCTACTCAGAAAAGAAAACACACAAAATACATACAAATCCAACCTTTTTTTAAAAAGTAGCCAGGTGGCAGTATCTCAATCCTGTAATTCTAGTTACTTGGGAGGCTGAGATCTGAGGATCACAGTTCAAAGCCAGCCCAAGCAGAAAAGTCCTTGAGACTCCAGTTAACTAGCTAAAAGCCAGAAGTGGAAGTGTCATTCAAGTGATAGTGCTTCAGCCCTGAGGAGAAAAACAAACAAACAACTAAGGAATAGAACCCAGGCCCTGAGTTTGAGCCCTAGTATGGCATGCACACACACAAAAAACATGACAGTCATCTTTGTTGCTACTAATTAACTCATCTGCTAAGGAATTTACTGACTGAAGCCTCTATCTTCCCTCCAGCCTCCAAGCCGCAGGCTCCACTGCACTTAGTAGGAAGAGAGAAGCCATGTGTATAGATGGAGTCAGTTTTGGGTGGCCACTGCCAGTTCATGGCCCCTGATCCTAGGGAAGGGGACACACACTTTATCCACTAAAAGGACACTGAGGCCGAGTGCCTACTAGTTAAGCAGAAACCACATTTAGATGACCACCTGTGTTCTGGGTGGGGAAAGGGAAAGGAACCAAGTTTGTGTTTTGGGGATCTTTATGAGTGTGCATGTGTGCATGCGTGCACACACACACACACACACACACACACACACATGCTTGGTTCTGACCCTAGAATGTTGATAACATCACAGATCTGCTGAAACAGAGAGGGTGTCCGATGCCTCCTCTGGCCTTCTGATTTACTGCATACAACTCAGAGAAGGGATGGGTGTCCTCTGGCAAAGCAGGAACATGTTCAAGGTCTGAGCCCCAAGAGAAGAAAAGGTAGCCTCAGAGAGACCTTTCACACAACCTTGTCTGTGTAGGAATTGCTCGCTGTTCCTTCTCCCCACTTTATTTTTTCCTCCCAAGCATGTCTTTTTAAATTTTAATTAGCTATTTTTTTGTTATTTTATTACTAGAGCGTGAACTCAGGGCCTATCCCTTAGCTTTGTTTCACTTGAGCCATACCTCCATTTCCCACTTTTTGCAGTTAATTGGCGTCTCTCAGATTTGTCTGTCCAGGCTGGCTTTAAATCGTGTTTCTCAAACCCCAGCCTCCTGAGTAGCTAAGATTACAGGTAGGAGCCCAAGAACTTCTCATTCTTGACTCGGTTCCATTTATTGTGTTAACTGCTATCCTCAGTTTGGGTTCTCACTTCCTCTCTAGTGCCTAGGAGAGTGCCTGTTCCTCTTCATTCATACTGGCTGGCACCAGGCATACTGAGCAGGCCTGGAAAAGCTATGAGCCCATCCCAGGCACAGTGAGAGCATGAGAATGAGCCAGCAAGAACGGAGTGGGCAGGACCGAGGTGCGGGGAAGGGGGGAGGTGTAGAAGCCTAGAGAGAAGGGAGATGGTGGTCTGTGTGTGTGTATGTGTGTGAATCTGCCAGCAATGGGGAGACAGAGAAGAATTTGCAGAAGTGAAGGAATGTGATTGCAGCACAAAGGGAGCAAGATTATTTTGTCAGCAACATTTGGATCCCATTGGTGATGAGAGACATGTGGGCCCGGCAAGGAGACAATTGTGGTAGTCAAGACAGGATGTGAATAAGACATAAAGAAGTGTTTCATCAGTGGGGATGGAAAAGAACCAGGCTTGTGGGAGCCAAGTGAAAGACAAGGAAGGGTCGGCCGCAGCACTCACACGTGCCTCTTCTCATGCACCCTCAGTGTGTCACAAACACACACATACACACGCGCATGCACACGCACGCACACACACACACACACACACTCCCATAGGCTGCCCTCTGGGAGCATTCATTCCTTCGAAGGTCCACATCCTGTGGTCTCACACAGCTGCACACCTCACATCCAGCATCAAGCTTTGGCCTTTGTCTCAGTTTGCTTCTGACCCTAGCCTTGAAGGGAATAAGAAGGGCAGGCCCCAGAAACTTCAGAGGAGGCAGGATCTTCTCCAGTAATGGGTTGGATGCTGGTACCTTTGAGCAGGGGGAAGAGCTCTTAGAGGAGTCCCAGGGTCCTCTGGGACAGAAAGGAGAGACTAACCCAGTGAAAGGAGACCTGGAAGAGAAATCCTTTGAATGGGGCAGGAGGGCAACTGTGAGCTGACATCCTAACTGACACGCTCACACATGTGTGGGCCACGTGAAGGGTCTGTAATCGAGACTGCCCTCCCCCACCCCCGCAGAAGGCAAATGAGCTTCTTGTTAAGAGTGGGTGGGTGGGGACATGCTTGGGGATCCAGCTGCAACAGGACTTTATTTTTAAAGAGATTTAGATTGATGTCTCTGCTAGCCTAAATATAACTGAGCAGCCAAGTTTTCTTCCCAGGCAGGCCAGGCCTGTGAGCAAGCTCCAAGACCCTGGGGAGGGGGAAAAAAGACAGAGAGACAGAGACAGAAACAGAAAGACAGAAGAAAGTAGCAATGGAAAAACAGAAAGACAGGGAGAGACAAAAGCATGGTAGGCGAGAAAAAGGGAGAAAAATGGAAGTATATGGAGATAAAACAGAGAAAGAGAAACAGAAAAAGAAAGGAAGACACACAGAGAGAAAAACAGAGACAGAGACAAAAACAGAAAGACAGAAACAAAGAAGAGGAACAGAAAGAAAGAGAGAGAGGCCCACAGATGGAAAAGGTCACATAGTCAGCCCTCTGGGTGTGCTGGGGGCGGGAGATGGATGAGCTGGTTGTGGACACTCTGCAGTCCTGTAGCCTCACACTCAAGGAAGAAAGATTGAGGATGGCTTGGGGAGTAGGGAGGTGATCCAGCACCCACTTTGTATCTAGGTGCTGCCTGGCCCAGTGGGGGCAACTATGACCTCAGCCAACTGACTGTCCAGTGGGAGAGGAGGAGGCCCAAGCACCATAGTGCAAAGCAGTAATGTATGGAGCTCATGGGACACCCATGCAGAGCACTGTGAATGTTCATAGCAGAGTCATTTGAGAACTTGAGATGGACTTAAAAGGGAAGAAGCAAGATGGAGGCAAACAACAGGTAGTAGAGACAGGGGTGGGTGGATTTGGTGGATGGATTTAAGGAGTCCAACTAGACAGGAATGTAAAAATGTGCAAGTAAAGAAGGAGGTAGTGGTTGGAGGCCAATGTCTCCACACCTCTCCCAAAAGCATGTCCTTGAGTCTGTTAGTACAAGGGAGCTATGGAAGACTAGGGAAGGAAGGTAGCAACATAACCCAGATAGATGAGTGAGTTAATCTGGCAATGATATGTAGGTATAGCTTGGGGAAGGGAAAGGGGGAAGGGCAGGGAGCTAAGAGCACAGAAGTCTAGAAGTTGGGGAAAGTTCTGTGCTAGGTAGGAGAAGCTGGCTACTGGGATAGACTCCCAGATCTCAGGAACAGAACCCAACAGGAGTTTGCTGAAGGTAAGCTTCAGCTTCTAAGTAGTTCAAGGATCCTGGGTAAGGGGAGGGGAATCTTTTATCTTCAACACATGGCCTTGGGGCCACCCTAGAATTACCATCTACCTGACACAGGCATTCCATTGATAGGACTCTGTCACATGCCCCTTGTAAGGGATGGGGACAGATGGAAAGTGGTTAATATATCCCAAAGGCTCAGGTGTTGAAGGCTTGGATTCCAGCCCATGATACCACTGGGAGACAGTGGAACCTTTAAGGGGTAGGGGGAAATTGGAGGAAGTTAGGTCATTGGAAGTGTGTCCTTGAAAGGGATTTGGGGTCCCTGCCCACCCCCATTCCCCATCATAAGGGGAAACAGCTTTGCTCTATCACAAGCTACTTCCATGATATTCTGTCTGGCCACAGGCCCAAAGGCAATGGGGCCAAACAACCAAACACTAAAACCTTTGAAACTGTGGGCCAAAGTAAGCCTTTTCTTCTTATAAGTTTGATTAGTTTATTTTGTCATAGTGATAGAAAGCTGACTAACACAGTGGTTAACTCTGCCACAGGACAGAGAGGGACTGAGGACTAAGAAGTAGGTCAACCACAAACAGGGGGCTAAGGGAGAGGCAGAGGTGGGAAGAGTGTCTCTACATGTATATGGAATTAAGAGAACAGGGAGTCAGGGAAAGAGTAGCTTGAAAGAAACAAAAGACTTCAGTAGAGGCTGAGAAAATGCCCTTTATATGCCCACAAGGCCATCGGTAGAGAGGTATACAGAGCCAGGTTTCAAGGCTTTGGGAAGTGCCAGCAATGATTCCTTAGTGCTTTCCAGAAGCATATCCCTAAAATATGCATGTATGACCTAACTCAGGACATTAACTTAACACCTAACAAGTTGTACAAAGGACCCCTTTCTAGAGTTTCTGCTCAGCAGCTAGGACATCGTCTTTGGAGTCAGCAGATCTAAAATCTAGGAGTAGCCACCTTGAGCGACTTCATTCCTAGGTTTCCTCATCTCCTAAGTGGATATACTGGTAGCTGTTTTTCTTTTATCCCTTCCTCCCTCCCTCCCACCTTCTCTCCCTTTCTTCCTCTTTCTTTCTTTTTTCTTTCTTTGTCTCTTTCTTTCTTCTCTCTTTCTTTCCTTCCTCTTTCTTTTTGGTGTGGGGGGAGGGGTGTTACTGTTTGAACTCAGGGCTTTATGCTTGCTAAGCACATGTACCAACCTTTTTCTTTGATTGTCTTCAAGATAGGATTTTACTTTATGTCTCCACCAGCCTGAACTGGCCATTTGTGCTTCCCTCTGTTACTGGGATGACAGATGCATACCACTGCACAGAGCTATTGGTTGACCCTTTCTGCCTAGGCAGGCCTCTAAATGTGATTCCTCCATTACTGCCTACCAAGCTGGTAGCTGCTTTTCAAACATCTGCCTGTAAAGGGCTTAGCATAGTGCCTGTACAAAGTAGTTCATATCAAAACATACCATGTGCTTCCTGAGGGCCAGCACTTTCTAGTTACTGGAGATAGAAAGCAATCCAAATTCCTACTCTGAAGAATATTATGCTTTAGCATAACAATTAACACAGAAGCAGATTCTTAAAATAATGATAATGTGATAAATGTAGTTAGTAATGGTGGCTTTCCCAGATGAAGGAGGCCCAGCCCTGGCTGGTGGATGTAGACTGACTTAGTAGAGAAGAAGAGTTTACCAAGGATGGATCTAATACACAAAGATGAAGAACTATAGGAGTGAAGGAGGAATGTTGAACTGCCACATGACAAGTGGAAGGAATAGGACATGGAAAAGGCTAGACTTTAACAGAGTCTCTTGTCTCTAACCATAAATTTGTAGAAGTAGAGAAAATAATGGGAAATGTAGTAGCATCCTGAATTTTGGGACTTTACCATGTGTGCAATGGGTGACCCTTGAGAAGTTTTAAACAAGAGACTGACAATGGTCCTGTTTGCTTTCTTATGAGCTTGTCAAGGTTGCTATTTGGAGGGGAGATTTAAGGAGAGAATAGGGGCAAAGAAGCCCAAAACACTTCAGATTTCAAATCCACATGTTTATTGCTGATATGTAGGGATATGTAATTGATAATTTTTAATTAACCTTGTGTACTACAATGAAT
Source organism: Dipodomys spectabilis (assembly GCF_019054845.1). Taxonomy (NCBI): domain Eukaryota; kingdom Metazoa; phylum Chordata; class Mammalia; order Rodentia; family Heteromyidae; genus Dipodomys; species Dipodomys spectabilis. The sequence continues at coordinate 24,432,055 of NW_024870834.1, read as the reverse complement.
TGTGTACTCCTTATGAATTCTAGCTCCTTGTAGATTCTCTTGACTTTTCTATATAGCAGATCATAGCATCTCCAACAAAAAAAAATGTTTCTTCCTTTCAAATCTATATACTTTTTATTTCCTTTTCTTGTCTTATTGCAGTATCTAAGACTTCAAATATAATGTTGAAAAGGAGAAGGTTGAGACATTCTTTGTTCCTGATCTTAGTGGAAAGGCTTTGAGTTTCTTACCATTAAGTAATATGCTAGCTGCAGGGTGTTTTGTAGATGGTCTTTATCAAGTTGAGGACAGTCTCTTCTGTCCTTAGCTTACTGAGAATTTTTGTCATGAATGAGTGTTGGATTTTGTAGAATGCTTTTATGCATCTGTTGATATGATCGTGTGCTTTTATTTTTCTTTAACTTGTTGATGTGATGGATTACATTAACTGATTTTAAAATGTTGAACCAGCCTTGCATTATTGGGATAAATCCCACTTGTTCAAGGTATATATTTTTTGCATATATTGTTGGGTTCACTTTGACAAAGTTTTGCTGAGGATTTCTGTATTCATAGGAAATAATTGGTCTGTAATTTCCCTTTTTTGTTGTTTTGTTTTGTTTGTTGGTTGTAGGGCTTAAACTCAAGGACTGGTGCTGTCTATGAGCCTCTCTATGCTCAAGGCTAGCTCTCTACCACTTGAGTCACAGCACTAGTTCCAGTTTTTGAGTGGTTAATTAAAGATAAGTGTCTCACAGGGACTTTTCTACCCAGGCTGGCTTTGAACCCTATCCTCACATCTCAGCCTCCTGAATACCTAGGATTACAGGCATGAGCCACCAGCAGCCAGCTTGTCATTTCCTATTTTTTGTAATATCTTTGCTTTTGAATGTTATTGGCCTCATACAATTAGTAAGTATTCCTGTATTTTTTTTAATCTCTTGAAAACATCTGTGGAGAATTGGTATCATTTCTTCCTTAAATAATTGGTAGAGTTTACCAATGAATCCAGATGAGCCTAGGGCCTTCTGTTCAGAGAGGTTATTAGCCATTGATTCAATCACTGGAAGAAATATAGGCCTGTTCAGTTGATTTCTTTCTGTGTGAGTTTTGCCTGATTGTATTGTTCAAGGAATTGGTCTATTTCATCCACAAACTTTAATAAGTTGGTGTTTCCAGTTGCATTTAGTTCAAAGTGTTTTAAAATTTCCCTTGAGATCTCTTCTTTGATCCATGTCTTACTTACAAACATATTGTTTAATCTGCAAATATGTAGGGATTTCCCAGCTATCTTGCTATTGATTTCTGTTTACCTCTATTATAGCTTGAGAGCTGACATTGTTATGATTTATATTCTTTTTCTCCCAATATTTTTGCCATTAAAAGTAGAATTGCAACAGAGATTCATACATAAACATTTGCTGAATTTTAGATTATTTCTACAGGCAAGAAGGCTGTATTGTAATTCATTCATGGATTCAAGTAATATTTATTGAGCAAATTCTGAGGGTCAGGAACATATGTAAGATTTCTTCCAGCATTAAAATTCTAAGGCAAGAATTGCCAGATAAAATACAGGATGCCCAGCTAAATTTGAATTTCATATAAACAGTGAATAATTTTTAGTATAAGTATGCCCAAAACACTGCCTAGAACAAACTTAACCTTTTAAAAAATATTCATACTGTACCTAGAATTCAAATTTACATATGCATCTTATCTTTTGCTTTATTAAAGAAAGCAAGCTGGAACAGGCATAATTCCTAGGAGTGAATGAAAACAAAATGAGCATTTTCAAGAACAAGGACAAGGTCTCTTGGGTAAATTGGGGCTAGTTTTCTTTTCCCATAGTGAATGAAAACTATGGGTTTCCCACAAAAAGTGGCAACTTTGAATTTTTTCATTTGAAAAGTAAGAAAACTTTACTTTCTAGATGATAGGCAGGAAATGATCACTTAGAAAACTTCATCAATGCAATTGACCCTTCTAAAAGTGAAGCTGAGCTTTTCCAGATTGGTGTTTATACCATCATAGGTAGATGCTCTGTTCCTAGCATTGGCTCATTTAGATTTTGCTTTTATTATCAAACCACATGCACTCTTAAAAAAAATATTAATCTGGCCAGATGCTAGTGGCTCACGCCTGTAATCCTAGCTATTCAAGAAGCTGAGATCTGAGGATCACAGTTCAAAGCCGACTCAGGCAGGAAAGTTCATGAGACACTTTTTTTTTATTATAAAGGTGATGTATAGAGGAGTTACAGTTACATAAGTCAGGTAATGAATACATTTCTTTTTGAACAGTGTCACCTTCTCCCTCATTTTCTCCCAGTTTTTTCCCTCCTGACTCCTCTCCTCAAGTTGTATAGTTCATTTCCAACATAGTGTCTAGTGAGTATCACTGCTGAATTAGTTCACCCTTTGTCCCACTTTTTCTTTGCTTCCTCTTCCCCTCCATTTAAGTCTATTATCTCCAATTAATCACTAGAAAACTGAAAGTGGCCCTGTGGCTCAAAGTGGTAGAGCACTAGTCTTGAGCAAAAGAGCTCTGGGGTAGTGCCCAGACCCTGAGATCAAGCCCCATGACTGACAAAAAATATATAGATAAATAGGTAGATAGATAAATAGATAGATATAATCTGTGTCTATTTCTCTCAGCTTTTTGTTTGCTTTTGAGTCTGCTGATACTATTCCCCAAAGTAAAGGATTTTAAACATTTAGGTAGCCAAAAAAGTAGGATTTTGCATTTCATCCATTGCCTTTTGTCTGCAAAATAAATAAATTTGAGATTAGGATGTTTGTTCACCTATATTTTCTTCTAGAAAATCAAAACATTCATTTTTAGGGGCATTGGTTTTTGTTTTGTTTTATTTACATTTAACTCTCTAAGCCATCTGGAGTTTCTTTGGAAATAGTTTACAATGAATTTCCAAATTATTTTTCCATCTAATTTATCTAGGTCTATTTGCTGAATAAAATCATTCTCTTCTTCATGATTTATAAAGTCTCTTTAGTTTTAGACATAAAGAAAGAATCTATTTTTCTCAAAAGTGACTTTATTTATATCATGTAATCTCTTTGGTCCTTGTTATATTAACCATAAAATGATGCTATAGTGAAATTAATTTGTGTACTCAACCATTACTGATAATCCATGGGGTGATTATGCATTTTTCCAGCCTTAAAATTCAAACCTGTTGGTTTTGATTTAAATATTACATTTAATTTATTTACCTTACAATTAATTTATCTTGCTGAAACTTAATTTTGTTCACATCTTTTCCTGGAGTTGTATTCCTCATTGTTGTAGCATGTCTTACTGAAAAAAATTACAAATGACTATTCTAAACTGGGCTCTGGTGGCTCACCCCTATAATCCTAGTTATTCAGGAGGCTAAGATTTGAGGGTTGTGGTTCAAAAACCCCTGGGGCAGGCTGAGACTTATCTCCAATTTACCACCTGAAAATCAGAAATAGAGCTGTAGCTCAAGTGATAGAGCATTAGCCTTGAGCAAAAATGCTAAGGAATGGTGCCCAGGCCCTGGGTTCAAGCCCCAAGACCAGCTCAAAAGCAAAAAAAAGGCTGTTATACAGTCAAAGTGATAATTAATGTCTTTGTTTTATCTCTACTAGTAAAGAAAATATCACTAAGGTTGTACCAATAATAATAACTTTGTTTTCTGATTTAAGAAAGTTATTATCTGAAATAGGATGTGGTCAATGGGAAAGGGGTGAACAAGAAAAGAGGAAAAGAGGAGAATGCAGTCAAGAAGCCTATACATATCCTACAAAATTAAGAAGAGTGAGGGAAGGAGTGGGTGAGTGAGAGATGAGTGAGAAAGGGGTAATGTTAATCAAATAATGGCAACTACTTAATAAAACATAATAAGAAAAAAGAAAATCATTAGCAGACTAGAGCTATGCTCAGTGCTGTGCCATTTAGCATTGCTAGCATATGCAAGGCTTTAGACTTCACCCTTAGTACGAGAGACAGAGAGACAGAGAGAGATAGAGAGAGACAGAGAGACAGAAAGAAAGAAAGAAAGAAAGAAAGAAAGAAAGAAAGAAAGAAAGAAAGAAAGAAAGAAAGAAAGAAAGAAAGCTAAAGAGGAGACAGAAGTGAGGGAAGGGAAGAAAAGAAGGAAGGAGGAAGGGAGGAAAAGTGGGAAAGAAGGGAGAGAGAGAAAGAGAAAGAAGGAAGGAAAGGGGAAGAGAGAAGAAAGGAGAGAGGGAGAAGGAAAGGAAAGGAGAGAAAGGGAGAGGAGAAGAGAGGAAAGGAAAGGAGAACGGGGAGAGAGAAGAAGGAGAAAGTGGAAGAAAAGAAAGAAAGGAAAGGAAAGGAAAAGAAAAGAAAGGGAGAGAGAGAAGAAAGAGAAGGAGGTAGGGAGCAATGGAGAAAGGAAGGAAGGAAGGAAGGGGATGGAGGAAGAAGATAGTAATTGTCCTTCCCTATTTTTCTAAGTCTTTTAAAGATAAGTAAAGAATGCTTAATTTTACTCAATATATTTTAGAACCTATTAAAGCTATTATAATATTTTATATTAATAAAGTATAAATACATTTCATGTAAAACACAGCAAATTTTGGGCTGGGAAGGTGGCTCAGTGGTAGAGCGCTTGCCTTGCATGCATGAGGCCCTGGGTTCGATTCCCCAGCACCACATAAGCAAAAAGAAAAAAGCCAGAAGTGGCGCTGTGGCTCAAGTGGTAGAACGCTAGCCTTGAGCTGAAGAGCTGAGGGACAGCGCCCAGGCCCAGAGTTCAGGCCCCATGACCGGACCACCCCCCCAAAAAAAACAAACTAAAACACAGCAAATTTTAATTCTTTTTTTTTACTATTTTGCTATAGCACAATATGTCAGATTTGTGGGTTCACTCTCCTGGGACATCTGCACCTTCTTCATTCCTGTTTTGCTTTGCTTTGTTTTGTTTATTTGTTGCCCAGGCTGCTCCCCAACTACTCCTGGCACCAGCAGTCATCCTGCCTCTACTTCCTTTTTCACACTCATACCTATCAGTCATAAAGGATCATAAATAATGTGTTTAAATTTGAACATATATATATACTATGAAATATCCTCTAGAGCTGGAAGAATTGAAAAGCTAGTGGGATAAAGTTCAGTCATGGCAAACACACACACACACACACACACACACACACGCACACGCACACGCACACATGCACGCACGCACGCACTCACGGACAAACAAGTTATTCAGCTTCATCTGACTTTAAGTGAGTTATGCAGCCTCTTTAGGACTCAGTTTCCTCATGACTAACATGACTAAGTTTGGCTAGCTCATCATCCAGGCCCTTCCTGCATGACATTTAGTGACAGTGACGACCCTGCAGGGAGTATCAGGTTATGGGAGAAGCAGATCTGTATGTCAGTCATCAGGCAGCTCTGTCATTAGGAAACTAAGTAGAGTATGGGCCTGAGATTGATGTCCAGGAGACAGCATACTCGAAAAATCAATCCTGGTTGTCTCCAGGGGCAACCTTGGCACCAGCCAGAGCAAAGGAACACGAAGGCTTTGGAGATCCTAGGAGGGGATCATAGAAAGACAACATAAGGATTAAAGCTTTGGAAAATGGGTCCTCTGAGGAAAGTTGAAGAAATAGAAATTCCTTAGGCTAGAGGACACATTAAGATAGCTCTAGCTTTGAGTTCCTAATGTTTGAGCAAATGTTTTCAAGGGAACATGGCAGTCTTAGGCAAAGCTTAGTCTTAGGCAAAGTGTTGCAAGACCTACTCAAGTCAGCGTTCAGGAATTCCCAGCTAGGAACACAAGTGTTAAGTGGGTTTTGTGGGAACTGACAAGCTGTGAGGAATTCAGATCTCTGTCTCTCTCTCTCTCTCTTTATTTCTCCCCCATGCATATGTGTCTGTCTCTTTCTTTCTTTCTTCTCTTGCTTGCTTGCTTGTTTGCTTGCTTTCTGTTTCTCTCTCTCTCTCTCTCAGCTTTATGTTCCTTTATTAAACCTCTGCTCCATTTTCTGCTCTGCATACCATATTCCCAGTTGACACTTCACAGTAAGTGAAGGTCAGCCATGTTATCTAAGGCCCTCCTCAACCTTCCTGGTCCAGAATCCCACCTTCCAGAAAAAAAAAAAAAAAAAAAAAGGAGACATTATTAAACAAGTTGGAAGGGTAATTGTTTATTGTTTTTGTATTTTTCTTGAACTAGGTTTCATTACATGACCAGCCTCAAATATTATCAGGCAAAAACTCAATAACCCGAGGCTGGGAAGGTGGCTCAGTGGTAGAGCACTTGTCTTGCATGCATGAGGCCCTAGGTTCGATTCCTCAGCACCACATAAGCAAAAAGAAAAAAGCCAGAAGTGGTGCTGTGGCTCAAGTGGTAGAGCGCTAGCCTTGAGCTGAAGAGCTGGGGGAAAGCGCCCAGAGTTCAGGCCCCACGACCAGACCTCCTCCCCCCCAAAAAAACTCAGTAACCCCCAACAAAAGAGCCTTGAGAACACAGACTTCAAAACAGAATAAGGCTTCCTCTGCCTAAAACACAGTCTCCCAGACATCTCACTATCTTAAGTCAGACCAGAACCTGGGGATGAGCCAAAGATGTCTAAACAGCCAAAATTATCAACATAAGCCCAGATTGAAGTATTTAAAGTAGCATATAATTCAAAGCAACTGTGCTCCCCGGAGGGCTGGATGACTTGTTACTGGGTAAATTCTATAGGAACAAGGAAGGCCAGGTTTCACACTCACAATTATTTACTTCTTTGTTTACACAGTATCTGAACAAGTTGGCATATCTGCTTACTCAACCCAGAAGATGCTAAAGAAGCAAATGAAACTAAATGAAGCTGGACTGTGAGGTGGTACAGGAAAGACAGCATTCTCCCTGACAACAGAGACAACTTGAACTATGTAGCCACAAGAAAGAGACAGGAAAATGATCAAAAGAGACCTGTGAAGCCCCAAAGCATGGTGACACACATATCTCAGAGGCTTTTGGCATGTTAACTAAAGTTCATAAAAATGACTCTAAACAGAATAAAGAGTGTTAAGATCAGTGCAGTCTAGCTGGATATAGTGGTTCTTGCATGTACACCTAGTTAGGAAGCTGAGGCAGGAAGATCCTGGAGTCCAGGAGTTTGAGGCCAGTCTGGGTAACATAGTAAGGTGCAATCTCTTAAAAAAAAAAAAAAAAAATCTCAAAAAAAAAAAAACCAGGCTCCGGTGGCCCTCACCTATAATCCTAGCTACTTAGGAAGCTGAGACCTGAGCAGGAAAGTCCTTGTGACTCTTATCGTCAATGAACCACCAAAAAACTGTAAAGTAGAACTGTGGCTCAAGTGGTAGAAGCACCAGCCTTGATCAAAACAGCTCAGTGACAGTGCCAAGACCCTGCGTTCAAGCCTTAAGAATAGCACAAATAATAGAATCAAATAAAATAATAGGACATGAGTATAATCAATTTTAAAACCAAGTATGTGACTGTGTGTGTGCACGCACACGCACGTGTGCACACGCGCGTGTTCAAGCCCCAGTACTGAGGCTCCTTTAGCTTTTTCACTCAAAGCTAGTGCTCTACCACTTGAGCCATAGCTCCACTTCTGCTTTTTGATGGAGATAAACATCTCATGGAATTATCTAGCCAGGCTGGCTTTAAACCACAATACTCAGATCTCAGCCTCCTGAGTAGTTAGGATTACAGGTATGAGCCAACTGCATCTAGCAAACTTTCTTTAGGTGATCTGAACTCAGAGCCTTATACATAGTATGCTAGTATAATACCACTGAGTCACATCACCAACCCTAGGGGCTTTTTCCATTCAAAATGATTAACTTTTTAAAATATTTTATTTAAAGGATAAATCTTAAGCTAGCTAGCTAGCAACCACTGTCCAAAGTGATGTGTGCAATTATGGATAACTGAGTGTTCACCACACCTCTATTCAGACCCTCAAGACTATAGCCTAAAGGACAACTGGGCACCTAGTCAGCTGACTGAGAAGTTCACTCTTGCTGTGGCATGATTTAAATGCTATTTGGAATTAACCAAGAAGGGTTCAAGTAGGTTTTACTGTATTTGGTTGTCAGGCTCCACTTGGCACCATCTCTTTAAAAGGCTGCCTGCCTTTGAACTAATCCTCTATTTAGAATCCAGCTGGAGAAAGGCCTCAGCAATGTATACACATGCCTAGAATTGACAGAGTGCTGCTCATGTCAGCCTGAGCCCTCACCCATAGCCCTGCCTGGCCCTCGCTTCCCCAGAGAGCATGCTGCACCCGGCCGGAAGTGCCGGGGTGCTGAGGGAGACAGGCTGCCTAGTGTGCCCAGGAACGCACCCCACATTCTTGATGAGGCACACAGGGTCCATCTGGGACTGAGGCATGAGCTAGATTAGACTGAATTAGCACCATCATCCCTTACTCCCGATGGCTCTCCCAGCGGCCAGGGGCTAAAGCCTCATATACAGCTTTGCCCTATCAAGCCGTTCCTTTCTTATAACTCATTCCCTCCCCCAGGCGTTGCCAACTTCACATTTTCCTTTTTTCTCCCCTCACACAAATTATTGCAAGTCATGGCTGTCTAAATATAGCCTCCGGTCTGTTTTCCAGATGCCGGCCTCACCAGCCGGCCCGACATTTTCCTGATGTCCTTCCAGCTCCCTCTTTCCCCTCTCCTTCTGTCTACCGTTTTTTTTTTTTTTCCTCCCTGATACTCCTCCTTTCCGCCTCCCAGGCTCCTTGGTCAGTCTTTCTTGCTTTTCCAATTCAGCAGAACGTTCCAGAGGCAAGGCCTGAAGCCTGACAGCCTGGACCTCAGACCTTCGATGATGTCAACTGCTAGCAATTGGCTACAGATATCTTCTTGGAAAGAAGTTCAAGGTTTAAGGTCTACTAAGACCCTTAGCAATGACCTTCCAGGGTTTGGGCCCAACCACTGAACTTACTTGCTTTGTTCAGAAGCCGTTGAGACCCTTCTTTTTTATCTGTTTCTTCTTAGTCATATGAAACCTACTGCCAAAGAGAAACCAGTACTCCTCCACTTGACAGCCTCCAGTATTATTTCAACCCATCTCTCTTCCTTCCTTTCTTCCTTCCTCCCTTCCTTCCTCCTTATTTGTGCTAGTATTAGGGTTTGAACTTAGGGCCTTGTGCTGGCCAGGCAGGCATTTTACCACTTGAGATACTCTCTTAGCCCTTTTTGGTTTTAGTTACTTTTTTTGATAGAATGTCTTTTTTTTTTTCTTTTTTGCTCAGGGTCAACCTTAGATCCCAATCCTCCTACCTACAGCCTCCTGTACAGCTGAGAATACAAGCATGTATGCCTTGCCAAGCTCTCACTTTCTTGAGATTACATGATACCAATTCTTTTTGCCTTTCTTTATAGGCCTAGGTGTCTAGAGCATAACTGCTTTCATGATATACTCTTACACCCTCCATGTTGGCCATATCTGACATACAATGATGCTGTGTGTTCCTACCTAATTTGAGGTCTCCTCTTATGCAATATGGGCACATTTCATGCCATCTTCCTTAATGTGCCCGCTCACTCACAAGTAATCACCTTATTACACAAGGACCAATTTGGTGGATTCAGTATGAACCGAGGTACAGAATATATAACCACAAGTGCAGTCATACATTGTTTAAAAAGAGAGTTTTTGTTTTTTGCCAGTCCTGGGGCTTGAACTCAGAGCCTGGGTGCTGTGAGCATCTCTGTGCTCAAGGCTAATGCTCTACCACTTGAGCCACAGTACCACTTCCAGCCTTTTCTGTTTATGGGGTACTGAGGAATTGAACTCAGGGCTTCATACACGCTAGACAAGCACTCTACCACTGAGCGACATTCCCAGTGCAAAAGAGAGAGTTTTTGAGCGCTTCTTTAGGCCAAGCATTGCAGACACAGAGGTACAAATGAGAATTCTCCTAAGGAGACATGTATAGTAGAGCCGGATCCAGTGGCTCACACCTTATAATCTTAGCTACTCAGGAGGCTGAGATCTCAGAATCACTGTTCAAAGCCAGCCCAGGCAGGGAAATCCATGACACTCTTATTTCCAATTAACTACCAGAACAAAAACAAAAACCAGAAGTATGCACAAATGGTATTGCACCAGCCTTGAGTAAAGATGCTCAGGGACAGTGCTCAAGCCCTGAGTTCAAGCCTCAAGACTGGAGAAAGAGAGACAGACAGACAGAGACAGAGACAGAGAAACATGCCTAGTCCAGGGCTTCTTCACCTTAACAAGACTAACAGTTACAACCAGAGTGAGAAACTGTCCTGTACATTTCAGATGTTTAACATCTTCCGTGGCTTCTACTTACTAGATGCCAGCAGCGCACACACATGGCCAAATGTCCCCTGAAGATATAACCACCCTAGACTGAGAACCACTAGCTCAGCTGGCTAGACAGATAAGCCAACAATGGTTACCATTCACAGAAGCCTTAACAGAGGCATGAATGCAGGCCCATGCCTAGACTAGAGAGCATTTGAGTTGTATCCTCAAGGACAAGATACAAATTTCCCCTGCAGTAATAGTGCTAGAGGGACCAGCATATGCAAAAGCACTGGGGCTTCACTACCTGTCATGGCAAGTGCCCAGGTAGCAACAGTAAGACAGGAAGATGGATTGGGATCAGTCTTAATTTAAAAAAAAAAAAAAAAAAAAAAAGCTTATATGACCAGGATGCCTGTGCTTGATCCTGAGGACAAGGGGAACAGGGAGGTTTTTCAGCTGGAGTATGTGGTGAACAGATACACTTTTGGTCTACAGGAATGATGATGGGTGAGAAGAGTGGAGGTACAGCATTGGAGGGTAATTCAGGAAGAGGGGATACACACTTGAATTAAAACAACGGTGCTTGGAACAAGGATGAAGGATTGAAGAGCTCTTTCTGGGACAGAAAGCTCAGGATGCAGAGAGGTTATAGGGAAGGAGACAGAATGGAGTTGAATGTGACCCCCGGACTCAACAATGGTGGAGTCCTGCTGGGTGGGTCTGAGTGCCCAGGGCTTTGTCCTGCAAACACTCTGGAGTGTGGGTTGTGTCTGGAAAGACAAGGCTCAGGATGTTTACATTGGGAAGTGCTTATACCCATCTGCCCTCCTTGCTTGCTTTTCCACCAGGCTCTCCAGAGGCACCTGGTGGGCAAAATCCCAGCCTTGAGAACTAGGTGAAAGAGCTGCGTTTCTAATCTTCTCCTTGCCAATCCCTGGCAGGCAGGGGGCTCTGAGCCTCAGTTTATCCATTTGTGAATAAGAAGAACTTTTCTCCAGTCTCCTAGGACATGGTGGGTATGAATAGGGCTGTTTCAGTGGGCAGTTCAGACCCCCATGGTACTTGGCATAAAATGTCTACAGTTGGCAAGGGCTGCCAGTGGTTGAAATCAGGCCTGATGGAAAGGCCCCTGACTCCACCACGGCCTTGAGCGGCTGCCAGCTCCACCACCAGGCCTGCTTCAAAACTTGCGTGCGAGATTTTTTTTTTTTCTTTCCTTCCAAGGTGTCTGGTTCCTATAAGCAGGCTTTCCAAAATCTTCCCAGGCTCCAGGAAGCCCTTTGGCTGTGCATTCTCTGTCCTTCACAGTCCTCCGGCACAATGGGAACCCTTGAAAAAATTCTTCTTGATTTGGCTGTGCAAAAGTCCTCTGCTCTTCTGTTCAGCTCCTTCCCAGCTAAGTCAGAGTGAACAGACAGGATAGGTGGCTACGATGGAGGTGTAGCGAGAAAGGATGGCTCTGCTGGCCTGTCAGGAGGGGTTCAGGTCTGCTAGGTGGCACCTTTCCCCAGAGGTTACCCTGAGCGGGCAAGATAGGTGGGTGGAATCAGGAAGAAAATGGTGGGAGAGAGATGGACAGAGACACAGAGACTGTATATATATATATGTGTGTGTGCCCAGGTGTGTGTGTGTGTGTGTGTGTGTGTGTGTGTACATTGTGTTCATGTGCAAGCTCACTCACTATACCCCATTCCCAAGAGCCAAATGCTGATGGTAACAAAGAGAGAGACAGAGATGGACAGACAGAGAGACAGAGAGACAGAGAGACACAGACACTGAGGGAGACTCTGTGTGCGTGTGCGTGTGTGTGTGTGTGTGTATGTGTGTGTGTGTATGTGTGCACGCACATGCTCACCCATTGAATCCCACTCCCAGGAGCCTGACACTGATGGTAACCCTAATCCTAACCCTAACAGAGACAGACAGACAGACAGACAGGCAGGGAGGCAGGCAGGCGGGCATCAGGCAGCGAGACACAGACTGTGCATATCTGTGTGTCTATGTGTGCATGCGTGCATGTATGAGCGCATGCTCACTCACTGTACTCCACTCCCAGGAGCCTGATGCTGATGGTAATCGTGCTCTCTCGCTGTCTTTTCCCCCCACCCCCCATGCAGGAACAAGGGGCTGCATTGTTAGCCAGCCTATCTCTTGGTTTCTGATTCACTCCGGGCCACGGCAGCCTGAGCAGGTTCACAGCTGCTCAGGGATATCCTTTCCCCTCACATTTAGGATTTGGAACAGCCCCAGGTTTCAGGAACACATGGTGATGGGGGAGGGAGGGGGCTCAAATAGACCAGGAAAAGAGAAGCGAACTCCTGCTTTCTTTCTTCAAGACGAATCTCTATTTTCACCATCTGATAGCAGGAACAGCATGGGAGGACGGCAGATGAATTGCAAACCTGTGCAGGTCGGGGTGGGGTGGGGGAGAGGGCAGGTGAGTGGAGGAAGATGGAGAGATCGAGTTCAACCTGGCTGTGGTCTTCCTGTGTACCCTGGTCCCCTTGCTCCAGTTACAGGTTCTGCCCGGCCCTAGCCCCAGCCCACCAGGGAGACACACTGAAAGCCAGCCCCTCTGCAAGTCAGCCTCACTGCTGGGAGCCCCCAAATGCAAGGGCCAGGAACAAGGAAGGAAACGCAGCCATCCCAAAGATGTAGGGAGCAGCCAGGTCCCATCTTACAAATCAGGGGTGTCTTTCTTTTCCATTCCTGTTGGCTTGTTAAAAGGAGTAATTGTGTACATTCCGGGAGAGAGGTGGCACTGCTATGCCTGATTGTAACATTCTGTCCACGTTTACCCACAGTCATTTAGCGATCCTTTCAATGTCTATGGAAGGCCTTCTAAAAGCCAGTCATGTCCAAGTGCTGGCTTTTAGCGAGGGACAGAATACTGGCCTTCCAAGAGCCCCTAGTTGTTAGGCAGGCATCTCCAGCGCCTAGTGAAGGCGGCTCAGCAGAGCAAAAGCTGAGGGGAGCATGCTCCATACCTGTGGTCAGCTCACCTGGCTGTAGGCAGCCTCCTCCATGTCCCCCATTCAGCTGGATGACGTGGGACAGATTTCTCTGTGTGTCCCGGTCATCTCGGCTAGACAATGGGAATGAAGGAAGGAGAGTGGGCGGCCCCACCTACCTAGTGGAAGATGAGTCAGACTCTGCAGGGTACCCCTTGGCAAACCAGAAAGCCTGTGTCTGATTCTCAGGTTCCTCTTTGCTCTACCAGTGACCAAGGTTCAAGGCCCATCCCATGGGAGCCAGAATCAGAACAGGGAGGCTGATGTGCTGCAGGAACAGGGGGAGGGGGACTCTGGGCAATGCTGCACAGAGCTGGCCTCTGTACAGGGTGGCAAGCAGCTTCTAGCTCTCACACAGAGCCCCTTTCTCCTACACTCTTTGCCCAGAGCTCACTCACAGGCTCCCATTCAGAGAGTCGGGGCATAGAAAACATGGCTGCAGGCCGGCAGGGTGACCTTTGGGCTTCCTTGGCGGGTGAGGGAATTAGGCTCTGAGGCTCTCCCAGCCCTGAGGGAACCCAGCAGGGCCCTGGTGCTGCACACCCAGAGCTTAGAAAAGTGCCATGAAGCAGGAAGACAGCGGAGGTCCCCAGCTCTCCTGGATCTTTCCCTTACTGCTCCCATTCACAAAGCGGGGTAGATAATCACACCCCTCTCTTTGAATGGACTAGGAAGAGGGAAGCTGTAGGTATTTGGCAACTGAATGAGCTTACCAATAACAGTCTAGTCTCCCAGTTCATGGCGCTGTCTGCAAAAGATGGAATGTTCCAGGCCTGTACTGTCTACTGGGACAGTTGCTACCCGCAGGCGGCCACTGAGTGCTGACATGTAGCCAGTGTGACTGCAGAACTGAACATTTCATTTAATTAATTAGGTTTAAATAGCCACATATGGCTACTGACATCTTAGTGGGCAGGGTTAGGTCTGATGGAGAAGAAATGCTGTGGCTTTGACCCGGATTCACATCCTGATTCTACAACACAGACTAACCCTGACCTGATTGGGGCTGCTGCTCGACTCTGAGAAACTCAGGTTTACATATTATTCAATATACAATTTGGTAATAATGCTAAATCAGCCTGGGAGGGGACCAGAAGCCTCAGGTGTCCACTTCGCAGGTTCTGAGTTCACCCTGCATCATACCCCTAGCCAGGCACATCCCCTGCAAAGGTTAGTCTGTGGGTTCAGGGTGTTGTGTTGAATTTTTCCAGTGCATGGGAGATTCCACAGAGCAGGTTCAGAAGTCTCAGGACCAGCTGTCAGGATCAGGCTTTCTGCTCTGTTACACACACACCCCTTCCCTCCCATTAATCCTCTGTGACCAAATATTCCTGGATTCAATGAGCCTAACCGACCTAGCCTACACAATGATGAGGCTGGAAGGATGTCCCTGCCCTATGCCTGGCCTACTGACAGCCAAACCCCTAAACTGCTGCAGGTGTGAGTCATTCTTTCTCCTATACCTGAGTCAAAACTTACCTGGCCCATGCCATATCCTAGCAAGAATTTCCATGGTCTCAGGGACTGATATCCTCCTAAGATCTGGCCCTGTCCTTGGGGGTCAGGTTGGGATGATCTCCCAGACTTGTGTGAGGGTAGCCGCCTCTTCTGCCTAGCTCTGTAGGAGCCATTGAGCCACTGATGTGTAAACGGTGGAGCTGCCCTGCCAAGTGAGCGGGGATGCCGGACTCTGCCCCAACAGCACCTCCAGGCCTGTCTTCATGGCATATGGAGCAAAGGGTTCACCTGGATGATGGCCACCGGCCTCTCTTCCTCAGTGACAGGGATCAGACAGGAGAGCTGAAAAGTCCAGGGGAGCCAATAGGCACAGAGTAAAACAGCCCCCCTAAGGCAAATATGGCCAAGTTTAGTTTCCCAGAGGTCCTTTATCTTGTGTGTACATGCACCGCACTCAGTAGCACGTCACTATCCCTCTATCTCAAAGAGGGAAGAGACCCAGCTGGGAAGATCAAGGTTTAGCAAGCTACTGAGAGCCTCTAGGAGGCTCTTCCTCTTCCTCCTTACCATTCATTGAAGTGACAGGTTTTATGTGATACTTGCTTTGCAATTTATCCTTTCTTCCCACTACAGTTCTAGAAAGTGGTTCTCATTATCCCCATTGTTCAGATGAAGAAACAGAACCAGAGACATCAGAAGAGCACATAGCCCCTTTGAGGTGAGGATGTGAAGCCAGGCTGTGCTGCTCAACAGATTGAGGGAAAGAAACAAGAGAGGAAAACCTCTTCTCCATAATAGATCACCAAGCCCAGAACTCAGAGCCTGCTGCCTGCATGCTGCCTGCATGCTGCCTGGAGCCATGGTAGCCAATAGAGAGCAGTGGGAGACAGACCCTACAGACAGGCAGGAGAATCCCCCGCAGAATTAGCTGCCGCCACATGGATCTTCTTTCCCTCCCTTCCTCCCTTGTGGAGCCTTTTCCTCCAGGCCAGCCTGTTCCACTGGAAAAGCAATCTCCCCTGCCTGCAGACCTGGGGCTGATGGGCCACCTTCTGGTCTGTCTTTATTCAGATCCATTTCTCTCCTCTCTAGCTGGGGAGGGAGTCATGCTGGGGAAGGCACCGGTTAGGCTGAAATCTTCATCTGGCCCTTTTTAAACCAAGTAAAGAAAAATAGCTCTTTGCCAAGATCTTTCATCTCAGTCATTTACTCTCACAGATGTTTTCTGCAATATAAACACCAAGCGAGGAATGCTGGGGAGGAGAAGAGGGCGGGAGGGGGCTGGAGGAGTGAATGGACAGCTTTGAAATCTGGGCCTGCAGAGGGCAGGAAACAGGACCTCAGCAGGGTCCCTCCTGCTCTGACAGCGTGGGCAACCTCAGGTCACTGTACCAGGCCAAGCGGAGGGTCACTGCCCAGGGTGTCTTTGAAAGAAAGTTCTAGAGAAAAGGGTCAGCCTTTGACTGAGTGGCCATCCCAAACAGTCTTCCTTCTCCTGAAGAGTTGCTGCTGGGACCTCTGAGCTAGCCTGGAGCGGTGCTGTGCAAAGGCCCACACCTGCCTACCTTAGCAAAGCTGGACAGGATTCCAGGGGACCCTGAGCCTGCTGCTAGCAGAGGTGTGGGGTCCATCAGTAAGAGGTAGGAATTAGAGTTTGGTTGCACCAGAAGAGAAAGATGTGGGCTGGTAGGGGTGGAGGAATACATCCTACAACCCAGGAAGTTAGAGGTCTCCAAGCTTCAGGTTTATGAGATTCCTATCGATGTCAGTCACCTTGAAACTAATAAGCACTGGCTTGCAAACTCAAAAGCCTATGGAAGAGCTAGGCACCGGTGCCTTACTCCTGTAATCCTAGCTACCCAGGAGACTGAGATCAGAAGGTCACAGGTTCAAAGCCAGCCAAGGCAGGAAAGACTGTGAGACTCTTATCACCAATTAACTACCCAAAAAAACCCACAAAAACCTATACAAAAAACTGAAGTGAAGCTGTGGTTCAAGTGATAGAGCTCCAACCTTGAACAAAAGAAGCTCAGGGACAGCATTCATGCCTTGAGTGCAAGCTCCAGGACTGGAACCAATAAATAAATAAACAAATAAATATGCATAAGGGGCTGGAAGGAGCCCAAGGCAGTAAGCCAATGGAGCTTGGGTGTCCTGAAGACAGGCAATCCAGAGGGGTAGCCTAAATCCAGTTTCAACTGGATATTCAAGACAGCGTTGAAATCCAGTTTTGTATAAAATCTCCTGTGTTTAACAATAACTGTAATTGTTAAGGCCAAAATAAAAACACGCTATGTCGTCTACACGAGATGAGCCTGTGGGCAGGTTTTAGTTTGTGAGTCACAAACATTTGCAAAATGTTGGTTGAATGAATAAATGCTAACTTGGTGTTTATTTTTTCTGTTCTTTCAACTTGAAAGAGATTTGTGAGAAGGTTGGGAAAGCATGAAACAGCAAGCTTTTATTGGGTACCAACTGTCTCCCCCAAAATGGACCTAAACATTCAGATGAATCCAAGAATCAGGACCTGGCTCCAGCCCTGCAGGATGTACAATGTGGTTGGGAGACAGGAAGACTGGAGGACTGAGAGGTTTGGTTGTGTGACACAGAACTTCCTGGAGAAGGGGACTTTCAGCCTTGCTTCTCAGAGGATATAGTGTTAGGGCTAAGCCTTGGAAAATGGATAGCAAGAGTCACTAATTTCAGCCTAACCATGAATTAATGACACTGGAAAGCATCTCATCCAGGACACAGAAAACCCCCTAAAAAACAGAAATTGAGGCCTCAAAACAAGGGAGAAAGAATGTATATCCTATTTCTGCCATTAGTCTTCCCAGACTTACCCAGCCCCCTGCCACCAAATTGTGGGTCAGGTCTCCAACAGACAAATAACCCTTTAGAATCGCCAAAGGGAAGTTAGCGAATGGGTGTTGCCTGAAGAAATACAAGCCACAGAGGCAAGGTTGCTATTCTGAAGGACAAATGGGTCTGATATTCCCTAGCCATTTAAAATGAGAGGGAAGTCAGACGCAAATTTCACACAAAGGCCAGCGAAGGTCTCTGGTGCCCAAGCTCTCCTAGAATGATCACAACATTGAGCTCCCTGCAAGGAAGAACATGGAAAGCAAATCCACTCTGAGTTAGTCCCACGCTTCCATCCAGCAGTCCCACACATTCCTTACAATATGCTGTAGGGCACCATACAGAGAGCAGGGCGGTATATTCTCTGAGGATGGGAGCCTTTTGTTCCTAAGCAGGGTCTGCCTCTAGGATCTGAGGATGCCCAAAGTGCCTGACTGGAAGCCAATAAGAGAAATTTCAACTCCGGATCTGCCTAACTCCAGAACCTAGGCTTTTCCAAGTCACCAGGGAAACTCAGAATTTCCAAAGATTTCCCAAAGTTCACTTGAAGGGCAATGTCCTTCCCTGAGGACCAGATGGCCTAAATTTTGAAGACTAGTTGTGCTTCATCACCCCTTGCCAGGGCTGAAAAATTGTTAGTATGAAGGAGGTACAAGGTACAGACATTACTCATGTGGCCAGGCATTTGGATTCTACAAAGATCCTCTGAGACACCTGGCCTTCTTATTCATTTAATAGTGCAGTAGCCCTCGGCTCTGACACCTCTAGGGAGAGCCTGGTTGCCTTATCACATGCCACTCTGCTCACAGGATGAGCCTCAGTCAGCCTCTCTTTAGCAGACACCCACTGGTCTTTGTGCATTTCTTTCTACCTTACCCAGGCTAGTCTATATAGCCACTTGTCAAATACTCAAAGAATTTTCTCTTGTACCCTCCCTCTTGTCTCTTCCCCTTTTTCTTTCACATGTGATACATTTTCAGGTCCCCTCTCCTATCCCCTTGTCTCACCTAAATGTAGTTTAATTTTTTGTGTGATTTTCCCTTAAAAAAATAATGTAGTAACATTCTAGGTAGTATAGACTGGTAAAGAATCCAGCAACCCATTTCCCTTATCTGCAAGACCCTCAGTTAATGTCATCTGAGATTATTTTTCAATGAATATCACCTAAAATTATATTAATTTACTTGGTAATGAGCATGCTCACACCCAGGATACTGGGTCAATTTGCAACTTTTCAGGCCCATCCCTAATCCTGGAAGGTTCCATTTTTTTAGCCCCCAGGTCTGCAAGTGTGCATTTAATCCTAATACGTTTAATCATGTTACATTAAGCCACATTGTTGATGCCTTTCTGGGCTCTGCTTCTGTTATCCAAGATGTGAGCTATTCCTGCTAACAGCCAGTTTTCTGGAGGGAGTACTGTAAGAGAAGGGCCAAAGGAAAACTCTGAGACACTGAGGGCACCCTCTGTGAAGGCTACACTAATCTGCTTAATAATAGCCTTAGGGCCCAACACCTACCACATACATAGACAATCCGCTCTTACTGTCTTCCATCCCTCACCAACTTCCAGTCTCATGAGTAACCTGGTCTGCTGCCTATTGTGATACTATAGGCCTCTAGCCTGGCAGTCCCATCTGCTCTCTAAAAAAAAGGACAACTGGCAGGTCATCTATCTCTCTTCTTGGCAATTCTATGCTAATTCCTACCATCTGCATTTTCTCCCCTAAGTCTTCCAAAGCCATCTCTTGTCCCTAACCCCCCAAAGCAGAACCAACATATAGATGAACTTGTTCACTCACTATTCTGGGCATGTCCATTTGCCCATCGGGTCCCCTCACCATGCTTCTCCCCACTGCACCCCAGGAAGCTAACCTTGTAAACTACATTATAAGATACCCTTTGGCTCCAGTTAGTTTCAGTCAGTGGGAGGCACCACAAGAGACAGACAGGAGGTGGAACAAGGTCAAGATGTTCATTCCCTTGGTTCCACTCTATGAGGTCAAGTGGGCTTGGCTGTGTCTTTCAATTTCTAATCCCTTCCCCCTTGACACACACACAATAGTGCCATAGTCCCTGTGTGGTGGCTCTTTCAAGTAGACACTTTCTCCTATGCTTCTCTGCCCTTGCCCTCAGATTCTCTGACCCTCCTAGCCCTGACAGCCTTACCATGTCTTGTTAGCTTTACCATAACTTGCAAGTAGTTCCATTTCTAAGCTCTCCTCAGTCATCCTATAGGAGAGGGCACTGACTGATGCACTGATATTTTGAGTCACACTTTGTAAAGACAAACCCAACAATGCTCAGCTGTGGGAGAGAAGAGGTGTTGGTGACAACAGCAAGGGATGTAAGTGTGCAGGGTTTGTAGCCTCACTATTGAATAGGGTTAAATTCAGTTTCTACTGCTTACCAGCTAGCCCATGTTCTTTTTTTGTAACATGGAAGCCATAATCTCTCCTTACAAATCCATCTTTAGGACTTCATGAGCTTGTACTTGTACAATACTAACTAGCATCAGATGCATTTTTGTTGTAAAATGTTATTAAGACAAAATCTGGAATTCAAGGGAAGGGATGGCAGATAAATGGAGAGAGGAAGGATGGGCAAACATAGTCATAATATTCAATGTACATATATCTGAAAATGGAACCAAGTAGCTTGAGAGGATTTATGGAGTTGGAAGAGACAGGAGAATGATGAAAGGGGTGACATTGATCAAGATGCATTATACTCACCCACTGACATGCTGAGTTGAAACCCCTTTGAACAACTACCGAAAATAATTTTTTAAAAGGAAAGAAGAAAAAGAAAATCTAACCATTGTCTAGTGTCACTTTTCTGTTAGAAAAATGCTACCTATAGGGGCTGGGAAGGTGGCTCAGTGGTAGAGTGCCTGCCTTGCATGCATGAGGCCCTGAGTTTGATTCCTCAGCACCACATAAGCAGAAAAAAGCCAGAAGTGGCGCTGTGGCTCAAGTGGTAGAGTGCTAGCCTTGAGCTGAAGAGCTGAGGGACAGCACCCAGGCCAAGAGTTCAGGCCTCACAACTGACAAAAAAGAACGAAAGAAAATGCTATGTATAAGCTATAAAGTTTGACATTCAGGGAATTTGACCAGTGAATAATGCCCATACACTATAGGAAAGAAAGAAATATAAATGTGGTTATTATTGTTATTTTATTAGAGAAGCAGTCAGTTCTATTACTTATTTTAAGAGAAATTTCTAGCAAAAAAAAAAAAATACTTAGCGAGGCTATTTTTAGTCTATCTGTTGATCTTTTCCAATTGCTTTTTCTGCATAATCTTAAAGTCCCCCAATCATTAAGCCTAGGAAATGTGGTGCCCTTTAGCCTGTTCCTACTGAGACTCTCCCACCATCATTTCACTCCTCCTTTCTCCAATGATGTTCTTACCAAAATTAGGCTCAGAAGAGTCTCTTAACTTGGTCCAAAAACTAAATCTGAAAGAGGTCAAAGATTCTCTGGTCAGTCACATTTCACCCAACTATTTTTAACTGGTATAGGGCAAAACAAGGTTCTCCAAAGAGCTGGGCCCCGTGAATGCTGGAAATTCTGCCAAGATGGAGGAATACAGCCATGCTTGCTGGAAAAGAGAGAACAATTGGCTCTTAACCACTTCAGAGTACCCATTTGCTGCCATAAATCTTCTACCTGCTCTCTTTTGCCTTTAGTCTCCCTGGGTTGTTCTGCTTCTTTTCTGCTCCAACCTTCACCTTGGTCATTGTACTTGTGCTACTGAATCATCATCTTCTGGGCTCTTCACCATACTGTCCTCGATCTTCTGTGTCAAAAGCTCAGTGGGTTTCCGAATGTCTGTCCTAATGTAAACACTATGGTGAAGCATCCTGGGTTCTCAGCTAGACAAATTCCTTTTCCAGTCTCTTCTGCCAATACACCATTCCTGCTTCTCTCTGCTGAGAGCCTACGCTTTGCTCTGCTCCTTCCGTCCTTCCTACTCCCTTCTCCTCCTCTCTACTTGGCTGCCCCAAGGGTAAGCATCTTCTTGTCCTGATGCATCTCTCCTTCCACATACTTGCACGTGACCCTCCACTCTCTAACCTCCATTACCAGAATCCCTTGAGTTAGAAAACCAGAGTTGTTTCCATGACTTTTAAGGCTGTTTGGCTAAACAGCAAAGAGAAGGGAGTAAGGAGTCGAGCTCCAAGTTTCTGGGCCTGACCCCAGATTGATGCCGAGGGCAATGCCATGGGAAGGTGACCTCCCCACAGGCCTAGGGACTGTCCCAATGGAATGACACATTCAAAGCCTGAATATTCAAGGTCAGGCTTCTCTTTTGATAGGACACTGGATGGATAGAAACTAAGTTGTAAGTTAAAAGACATGGCTAAAAGCTTCATTCTGTGATTTATGGCCTAGTCCAGGCTTTCTAAAACTGTACAGAGTTATTCCTGGCTAAGTTCCTTATTAGTCACATGTGTGAAATGGAAACATCAGCTTTGTCAGAAATATACTTCCTTCCCCCTATGCCAAACTACTCTATAATCAGGTTCTGGGTGGAAGATACTGGTAACTGATATTGGGAAAATACTGGGAACAGAACAAAAGGAAAGAACACTTTACAACAGAACTGCAGCATCACGTCAGTGACATTTACTAAGCATATATGGAGAGGGACCATGGGAAGTCAAAATATGGTGAGCCAACCTCTCATTAGCATGGCCCCCAGAGGTGTATATCTTTTAATGAACAGATGAGGAACGTTTAGACTCTCTAGTAGGTCATTTGTAACTAGTTAGCACTTCTCCACTCTCTTCTAGTACCTGTATTCCAATATTACCTCAGTGAGTCTCAAGCTGTTCCCAGCTCTCAGCTAATGAGATTTAGTATAACAGATTCATCCAGATAATTCAGGTGAAGCATATGACCTAGGCCTCAGCTAGTCAGGACTTCCCCTTCTCCTGGGCATAGTCATTGATTTAGCATAGATATAAGAGTCCATGAGAGCCAATATGATACTTTGAGATTTTCCTTGAAATTTAGGGAAAGGATACTGGCTCTTTCTCTCTAAACCTCAGATCTGAGAAATAGACAGCCTGGAATTACCGTCCTTTCCATCTTGTGAAATGTGAGTCTGAAGCCAGCGTAGAGAAAAGAAGAGAGATGGAGAGAAACAAAGTTCTGGTAACAATATATTACATATTTATCTCTGACTATGAGCTCTAATTCTGGATCTTTCCATTTGCACAGTCTACTCAATTTCCCATTGGCTAAAGCAGTATAACTTTCAATTTTTGGTGACCCAAGAGCCCTTGTTTACAATTATTATTTAAATATATAGGAATAGCTTAAATAAAACTAATAGAAAAAAGGCAGGCCAGCGGTAGGCCTGTACTTTGCAAGCTCAGCTGCACAGACAGAGGCATAACATAAACTTGAATGCTGAGGACCAGTGCCAGGAGGACCCCAAACAGGAAGAGGGAGAACTCCAGACAGGAAGTTCCACCTTTTAAGAAGTGAAACTGCTAAAAGATTGGGCCATTTCTATTCAGTTCAGTCTCTGGAACACCTACTTCACATACTTAATAGTAAGTAGCATCCATAATGGTGTTCATAAATATAGTTGAGTAAAAATCCTTTAT
Organism: Dipodomys spectabilis; assembly: GCF_019054845.1. Classification (NCBI taxonomy): domain Eukaryota; kingdom Metazoa; phylum Chordata; class Mammalia; order Rodentia; family Heteromyidae; genus Dipodomys; species Dipodomys spectabilis. The sequence continues at coordinate 24,408,869 of NW_024870834.1, read as the reverse complement.
TTATATACTCACAGCTTGTGTTTCCAGATATTTACTCCCTTTCTCTATGAATTAATAAAACTATTAATCATGAAATATTGTGCTAGGTCTAGGGTCTTCAGAGAAAGAACCAACTTGATCTCAATCATCTCTAGCTCTAGCTATAGGCCTAGCTCTGTCTCTACCCCTGGGCAAACGTTACCAGAGGCTTTCTCCTGGCATCATTATTCTCCAGGCCCTAAAACCTAAAGAACCATTCTCCAAGAACATTCTTCTTAGCTGTGGGCAGAACAGTTCTGTAAACCTCCCAGGGCCTGTGGCCTGAGCTCATTGGGAAACAAGGAAAGAAGATTTTAGGGCTCTGAACAGTGCTAGATCCCTTCTATTTTCATTGAGGTTGAAAAGAAGATGCCATTGTTGGGGTCCAGAAATGGAATCTTATCTGTTGAGAACCAATGCAACTTAAAACTCTATCCAGAAAGCCCACCGGGCCTGCCACATGCATGACCCATGACTGTGGGTGGGATGCCTTCGTATTTTCAGACTGATGGAAACAGTGGCCTTGTTGATCTCGGACAGTCCCAGATTAAGCTGATTTCGCTATTTTTAATCTCTCCGGAAATAAGCAAAGAAGAGAAGTCTAATTACAAACAGACAGAACTTTACATAGGAAATATGTAGGTCCCCTGAGGCACCTAGAAAGTATCTGAAACCCAGCAAACCCCTTATCTTCCCCCCAAGAGCCACACCCAAGAGGCCTGAGGCTGCAGGAGGGTTTACAATCAGGAGTCCAGTCTGGCCTTGGACTGGCAAAACTAGCCCAGCCAGTCAGCCCACTGGGCCTAGGGGCAGGGTCTCTGCATGAGAAACAGGAAGGCATTTGCCCACAGCCTGCACCATGGTTTTGGAAGAGCTCCTTGTTCTCTCCTCCCCATTATTTTGGGTTTTCTGGTCTTTCTCTATTCTGTGCTTGTCAAATACCAGGCATGGAAGGATTTCAAACACCACCATCAAGCCCAACACACACACACACACACACACACACACACACACACACATTTATATACTTCCCACTCTATTGTATTCCCACCACAATCTCATTTGCCGCACAGTCCTGGGATCTGTAGCCAAGTGAAACCCAGTGAAAGCTTTGAAACTGTTCATATACTTTCCACCTGTGGCCTTCTATAAGAGCTCCAGAGTTAAGGTTCCAGCCAGAACCCTGGGTTTTGCTGGCAGCAATGCTTCTGGGTCACTGTGGGAGGCGGGACAAAGTCTTATGGCCTGCTGTGCCTCAGTTTCCCTGCCTGTCAGTTTAGACAACCATGACCACAGCTAATTCTGAATTGTCTGCCTGCTGGTGGGATCAAACACTGGGGGGTAGAGAGGACAGTTGGGGGTGTACCCATGGATTTGTAGCAAAGAAGTCCCAGAATGAGTCAAAGAGGAGACCAAAATAGACCAAGAGCCCAGCGCCCAGAACGGCAGCCAGCAAAGATTAGACACGCTGCCGAGTACACCATCTCGATGACTTTATTGAGAGCTTTTACTCATAAACAGCCACTGTGTTATTGTAACTTCCCTGGACCAGACTGCCCCTTCCTGGTGGTGGGAAGTTTGGGATTGGAACTATCCATGGGCGCTGTGGTTGCCGAGGTCACCCTGGGAGCTGGGGCTCTTCCAAAGGAAATCAGCATGGGGGCTCCTGGGCTTGGCGGAATGGCTGGACAGATGGACAGTCTTTGAGTGAGAAAGTCATGCTTATAATGCAGGAAGGAGTGGCAAGCTTCCCCAACCTCCCCCAGCTCTGTTGGTGGGATTCTGGCTTTCTTATGAGGGACATTTCTCCTGCATTTGCTTCTTGTTCTCATGAATCCATATTCAAGGAAGTAGAGCAGGAACACAGGCATGGAAAGGCCCATAGTTCCCATCATCCCCATCCCTAGAGGCCCAGAGTCCCCAGCCAATCCTCAGCAATTGCTTTTCTTCTCCCATCTTCTGTGTCACTGAAGGATCCATCTTTGCTCTTCTGGCCATTTCCTCAGTTCTTCCTTTTCCAGAGAGACTAGACCTAGTAGATTCAGTTCACCCTGTCTTTCATTACAATTCCTCAGGCAACATGGAGAACATTTGATTTATGTGTATCAAAGACATGGTCTAGGGATCATTTGTAGAAAGGATCAAAGATATCTCATTTTCATACTGAGACTCTTTCTTCCCTACCACTGCCAGCTCTCAACCACTCATCCATCTCTTGCTCATCCCTGCTGGAAACACTACCAGTCAAGCCAAGCCAAGCCAAACAGGTGTCTGTGGGCTCTTGGCTTCTCCAAGGATGAGAATCTCTTCTGTGGCTACCAGATTGCATCCTGATGTCAGCCAGCTCCTGGCATCTGCTGCTGGCCCTCCCAAGATGAGAGTCTGTGGGGACACAACCCAAACTCTTGATCCAGCCTCTTCCCAGTCCCACTCTGTCAGCAAAACGAAACTCCTTGCCAAGAGAGAGGCAGCCTAGATGATCTGTGGGACATCCTTGATAATTGGGCAAACCACCTGTCCTTAGTTGGCCAGTGTACCTGAAAGACTTATCCTTGGTTGACCAGTGTAAAGAAGGAAACAGGAGGAAGATACCCAAGTCAAATGTCAGATTTTTGAACAATCCATGGCTGGCTTCACATCTTTATCTAGAAAATAGTACACAGAACTTCTAGTGAAAATGAAGCTTTAACAACCCCTCCATAATGTAGCCCTGTCTTATCCCTCTCCAATCTGTTCTACCATGCCTTTCTTCCTCAGGACTCCACTTTGGCCAGACCTTCAAACCCATCCCATATTCTATTTTATCTTTGCTCTTTGTTCTTGTTCACTCTATTTCCTTTGCTTATAATATTTAACTATATTCTGCCCTTCTTCTGAGAGGCCCAGCTACAGATTTGATCCATCCTGCCACTCTACCCCAATCCCCAGCAAGCCTCTGGGAGCCTATATTGCCTTTTTATTACACCATGCTACATTTTTTGTCCACTGGCCCACAGTTCACTTCCTTTATTGAAGGTTAATAACACATTCTCTGTTGTAGATGTATTGTCTTTTGTCTCTCTAATGAATCTATATAGGCCCAAGGACATTACTCTTCTCTGATCTGTGCTCTGGGGCTTTAGGCAATACACATGAATTTGGTTGGTTGTCTATAAAGGAACCTAAGAGACACAGATGTATAGCCAAGAGGAAATATAGAAATATTTAACAAAAATCTGAGTCTGGGTCCAGATGATCTGTTTTGGGGAGCAGTGTATAATAGACTTTGCTTTCTAGGCAATCCTGTAGTCCTAGAATCTCATGGAGGCACAGAGAAGTTGGTTAGGTGAACAGTGTTCTGCAATCAAGCAAGATCATAAACTTCAAGCCAGGGAAGCTAAGCAATTTTAGCTTAACAACTCCAGGTGATGAGAATGGTATTTATAGTCCTAGTGACATGTCTGAAGCAGCAAGTCCCAGAGGGTAATATTTTTAACTGGACATCCTGAGACTCTGATGTTTTTATTCTCCTCCCCATCCTTCCCTCCTGGAGCCCCTGGAAGTTTCCATGCAATTTGGACAAGAGCATGAATCCTCTATTGTTTCTAAATCCTTACTCATGCTAGGGAAGGATTTAAAACTGCTTTGTGGAAGGATGATTGAAGATGAGTGGAAAACATTCTCATGCTTCAAGATGACATTTACCATTGCACCAAAAACTTTCATCAGAGAATTTCAAAATTCTAGGCAGAGATAGAGGTCTCTCTGCCCTCGGAGAACTCTTGAGGGCAATGGTGCTACAACAGGAAAAGTAAGTTCTTGGTGACAGGTAGATTATTTTGGCCCAGAGGTCCTGGACAAGCCAGGTCCACTAATTTAAGAACGTTCTCTTAAGATCTTTTTCATATTGGACAATAGGGCCTGAGGTAAATGTACCAACAGAGAGCGGGAACCTATAATGTTGCTATTTATATGGCCCAGAAAAATAAAAGGGGGGCATGGAATTAGTGTTTTCCTTCTAAGCAATCTAGAAAGTACTAGCCAAAGAATAAAATGTAACTAGCTACACAAGCGGCAGGGAAATCCCATAGATCAAAAGGGATGGAAAATAACCATGAGATCATTACACTCATCTCCCCCAGGGTCTCGACAGCCAAGATGCAGTAGTACAACCCCCATTGAGGGTGTCCATTATTACCTCTCCTGCTTTGCACTGTGAACAGCATTCCTGATTAATCTCACATGCATTCCCCAAAACAGGCAATACCTATGAAACATGCTCCACATGTAAGGGAGTTAAATTCAGAATTTTCTCTACTGGGTGGATTTTTTTCTCTTCTGTTCTTTATAACTAATTCTAGATGGTCATCGGTGGCTCACTCAACCATGCTAACCAGCTCTATGCACTAGCCAGACCTGGCCAAGCTTAACTATGCACCAAATCCTACAGTGACCTGAACTCAAGTGTTAGAAGCTATCAAATGTAGGCAAAAAAAAGTTGTACCTTTTCTTCATGTTAAGAAAAGCATATAGCCAACCTATACCACGAAGACAAACAAAAGTAATGGTTTGTAAATAACTTGAATTTTTTTGTTTTCAAAAGGAATCATACAGAGTGAAACACATATACATATTTATATACACATACATACACACTTATATATACAGATACACACAATATATAATTAATGCCCTATGCAAAAATCTCAAAGAAAACAGCTAGAAAATTACTCAGAAATTTGTTGTATTTCCTTCCAATATTTTCTGTGAATAGTCACCTATAATTAATGTGTGAAAAATATATATTTCAGTTTGTGTATGTGTTATATAATATACAACATATAGTTCTATAAAGCAAGTGGAGTATAAAATTATTTTTCTTAAGTATGAACAAATACCTGTGTGTTTCATGAAAAATATCCATAAGAAGCCAGGTGCTGGTGGCTCACGTCTATAATCTAGCTGCTCAGAAGGCTGAGATCTGAGGATCATGGTTCAAAGCCAGCCTGAGTACGAAAGTCCATGAGACTCTTATCTCCAATTAACCACCAGAAAACCAGAAGTGGTTCTGTGGCTCAAAGTGGTAGAGTGTTTGCCTTGAGCTTGCCTTAAATGCTCAGGGACAGTGCCCAGGCCCGGAGTTAAGCCAAAAAAAAAAAAATCCATAAGAAATCATAGATAGTTTTTTCTCTTTTAATTTCTAGTCGATGATGACATATATTAACAGTGGAGAAATCAGAAAATGTGTATGAGCCAGAAGAAAAAGATCACCCTTGCATATAAACTCACCATTCAGAAAAGAGCACTTTAGTTGCTATATGCCTTTCTCATTACTTCTTACTACACCCACTTAACATAAATGGCATATCCAATTATCCAGAAATGGATAATTGTCTTGTCTCATAAGCATACATAGTGGGGTACACCCTGCCCTGGACCCGTGAACTCCTTTTTTTCTGTGGAAGGGAGCCCTATCTAGGATAAATGAACTATTCGAGAATGAGTGCTAACTCATACATTGCTAGAGCCTTTATGTAAGGATTTCTGAATTTTAGAGTTTTCTTTCTACATGACAAGAGCAAATCCAGGTAGTCTGATGAAGGGACTTTCCTATAAGCCAAAGGGCAAGAAGGATAGTAGAGAACCTCAGGAATCCCTCCAGATAGAGAGGGAAAATGAAAAGCTCTTCCAAGGCAAGAGGAGAAGCAAAACAAGAGAGATAGCAATTAGACAAATGGACCTTTCCTGTCTCCCTTCCTGGAGATCACATCTTAGGAACTTAGGATGATCCAGGGGAGGAGAGTGAATTAGGAGATATAACACAATTTGAGTTGGAGTCTTGCTTTTATGAGGTCTCAGTGAGCAGATTCCAGTCTCTTGGACTTTCTCAGCACAGAGCTAACATGGTATCTATTTAATTAGCTTTCCCTTGCTGGAACAAAATTCTTAGCATAAACAATATAAAAGGAGGAAAGCTTTATTTTGGCTCAGGGTTCAGAGGTTTCAGTCCATTGTCAGCTGCTTCCATTGCTCTTATATTTGTGACAATATAGAAACATCAGGGCTGAACAGCATGGTGGAGAAAAGCTACTCACCTCAAGGCAGGCAGGAAGCAGAGAGAGAGACAAACAGAAGGGACCAGGAACAAGTTATACCCTTCAAACTCCCATGTCATACTTTCTCCTAGTTGTATCACATCCAAAGAATGTTATCAAATTATTACACTCTGAATGGATTAAATTACTGATTACATCAGAATCCTCTTGATGCTATTACTCCCCCAAAACCATACCTTTGAACAATGCACCGAGAACCAAGCCCTCAACACATGAGCCTTTAGGGGGATACTTCATTTTCAAGACACAACCCAGTGCCATCCCGTGACACTGAAATAATTAGGAGAAATGGTTCAATGTCTAGGCAAATGGGAATGGACAGCACTTTTGGCTGGTTTGGATGTCCAGAGAATTCCCTTATGGGTTCATTGTGGCAACAGAAGTGACGAGAAAAGGCCTGGAGTGGGGATACAAAGCCACAGTTATTGTCAACCTTCTATTCTAAGTCAAGGGAGGAGCAATATGGCTAATACAGCAACTTTCAAAGTCACTTAAATTCAGTTCAATTCAATTGATATGAAAGCTTTGTCTTCAAATGAACTCCAAACTTGTGTACCACTGTGGTACACAAGTTATAAAAGTTGCATTGAGGTAAACACTGGGAGACTTTAGAGATGAGGAAACTCTATAGACACTGTGTTTACTACACTTGAGGATTCAGATCTCAAGAGGGTTAATCCAGGCACTATTAGCTCAGCCTGGTGTTTTTTATTTTGTTTTGACAGTACTAGGGTTTAAACTCAGGGTCTGGTAGTTATTAGACAGATACTCTACTAGCTAAGCCACACCCCCAATCATTTTTGCTTTGTTTTTTTTTCAGTAGGGTCTTGTTTTTGTCTAAGCCAGCCTAAAATCTACCTATTTACACTTTCCTTGTAGCTAGAACAACATAAGCATGCCACTATGGCTAGTTTTTTCATTTGTTTTAATTAAGATGAGGTCTTGTGAACTTTCTGCCCAGGATGGCTTCAAATAAGAAACCTTCCAATTCCCAACTCCTGAGGAGCATCATGCCTGGTGCTCACTCTGTTTTCTATAGCCTTAATCCTCTCCTTGCCCCTGAACCCATCCCTGTCCTCTTCTTAATCCTCAATCTTCACCTGCCTCAAACAGCCTCTCTCCTATATCTTGTTCCCTAGGTCTTAGAAGGCTGATGGTTGGAACAAACGTGGGAGATAGAGCCAGGCTTATGGTGAGAAAGGCAGGAAAATGTGACAAGAGTGATCATTTGGGTGGCCACTGATAATAATATTGCCATAATTTATCATATAATTTTTCTCACTATCTGCCAGGCATTGGTTATGCAATTTACATATTTGGTGTGGGTGCCTAAAGCGATGTTAACTCAAATGAAGCATGAGTATACAGTGTGCTTGTAGCAACCTATGCTGTAGGTGTGAGCATGGCCCTTATTTTAGTGCTGAGAGGCTCAGCATATAGTGGCTAACTGGCAGGCAGAACATTATTCCAATCTCTCATAAAAGGTGACCGTTGAAGACACCAAACACTGAAGCAGGGTTGCATTTGATTTGGGAATGCAGCCCGGACCAGAAAGAGAGCCGAGAACCTAAAACCAGCCATCAGAGTTTTTAGAGACGATGTCCCAGTAGGTCAGGAGTTCAGAGTGTCTATGGCTCCTACTTTGCCATGCTGGAAACCGAGGAATGGAGAGGTCATGGCTGTGTGATGATGTACTGGAATCTGCAGAGTTTGCATGCTGTCAGGGTATACACACCTGCACCAATCTTTAGAGGCCCCAGGTATTGTGAGCCCCAAGCTGAGGAAGGCAGTGAGATCAACACCTTTGTCTCATGTTATGGCTTTCCAGCAAAGACCCAGAGTGCTCAGTGTACTTGGTGACTGAGCCAAGCAATGGTCAACACTAACCAAAGGAACTGCATTTTTCTCATGGGGCCATACTAGGCCCGTGGGGTGGGGGGTAGGGGAGTCTGTGAAAGTCACTGATCCTTGAACATGACGTACAAAACAAAAACAAAACAACAAAATAAAATAAGCAGCAGCAGTGAGCTTGAGTCTCCTTCCGTTCTGGCAATGACCCAGTGGGAGAACTAGACATGGTCTTCCCTATATTACAGATGAGGAAACTAAGGCTCAAGGTCAAAGCTAGAAGGTGACCTTTGGAACCTCAAACCAAATCTCTTGGTCTACCTTCACATATTCCATTCTGTCTTGAGCATTGACAACACTTAACATGGCAAGCCCATTGGTGACCTCTTCCAGAACAGTCTTTGTTGTTTGTCTGCCTGATACCTGATACACTTGGGCATCCCTGGGTGCCCTCCATCTGCCCACTTCCCCTGCTCCGTTCTCTTCACCACCCACTTCCTCTCATAATGCTCTTTCCTGCCCTTAGTGAGCCTTCTCCTGCTCTTTCCTCAAGCCTTCTCCTGGCAACGGCCTTTGAAACCTACCTTCAATAATGAGAAACCTCAGCTGCTTCCATGAAAGCAATATTGCATGGCCCTCCACAGTTCTAAATTGGACATAACATAAATTCTGTGTCCTGTATTCCTGATCATGGTCTCAGTCTTGGTACCCTCCTCGTACCGTGCTTTCCTACATGCCAGTGTACATGTGTGGTTCTTGTACCCAAGGAAAGAAGGCTGTGTGAGGCACAGCAAAGACATTGGTATCAATCCAGTGGCTTTAGATCCAGCTAAGATGGTAATGATAGCTCCAAAGCCTGAGCCATGTCTTCCTGGGTCCATGTGCTACCAACATGCCTTACAGTAGCCTGTCCCAGGCTGGCAGAATGCTTCTGTGTGTACAGGAGTGGAGTTTCTTCATCCTGCCTGGCTTTCCTCATGCTCTCCAGCTGGGCTCTCACTTCCTGCCCAAATTCTTCACCCCCAACTTCAGCTTCACAAGGGGATAGATGTTGGTTCCTTCTCCTCTGTGCTAAACACTTGCCATCATTTGCTCATTCATCAGCTCCACACAGCCTTGTGAAGTAGATATTTTTATCCACATTTTACAGATAAATGAGACTCAGAGGCATAAAATAGTAAGTGGCAGGGCTGGATTTGAACCACCACATTCTTAGCCACCGAGTTCCACTGCCTCATTCAGTCCATGTTAGCAGGTCAGAGACAACCATTTCCACAGTGAGCTCTGCCACGGATCCCTGACAATACCCTCACTGCCATGATTCTCCCTTGTGACGCCTGAGCCAAATCTGAATGTGTTGAACTTGATCAAAGCAACGATGATGATTTGAGACAGATTTTTATAAAGAGGACGTTAGGCTCTGGTGTTTCATGCCTGTAATCCTAGCTACTCGGGAGGTTGTGATAGGAGAACTGTGGTTTGAAACCAGCCCTAAGCTGAGAAAATCATGCATGTCCAATTAACCAGCAAAACAACAGAAGTAGCAGTATGGCCTTAAGTTTAAAAAGCCATGCAAGAGTATGAGGCCCTGAGTTCTATCCCTAGTGCTAGCATTAAAGCAAAACCAAACAACAACAACAAAGAATGAGGATAATAATGCATGTCACTCTCTTCTTTGAGCCACTATGCATTTGTTAGTGTACATCAGTGTATGGGGTCTCATGATGATATGTTTATGTAAGTATAATAAGGTGTTTTCATCGCTGGCCTCAATCCCAAATGAAAAAGCCCTGGCCTCAAAGCACTAAGAAGAAAGACAGATTCAGGACGAAAGGGAAAAAACAGTGGGTATTCCCCTGAGGCTGGGTCCTAACTCAAGGCAGAGAGTAGAGGGAAGACCTGAGAAGGTTGGGGATATTGGAGATCTGAGCTGGGAGGCCCACATGGAACTCTAGCTCCTACTTCATGGAATGGCTTTGCTTAGCATGGCTGTGGCTGCAAACGATCAATGAGCAAAAGAACAATTACCGAAATTGTCATCCTGCCTTCTGCCTGCCTTGGCCCCTAACCTCTCATATTGATTTGACCTGAAGCCATGCAGGGAAATCTTACCTAAATGTAAACAATGCAACTGGGATAGTTAATATGTTAGCAGAAAGAATCTAATACTTAAATCCAATGTCAGTCATTTTGAAACCTCATAACATTAAAGAAGAAGAAAGCAACTTTCATAGATAACCTCGTAAGTACTAAGTCCTTTATTCCTGATCTCTCACTTCAACCAATCCTCACTGTAAACTTGTGAGTCAGGAGTTACCATCTCATTTTGCAAGTTTACAAAACACTGTGGGGCAGGGGGGGGGGGGGGGAGGTGGCTCAATGGTAAAGTGCTTGCCTTGCATGGATGAGGCCCTGGGTTCAATTCCTCAAGCACCACATAAGCAAAAAAAGAAAAAGAAAAAAGCCGGAAGTGGCGCTGTGGCTCAAGTGGTAGAGCGCTAGCCTTGAGCTGAAGAGCTGAGGGACAGCGCCCAGGCCCAGAGTTCAGGCCCCACGACCAGACCCAAAAAAAAAAAAAAAAAAAACCACTGGGGTTTTTTGTTTGTTTGTTTTGTTTTGTTTTTATCAGTTGTGGGGCTTGAACTGTGGGCCTGAGTGCTGTCCCTCAGCTCTTGAACTCAAGGCAAGCATTGTACCACTTGAGGTACAGTGCCATTTCTGATTTTCTGGTGGTTAATTGGTTAAAAGTTTCACAGACTTTCCTGCCTGGGCTGGCTTTGAACTGCAATCCTTAGATCTCAGCCTCCTGAGTAGCTAGGATTACAGGCTTGAGCCACTGGCACCTGGCACAAAACACTGTTTAATGGTACATGACCACACATTCTTATTAGTTTACTTTTCTTGTGCTTCTTACTGTAAACCAAATTGTCAACCAATATCTAGTAGCCCTGTAAGATTATTGCCTTGTAACGTCATAGCAGTCCCCTTAGTTTCTGTAAATACATTATGAGGTTCACACAATGAAATCACCTAACAGCACATTTCTCAACATGTACTTCTATCATTAAGTCATGCATAACTGTTAGTTCATAACTTTATTCATTTTTCTATGGTATAAGCAACTTCTTTGCTGAATAGGATAATAGATTTTTGAAAACTGGAAGACTATTACCCCACTATTTTGTGTTATCTACAATGTCATTGCTAGAGATACAGCATATTTCTACATTTGATCTACCTTATTACTATTTTCTCTATTACTTTCTTTTTTTGATTCGTCATGGGGCTTGAACTCTGGGTCTGGGTGCTGTCCCTCAGCTCTTCAGCTCAAGGCTAGCACTCTACCACTTGAGCCACAGCGCCACTTCCAGTTTTCTGGTGGCTTATTGGAGATAAGTCCCATGGATTTTCCTGCCCAGGCTGACTTTGAACTGTGATCCTCAGTTCTCAGCCTCCTGAATAGCTAGGATTACAGATGTGAACTACTGGCATCCAACTTCTATCACTTAAGTCTAGATGGTGAACAATTTTTTTTTTTAAATCAAGCCTTGAGTATAGGGTTTGTCAGTTTCTTTAATGTAACTATTTGGGGGGGGGAGTGCGTGAGTATGTATGTGCATGCACTGGTACTGTGGCTTGAAGTCAAAACCAGGGCATTATCTTTTAGCTTTTTCACTCAAGGCTGGTGCTGTACCACTTGAGCCACAGCTCCATTTCCAGTTTTTTGGTGGTTAATTGGTGATAAGAGTCTCAAGGACTTACCTACCCTGGCTGGCCTCACACTGTGATCCTCATCTATCAGTCTCTGGACTAGCTAGGATTATAGATGCAAACCACCAGCACTTGGCTAGTAAATCTTCTTGCCATAGTTGATTTCAAACTACCAATATGATGTTACTGAAAGTGAAATTACACACATATTCACAGTAGCATTCCACTCTATTGCCCATCTATCTATATTTATTTATATATATATATATTTATATATATAATAGATACATAACTCAAGGGCATAGTTAATATTAATACTAAACTATGGTAAAAATAATTATGGTACAATGTACTTTAGCATTTATGACCTTTGTTTTAATATGTCATTTTAATGTATGTCATTTTGTTTTTGTTTTTTTTTTAATTAATGGCTGTGTTTAACAACCAACTCACAAATTTCCTGAAAATTCAACAAGCAGTTTTCACAAGCCAGTTCCATCATACCACTGTCCAGTTCCCCTCTCATCTGTCACATGGGCTCTAGGCCATTTGATGGTCACACCCTCTGTTAAATAGCTACAGCTAGTCTCTGGTCCACATAAATCAAGGGAACATTAGTCAATGCCAAGCTTGTCCAAATAAGCAATGTCCACGGCTCTAGTCCAGTAGAGTGACTTAATGATCTGTTTCCTTCAATAAACTGTGATTTCTGAACTCAATTCAGATACCTGAGCGCCATCGTAAGCTGAAAGTGAGGCCAGAGGCGTTCATGATGTAATATACTCAGTTTAAACTTGGCAAGCAGATGACATTGTGAGAAACGGATTTTCTTAGGCTGATTTGGGGAGTTTGGGGTGGGTTCTTTTTTTTTTAAGAGTTATGTGGGGGTGGGGGTTGGATACCCTTGCAACATATCCCTTCACAGCTGGAGAAACTATTCTGGGATATTCAAGCTAAGACAGTTCTTTAAACTCCAGGCAAAGTGGAATTAAATTGTAGGGGTTTCTATTTCTGTCTGTGTACAGTCAGTTCCCTGGCAGATATCTCAGTTTACCCTTTAGTTAAATCAAGTCATCTACCTTTATCAAAAACATTTGGTTAGGTGAGGGCTGGTGGCTCACACCTGTAATCCTAGATATGCAGAAGGCTGAGATCTAAGGATCATAGTTCCAAGCCATGGCAAGAAAGTCCAGGAGAAGTTTGTTTTTTTTTGGTCGGTCGTGGGGCCTGAACTCGGCCTGGGAGCTGCCCCTCAGCTCTTCAGCTCAAGGCTAGTGCCTCTACTGGTGCCACTTCTGGCACCACTTGTGGGTTTTTTTTGCTTGAATGGTGCTGAGGAATCAAACCCAGGGCCTCATGCATGCAAGACAAGCACTCTACCACTGAGCCACCTTCCCAGCCCTCCAAGAGAATCTTAGCTCCAATTAATCACCAGAAAACCAAAAGTGGCTCTGGCTCAAGTGGTAGTGTACTAGTCTTAAGCAAAAGGAACTTAGGGAGAGCCCTTAGGCTCAGAGTTTAAGCCCCAGGACTGGTTAAAAAAAAAATCCATTAGGCTTAGCTGGGCACTGGTAGCTCACACCTATAATCCTAGCAATGCAGGAGATTGAGACATGAGGCTTACAGTTCAAAGACAGCCTGGGAAGGAAATTCCTTGAGACTCATCTCCAGTTAACCACCAGGAGGAAAAAAGGAAGTAGAGCTGTGACTCAAAGTGGTAGAGCACTAGCCTTGAGCAAAAACAGCTCAGGGACAGCACCTAGTCCCAGAGTTCAAGCTCCAAGACCAACATACATACATACATACATACATACATACATAGGCTTTGGACTAAGGAGGGTAAAGAGTCCCTTGGGTTATCTAGGATGGTTATTGATGGTTTAGAGTTTCTAGCTGAAGTGCTTTAATCAGTGGAAACTCTGGGAGGAGCCAAGCCTAAATAGAATCCTATAAAAGTGGACTAATGAGCAAGGTGTTACATAAAGGAGAAGGAAGATGAGTGAGGAGACAGGCCCTCCAGGTAATATTGTTGTAAAAATGTGGGACTAGCGTAGCTTAAATTTCAGGGTTCACCCTTCTGGGACAAAGACTGTGTGTCTAAGATGAGTGAATTACAGAAAAAATGGGGGGGGGGGCAGGCAAGATAGAGTACTTTTGTCTGAGTTGGATAAGGAAAGAAGAAATATGACCGGTTATAATTTCAAGACTTGCACAGACAATGACTAAAGAGTAGGCAAACTTAGTAGCAATGCCATGCTCCCAGACACCTATACAGTAACTTGTGCTAGATTGCTACTAACAAGCCCCTCCTCACTGCTAAAGTTCTTTGGATAGATGAAGAAGCATTAGAAGAGGGGAATCACTGCACGTGTCTTCATACTTCCTACCTTGTCTTAGTTTCTGTCATCTCCCTTTTCCTTGCCTACAGCAGCTGGAAGGAAAGGACACTAACCCAATTTTAACCTTCCAACAACAGAGACCTAAAGACATTAAATGACTCAATTCAGCCAGTCCATGACTAAGACCCAAATCCATCATCTGGCTACAAATCTCATATTTTATCTGTCTCTAGCTAACCAACTCTTCCCACCCATGAATTAGAAGATACCTCTTGAAATTAAAAGCCATTTGGATCTCTAGAAAAAAAACTAAAAGGCTACTTCCAGTTATCAAACACTGCAAGCTAGAAAGACTCTCTTCCAAAAGTCCAAGGACTCAAGATTTCAAAGCCAGGCAGACTTAGATTTTCCTCTGTAAAAGAGAGCCCCAGTCTGTTCAAACACAGTTAAGCTAGTTCTGTGTTTTCTAATAACTTTTGCTTACACCACAAAATTGTCATAAACTATGGAAACACAAAGGCCTTGGGAAAAAGACCCTGAGCCCCTGGAAGTCATTATTCCTTCCTCTAGCGATTGCTGAGTTAAGCACCATAAATGTGGTTCCCATCCTGCCCTCTTCCCCACCCCCTCACACACACACACACACACACACACACACACACACACAATCATGCGATCTGCTGGACATATGTTCAGAAGAAAGCAGCAACACAGGGGTGGGAGAGAAGACTCTAGCATGTGGTGAGTCAAGAGTTTGAAAAGAAGTGGGGAGAGGGCGGGGACCGTGTAGCCCTGGAGAAGGAATGTCCAAAGGATTTATTGCCTTTCAGTATCTCACAGGGCTGAGGTTATTTTTTTTTTAATGTATAAAAATCTGTAGCTTATGGCATTTTCTGTGGGTTTTTTTTTTTTGGGGGGGGGGGGGTATACAGCAGTAAACAAGAGCTCTGAAAGGGGAAGGAAGCCGGGAGAAAGCCAGCGCCATTAGTCACGCAGCTGTATATCCTGTCACAAAGGACCCCAGTTGAGTAATCTCGCCCAAAATATGCCTGTTATTTTTTTTCAGTCAGAAAAAAAATGGAGCTTGCCAAAATATACTGTAAAAAAAAGAAGGAAGAAGAAAGAAAAGAAGAAGAGGAGGAGGAGGTGGAGGAAGAAATCTGTCCCCTTTGTCCCAGAGGAGAAAGCAAAATAAAGAAGAAATAGGCACAGAGTCTAAGTGTGCTTCTGGCCAACTCCCCAACTTAGCTTTAAAAGAAAAAGCACTCTGGGATACTATGGTGATTGAACCCCCTGGGCTCAAGGAAAGCTGGCTCCCAGAGGAGACAAGAGACAGCCCTCATCCCAAAGTCCTTGCAGTCTCTTGGTGCCCAGGGCGGCTCAGAAAGGGAGGGGAAGTGGGAGAGAGTAAGTAGGAGGACGTGGCCTCCTGGGGGAGGGGCTTAATAAAAAGGGGACCAGGGGAGTGAACGAGTCCTTTGATGGCCTCTAGTGGGTGACTTTGTCACTCCAGAGGGGCCCTGCCGCAGCCCATGCCAGGTCCTTAGGCTGCCTCTCCCATGCCTAGGCTGTTTGGGCCACAGAGGGAACAAGAACGTCTTATTCTGGAGGAGTCTGAACAACAGAGGCTGGAAGCTGGCACAGTGGTGCAGGCCTACAGTTCCAGCTACTTGACAGAATAAAGCAGAGAGATCACTTGAACCCACAAGTTTGAGGCTTCATAGCAAGACTTCATCTAAAAATTATTATTATTTCCTTTTTTGTGTCAGTTCTGGGGCTTGAAACTCAGGGCTTGGGTGTTGTCCCTGAGCCTTTGTGCTCAATGCTAACACTCTACCACTTGAGCCACAGCTTCACTTCTAGCTTCTTGCTGGTTAATTGGAGATAAGAGTCTTGCATACCTTCCTGCCCCATCTGGCCAAATCTCAGCCTCCCGAGTAGCTAGGTAAAAATGATTTATAAATACATATTTAAAAAAAAAAAAAACAAACAAGAGCTAGGAAAAGACTGATTGGTCAGAGTTGTCTACAACTTCAGCTATTTCCATGGATCAACTTTCCAAAACCTCTGGATGGCAAGCTTTCTGGTAGGGAAACTAAAGCACAGCAAGCAAAGATAGTGTGAATCTTTGTCCTGTCACTGCCTCTGTCTCATGCTCCTTGCTGGTGATTCTCAGAACCAGGATACAAGGTCAAGAGCAAATCCAAGGGTAGAGCACTTTTGAAAAGCCATAATTTCTCTCCTGCTAACATTCTAAGCCAGTCAGAGCAGTCTCTGAGGAAGAAGGTTTTCTGTATCTAATGGACCAAAAGATCGCAGGAAGCCTTCTCCTTAGGAAAGGAAAGGGGACTCTGCAGCCAGGAGCAGAGCAGATGCTATTCTTTCATTCGGAGCTGTCTGGATAGGTCCTTGAGGAGAAAGTCCTGCCCCCTCACTCACTCTGCAAGGGCCAGCTGGAAGATAACCTTCAGGACATCTCCATCGACCTACACTGTAGTAATCTGGCTGCTTGGCTGATTTAGGTTAAGGGAACTCCCTCCCCAGCCCAAGCAAGAACCTCAGGTCAGCTCCTTTGCTGATTGTGACAGAAATGCCTAATTACCTAACCCAGGGCTCTCCATTCTTTAATGCCTTGGATCTTGTCTGAAGTATAGTCCCAAGTCAATCCTGAGCTTCATGGTACATCCCTGCCTTAGCCACTGCTTCCTCTGAGAGACCTCACAGATAGCTAAACCCACCCAAGGGACACTTAAAAGAAATTGTCCATGGTTTCCTGCAGAGAACTGGACTGCATGTTAGAGGCTGCCTCCCAGTTCTAAAATCTGGAGAATTTCAGGCAACTACTGTGAGTTTGATCTCAATATTATTTTCCTTGCTTCAAGATTTGTCAACCTGCTAGGTGCTGGTAGCTGAGAGCTAAGGATCACAGTTCAAACTAGCCTGGGCAGAAAAGTCTCAAGATTTTGATCTCCAATTAACCAGCAAAAAAGCTGGAAGTAGAGGTGTGGCTCAAATGGCAGAGCACCAGCACAAGGAGCACTAACAGATGATAGAAGATAGATGATAGAAGTCATTGACACAACATGGCCTTTGCAATCCAGACACACAGTAAACACAGATGTATGAGATATCCTATGCACCAAATAATCAATACAATACAAAAGCCATCATCATTTGTGATCTTTATCAAGTATTATATACTGTACATAATTCTATAGTCACAACATAAATGAGTATTACATGAGTAATGTGCTATGGTATTACATTCTGACAGCACACATGTCACCAGATGAGAAGAGTTATTTAGCTTCATTATAACTCATAGGACTACTGTTGTTGACCAAAACCTTATTAATAAGCACATGACTATAGTAACTATAGCTTCCATATGACTGTCATTTGCAAGGTCTCTGAACTGATGGCAAATTGTAGTCTAGTAAAACTTCCTTCTCTGGTTCAATTCTTTTGGATGTATATCCAGAAATTGAATTGAAAAAAAAAAAAAAAGCATTTGTGCCCCAGAAGAAAACCATCTCTGTCTCACCTCAACTGTCTCGTGGGAGTGGAATCACGTAGCATTTGTCTTTTTGTGACAGGCATGAGAAGCCAGGGCAACCCTTCCTATTTCTTCCTCCTTTCTTGAATTTCCTGATAGCAGCTTCCTGGATGGATAAGCCAAGGATGGGAAAGGGGGGTAATAAATACATTTTAAAAACAAACTCACCTACATACTGAAAGAAACCCTGTGCTAATAGTATTTCCAAAATGCTTATAGGTAGAAGACAGTCCCTTAGCAACCTGATTGTAATGAAAATTCCACAAGGGCATCTGGAATTTACTCTGACAAACATTCCAGACAATTGGGAGAGGAAAAGACCCAAAGACTGTCTTATAATAAACAAATTATGTTAATAGTAATACTAATGTCTATCACCTAGCTTGTATTAGCCCCCAGTCATGAGACTGACCCATGGGGCTGTTCTTCATCTTCATGTTGATTGTATCAAATACCTAAGGGTTGTTCTCTTCCTTAGGGCTTCCCCAATCCTTTTCTTTTTCTTTTTTCCTTTCTTTTTTTTTTTTCTGTCAGTCCTGGGGCTTGAACTCTGGGTCTGGACGCTTTCCCTGTGCTCTTCAGCTCAAGGCAAGTGCTCTACCACTTGAGCCACAGCACCACTTCTGGTTTGCTAGTGGTTTATTGGAGATGAGAGTCTCATGGATTTTCCTGCCCGGGCTGGCTTTGAACTTCAATTCTCAGATCTCAGCCTCCTGAGTAGCTAGGATTACAGGCGTGAGCCACCGGTGCCCGGCTTCTTTTTTCCTTTCTTTCCTCTACTCTCCTTTCTTTTTCCCTCACTCTTTCCTTCCTTCCTTCCTTCCTCCCTCCCTTCCTTCCTCTCTCCCTCCCTCCCTCCCTCCCTCCCTCCCTCTTTCTTTCTTTCTTTCTCTCTCTCTTTCTTTCCTTCATTCCTTCCTCCCTCCCTCCCTCCCTCCCTCTTTCTTTCTTTCTTTTTCTTTCTTTCTTTCTTTCTTTCTCTCTCTTTCTTTCCTTCCTTCCTTCCTTCTTTCTCTCTTCTCTTTCTTTTCTTTCTTCCTTTCATAGCACTAGAGTTTGACCCCAGACCTTACACTTCCTAAGCAAGCGTTCTCCACTTGAGCCATGCCTCTAGCCCTTTTTTAGTGATAGGGTCTTTTGCTTTTGTCCCAGGATGGCTTCAATGTGATCCTCTTGCCTCTGCCTCCCAAACAGCTGAGGCAACAGTCATGTGTCACTATATTCTGCTTCCTCAACCCCTTCTTATGCCTGGTCTTTCACATATCCCATGAGTTAAGATATAACTGAACACAGGCCCTCCGACAGCCTGGAACACGTGTTCCAGTGGCTGCTCTCCCCTGGAGAGCAGGTAAGGAGGTCACTGAGGCACATACCCACACAGATTTCCTTTCGTGGTTAACGGTGACATCTGAGGCACTATCATTTCTTGTGCTCCAGAAGAGAGCTAGGGGCAAGAGTTCTGGTTCCAAGCTCCAGATGAGTCTCAGCCTGTCAGGCCTCAAAGCCTGTGGTCCACAAGGCTCGGGTGACCATCATTCCCTTGTAGCCCTTTGATGTTTTAAAGCTGACAAGGCCAGTATCTTCCAGGCTGCAGGGAACATGCCTGCCAGGCACACTTTTCCGGCAGCTGATATGTCATGAGCCTTTGATCAGACAAGACTCTAAGAGGTTGCTGCAATGACCTTCTAGCTCTGTCCTTCGGCCTTGGGAGAACTAGCCTATCATAAAGAAAACTTCCTCCAAAGTTAGATCTAAATTATAAACATATTTGAAAACATAGAGGGCTGTATGCACATATAAGCTTATTATGATAGTGTAACTCCTGGGAACAACTAACTTATAGTTTAACAAAATGAGTATCAGAAAGCTAAAATGTGTTTTCAGGAGGCAGGGAAATCAAAGGGAGGGAGGAAAGACAAATGGGAGAGTAAGGGTGGGCAAATGCAATCATAATATTCAATGTACATATGTGAAAGTAGAACCGGTAACTTGAGCAGCTCGATAGGATTAGGAGAGGTGGGAGGAATGGTAGGCCAGGTGACATTGATCAAGATGCACTCTACTCATACACTGACGTGTTGAATCGAAACACCTTTGTACAACTACTTAAAGATATATTTTTTTTAATTTAAAGAAGCCTTCCACCAAAATAAACATATGGGCTCAGTCAGTGAAGCTCTAGTGGCCGAAAAATTCACATTCCAAAAGAGAGGAGAGATAGAGGGGGGGGGCCTTCTTTTCCTGCCAGGGACCCCAAAGCCTGAGCCTAGGAATTAAAGCCTAGTAATGTTTATCCATCCTGCTGATGAAAAGCAAGTATGATCTCCAGAGCCCACTCACTAGCCTATTATGGGCATCTCCAGATCTGCCCTCAGGGATCCATAATGGGGGTCTCTGAAGTGTGTGAAGCACTAGTGATCTGACAAGTACTTACTGACCAAGAAAATCAACTTTGAGTACAGCAGGAAAGGTCTGGAAAAGATTGCCTAATAATGTAATGGCTCTTTCTCTGGAAATATCTGAAATAGGATAAAGGCTCCAAGTGTTCGCTGGGCCAGCAGAACCTAGCGTGAGAAGGTGGCTGTGGCTACTGAAAGCCATAGAGAAGGAGTGCCAGCAACTCCACATCTCAAAGACAGCACATTTTCACACAAAGAAAAGATGCTTTTTGCAGTAGTCATTTGAATCATGTTGCTATTACACAGTTCAGTGGAACTGAGTATATTCCCATTGTTATACAGCCATCACTACAGTCCCCCATGAAATGAATGAAACTGGGTCCCCACTAAACACAAACTCCCCCTTTTCCCTTCCTTCCAGCTTCCGGCAACGGCCACATGCCATGTTTGTATTTCTTTATTTGTTCCGGCATTGAGAAAAACTCAGAGCCTTTAACACAGTAGGCAAGTGCTCTGCCCCTAAGTTTGTCCCTGTCTTTATGATTTGGACTACTCTAAGTAGCTCATATAAGTGGAATGATGCTGTCCTTGTCCTTTTATGACTGGTTTATTTCACTTATTGTAATGTCCTCAAGTTCTTACATGTAACATGTGTCAGAATTTCTCTCCTTTTTAAGACTAAGAAATATCCCATTTATACTTATAGATGTACCTATGTTACTTTTCATTCACCCATTCTTCTGTTGTTTAATATATGAGATGTTACCCCCCTCTAGTTATTGTGAATAGTGCTGCTATAAACTTGGGTATATATTTATCTCTGCTTTCACTTCTTTGGGGCATATACCCAGAAGTTGAACTGCTCAAAGAAAAGCTTAAAAAGACAAAAGCATCCTGCCCCCAGGATTAAAGATGTCAATATCCTTGCATCAAGATCCAATATAAAGAATAGACAACTATAAAAGCTAAGCTACAGGGCTGGGAAGGTGGCTCAGTGGTAGAGCACTTGCCTTGCATGCATGAGGCCCTGGGTTTGATTTCCCAGCACCACATAAGCAAAAAGGAAAAAAAAAGCTGAAAGTGGCGCTGTGGCTCAAGTGATAGAGAGCTAGCCTTGAGCTGAAGAGCTAAGGGACAGAGCCCAGGCCAAGAGTTCAGGCCCCACAACTGGACCCCCCCCCCCCCCAAAAAAAAAACCTAAGCTACAGTAGGCTAGGAAAGAGAAGCTACAAAAATATGAAAAAAAGGAATTGATGGCTTCCTGGGACAATTAGAGAATATGTCACAGAAGAGATGAAATTTGAGCTAGATTCCAACAGGGAACTAAGAGTTGGTCTGGAAGGGGGAAAAATAATAGAGAAGAGCAAAATGGCAGACACAACTCCCCCCCCAAAAAAAAGTATAGGTAACCCATAAAGTGCATATATCCTTTGATTCTGCAGTTTTCTGGTATGAATTCTTCTAGTTATCATTACACACTCAAGGCTTGCATCCAAGGATCTCCACGGACATCCATGTTGCTTAGGCCTATAGAGGAGAAACTGCCTATCTGCTTGTCCCTGGGACTTGGACACCACCCAGTCACATCATACATTCACATGCCACCACTAAAAAGAATCAAGGAGACCTCCATGTGCTGAAATGACAAGAATTCCAGACTTACTTTTCCTTAAGAAAAGAAGATGAACAAATTCTTTCTCAGAAAGGATATCCAAGAAACCCTTAAAGGTCCCTGCCTTTGAGGGGAGCAACTGTAGTAGAGAGGAAGAAAAAAAAAAAGACATGTGCATGTCTTGCATTAAAAGAAATGTTAACAAGGCTTTCTGGGTGATGGGATTATGGGACATTTTTATATTCCTTATGCGTTCCTTATTTAAAATATTTTAAAGAGGAAAGCAGCTATTTTTCTGGAATTGTTTAGTCCCAGTGGCTCTTAAAGGTGGAGGATGGAGTAGACATTTAAAGGGCCAGCCTCACTAAGGAGTAGCTCTTAGAAGAATTCCTTCTGTGTCCTTCCGAAGGGACAAGGAAGGGCAGCAATGAAAGAACTAGACCCAAAGCTTAGCAGAAGACAAAGTGTGGAACCAGGGGCTCCCAGAATACACTTGAATAGCTGTCAGGAAAGCCTGTCCCTCTGCCTCTTGGACATTTTTCTGTATTCCTGGGATCTACATTTCAGGGACAGACACCCAGGCAATATAGGGTTAACCTTTGAGCTTTGCTTCACTGAGCACGGTGGAGGAGGAGGGGTGGTAAGAGCAGAGGGGGCCCAGCCCAGCCCCAGCTCCAGGCGGCATTAATAAAATGCAGGTGTTTGTACAGTTGCTTTATGGAGGAGGGAAGAAAGAGCAAGCATATAGAAACAAGAGCGGGGTGTGGTAGAGGAAAATGTGCCGGCAAGTCATGAGAAAGCATTTTGCAAAGTGGGCTGGCTTGAGGTAAAGAGGAATGCAGCCGTTTCTGGCACAGGCCTTCCCCATAGCTCTGTGTGTGTGTGTGTGTGTGTGTGTGTGTGTGTGTGTGTGTGTGTGTGTGTGACACAGAGAGAGAGAGAGAGAGAGAGAGAGAGATGTTCTTTCTCTCTCACACTCACACTGCCATCATAGATTTTTCCCAGAAAAATACCTGAGAATTCTTGAATTTGGGCTTCATTCATTGTGACCCAGGATTGGCTTGGACACCCTCCGGCACCTGGTCTGCCTGTTCCCTGCCTCTTCAGCACCCTGGACTCTGTACCCTGCTCCTTCTTTGTACTATCACTCTTTGAGCCATTCCTCTGGAGGCCTCAGGGTTATGATCTCTCCACAGCCAACCTCCATGCCCGAATCTTACTTGCCCTGCCTTCTCTCCAGAATTATGGGAACACTGCTTCCTGCCTCCCTTCCCCAAGCCCTGCATTCCTTGTAGCCAGGGAGAGAGGAAAACAAAATGGCCTCTCTTCCTTGGGCATCTAGTGAGTGCCACTGCTCAGACCCGTGTCCAGCTCCTACTGTTCTAGCACTGGGGAAATAAATGTTTCAGCAGTCATTTGAGAAGAGGGGCAGGAAGTGTGATAAAGCAGAGGGGGGGGGGGTGCAGTTGGCTCACCCCTATAATCCTAGCTACTCAGGAGGCTGAGATCTGAGGATCCTGGTTTGAAGCCAACCTGGACTGGAAAGTTCACGAGACTCTTATTGCCAATTAATCACCAAAAAAGCCAAAAATGGAGCTGTGGCTCAAGTGGTAGAATGTTAGGCGTGAACACAAAAGCTCAGGGATATGCTCAGGCCATGAGCTCAAGCTCCAGGGACCAGAACAAAAAGGGGGGTGGGAGGGGGAAGGTTGGATAGAAAAGGGAGCCTTGTCTTCTTGGCCACCCCAGGCAGAAAAGGGTGACAAGGTACAGAGCTGCCTCCCTAGGCAGGTGGCTCTGTGAAGAGTTGGGGCTGCTTGGATCCTCTGCCCCCCTTTTCCATATACCCCAGTGTATGGGGAATACCAGGCAGCCCCTGCCTTCTAGGGGCTTTGCTCTCAGCTTGCCAAAAAAATAAAGGAGCTTAAAACAATTCCTCCTTTGGCTTATGGAGTTTGACTCCTTATTTGAGGGCTATAGAGGAGTAAGATCATAAGCATGCTCTGACATAGGAAAACGCTTTGAGTATCTGGGCTAGGTCCCAGGTGGGCTCCTTCAAAGGATCTTGGGCTCTTTTTCTTTCTTTCTTTTTCTTTTTGTGCTCAAGACTAGCACTCTACCACTTGAGCCACAGCTCGGTTTCTAGTTTTCTGGTGGTTAATTGGAGATAAGAGTCTCACAGACTTTCCTGCTTAGGGTTGGCTTCAAACTGCAATCTTCAGATCTCAGCCTCCTAGGTAGCTAGGATTACAGGTGTGAGCCACCAGCGCCCAGCTGGATCCTGGGTTCTTGACTCTCATGAAGAAGAAAGGGAGGGGAGATGCATTAAGAGATTTTGGGCTGACCCTGAGTGTCAATATGTATGAAACTCCAGCCCACAGAGCCATGGCCTTTTGGGGCAAAAGGTCAGCCCAACTGCATAACAAATGTGTTCCCTGGAATTCAGCACCCAACAGGGGAGCAGGGGCAGGCAAGAACTCACCAGCCCCACTCTGCTCTAGCCTGACTGAAATAGGTGGATCAAGTTCTGGAGGATCAAGTTTACTTTCTTTAGCTTACACCCTTCATTCCACTTCCCTCCTCACCACCCACTCCTCCACTGAGGGTGGAGGGTGGGCAGAGAAGCAGACCTAGTAGGGGTAAACAGGTGACAAGCAAATTCTCTCCTTACTCATTCCTGCCCACAGGCAGGCCCAGTGGGGACAGTGTAGAGAAGACAGGAATGGCCATCAACTCTGGGAATCATATTCAGAAACTCCAATAAAGGTTTGGGGGTTTCTGGGCCTAGACCATCCTGTCTGACAACATTGGGTTTGTTCCTTTTGATGGCAATGGGCACCGTTCTGGGAGGCAGTGACCCCAAACCAGTACCACTAAGTGGCCTTCAGGGGCCCTGTGTCCCTATACCCAGCCTCTCCCTCACCTTTTAGGGCTGGAGTGGAGGGAAGCTTTGCATCTTCAAAGTCACCCACCCCACCCCACCCCCCATCTGAAAATTGTGTAGTGGCTTCATGACTTTCTTCCTCCATTCTGCCCTATGGCAGAGGTCGGCGACTCCCAGATGTTTCTAATGAAGTGCCCAGCTCCAGTCCAGAGCCCTGGCTCCCATAAAGGGAAACAAAAGCCCCCCAGACCTGGGAAAGCAAAAGCTGCCCAGTGAATGGGACCCACAACACTCACTTGCATTCTCTGCGCCTTTCAGGAAATTGCCAAGTTAGCCCTCGCCTTTCTCCCTCCCTGCGCCTCCCTGTTCCCATAGCAACCGCCCCCTCCATCACGTGGAGCCTCTCCGCGCGCTGCCGTGTCCCGTTCCCCCCACCCCACCTCCTCTCATCTGTCTGGGTGGGAACCAGGATTAGAGTTCATTGGGGACACTTTTCCCAGGGTCGCTTTGCCTTCGTGATCCTTTTGCGCTGCCGGCTCCTGTCCCAAGCTTTTCAAGTCCTCAGGCTTAATGACCAGCCCTGGGTTTCCTCCTCTTCTCTTTTTCTGCCTCCAATAAAGCCGGGAGAATTAACCCAGGTTTTAAGTGCCCCCAGTTCCAAGCTGCATATCAAAGGGGACTTCCCCAAGCTCCTTCTGCATTTCAAAGAAGCTGATTTATCGCTTTCACTTAAACCCCCCACATTTTGGGGTAAGAGTTTTACCCAGAGGTCAAACTCTGGAAAAACAAATGGGTCCCCATTCACCCCCTCCTAGGGTGCTGTGGGCTATTAGTTTATAAACTAGGGGAGGGGAGGAGAAAGGTGGGAAACTGGCTGCTGGGCTACCCAGAAGCCAATCCAGCACCCCCCCCCCCCATTCCCAGGCCCTAGATATGAGGACAGTGGGGGAGGGGAGCATCTAGAGGCGGGGCTCATCTCACTGCTTCTCCAGCCCTGTGTACCTGGCCCAGGCCAAGCCTTAAAGTCTGTCCCTGTTTCCTTGACCTCTTCTGGGAAATGTGGTGCCTTGCACAACCACCAAGTATGTATTAGCACTTACCAGGGAGATGCGGGCTGCCCCAGACACCCCACTCTCAAACAGCTGGTGCCACAACTCCTGGTTCATTTCCTTCTAGCTGAGAAACCTTTGTACTTAATATTTGGCCACCACTGGACTGGGCTCAAATGCCATCATACAGCCCCCAAGCTTTCTCACAGAGAAACCTTGCCCACACCCATATGCACATTCGCTCACGCTCTCCACAACCCCTGCCACCATCCCACACTGCCTCCTACCCCACCTCAACTCAATCACCACCATTGTTTCCTGCACCTCCTCCTCCTCCCAAAGTCTGAAGTTTCTCCTTCTTCCTTGAGAACCATCCTGAGCAGACTCCAAACTCACCTCAAAATGTGAGATGTATCCCATGATTCAACAGATTGATTCCCAGGCTTTCTCAGGCAGTAAGTCCCCGCCAAACAAGTCCTACTGGCCAGAAAAGCAAAGAGAAAGAAGCTGATGGATGAAACAATCTGTAAATGAGGCAGGGCAGATGGCAGCATCCTTGAAGAATCTCTTGGCTACACTAAGGGACAAGAGCTGGAAAAGCCATGCCCAAAAGCCAGCCTCTGAGGAGAGCGTCCTGATGAAAGTGGTGAGGCATTTTCCCCCATAAGGGACATGTCTATATTTACTTTTCACCTTGCTACTAGCTCCTTCATTCCTTTGCTCATTCACGCATACATTCACAAGACAATTTATGGACTGCCTATGGGGAATTAGGTTGGAGGACCAACAATTAATCATAGTACAATAAGGTACATCTTGTCTCACATAAAGAAGTCAGCAATGTACATCATCCTTGCCTGAACCTTTACCTGTGGCTCCAGGGAAGACTCTAGAAAGATGGGCAGAAGCTTAGCAGAGTATATTCTAGGTGGAGGGAACAGCAAGAACAAAGGTACAACCATGGTGGTATCAGCAGATCAGCATGATCCAACATCCAAGAATATGGAAGAAGGTGTTGAACAAAAAGTTTTGAGTGGCCAGGGGGCAAGATTGTAGATGTCAACCCAGAACCAATCACTACTACCCAATCATCCAAACTCAACCCCAACAAGATCCAAGTCATACTCCTGAAATACACCTACATCAGCACCCTCGGCCTTTTTCTGCAAGAGATTGGTGATGGCGTAAGCAAAGCAGTCAGTAACCAGGAAGGACTGAGCATTGCAATGACACTGTTCTGAGCAGACAGACCACAGCAAGCCAGCATCTTCTGCCTCAGCCACAATTGACAAGCCATCAAGGAACCTCCCAGGGATAGAAACAAGCAGAAAATTACTAAGCACAGTGAGGTAATCACCTTTAATAAAACTGCTAACATGGTCCAACAGATAGCTTTAGGCAGAGAACTTTTTGGAAGCACTGCAAAGGTCCTGCCTGGTTCTATCCCTCTGTGGGCTGCCATGCTAATGTCACCACCTTCACTGGGTGACATTCTAAGTGACATCAACTATGATGGGGTGGAATGACCAGCTAGTCAAGAGCCACACAGGAAACCTTTCCAATGAGGGATCATTTAACAACTAAAAGAAGACAAAAACAAGGAAGAAGGGATGGAACTAAAGAAAGTAGATAATGCAGGGAGCCAGGCAGGAACACAGGACCAACAAGTCCACAGCTGTGTTGCAGCCCAGATGCTCCTGTCACCTGCAGCTCCTCCCCTGCAGCTTCTGTATGCTCAGACCCAGCCTCTGTTCACTGTTCAGGGATACACTGAGCAAAACTAGCTCTTCTCCAGAAGTCATTGCTATGGAAACCACTCACAGAGGCTGGGGATGTGGCTTAGCGGTAGAGTGCTTGTCTAGCATGCATGAAGCCCTAGGTTCTTCGATTCTTCAGTACCACATAAACAGAAAAAGCCAGAAGTGGCACTGTGACTCAAGCAGTAAAGTGCTAGCCTTGAGCTAGCACTTTGACAAGGATAGTGCCCAAGCCCTGAGTTCAAGCTCCAGGATTGGGAAAGAGAAAGAGAGAAAGAGCGAAAAAGCGAAAGAAAGAGAGAGAGAAAGAGAAAGAAAGAAAGAGAGAAAAAAAGAAAGAGAAAGAGAGAGAGAGGAAGGAAGGAAGGAAGGAAGGAAGGAAGGAAGGAAGGAAGGAAGGAAGGAAGGAAGGAAGGGAGGGAGGGGCAAGCCACTCATCACACCACCCTTCTGTGATTAACTGAGGAAGATGAGTGGGACCCCCAAAATAGAAGCTTCTCTCTCTCTCTCTCTCTCTCTCTCTCTCTCTCTCTCTCTCTCTCTCTCTCTCTCTCTCTCTCTCCCTCTCTTTCTCTCTCTCTCTCTCTCTGGAGAAGGGAGGAACCCAAGGGCAACCATATAGGGCCTAGCAACATACCCAGGGGGGTACCTCCCACTTGGACCTGCAGTTGGTCAGAAGTCCTTCCTAGGTCTTGCCCATCCCACTTGTCTTTGTGGCATCTTTCCTGCCCGCCCCCTACTGATCCAGTTATCTTGACAGTGGCTCCCTCCAACACCTCTCCTTAGCAACCAAAGTACCACATGAAGGACAGACAGACGGAGACAGGGACAGAGACAGACAAAGAGAGAGAAGTTTCATGGTACAAAGGACAGGGCAGAGAGAGGGAGAGAAAGAGAGAGAGAGAGAGATCTGCCCTCAAGGAGCTTTCCCCAGAGAGACGGGCCCCTTGGGAAACCCATGCTCTCTGGTGCCCCAGCAGCCCAGACACCCACACAAGTGGTGCTCCATTCCCAGCCACAGGTGGGCCCTCAGTGCCCTCAGGTCTCATTCCCACTCACAAGGCATGAGCAACAGAGGTACCAACCGCTGGACCTTCCATGGGCTGCCTGTGTCCACATTCATTTCCTGATTTTACTTCTCCTCCATCCATGCCCAGAGAAGAAAGGTTAAAAAAAAAAAAAAAAACTTAAACCTTTCTCAAGGACCCTGTTATGTACCTTTTCACAATGAGCTTTCAAGCCACTGCCAAAATGCCACATGTTCCCTCCCCTGCCCCTCAACCCCAGAGCCATGTCCTCTGGCCTCCTCTGCCCCCCTTTGCCCCACCAGCCCCTTGGAAAGCTTCAACCCTCATGGTACAAACTCGCAGACTCTAGTTGATCTTGGCCAACAGCCAAGTCACCATCTTTCACTGTCCAGAGCCCTCACCCACTTCAGTGACAAAGACAGGGGTCCAGGGGAATCTGGCTCAGTCTGCTGGAAAGCAGAGGAAATAACATTGGTCTGATTCAAGGCCCGGAGAAGTGAGTCAGCCCCCAGCCCACAGCCTTCACTGTTACCTAATATCATACCCACATTATTCATGGATTACTGCCCTCAGTTTACTAGACAGCAGAGCCCAGCCAGAATCCTAGGAGTCAGAGGATGACTTATCAGTCAGTTGTGGGGTCAACATCAAGTACACACCCTGCTTCTGTCCAAATAATGGAGTGCAACTCACAAGAGTCAAGAGAGACACATGACTCCAAGTCTCTTCCTGAAGCCCCCAGTTACTCTGAGCAAACTGTTCTGTTTCATACCTTGAGAAAATGTCCCCTATGAATAAAATGAATAGGAAAATCCTCACCTGTGGCCATGATGCCTCACCAGAGCTTGTCCTCCTAGCAATCAGGAAACTTCCCACTGAACAGAAATACCTACTGTGATGTTCGTGGAACCTCCAATGAACCACAGAAGTGGAAATAAACCACGAGGTGATCCTGAGACCCTTGTGTTTAGGGGACATAAGAAATAATCCTCTACCAGGTACAATGCCTACACCTGTATTCTTAGCTACTCAGGAAGCAGATATCAGGAGGATTGTAGTCCAACTCTGAAGGATAAAAAATACAAGACGTGGGGCTGGGAAGGTGGCTCAGTGGCAGAGCGCTTGCCTTGCATGCTCGAGGCCCTGGGTTCGATTCCTCAGCACCACATAAGCAAAAAGAAAAAAAAGCCGGAAGTGGCGCTGTGGCTCAAGTGGTAGAGTGCTAGCCTTGAGCTGAAGAGCTGAGGGACAGCGCCCAGGCCCAGAGTTCAGGCCCCACAACTGGACCCAAAAAAAAAAAAAATACAAGATGTATCTCAAAAATAACCAAAGCAAAATGGGCTGGAGGTGTGGTTCAAGTGGTAGAACATCTACCTAGTAAACACAAGGCTCCCAGTTCAAACCCCAGTACCAAACAAAAGAGGGAAACAAGGGGGGAAGGAAGGAAAGAGGGAAGGAGGGAAAAGGAAAGAGAGAGGGAGGGTGTTAGGTTTTTAAAGAGGAGCCAAGTAAGAATAACACCATGCACGTGTATTCAGGTAAGGGGTAGGTTTATTCATCTTTCCAGCTGGCACCAGGCCAGGCTAGCACTCCACGTGGCTGGGAAAGACAGCGTCTAGCCCTGGGGTAGGCCTTATCCTAGGGTAGGGGTGGGGAAAGGTGTGGCCACATCAAATCCAGATGTGACCTCAGCGGATGCAGATGTGACCTCTTCGAGGTGTGCCAGTTGCCTAGGTAACGCAGGTACTGGGTGGAGACTTTGCGGCGAGGAAGGTGGAGTCTGCTCACCATCCTTACATTAGAGTGGACCTTACAGAGGGAGAGAAGGAGGGAAGGAAGGAGAAAGGGAGAGAGGGAAAGGGAAGAAGGGAGAAAGGAGAGGTAAAGGAAGGTGCCAAAACTGGTCTGCTCCATTTGTACTTGGAATTAGATAATATAGAGGTAGAGGGAGAAGATGCTGGAGAAGGAAGCCCAGGTTGGAGTTATGGCCTCCAGACTTTGAAGACCAGGCCAACAAAGATAGAAGGGAGT
Organism: Dipodomys spectabilis; assembly: GCF_019054845.1. Taxonomy (NCBI): domain Eukaryota; kingdom Metazoa; phylum Chordata; class Mammalia; order Rodentia; family Heteromyidae; genus Dipodomys; species Dipodomys spectabilis. The sequence continues at coordinate 24,378,542 of NW_024870834.1, read as the reverse complement.
GAGCCTCCCATATAACTCCCAATCCCTACTCCCAATATGACATAATTCACAGGACCAGCCCAGAGCCACAAACCAAACAAAACTAAACCAAACTTCATCCTTTTTCATCCTTTTGGAAAATGGTCCCCTTCATCCTCTCTCTGGATGCTAAAGCTTCCCTCAGCTTAGCTACCAGGCCTCCCAGGGTGCTTGCAATTAATAAAAGTGAGAGCCTCAACATTCCAAAGAAGGATTGCATGCACTGTGTTTGTTTTATAATTTTTTTTGTCTGTCATGGGACTTGGGCCTGGGACTGAGCGCTGTCCCTCAGCTCTTCAGCTCAAGGTGAGCGCTTTACTACTTCTGGTTTTCTGGTGGTTAATTGGAGATAAGAGTGTCATGGCTTTCCTGCCTGGGCTGGCTTTGAACTGTGATACTCAGATTTCAGCCTCCTGAGTAGTTAGGATTATAGGCATGAGCCACAGGCACCATGCTGTTTTATAATTTTTAAGTCAGTTTATTGAGGCAGAATTTACATACAATAAAACTCCTTCCCCCCCTCCCCCCCCCCCCCGCTCTGTAGGTCCCAGGGCTTGGGCGCTGTCCCTGAGTTTTCTTACTCAAGACTAGTGCTCTATCATTTGAGCACTACTTTCAGCTTTTTGGGGGGTAGTTTCATTGGAGATAAGAGTCTCATGGACTTTCCAGTGCAGGCTGGCTTTGAACCTCAATCCTCAGATCTTAACTTCCTGAGTAGCTAGGGTTACAGGCATAAGCCACTGGCACCCAGTAAAATCATCCATTTTAAACTCTACTTCTGTGAGTTTTAAATGTATGCGGTTATATAACCATCACCACAGTAAAAACACCAAAAGTATTCCATAATCCTCAGATTCTGCAATTTTCTTTATAGTCAAACTCTTCCCCCAGCCCAGACCCTCAAAACTGATTATGAGTTTATTTCCTCTTTTTAGTTTTGTCTTTTCCAAAATGTCCTATCAACAGAACCATACCATATATACACAGCCACCAGAGAGAGGACCTGCTTTTACTTGGCCCAGTATACTTAAGGCTCACTCAGGTTATGTTATATTCAGAAGTTCATGTTCATTGATGAGCAGTGTTCCACTACACAGATGCATAGCAGAGACTTATTCATTCAGTAATCAAAGGACATTGGACTCGTTACCATTTGAGGCTATTCTGATTAGAGCCATTGTTAACATCTGTATATAAGTTTTTTGTGTAGACATGTTTTCATTTAACTTGGTAAATATCTAAGAGTGGTATTGCTAGAACATTTTCCAAAGCAAAGATACTATTTTACCCTCCTACCCAATGTATGAGAGTTCCAGTTGCTCCATATATTTTCCAGCATCCAATACTTTTATTATTTGTGGGATCTTTTATTTCAGCCACTTCGAAAGTGGCTTGCCATTCACATTTCTTCTTTAAGTATGCTTAAATATCTGGCCCATTAAAAAATAGCATTGTTTGCTTCTTATTGAATTCTGAGGGTTTTTAAATATATATATAGTACATACAAGTTTTCTATCAAAATAGGCTTTTGCAAATATATTTTCCTTCATCTTTTTAACAGGGTCTTTTGAAAAACAGAAGTTTTTCATTGTGATGAAATAAAATTGATCACTTTTTAGTGGGTTGTGTTTTCAGCATCATAATCCAAGAAATTCTTGTTTAGTCCAAATCATAAATGCCATTTTCCTATGTTTGACTTTTTCTCCTTTTATAGTTTTATTTTTTCTTTCATACACTACCGTTTTGTCTTTTATACTTATTTTTGCATTGGTACTAGGCTTAAAGTCAAGGCCTAAGCACTGTCCTTTAGCTTTTTTGCTCAAGGCTGGAACTCTAAAACTTGAGCCATAGCTCTACTTCTGGCTCTTTGGTGGTTAACTGGAGATAAGAGTCTCATGAACTTTCCTGCACTGATTGGCTTTGAACCTTGATTCTCAGATCTCAGCCCAGTCATTAGCTATGATTACAGGCATGAACCAACAGTGCCAGTTTGTCTTTTATACTGTAAAGTTAACATTTATGTCTTGATTTATTTGGGACTGTAGGCCAATGTTTCATGTTGCCACTGTCTCCTGCCGCTGTCTCCTCCTCCTCTTTCTTTTTCTTTATTTCCCCCTCCTCCTCATTCTTCTCTTCCTGTTCCTCCTCCTTTTCCTTCCTGTCCCTCTCCTGCTCCCTCTTGTCTTCCCCCTCCTTTGCTTACTCTTCCTCTTCTTCCCGCTCCTTCTCCTTTTTCTTTTTCACATATGGACATTTAAATTTTCTAGCACTAGTTTTTAAGCCCTGTCCATTGAATTTTTGCACATTGTTACAGATCCTCTGACTTTGCATGTGCAGCTGTATTTCTTCACTCTCCTTTCTTTCCCGTTGTTAGAAATGTTTACCATTTTATTATTCCACTGTCTCGCTTTCTAGTAACTCCTAAAATCAAGCATTGCGGAACCTAGTTGTATTGTTTTTAAGGTCCTCCCTCCTCTACACTGAGGTTTTTTAGGCCAGGGCCAAAAGTTGGACAAGGCTCAGGGCCATTTCTGCCTTGCGGGTCCTTGTGATACAAACCTTGACAGTTATCTCCTGCCATACCTGCCTCCTAGGAATACCAACATGCTGACAGCACTCAGCTTTTACCTAGCCATGTCAAGTCTTCAAGCCTTTAACCACTGGTGGTCCCTGGCCTGGCCTCCTCAGAAGTCACTTTGCCCAGAAGTATAGTATAATGGTCAGAGAGTGAACTTGAGAATCAGACTGCCCAGACTTGAACTCAGAGTATAGGAAACCACTTGTATTAAGGCAATTTAGTATTTTTTTAAAAGCAAAATAAGGGGTTATATTAGGGATTATATGAGTCAATATATAAATAAATACATGTACTTGTTTAAATGCATACTATAAACAAATAGAATGGGATATATACCCAAGGAAATGTGGGTTGTTATGTTTAGTTGACAATTGAGATGCCTTTGAGGCCCACAATTCCCCTAGTCCCGTCCCCCCCACTCCCCCCACACACACACTCAGCCCGTGACAGAGCTGCTGTTCCTAGGCCCCTCACTCTAGGGAACAAGTAGCAGCCAGTAAGTGCGCACTGAGAAGATGTGACTTCTGCCTCCATGTCCATGTGTACACACACCCAACATGGGGATCCCTCCTGCTGGGACCAGGGCCAAGAGTTCACACCTGTGCTGCCCCAAGGTCCTGGGCAACCAGGCCTCTGAACTTCAGGGATGGAGCCCACTTGCAAGATGGCAGGATGTGTCCCAGGCCTGAGAGGCAGAACTATTCATCCTTGAAGGGACATCCTCCCCCAAGAAGGAGGCCAAGAAAGGACCAGTAACATCGCTTGTTTTATTTCAGCATGGAATGGAGCCCTGCAAGTAGAGAGGACTCCTGAACGTGAGAATTGGTTGGGGTATGGAAGGAAGCTTGGGGGAGCAGCCTGGAGGTAGAGAAGGTTTCTAGTCCTGCTCAAGGCCACTTTCCTGACCTCAGGTTCCTCACCTCTCTAGACACCCCTTATGGGGAACAGGAACAAAGTCTGTGTGTCCAGCCCTTGTGCAGGTCCAGGCCACAAGCTGGCTGTGTACTTTACCTGGAAGGGGTAGAATGTTTCTGGGAGGCCCAGAGCACTCTCTAGGGAGCTAAGAACCAGAAGAGGGAACCATCTCCTGCAGCCCCCTCACACCCTGGGCCTTAAAAAGGACCCTACAGAGAAGAACTCTCCTCCTTGCCCTAAGGCCTCTGGTGCCTGGATCCTTGGACCTTCTCTCTCTAGCCCCAGGCACCGCTGAGGAGAGCAACAGGAGAGCAGGCACTGCCGGCTAGGCACCCACTGTGTGAGGCAGGAGAAGAGGGTGGCCCTGACTCTTTACTAGAGCCTCAGGGAGGAGGCAAAGGCATTCCTGTGTGTCCCTTCCATCGCTCAGTTATTTCCTCCTCTGCTCCAGGACCAGTGCTCCATCTGCTCCTACTTAACCATTTCCTGTTGACTGCTTGCCTTCTGCAGCCTCCATGCCAGCAGCCAGCAGTCTCGTAGTCCAGCAAGACTTCCCCGCATGGACAGACACATGGACAGAGAAGGGTCGGCTTTCTCTAGAACCTAAAGAGCAAGGAGCAGCTTCCCTTCCGGCAGCTTCATCAGCTTCAGGAACACTGTCAGGCTTTCCCCAGTAGGATATGGCCAGGGAGGGGAAGAACTTCCCAGCCGAACCAGACTGACTTGCCACACTGTTAGTCATCCCTTCATGAGACGCAGCTGTGCCCTGTAGTGCCCTCTTCTCTCCCAAGGCCCTGCCCTATTCTACCTGCCCAAAGCAGATATCTATTTTAGCCCCTCCCACTCACACTGACACAGGGAATGAGAGCCCATCAAGTCATTGGTCACTGCAAATGCTCCTCCGGCACTCTGGAAGAACTCTGAGAATTTTCTAATAACCGATTTGGGGGATGGGGTCCAAGACATGGTTCCAACCTTAGCACCACTTATTTTTATTTTTGTGAATTGGACAAATCCTGTCATGGGGGATAATAATGCTAACTACCTAGTAGGGTTGTGACAGTGGTATCATATAATGCACAAGCAGGGTGCTGCTACAAATGAAATGAGCAGTGCATCGTAGTCTGAGCTATGGTTGTTATGTAAGGGGGAAGAATGATCCTTTACGCATGGCCATTTTTCTTTTTTTTTTCTTCTTTTTTTCCAGTCATGGGGCCTGAACTCTGGGCCTGGGCGCTGTCCCTGAGCTCTTCAGCTCACAGCGAGCACACTACCACTTGAGCCACAGCACCACTTCCGGCTTTTTCTGCTTATGTGGTGCTGAGGAATCGAACCCAGGGCCTCATGCATGCAAGGCAAGCGCTCTACCACTGAGCCACCTTCCCAGCCCAACACACAGCCTTTTTTCACAGCCTCTTTTCTTGCTAGGTAGGTGCTCTGTCCTTGGAACCACACCCCCAACTCTTTTTGTTTTAATTACTTTCTAGATAGAGTCATGTTTTGCCTAGGGTAGCCTCAGACTGAAATTACTCCACATATGCCTCCTGTGTAGCTGGGATTGCAGGCAGGCCAGCATTGGTTGGAATGTGATCTCCACTCCTAGAGGGTTTAGGTGGAATAGCCTGTAACTGAGTCCTTCCCAGTCTTTACCTCCCAAACAACGGCTAGCCATCCCATACAACATAACGGTAACACATCCCTTGACCCCTTGTCTGAGACTGTAGCTGACGTGGAACCAACTAAAAGAACTAGAAGATTTCCCAGCATCTGCCATTCACTGACCATAGAAACGATCCCCATCATTGAGAAGTGAGGTGACCATGGCTGTGGGCAGAGAGGAACAAGAATCAATGCCAGAAACCATAGCTCCATGGGAGGGCCTGGAAGGGATAGAGAAGGCTGCAGATTGGCCTTGAGAACTCTGCTGCTCTCTGTTCCTGGAAGCCAATTTGTCTACCTCTCAAACAGAAGGCCTCCAACGCAGCTGATCCTGACTCTCAGGGATTTTCACTTCAGCATTTGACACCTGGGGTTGGGTAATTCTTGTGGGGCACTGGAAGATGGTTGGCAACATCCCAACCTCTAGCATCCACACTAGATGCCATCCCCTTGCCAGTTGTGACAAAATGTCTCCAGTCACTGACAAATACACATACACACACACTGAGAACCTCTCCTGTGGGCAGTAGAGTGATAGAGTGAACTTCCTGGATTCCCCCACTCAACCCCACCTCCTTGCCGTCTGCTGGGCCTTCCTCCCCAACTCACCCTTCTCCAGGCTTGGCAGGGATGTCCTCCCTAAATTCTCTGGGAAAAGCAACACCCAGCTGCTCACTGCATCTTGGGAACGCAGCTTGGTCCAGCTGCTGGCAATTAGGATCAATGGGCTAAAGGGCTGATTCTAGGCCAAGGAGTGGTCATGAAGGCCTCCGAGTGATAACAGGAGAATACAGAGCCTGAGAACAGCCAGAGAGACCACCATGAATGGGATATAGGCCCTGACATGGGCACTTTTGCTTGGTCATCAGCCCAGCAGACAAGGAGCACAGAACCCCAGCAGGTTGTCATCCCCCAAAGACAGGCTGATGATAGACCCCGTGTTGAGGATGTCCAGGCTGGATCAGAAATCAAGTTCAAAACTTCATCTGGAAGCACCAATATAAGTACTTTCTCTCCAGAAAAGGGACCGAAAAGAACCCTTAAGAAAGGGTCAAAGGAAGCAAGCATCTGGCAGGCTTCACAAGGGTGTGGCTTTGAAGCAAGTTCTGGCAAATGTCCTATGCAGCAGGTAAAGAAGCAGATGGAGGAACATTGCTAGAGACAGGTGCTTATGTCCCACACATAGGCAAAGGTCTCAGGTGTGTGTGGCTGACATAGGAGCCCTGGTGGGCAGCAGGGCATTACACTTGAGTGAGGGGAATGAAGGTAAGGAGAGTCTATTACCATAGAAACACAGGCTGACAACATGAAGATGAACGGCCATTTATGTAGGGTACAAATACACCTCACTACTGAAATGCAGGTTACTCTGAGGTGTGGCCAACCAGCAGCTAGTGTAGGCAAGCTAGTCTTTATTCCCACGAGAGACCCAAGCTCAGGTACACGTAGGCCATAATCAGTTCCATGGGGAAGACAAGAGTTTCCCCTATTCAGAACACGGTCACAAAGAAAGTACATGCCTCTAAACCAAGATATAGTCAGGAAGCACACAGTCCTAGGTCCACATAAGAGTCGCTGAAGACTGGTTCACAGCACCTTCCCTCCAGGCTACTCTGGAAGAGCACCAGGGCAGTTAGACCCGCCTGGCCCCAAGGGCAAGGGAGATCTGATGGAGCTCTGGTACCCAGGCTCAACCCTGGCTGGAGGAGACTCCGCCCCCTGCCTCTCCCACCCAGTCCCAGGAAAGACCTGAGAGTTTTCATTTCCAACCTGCCTGGGCCTTGCCTTTCCTGCCAAGTGGCTTTGCCAGGAAGCCTAGAACAGCTGAGCAAGCTTTTCAGGACAGGCTGGACGCCAGAGCCACACAAAAGTCATCTCCTGTGGCCAAAGGAGCTTTCTCTAGAGGCTCTCCAAGTTTTGGGGGTTTCATTTTTTTTTTTTTTTTTTTAATACTAGAAATAAGGGTTGGCTGAGCTGCAGGGATGCAAAAAAAAAAAAAAAAGACAGGAGAGGGAGGGGGTGTTACACCAAGCCAATCACAGCCTTGGCAAATGAATGGATGTTTTTAAAGTAACAAGTCACCAAGAAAAGCACAAATAAAACTGAAAAGCTAAAATGCATCCTCAATAAATATTATTTGAAATAGAAACAAGTGTTCACTTTTTATACAAATCTAATACGCACAGAGTGGTGTGTGTGTATGTGTGTGTGTGTGTGTGTGTGTGTGTGTGTGTGTGTGTGTGTGTGTGTGTGTGTTTACAGGAGAGGATGCAATAGAACAAGATGAACCTTTGATGAAAATCTTCCCTCTGAAATTCTGTACCCATGGCCACTTCTTCCTCCCTAGACCAGTAGGTTCCAGTTCTCTCACTGAGAGACACAGCTCTTACAAGCCTCCTACCCTCCAGATGGGCACCTACCTACTCTACTTGAAAGAGGAGGGCATTCCTTTGGCTTGTCCTTTTGGCCACCCTTCCTCCACAAACAGCCCACCCTCAACAGAGACTCTGGGTTTTAGTTCCCCATCCCTCCCTACCCTCTTGCTGTCTCACCTGCCACCCCAAATTAGCCTTCTTAAAATCGTGCTTAAGTCATCCCCTATCCTTGTCCAAATGACATTAGGCAAAATCTCTATCAGGATTTCAGGACATCCAAGTCCCTCCCTTGTGCTGACCTCCCCTGAAGCAGTCTCCTCTAGATAGCTAACCATCCCCACCCTCTCCACCCTCCCAGACCTTCCCCACCTTCCCCTACCTACCTCACAGGGCATCTTCTGGGTTTGTGACTTGCCAACATCAGGCCACTTCCTTGGGTTTACATCTACAATTCTTCCTTCTCCAACCAAAGGCCTCATCTGTACTTCTTGATCAGTTCTTTTTAAGTACACTGCTTGAGTTATAAGCTATCTCACCAAAGAATTTGGATTGCTAGATTTAGTGATTAAAATCCCAGAGTCTTGATTAAATTTGAATTTCAAGTCCACAGTAGCAACCAAAACTTTATAATAAATCTCTGTGATACTTAAAATATGTTGACATTAAAATTTTGTGGTTGGAATTCAGATTTCAGTGGGACTTCTCTGTTCTCTAGCAGCCCTACATAGAAAGAAGCAGCTCATTTTTGATGGGTTCTATCCCACTCAATCAGAGTAGTTCCTCAGGATCTATGTGTGTGTGTGTGTGTGTGTGTGTGTGTGTGTGTGTGTGTAAGAGAGAGAGAGAAAGGGAGAGACAGACAGACAGACAGCAGGTAGGTGCTGGGGTTTAAACCCAGGGCCTTCCTTGCACATGGTAGGCAAGCACTCTGCCACTGAGCTACACTACAACTCAGAACCTGTATTGTTGAATCATTTTTGATTCACTTTTATCTGCTGTGGACCCACTTGAATGCCTTTGGTCCAGCCTAAACATTTTCAATAAGCTCCTGACAGGCCACCTAGAGTACATCTCTTTCTATACCATCTCTTTTTCTCCAAAACACCTGTCTTCAAGAACTTTGCTAGGGCAAACAGTCATCAGGCAATAATTTTTTTTTTTTTTTTTTGGGGTCCGGTCGTGGGGCCTGAACTCTGGGCCTGGGCGCTGTCCCTCAGCTCTTCAGCTCAAGGCTAGCACTCTACCACTTGCGCCACAGCGCCACTTCTGGCTTTTTTCTTTTTGCTTATGTGGTGCTAAGGAATCGAACCCAGGGCCTCAGGCATGCAAGGCAAGCGCTCTACCACTGAGCCACCTTCCCAGCCCAGCAGGCAATAATTTTTAACCAAGGAAGGCAGGAGCTCTGGAGCCAGCCTGCTTGTTTCCAAGCTCAACTTGCTATCCACAAGACCTCAAACAAGTGACTTGGCATCTCTGTGTCTCAATTTCCTCATTTACAAATTAGCAATAATATCTCTTTATAGGGTTTTATGAGAATCCAGTGAGCATGGATAGACATGGGTAAATTCACTGTCTCTCACAGAAAGCGTATAATAAATAAGGTCGTGATAATCTGAGTCTGTCAAGTGACATCATTATGGTCTTCTTTGGGAGGTTCTTTCACTAGATGCTCCCTGATATGGTATCCAGGTGTGATTTGCATATGTAACACAGCTATAGGAGAGCCATAAGGAAGACAAGGGAACAAAGAGACAGGGGACAAGTTTCTTCAAAGAGGCAGAGCAAGACACCAATTTGCTCTCATGTGAATTAGGAAAACCCTGTCCCCCTTCTCCAATTAAATGCAAAGCAATACCCCCCCCCTCTTTTTCAATTCCCAAAAGTACTCATCCCACATCTTTAAAAATCAAAGGGTTACATATGCGGCTCAAGGGGTCCAGTCTTTGCTTAGTGAAGACAAGTCTCTGAGTTCAGACCTCAGCAGCCAAAACAAGGAGAGACAAGGAAAGGCTGTTTTCCTCTGTGATGAAAGCAGAGTTGGAGAGCTCCAGACTGGACTGGAAGATGACAGGGGAAAACTACCACTGGCTTTGGGCCCTACGGAAGAGCATCTGGACCTCAGGGATGATATTCTTTTGCTTCCTTTCACCCCTTGCTCAGCTTCCAAGCCCTCCATAATGCCCTTGAACCTCAGCAGGGGTGAGAGACCTTGGGCCTTTTGAGGGGATTCTAGGTCAAGTCTTCAAGTTGAATGCTCATAGGAAAAAACTTGCTGAACAGCAATTCTCTAAGGTCACTAAATTCACAATTTCACAGCAACTCCTTAACTATTCTGAGTGAATGTTTTCCTGAACAGTCATTTAGGGAATATTGAATTTGTCAGAAATTTAAATGCTAGCATGATTTCCTTTTCTTATTTACACAGTCTTCTTACGGACATATTTTTCTTTTAAATATGTTATTTTAAATAGCATATTTTTCTTATGAAGGCATTTGTGAGAATACTCAATAAAATAATGCATTGTTTTTCTCATGTTTTGTTTTCTGAGATAGAGACTCACAATATGGCCAAGGTTGGCCTTGAACTTTATATCCCTGCCTCTACTTCCCAGATGCTGGGAATTTAGACATGTACTGGGAATTTAGACCATGTTTGATTTCAGAACATATTTCTAGTGCATAGTTACGAACATTCAAATAGACAATAATCATATGTTCATAAATAATACAGACACTAAATGTATTTGAACAGATTGTTGTTTAAGGCAAAATTCTGGAAAATTAACAAATTTGGTAAATTTTTAAAATCTAGTGAATTGACTCCTGAATGAATTAGTTTTCAGAGACTTGTCCTAATTCTCATGAAAGCATATCAGTGTTTTGCCTCCTGTCATCTGTTTACCATGTGATTCTGAGAACTTCTAGAATAGCAGTCCTCAAATATGAATATGCATTAGGTTATCAGGAAACTTAGCTGATGCTGACCCTTGGCTTACATCCCCAAAGGATTCTGTTCTAAGTGATGGGACCCATGAATGGATAGGTTGCTTATCATTCCAAAGCCACTCAGATACATGAAGATCCCACATGTCATTTTGAGGGTGAGGAATCATGAAGAGTTACTTGAGATTCTGAAGATTTTTCCCCTTTTTTAAAAAAGTAGAACAGAGCTGAGAGCCTTTATTAATTTCAAGCAAATCAGACTTCAGAGCAAAAAAAATCATGAATTAAAAAGAGACATTTCATAATAAAAATTAATAATATGTATATATACATGTACAAGTAGATATAAAAGGCTTTAATTCACATGTGCCCAGTAAACTACCAAATGTATAAGGGAAAAAAGGACAGAACTACAAAAGAAATAGATTCCTTATAATACCTAGAATTTCAACATCTCAATTAGTAATTGAAAGAGCCAGCAGGTATGTATCACATATGTGTTGTGTATGCCACATATATTCCGTGTATGTAAAATATCATGTGTGCTGCCACGTGTGCCATGTATGTCAGCTAGGTCTTGTGTGCCTGACATGCATGACATGCATGCTGCATGTGTCACGTGTGTCGTGTGACATGTCAGGTGTCATGTGTGTTGTGTATGCCATGTGTCACATGCACAACACATGACATGTGTGAACTATGCCATATGTGTCATGCATAGTACAGTACTGTGTGTCGTGTTGCCTATGTCATATATGTCATGCATACCAATATTCCATGTGTGTTGTGTGTGTAATGTGTGACATGCATTGCATGCACGACGTATGTGGCACATGGCATGCGTGTCCCATATCACATGTGTCACATGTGACATGCATGATATGTGTCGCCTGTGCCGTGTGTCATGTGTAACAAGGGTTGCATTGTGTATGGGACATGTGACAATAACCGTGATATGTCACGTGTGTCGTGGCATGTGTGGCATATATAATGTATGTCACATGTATGTCATGCATCTCATGTGTCCTGTGCCATGTGTGTCACCTATATCATATATCATATGTTACATGTGTCACGTGTCTCATGTCGTGTGTGGTGGGCACATGTGTCATTTATGCCATGTATGTTGTTAATGTCATGTACGTCATGTATGTCGTGTATGTGTTACATGTGGGTCCTACACATCATTTGTGTTGCATATATGTCCCTTCTTTTAGCAAGCTTTAAAATTACATCCATCTAGAAGTTTCTTACTTGGGTGGCAACAGAACTGTTTACCCTGTTAGTGGCTGCCTCTGCATCAGTCACAGTGACTTAGAGATGATAGCGGCTGCAGCAGGACCTGCAACTGCTCTAATTGACAAGGACTCCCAGGTGGCCTTGGAGGAGCTAACTAAGGTCTTAGAACAGAATCCTGATGATGCACAGTATTATTGTCAGAGAGTTTATTGTCATATTCTTCTTAGAAAATACTGTGGTGTCATTGCTGATGCAAAGTTGAGTTCAAGAGACTCAATCCAAATAATGCCACCGCTATACTAAGAAAAGGAATATGTGACTACCATGGGAAAAAACTATGCTGTTGCTCTAGAACGTTTTACAGAAAGACAGAAATTAAGTGCAGATGCAGATTTCAGTGTCAGAATGGAACAGAATCTGAGGTGAATCAATCTGCATCCCAGTGGACGCAGTCAAAAATCAAGTACGATTGGTATCAGACAGAATGTCAACTAATCATTACACTTGTGATAAAGAATGTTCAGAAGAAGCACTAGCCTTGAGCTGAAGAGCTGAGGGACAGTGCCCAGGCCCAGAGTTCAGGCCCAATGACTGGACCCAAAAACAAAAAAAAAGAAAGAAAAGAAATTGGGATACATTGGTTGGTGAAATCAACAAAGAAGAAAAGAATGAGAAGTTGGAAGGCGATGCAGCTTTAAACTAATGATTTCAGCAAATCTATTCAGATGGCTCTGATGAAGTGAAACGTTCCATGAACAAATCACTTATGGAGTCTGGTGGTACAGTTTTGAGTACCAATTGGTCATATGGAGGTAAAAGGAGAGTTGAAATCAATCCTCCTGCTGATATGGAATGGAAAATGTACTAACGCTACCACTGTATTGCATATATTCACTAATCCCCAGCGTGTATCAATACTGCATTCTTGAATTTTGAACACGGAATATCTTTTTAAAAGATATCTTTACCTTGTTGTGCTTTGGAAACTATTTTCCTTCAAGTGTTCTAAGAGTCTAATGAAGAATGAAGATCACATCTTTATTACTTCTGTCCCTAAAGATTTCAAACATGATGAATCTGAATGAAATAGTATTTGCCACTAGGCAGATTCATTCTGTTTACTAGTTGGGGGAGTGGAGAAATCTTTGATGACATATCTTGGGTTGTTCTGTTATTAGACCTGGCAACTTTGGTTGAGCACAAATTTTTTAACTTCATTGTTATGTTTTCTTTTAAAAACTGCTTTTGAATGAGAGTGATAAATACAATTTCCATGAAAACAAAAAAATCACATCCCTCATTAACTCTAGCTTATAAAATAACAAAATTACCTATATCCTACCATTCTACAGTATCTTTTATTTTAAAAAAACAGCCTTCAACATACATAAATATTTACTGATTGACAAAATGTATGTGGCTATTTATAGCCCTCCTGTACCACTTATCATATAAAAACACTTTCACCTGCAAATGTATTGTTATTATCATTTCTAATGGCTGTGTAATATGCCACTGCTATGGTTTGGATGTGGTTTGTTACCTAGGGGTTCAGGTGTTGGAAGTTTGGTGTAGTCATGTTGAGGTGATCAAATTTTACAAGGTAGGACTTTATGAGAGGTTCTTAAGTAAGTTGGGGGCCATGCCTTTAGAAGGGATGATGGGTCCTCCATCTTCCCAGTTCCTCTCTGTTGATGTGATCCCTTCCTTCTACACATGATCCCTCCATTTTTATACCAGCAACTATGAGCTCCTCACCTAAGTTGAGTAAATGTTGGCACTGGGCTGAACTTCCAGAAACTTCCTCATAAAAGTTACCTAGCCTCCAGTATTTCATTATAATAAAATAAGATCATTTCATAAAATAAAAAGAGACCAATAGCCCAAGCACCAGTGGCTCACACCTGTAATCCTAGCTACTCAGGAGACTGAGATCTGAGGATCATGGTTCAAAGCCAGCCTGGGCAGGAAAGTCCATGTGATTCTTATCTCCAATTAACTACCAGAAAACCGGAAGTGTCGCTGTGGCTCAAGTGGTAGAGCACTAGCCTTGAGCTGAAAGAGCTGAAGGATAGCACCCAGGCCCAGAGTTTAAGCCCCAAAACTGATAAATTTTAAAAAAGAGAGAGACCAATAGAATAACATAGAAATTCAAACTACTAAATTTGTTTAGTCTTTTTTTAAACTTTCCTCTGTGCTAAGTTTCCATTTAGTAACAGTGAATCTCTTCAAATGTGCAGTATTTTTTTTTTTTAGTTCTGTTGAATAATTCTCCTCAGGTCCATTTCCAAGACTGGAACCAGAGGTGTGGTGGATACCTTCCCTACAGTGACAACATAGTAGAATAAGGACCAAAACCATTCCTGGGTTGCTATGAGACTAGTTTGTATTCCTCCATTAAGTCACTCTCCAGGAGCCCTAGGATGGGAGTCACAGTTGGTTTTACAGATCAATTTAAGGTCAAGTCACAGGAGTAGTTGGATAAGTATGGGTTATGAGCTTCTTCTATTATTGTGATTTTAATGTAGCATGCATGGGGAAGGCCTGAGATATTGTAGGTACTGAATGTCTTCCAGTGTTTGATGCATAATAAAGATACATTAGCTCATTAGCAGCCCAGCATAATTTGAATTGCATCATTGACACTCCTGTCACACCACCCAACATGTCTGAATGCTGTCCGTAGGCAGCTCATGGAGTCTCAAGACCTTGGGAAGAGTAGAGTGTTCTACTCTTCCATTCTGCTCCCATCTGCTTCACCATCAAAGAGGGGGAGGTGAAGTTCTGGTCATAATGAAGACCATGGACAAGGTCTCACTTCCTGCCTGTCATGTGCTGAAAAAGAAGGAAAAACCATCAGGAGCAAGATGATTGCTCTCCAGATGTGTACTCTAAGCAGATGGTTCTGATTTTACTTCCATGAAGAAAGCATCTCTGTCTTAGTGACAGCGCTCAAATGAATGATGGCTGACTAAAAGAATGGATGAGTTTGCCTAGGCTCCCTAGACACTGTTCCCCAAGCAGCACCTCCCTATGGGCTCTGTAGAGAGAGCTCTGACTACTGCCTCTGCTGTGGCAGCAGCTGGGATGCAGGTACTTGAGTCTCCATCCTCCTTATGCAGCATTCACTTCTTTGTCTCTTGGATCTGACTCTTGGAGACTCAGCAGTGCCCACTCTCACTGGTTTTCTGAACCTGACAAAAGCAGTCAAGGGCTGTGCAGTGTCAAAGCATATACTGTGCAGTATGGTTCTTAGCTGGTTGACCTTGTAGTAGCACTGGGTCCCACTTTAGTGGGCATTATGGGAACATCTCCCATCAGGAAGCTATCTTCTCCATCCAATGCCAGGCCATTAGTGTGTTCACCCTGGCTATCTAAGCAGCAATTCTCTTCAAAGCCTTATACTCTTCTGAAATCCAGCTACCCTCGCTAAGATTATATACTTTTTATTTATTTATCTATTTGTGCCAGTACTGGGGCTTGGACTCAGCCCAGGCACCGTCCCTTAGCTTTGTAGCTCAAGACTAGAGCTCTGCCACTGGAGCCACAGATCCACTTGCAGCTTTTTGATAGTTAACTGGAGATTAGTGTTTCACAGAGTTTCCTGCTGAAGCTGGCTTCAAATCTTGACCTTCAGATCTCAGCTTCCTGAGTAGCTGGAATTACAGGTATGAGTCACTGGTGCTTGACTAAAGCACTGGTTCTGATCACTACTTACCAAAAGATGCACTGGTGGCTCATGCCTGTAGTCCCCAAAGCTCAGCTCTCATCTTTTTTTTTTTTTTTTGTCAGTCCTGGGGCTTGAACTCTGAGCCTGAACCCTGTCCCTGAGCTCTTCAGCTCAAGGCTAGCAATCTACCACTTGAGCCACAGACATTCCTGCTGGGGCTGGCTTTGAACCATGATCCTCAGATCTCAGCCTCCTGCGTAGCTAGGATTACAGGAGTGAGCCATGGGTCCCAGGCTCAGCTCTCATCTTAAAACAAGAATCAGCCCCAAAGACATCAAAAGCAGAACTTTGGTCCCTCCAACCACAGATCCTGCATACAAGTGGCATAGCCAACATCTTCCCCCTTCCATGTCCCCTGTCTGTAGCATTTGGAAGTTCAGGTAAGCAGTAGAGAAAGCTTCCTGTCCCTCCCCTGCTGTCAAGAGATGAGCCAGGAAGACAACCTAAATCCAGTTGGCCCAGGTGGAGGCCCAGACAATCAGACACCTCCTAGTTCCCACGCTCAGGCTGCAGGCCTGAAGCAGAACAGGTTTCATAATCCATAATCTTACCTCTGACAGTGCTCTGTGCATAATGACCTGCTATTTGGTTCCCACATCACAATCATAGTATTTATCTATGCAAAACAGCACCTCATTAAAAAAAGAAGAAGAAGAAGAAACACATCACTATTGGCCCAACCCCTCATTAGAGTATAATGCACAGGCCCTGGGCACACCCAGGGTAGAACAGCACCTTGGTCAGGTTTAACGCCTATCACACAAGCTCTGTGGGCACATTCAGCTCTCATTCTTCCTCAGCAAGCTATGCTGCTGTCAGTGGTGAGAGGTGACACAGAGGAGCCCTGGGGACGGAGACATGGACTCCCTGAAGGACCCCTATCCTGAGGGCCTTTGTTTACTGAAACTGCTCTGTTTAAACCTTGTCCTAATTCCTTCCGGCTAGCTTGCACAATGGTATTTGCTGTCTATTACTCTATTTTTACCTTGCTTTCTCCCTACAACAAAAATGCCCTGAGACAATATTCTACCCAGGGCCTAATCTAATAGCACATGGTAGGCCTTTGTGAAAATGTTGAGTGATACTTGAATTTTGGACTTCTGTAGAAGGAACTTCATGACTGTTCTCGGCCAACTGATTCTACTCCCATTCTCATGAGAAATACAACAACCCTTCTGTGGCTGTCAGTGGTCCTTCCATCCTTCATGCTCAGATTCTCCACAATCGAATTTAAAATGCTTTCATTTCCAACAATAATCCTATGCTTGTGTGTCATCTGTATAACGATATGCTGCTATTGAAGATAGAAAAGAATAAAGAAAAAGATAAAAAGCTGTGTGTTCACACTACCCAACATGACTCAAAACATTTCCATTACAACTGAAGCTCCAAACTTCACCCACCTACTTGTTCCCTGCAGAGAAACTTACATTCTAACTGGGCTGAATTTGTGCCAGTCAGTCTGTCTGAGGACTGCCATCAGTGTGTCCTGCCAACCGGGGTAAGATCTGTGTTCTCAGCCTCAGTTCCACCCCCACACTGCACCTGCTCTCTGTCCCAGTTTCTCTATCTGTCAAATGGTCATAATAATACCTGTCTCTTCCCTGTTTCTGAGCGTGCAGATGAATGAGATAAATACGAAGTGCTTAGAGCATCAGGGAAGAGAGGCATCAGGTCATCCCAAGGAGAGGGAGTCCACATGCCCAACCCCAGCAAAGCCAGCCATTGCAGGCTTCACATCCCTGAGGAGTAGCAGCTGAACATTCTTGCCTTCCTGTGCCCAGGGCCCCATGCCAACCTGGGCACACCACTGGCCAGTCCTGCTATCTCCATTGGAGACCTCCATCGATGCACCAGGACAGTGGGGCTGAGGCAGGGGACAGCCAACATCACCCTCTGGCCACCAGGGACTCTTTTTATCCACAGAGTAAGCAGCTTCTCACTAGGCCCTTCTGGTCTCCCTTCCTGCTTTTCTGTGAGCCAGGGCCATGCTGCCCACACAGCAAGCCCCTCAGCCATGGTAAAGATCACAGAGAAATACAAAGAAGGAAGGTCAGTTTGTTGACATCCTCAACAGTACACTGCTCCCAAAAGCAGTGGGGTGGCTGTAACTGTGCTGAGTAAGCAGGCCAGTGAGGTCTACTAGGTTAAGACTCCCAGGACCCAAGGAGAGAAAGAAGGCTGAAAATCACAGAGTGGACAAAATAAATAAAGGAAAAGCAGATAATTCCCACCTGAGGCTATCTGACAGAGAGCATCCATGTAGAGATCAGATAGGGAGAAGCAGAGTGGGGCCTGGGTGGCCCTGAGGCTGGAGCAGGGCTGTGATGGAGGAAGGACACAGAGGCCACAGGCTGACATTGGCCTAAGATACCATCATTGGATCAAACCAGTGGAGGCCTCCAAAGCCATGTGATGGTGTGGTTACAGAAAGTGGCAAGCTTGGTAGGTAAAAGAGTTTACTAATGCAGATATTATCCACAGTGGAGAAGTGACTGTCATCAGAAACGATCCCCCATGTGCTGAGTGCTTTCGGCCTGCTGAGCAGAGAGGTAACTCAACATGCTGAGGCTGCAGACAAGCAAGCAGGGAGTGACTGGAAGTCCCTCCTGACTATCCTCCTTCTCAAGACTCACTGCTGACTCCAGGCACCCATCCTGTAGCTAGTGTCAACACAGTTATGGAGGTAAACAGTGCCTCAAAAATATCCCAAAGAGGGCGTCTAGAAGACTGGCCACCTCCCAGGAGTATTTGATGGGAGGCTTGGATCTCCAAGCTAGGATATCAGAAGTTGTGCAGATAAGAACACAGAAGGTCTAGCCCATAAAGCAGAGTCATTGTGATGAACTTCCCTGGTGGAGGAGAAAGAGTCAAAGAGCTGAGTGATGACCTTGCCATTTACTATCTGCATGACCTTAAGTGAGTAATTTCATCTCTCTGGTCCTCTGTTTCCTTATTTTTCATATGATAGGATTAAATAATAGTAGTCCTCCCTTTTCCACAAGAGGATACGTTCCAAGACCTGCAGTGGATACCTGAAACAATAGAACCAAACCATATACATATGGGTTTTTTTCTTTGCAAATACATATCTATGATAAAGTTTAATTTTAGTTAGGCACAGGAAGAGATTGGCAGCAATAACCAATAATAAAAGAGAACTAAAAATAAATTAGAATGAGTTATGTGATTGTTTCTCTCTCTCTCTCTCTGTCTCTCTGTCTCTCTGACATTGTAACATACTCACCCTTCTCGTGATGACATGAAATGATGCAGGGCCTATGTGATGAAATGTAGTGAGGTGAATGACATCTACCTTGTGACGTCATTAGACTGCTACTGACCTCTGAAAATACATCAGAAGATGGTCTATTTCATTTAGGAGCAGGGCATGCAAGATTCTATCACTCTACTCATCACAGCCCATAATTTTTAATTTTTTTTGGGGGGGGTCCGGTCGTGGAGCCTGAACTCTGGGCCTGGGCACTGTCCCTCAGCACTTCAGCTCAAGGCTAGGGCTCTACCACTTGAGCCACAGCGCCACTTCTGGCTTTTTTCTTTTTGCTTATGTGGTGCTGAGGAATCGAACCCAGGGCCTCAGGCATGCAAGACAAGCGCTCTACCACTGAGCCACCTTCCTAGCCCCACAGCCCATAATTTTTAACTTATTCATTATCTCTGGAAATTTCCTTTCAATAATTTTAGACCACAGTTGTCTGATCTAGGTAACTGAAACCATGAAAGGCAAAACCACAGGAAATGAACTATTATATCTCTAAGGTACTAGCATTGAAATCCTAGGGACAGCACCAAAGGACAGGGAAGGGACTGACATTGGAATATTCCTAACTGTAATGTTAAAGGCCACCTGGGAGGACTAGAGTGTAGAATTAGAACTTGAGTTTGGGAAGCATCAGAACAAAGTGCAAGCATCTCCGACCACCAGGAAACCTGCATCCCACAATCATGTAGCACCCCAACCTTATCACCCGTGGTCAAGTTGAACAACCCAATTCTGGGTCCAGGGCTTCTTTGGCTGTGTGACTTCAGGCAAGGCAGTTATTTTTTTACCCAGCCAGGTTCCTTGTTTCTAATCATCTTTTCCTCCTCCCTGCCCTGGGAAGGAGAAGCTATGAGAATTCACTGAGTAATGTCCACAAAGCACTTAGCTTGCAAGAGAAAAAGAGTCTCACCTACATAGAAGATGACGATGATTGTTGTGACAGCTGCTGGATTCTCTTAACACTCTCTTCTCCAGCCCTTCATTTGCTGCCGATGGAAATGAACCTGCAGTGAGTCATGACTGTCCTTTTCCTCAAGGTTTGGTTAAGAGTACTCAGCATCTTGTTTATATCTACTTGGCCAGCAATGGAGATATCAGAACAAGGCTAAGAAAACACGATGTCACACCTCCCTTACCACCTGATTCCACTTTACTTTTTCTCTACCAGACCATAATGTCCTAAGAGCCAGGATATCTGGGCTACCCTGCTGCACAAATGCAGGAGGTAGCATTTCACCATTTCCCAGCACTTGGTTGATATTCAATAGGTATGTGTTGAATAAATGAACGACACAGATTACCCAACCACTATTTAGAAGGAAATGGATATTACCGCATGCCACTATGTGCCTTGAGAAAATATTTTACATTCTTGGTTTCATTGATGCTTCTCAGCATTTCCATGGAATCAAACTTACCTTCCCATTTCATGGTTGGGCACACTGAGGCTCAAGCATTGCAGTAGGAAGTAAAACCAGGACTGTATGAGTGAGCTTCATTGACAATACCTTGAACACGAGAAGTAAGCAAACTCCTTGAACTAAGGTAAGCTATCCATCTTCAACAAGTGTCTGGGTTGGCCTAAAAGGGGAACAGTGTGGGAAAGGGATAGCCTATGACCAGTACAGAGGCCTTATCAAATCAGTCTCTTAAGTGACAAGTGCTGGTGAGTAAGAACCCAAGTTCTAATAAGGTCTCAGACCTTTCTGGAAAGCCAGTAAAACTGCCTTCCCTTCTCCTCTCTCCCTTCCTGCCTGTCTTTACCTCCACTACCCAGCCCAACCACATACAGAAACAAAACTTATCCTGCCTGCAAATACAAATACATAAACACCTCATATCTATTCTCCTTTACTGATAAAGCTCTTCAGCCTCTAGGAGACCGGTGAGAACCCACAAGCAAGATCAGGAGTTCATATGAATTACATAAAGAACATTAGTGTTCTTTACCTCAACATTTCCAAATCTCAAGAGTCTAGAGGCCTCATTTCTCCGTTCCCTGTCCAGGATCTTTTCCTAGAGTGAATGGGATTGGCATGGCTCCTCCAGCCACATTGGTTGGCCAGGTTCAACGCTTCAATTCCTAAGCCTGGTTGACCTTCGTTAGTCCTTTGATATAGGAACAATAATTTCCATAGTCTGATATGAGAAGGAACTCTGCTTTCAAATGCCTACAATGGGGCTTGTTTGAGTTGCAATCTTTAGGAAAAGCCACAGAGAGAAGTACATATTGACATAGGCCTTTAGCACCAGTAAAAGAATTTCTGACAGTTGAGAGGCACTTCCAGCTGAACGTATATCCTACAGTGTGGTGCCTCCCCTCTCCCGGGCCTGATAATGTCTGGGGCCCTGTAAGCCACATAGCTGCTCCTGACCTCCCTAACTGTTGTCTGGAGTCAGGTGACAGGGACGGACGAGTGAGCTCATAGAATTCCTCTTCTTCTTCCCACAGATTCGCCTTACTTGGATCTTCCCACCCCCACGAGATGAAGGATCTCCACTAGGAAAATTCCCCAGAACTTCACTTACAGAGATAAGACCTATGGCACTCAGAAGGTAGACGCAGGAAGTAGAGAGCAAGTGCAGCCTGGGCTTTGTAGTAAGTTCAAGACCAGCCCAGGGTATTTAGCAATACCTTATCCTAAGCAGAAGGAAAGGAAAAAAAGAAGGTCTATATAGCCTTGCTATGTAGCAAGACCTTATCCTAAATAGGAGGAAAGGAAGAAAAGAAAGAAGGAAGGGAAAGAGGAAGGGAAAAATAGAAGCAAAGTGAAATGAAAAGAATTTTATTTCAAGTTGAAATCCCGGCATCTGTGACTCACTTCTGTAATCCTAGCTACTGAGGAGGCTAAGATATGAGGATCACGGTTCAAAACCAGTCCTGGAAGGAAATTCCATGAGACCCTTTTCTCCAATTAGTCACTGAAAAGCTAGAAGTGGAGCTATGGTTCAAATAGTAGAGCTTTAACCTTGAACAAAAAAGCTCAGAGACAGCACAAAGGCCCTGAGGTCAAGTTTCCACAGTTAGCACGTGCGTGCACACACACATATATACGTAAAGTCTTCACTGACTAGAGAACTCAGGATCAGACTTGCCCTTACCATTTTGAGCCTCAATCCTAGCCCTCCCAAAACCTGCTATGTTAATTTGCTGTGACTGCCATTAGAAAATCTCAAAAAAACTAAAACTACTTGTCTGGCAGTTGTAAAGGCCCGAGGTCCAGAATCAAAAATGTCAGTAGATCTGGTTTCTCCTGAGGCTTCTTACAACCAGGCTGTTAGAAACAAGGCTGAGTCCAGCACCCTGTGTGAGACCCCAATGTGAGAATTCCAGGACTGTCTCAGACAGCCACATCCCACACACTGTTCTTTGCCCGAGCAGATCTGCCACATGCTGTCTATGTGAGCTTCTATAAGCCACATCAGGTGTCTGGGTCTTAGGGTCCTCTTCTATCAAACGAATATGCCAGGCCCAGTAGGGTGACACGGGCCAGTAATCCCTAGCTATTTAATGAGAGGTAGAGATCAGAAGGATTAAGGCAAAAACTTAGTGAGACACCATTTCAACAAACAAAGTCAGCATGGAGATTTACTTCTGCAATCCCAGCTACATACAGGGTATAGATCTGTCTGAAGCCAACGAAGGCACAACCAACATCCTATATATATATTAAGATGAAAAGTAAAAGGAGTTAGAGGCATGGCTAAAGTGGTAGAGCATTTGCCTAGCAAGCAGAAGACTTTGAACGTAAACCCTGGTATCATCCCCCAAAATTAGTATGGCAGACAAGATCAGCTCAAGGCCAACCCTATGCCCCATGGAGAACATATGAAGGGAAAAGCAAGATAATACAGGAGAAACAGTTTTGGATTCCAAGTGCTGCAGTGAATGACTAAACAAGAGCATTTCCTCTCCTATACCCTGAAAATCCACAGACCCTAAGAGTCCATTGATAAATAAAGGAAATGTTGTACATAGAGTACCTGGGACGTTAAGAATAAAGTCTCAATCAAACATCTCTTCCTAACTCACACTCCTCCCCTGTTTAGTTTTTGCTTTTCTAAGTGAGAAATTCAACTTCACTCTTCTTTATTGGAGGTATACACATACCATAAGATTTATATTTTTCAAATGTACAATGTAGTGTATTTTGTTATATTCACAGAGTTGTGCCTCTGCTGCCACTACCACTATTTCTGGTTCTCATCACACCTAAAAGCAAGCCTATACCAGTTAGCAGTCACTTCCCCGCTCCCACTCCCCAGCCCCCGACAACACAAATCCACTTTCTGTCTACTATTCTCATCTCACAAATAGAAGTAATCTATATGGTGTCTTTGGGGAACAACTTCCTTCACTTAGCATGTTTCCAAGCATTAGCTATGCTGGGCCTTATTCCTTTATTATGTTTTGGTTATCCATTCATTAGGTGATAGACATTTTTAACTACTATGAATAAACTTTCTATGAACATTCACAGATTTCTGTGGGGCATGTTTGTTTGTTTTTCCCTCCAAAGTATACCTAGGAGTGCTACTGATGGCCATAGAGAAATTCTGTGATTAGCTTTGCAAGGAACTACCAAGTTTTGTTTGTATGTACATATGTGTGTATGTGTGTATTTTTGTGCCAGTGTATTTTTGTGTCTTGAACTCATGGCCTGGGACTTCTTTTGCTCAAGGCTAACACTCTACCACTTGAGCCACAACTCCACTACTGGCTTCTTCTTGAGTGGTTTATTAGAGATAAAAGTCTCATAGACTTTCATGCCCAGGCTGGCTTTGAACCATGATTCTCAGATCTCAGCCTCCTGAGTAGCTAGGATTATAGGTGTGAGCCACTGGAGCCTGACTGCCAAACTGTTTTCTAAAACATCACTCTACAACTCCTCCAATCAGATATGAGGGTCCCTTTGGATTGTCACTGTCTTCGGTGTGAAGTACACTTATCTCATTGTGGTTTGGAGTACACAAATCTTAGTTGATTGTTTGGTGTATTTTCGTCTTAAAGTCATTGCATCTATCACTAATCTCCTACTCAAAGTAACAACTATTCGATACGCTCATATACTAGTTTTCCTGTTCTTGAACCTCACACTGGTAGGATCATAGAGTGTTGTGTTATGCTATTAGTTGGTCCAGTTGTTTGTTCTTTTTTAATCCTATGTAGTACCATCTATTTATTTGTCCTTTTTTAGGTAGATATTTGTGTTGGTCTAATTTGGAGTTATTTTAAATAAAACTGTAAAAAGCATTCTGATATGTTTCTTTTGAAAGATATATAAACTCACTCTTCTTGGCCTCTATCTAGGAGTAGGATTGCTGGATCTGTAGCTTTAGAAGAGATTTCCAGTTTTCCAGAGTTGTTGAGCCAGTTTACACCCTATATAAGCAGTACATGAACATTCTGATTTTCTCTACATTTTCTCCCACACGTGAAAAATGTCAATCTTTCAAAACTTTTTTTTTAAGTTAAAATTTATTTGTATCTCAGTGTGGTTTTGCTTTGTATCTCTTTTGTTTTGTTTTTATAGTGCTGGGGATAGAACTGAGGGCCGAGCACTTGCTAGGCAAGAACTCCAACACTGAACTCTACCCCCAGCCCTGAGGGTGGTTTTAAGTTTTCTTGGTAAATAGTGGAGTTGAATTGCTTTGCTCCCTGCCTTTAGTCTGAACCTGAGCTACAGAGATCTGATAGTCAACCGTTTCCTGGGTGGTTGCTAGGAGAGCTAGGCCCCAGGAGGCCTCACTAAGCAGAGTGTGGTCTTTATATCCCTCAGTCCCTTGATCCTTGATCACACTCTGATCACTGATTGGCACTAATGTGGAATCATTAAGTCTGGGTTTATTTATTCATTTTCAAAGTGTCAATGATTTACTCTCAAATCCTAAAACTCCCCTTACAACACATCTTTGCTCAAAGACAGAAGAAAGAATACTCTTAAAGTAATTAAAAATTAAGCAATAACAACAACAACAGTCAGGCAACTTTCAAGGCAAAGCCTTGACTATGTTTAAATAAAGGAACTTCCTACCTAAAAGTTAAAGTCAGAACTAGGCGCTGATGTCTCACACCTATAACCCTAGCTACTTAGGAAGCTGAGATCTAAGAATCGCAGTTCAAAGCCAGCCCAAGCAGAAAAATTTGTGAGACTCTGATCTCCAATTAAATACCCAAAAAGCTGGAATTGGAGCTGTGGCTCAAATGGTAGAGCACTAGTCTGAGCAAAAAAAAAATCTTCAGGAGAACACCCAGACCCCAATTTAAGCCCCAGGACTGGCACAAAAAAAAAAAAAAAGGTAAAGTCAGATGAAATTATAACCTAATATTTAGTGGATATTTAAGTTAATGTTTTCTTGATTATTTAGTTTATTTCTTTATGATCACTTAATGGAAGGGTCAATTAAAAGAGGATGAGTTACATTTCACAAAAAGTGTGTTCTCTCCTCCAGCTGGCAGAGGTGATTTGACAAGTAAGGTTGCAGGCGATCCCTGGGGTGATCAATGGGTCAGGTCTCTGGCAGGACAGGGAACAGTGGGGTCTGGGAGCTAAGGCCATTAGTGGAAGGACAATGAGGTTCAGGACTACAGAAGCCGCATCCACTGTTCAAGACCACAGTAGAATGAAAGTTCCTAGGACCTTTGAGTGGAGAAATTTTAGACATTGGATGTAAGGCAAGATACATACTTCCCAGCTTTCCATTCTAGGCTTCATGCAACAGGACTCAACACCCAACACTGAACCCCTATTACCTCTGCCCAGTAAATATCACTAAGGTGTAGCTATTTCTTGTTAAGACATTGGTGCAAAGGAGTAAACCCCAGGTTAGAACAAACAACAAAAGTCATCCTGCAACCCTAATCAAATACGAAAACGATTTTCAAGGTGGAAAATTTATTCTGAAGAGGGAACTGGAAAATTACAAATATAGAATCTCTAATCTTAGAGCTGGAAGGGACCTTTGCCGGTCATCAGTTGAACCCTATGTCTACATCTGGAATTTACATTACAACATCCCTGCTGTCCTTTGCGAGGACAATCCTGAGACTGTGCTCTCTCTCTCAGCACCTCTAAGGAAGTTTTCCATTCATTGTTGGATAATGGTTACACAATTCTTATGTGGAACCCCATGCTCCTTCTGGAAACTTCCACCCTCACTCATAGTTTGGATAAGTCTACACCCTCTCCTCCATGCTCTTTCCTTCATGTTCTCTCTAATGCTGTAAACCTGATTCCTTTTGAGTCTTCTTCCCCCAGACTAAACATTCAAAGACTAAACTATCCCTTAGCTTTTTCATTCAAGGCTAGCACTTTACTTGAGCTACACGCCCACTTCTAGCTTTTTGCTGGTTAACTGGAAATAAAAGTCTCAAGGATCTGTCGGCCTGGATGAGCAACTGCGATCCTCAGATCTCAGCCTCCTGAGTAGCTAGCTAGGATTATAGTGAATCACTAGTGCTTTGTTTCTTTCTCTTTTTTTGAAAAACAGATCCAATCTCACCTGAGATGTAGTAGAGACGTTGCTGCTCCCTCAGTGGAAACATTCCAAAGCACACATTTTGTAATAGGAAGACTTGATTTTTTTTAAGTTTTTTTTAAATAACTTCATGTATTTTTAACAAATAAAAGTAACACTACTGACTCCAGTCTAGAATGAACCTGAGCAGTTTTTTGTTTTGTTTTTCTGTTTCTAGGAGAGAGCCAAGTAATACAGCTACATAGTCTAACTTATTTTTTGTCACCCATGAGGACTGCAGAATAGTTGCTTCAGGGAGTGTCCTTTGTCCTGTTTCTAGCCATCTGGGCAAAATGGTCCAAATCAACACAGGCGTGGAAAATGACACAGGCACTTCATGCAGGAGATGGTCAGGAAGGATTTATGCTAGTCTTACCTGCTATGCTGGGAAGCTAGCTGCTTGACCACCCATGCCCTACAGCTTGGTGCCCAGTAATGCAAGCATGTGCAAAGTAGTAGACACACACAAGCACAAGTATACATACTATCACTTCCTCAGTATATTCAGCTTTCCATCAGGAGCAGGAAATATAAAGCAAGTCTTCTTCAAAAGAAGAACCCTGGCTCTGAACGATTTTATGGTAGAGGTAATTGTGAGCAGCCAGCAAAACAAGACAAAGGTCTTATTTGGTTTATCAAACCCAGGTTAACGCCCATTGTTCAATCAGCCAAGCAGTGTTAATCAGTACCCAGACCTTTGAGTGGAATCTCTACTAAATAAATCTGTGAAGATATTCTTGCTTCATAATAGCACAACTTACTATTTCTGATAGAGAGGCAAAAACTCACTAAAGTTAAGGCATAACTTTTCTTTGCCTATATAACACAGTAAGGTCTATCTCAGACATGTAAGCAACTTTTAATTCTTTGAAGGGGAGTCGAAAACATGCTAAAACTGGTTTTTGAAAACCAAAAAAAAGGCTAAATGGGGCTTTCTAGAAAGAAAGCATTATGCATAGAAGTACAAACAATTCATTTTTATATTTCCATGCAAACATACAAAGGGGAGAATTGCATGGTTTGCAAATCAAACTTGCTTTTTGTAAAAAAATAAAATCATACATGAGCATTTGAGAACACAGAGAATTCTCATTACAACACCCAGGAGAATGGTTATGAAATACCAATAATGGTTGATAAGTGCTCAGCCTATTCGATGAAACACATAGTAGACCTTTGATCCAAAGGCCCACTGAGGTTAGAAGATTACTGTCAGTGTGATAAAAAGCTGTGGGCACCTCTCTGAGAAGGAGGAAGGACATCAGGGAGCCAGGGGTCTCCTTGGCTGAGTATGGTCTCTGAGAAAGCTCAGCCGTGAGCAGGGGGAACCAGAAATGACCAACTGTTGTTTTGAAAAGGGCTTTCCTTGATCTTCCTGGGTTATCATCCAACCCATTCTACAGGCCTCTCATCCGTCCTCCTAATTGTCAAAACAAAGCTGTGGGAGAGGATTTCTCAGGAATGCCTGATGCTCTATTTCATAGGGAAGATGACCCTCCAAGGAGCCGGCAAGAAATGAAGAAGCAGATTTCTTCTGATGCAGGGTTACTCCCCTCAACGGGAGGGGTTAACTTCTTAATAGATTAGCACACAATGAAACGGATTTTCCTAATCTCAGCCTCCAGATTTAGGAGTTGTGTGACTCTCCATAGCCTCATCTGTGAAGTGGGACTAGAACTTGCCTTGGAATTATATACATTGATCAAGAAGTGTTGGACCCAACTTGCGAAATTGTAACCCCTCTGTACAACTACTTAATGATAACTTTTTTTAAAATTCTCTTTAATACATACATAGAAGTGTAATGGCTGGATCATATACAATTCTCTTTGACCTTTTGAAGACTTGACAACTTGCTTGCTAAAATGATTGCAGAATTATACAAATCAATCCACTATCTGGAGTATATCAATTTCTCCACAAATGCATTACTATATTTTTTTTCTTTTTTTTAAAATTTTTATTTTTGTGAACATACTGTACAGAGGGGTTACAATTACATGGGCAAGATATTAAGTACATTTCTTATCAAGCATTGCAGCCTCCTCCTTTGTTTACCCTTCACATCCCTTCCCAGCCTCTCCTCCCACCCTCCCACCCAATCCCCTCTCCCCCCCCTGCACCAAAGTTGTAAAGTTTAATGATAACTTTTTTAAAAAGGAAAAGAAAAAGAAAAGTAGAATTAGTTCAAGACCAAGCAGTGGTATCTCATGCCTATAATCCTAGCTACTCGAGTCTGAGATCACCAGGATCATGATTTGAAGCCAGCCTAAGCAGAAAAGTCCATATCCAAATTAATCAGCAAACAGCTAAGCTAGAGGTGTGGCTCAAGTAGTAGAGTGCCAGCTGAGCAAGCAAGCTGAGCAAGGGTGAGGCCCTGAGTTCAAACTCTAGTGAAGCCAAAAATGTCATTAATTCAATGAAGTTCAAATTTCATCTTAGTATGGGATACATGGCATCCTGGCGACAGTAGCTATTGTTATGTAAACCACATGTATAATCTCACTGCTGATTCATTCAGGGATTTGATACAGAAGAGTCATTATAAAAATCAATTCTTGTGCAGGTAGGCAATGCTGGCCTTCAGAGCATAGAGAAGCATCTTAGTAATAAAGTGCAGAACTCCAATGACTCTTCCTTCTGCAAATCTGAACATGTTCTATTCCCATAAGACATAACTACTAAATGTCATATATAACATAATGGGAAAGGCCTTGAATTCCAGGTTAGCATCATTACTATCTCATCATGTAACCATGGTAACATTACACAGCCAGCACAGGAATTTAGGCTGATTTTGAATTCATGAGCTCCAGTGATCCTTCCACCCAAGCCTTCCAAGTATGTAAACGTAACTGTGCTTTCTGTGGATAAGACTTCCCTGGTAACTAGCTATTTTAGCTTCTGTAACTCTGTTTCTGCTGTTTTCTGAACAATGCTTTCCCTAACCCACTGAGCCATCACCAACCTTTGTTCTATTTCCCAGCCCCCTCCCCACCAAAACCTTGGGGGGGGGGGGATTTAAATTTAAGGTGCGAATTTCTTGTAACAATCTCCCTTTCCCTGCCCTAGCCAAAAATGCTTAAAGGCCAAGGTGGACTGGCACTCAGGGCCGGTTTCCTGGGATCCCGACTCCAGGTACGGTCCTGGCCTGTCAGTACTTTTCGCTCAATAAAATCTTTTATATTTTCACTGTGGACTGAGTGGTCTCACTGCACATCTTCCCTAAAGCACCACAGCTCCATTTCCAGCTTTTCTTATTTTCCCAGTTAATTGGAGATGAGTCTCACAGACTTTCCTGTCCTGGATTGGCTTCAGACTGCGATCCTCAGATCTCAGCCTTGTGACTAGCTAGGATTTCAGGCAAGAGCTACCTACACCTGGCAGACCTACTTGCACTATTTCTTTTTTCTTTTATCAGTTGCAGGGCTTGAACTCAGGACCTGGGCACTGTCCCTGAGCCTCTTTGTACTCAAGGTCTACCTTTTGAGCCACAGCACCACTTGCAGTTTTTGAGTGGTTAATTGGAGATAAGAGTTTCACAGGGACTTTTCTACTCAGACTGACTTCAAACGGCAATCCTCAGATCTCAGCCTCCTGAGTAGCTAGAATTTCAAGCATGAGCCACCAGCTGCGCCTGGCTAGACCTTGCACTTTTGAAAAGTAAATCACTTTCAAAAAACTGTTTTTGTTTTTAACTTAGAGAACTGTATTACATAAAGAATGAGAAATCATAATTCTGCCAGGTGTGATGGTACTCACCTGTAATCACAACACTCAGGAAGCTAAGGTAGTCAGATAACAAGTTTGAGGCCAGCCTGAACTATATAACAGGCCCTGCCTCAACAAAACATCATAATTCTACCTTCCTATCACAACCACCATCTCCATTGTGTTTCCTCAGCAGTGAAAGCATCACTGAGAGCACATTATGATTTTTCTCTCCCTCTTCCTTCTTCCATTTTCTCAAGTACTTGCCAGCTTGATAGTAGAGTAATACACATACACACAAACTCACACACACACACACACATATACACACATACACATCAAGAAAGGCAAAAATATATGGTCTTCAAGGATTCTATCAAATGAGCCTATCTGACCATTTGGCCTTTACTAACCTTATACATGCTCAAATGGAACTTGGTTTTCTTCTAATATGTGTATTTTTAGGGAGAGACCTGGACAGCCTGAGTCCTACCTTACCAACATTTAATCACCTTGGATATTCACATCTGGATTAATAGAGCTTTTGGATGTTATCCACCCAGAAGTCCAAAACGATGGGAGTGGTGCATAAAGCAGGCGTGGAAATGTTGTCTGATGTCTTAGCACATTCCTGCTCTGGAGGCCAAACACTGAACCTGGACCTGCACAGAACCAAAGAGAAAATAAAGCTACAGAACTACACCATGTGGAAGGAGAGGTGTGGTTCAAGTGGTAAAGTGCCAGCCCTAAATATCTAAAACCAAGCATGAGGGTGAGGCCCTGAGTTCAAGCCCCAGTGCTGCTGTACTGGCACCGAAACAAACAACAACACACACACACACACACACAGAGAGAAAGGGGGGAAGAGGATGGGAAGCAGGGAGGGAGGATGGGAGGGAAGGAGGGAGGGAGTGAAGAAGAGAGAAAGAGAAAGAGAAAACACATTCTGAAATATATGGGAAAGGACACTTAGGAAAAGCAAAGACAAACCACCACAACACTATTTCATACAGAAGATAACATACCTTGAAACTCTGCCCCAAGAAGTACTTCACACTAGCAGAAATTACCAATCGATTTTAAAAGGCTTGGGTGGGGGTAGCGGAAGAAGGTAGGATTGCCAATAAAAGCTAGGACACCCTGTTACGTTTTAATGTCAGATAAATAACAAGTAATTTTTATCATGTAATTTTTACACTAAAGAAAAACTGCTCTTCCAGGGATCACTTAAGGCTTCATCCAGTCTATAGGCACCAGGTGGGCTCTGAGCAATACCAGAGCACTCCTTATATTTTGGTGAATGAACACCGGAATCAAACCACACTCCCTTTAACAGCCCCCTCCACCCACCCCATCCCTCCCCCACCCCCCTGCAGCATTTTAACATTCATTTTCCTTATAAAGTCTCTTTAGCTCTCCTCCACCCTGCAACTGCACCCAAGGGCCTCATGAGTGAACAGGGATGGAGACTGCTCCTCAGCCTGCCTGCTCCTCCAGAGAAGGCAGCCCTGCCCCAGTGTGGCCAAGTGTTTCTTGCCTCCCTCTGCATATTCTGGTGACTTCCATCACATCAGGGGCAAAGTTTTCCTGTGGTGGTTCCAGGTGAGCAGTCATCTCCTTTGACTGTGTGACTATGGGCTTATGGGTAAGCAGGACGTGATCTGGGTACACACTGACTCTAGCCCTCATGAGTTTAGGCATCAGATAAGCATTTGGTCCTGTCCAGGAAGTAGCTGAACCATGAAATCAGATAAGGGGAGGAAGTGGGTCCACGGGAGGGCTCCTCACAATCGAGTGTGCAAGGAAAGGGAGAGAGAGAAGAGCGCCAGTTAATGTGGATAGAGGAAGGCGAGGTGGACAGGCCCCCAGGCTTGAGAGCATGCCATTTGGTGTCAGCCAAAGTCTATTGAATCCATCCATCCATTTTTAGGACTAAGGTGTCCTAGGAATGTTTGTGATTCCCTAGGACTTAATATTTAATCCCCCAGTTGTAAACATATCCATGTATGGACTAAAATACATCAGTTAGCACAATGATTTCAGAAAATTTCCACTGATGGTCATCATAATGGACATAAAATGGTGAGATTTTTAAACACCCAGGCACTTCTTAAAAGTCTCACTTGTTATCCAGGTGCAAATGGCTCATGCACAGACACTGACAGGCAATGGTGGCTATAATCCTAGCTACTCAGGAAGCTGAGATTGGCAGATTACAGTTTGAAGACAGCCCAGGCAGGAAAGCCCTGAGACTTTTCACTCCAATTAACCAGCAAAAAAAACTGGAGCTATGGCTCCATGGGTAGAGCACCAGCCTTGAGTTAAAAAGCTTAGGGACAGTACCCAGGAGCTGAGTTCAAGTATCAGTACCAGCACACATACATACATATACACACATACACACACACACACACACACACACAAGCCAACTTTTTATTCCCTTGGGTGCCTACTCATAGTAGCAAATACTATTTGAATATCTGAAATGAAGAAGTGATTGAGTGAAAGCTGTATGAAATAGAACCTGAAAACAGTAAACAAGCCATTGTGAGAAAAGCCCCAGTGCAGACACAGCTTTACCACAGTCTTGTGACCAGGATCCGTCACTTAAACTCCATGACCTTCAGCTTCTGCGGCTATAGATGGAAATAATCTCCTGCTTTAATAAGCACTTTGAAGAAGCCAGGGTGATTTCATATCTGAAAGTGCTTTTGTGACTGACAATAGGCTGCTGTATAGATCTAAGATAATCTGAAAGGATTCCAACCCCAGTTCTCTCGACCCTCAGCTATGTGATCTTGCTCAAGCTGGTTGACCTCTCCAGACCTCCATTTTCTCATTTATACAATGGAAATAATCATCAGG
The DNA here is from genome assembly GCF_019054845.1 of Dipodomys spectabilis. NCBI lineage: Eukaryota > Metazoa > Chordata > Mammalia > Rodentia > Heteromyidae > Dipodomys > Dipodomys spectabilis. The sequence continues at coordinate 24,345,708 of NW_024870834.1, read as the reverse complement.
CCACCTTGGATGAGTTGCCATAAAACTTACATGAGGCCACATACCCTCAGAGAGTGGGTTCATGTCTCTTCTCTGGGAAGCTATTCTCTGTGTTTTTTCCAAATGGTTTGTTAGGCTGCATTGCTTGCACTTGTTTCTCTGCCAACGCACCAGGGGGGAAGTAAATTAATTAGGTGATAAACCAGCCCTTGATCTTCCTATGATTATTACTAGTTTATGACAATTATTAAAGCAGGTGGCTGTTTGGTTGGCCATAGGTCACGCACACAGAACAGCTGCAGTGGCACCTTAGGGCTGTTTCCTTATCAGAGACCTACCATCCAGGTGTTTCCTCATCTTGGGATACGCCTTCTAGGTTTCCTCAAATTGTGTCTTTCAGATGATAACCAATCAGATTTGGTGTGTGTGAGGCAAGGACTTCAGCCATCCTCTCAGGAAAGCACAGTGACCCCCCTCCCCCCCCCCCCCACACACACGTCCTCAGAAAAAAAAACCAGGAACACAGTTCATTGTCTCCAAAACCCTGGCTAACCCAGATAACTTTGCTTTGGTTTGGATTTGGTGTCTGATTGTTGAAGTTACTTAAAACTCATGAACAGTGTGCTAATTTATATATTGCTCATCTCTCCTCTCATCAACACTGGCTCTTCTGTCCCCTTGGGTGGATACCACAGTTTGAAGGGCAATGAAGGATGTCCATCTGACGGTGCCAGGTCAGGTGCTCCCCACGAGATAAGATCTCAGAGTGGGTCTCAGCAAGAGTCTATACACCTCTGTGTTCCTGACATGCTTGGACCTCTCACCTCCAAGTCCTGGGACAAAGTCTCCTCCTTGTTTTCCCGCTTGTTTTCCTGAGGCTAAATGCCTGTGCTCATGTGCTCATGAAGGGGCCAGATTTTAAACTCCTCTCACAAAGCCTAGTGCTTGAGACAAAGTCAGCCCAGGTTCTGCACTTGATCCATATTTCAGCAGTTTCCTTGCTCCATATTAAAAATAGCTTTGTCTGGTCCACAGAGCTCAGACCAGGAGACAGGCGCCTGCTGCTGTAATCTCAGCTTCACAAATAGCTCTTGATGGACTGGAGCCTCCCTCAACACCTCCAGGGGCTCCAGCAACAACACCGGCCTCTGCCTAGTTGCCTCTAAAGGTAGGCATAACTCTCCCAGGCTGGCTGTGAAGTCAGGGTGGGGCCTATACATGCCCATTCCTACCATGGACCATCAGATGCTTCAGAACTGAGAAGCATCCTTCGCATTTAGGCTATTCTGTGTTTCCCAGGCCAGAACCTACACAAACTTCCCTTGAGACTTAAAACCCAGCCCTGGTAAATAGGCCACCCCTCCCCCCTTCCTCCCTCTTTTCCCCCCTCTGCCAATCCCCCACCCTCGTTTCCATCTCCCTTCCTCCCCCAAGCCCATCTTGTACTCTGTGAAAAACCATAGACCTTTTGGTTGCCAAGGGAACCAAGCCTTTTATTCCATCCCAGTGACTGGCTGGTTGAGCTAAGGAGTAGGGCAACAACTGGTGCCCAGGCTTTTAGAAATCCTCACAACCAGTCACCCTCCCCAACCCCCACTTTCTCCCCAATGAGAGGAGTGGGCTGCACCCCTGTTGCCTTTTCACCCAAACCCAGCTGTGTGGGAGGGAACCCTTGGGCTCTCTGGAGTTTCCTGGCTGTGGCTTGGGGAGATCAGAGCTCCCCAAGTCCTCCTCTGGGCCTGGCCCTTTCCAGAGGACAATAGCCTCCCGGCAAGGGAAAATTCCATCGCCCAGGGTTCAAGTCTCCAAGGAGTTGCTGGGGCCTCTGTTTAGCCTGGAGTGGGCTCTGAGGAGCCGCTGCAGCTGCCTGGCTAGTTTTCCCCCACTCACTGTCTTACGTTTAACCCCCGAGCTGCCAAGGACCACCTTGCTCCAAGCCAGTGCCTGGGAACTCAAGAGAGGGAAGAAATAAAGCTTTGTTCCATTTGGCGAACTAATTAGGAAACACGAGCAGTGTAGCCAGCAGGGAGTGGGACTTCTACCCCTCACTATACACACACCTTCATCTAACCAGGGCCACTGTGGATGCTCTCAGGCTGCAGCTGAGCCCAGGGGCTGGAGGAAACCCCAGTGCTGCATTGAAGCCCCCAGTGCAGAGGAGAGCCATTTTCTGAGCTTAAGGTATTCAATAAATAAGATGATGGGGGCTGCAAATTTCTACTCCTCCCCCCCCCCCACCAACCCCCATTTCCAATTCCCAGACCAAAGCCTGCTTTTCTCTCCCTGCTGTTTCTTCCCTGATTTGCATAAAGAATTCTGGAACAAAATAAGACACATGAAAATCAAGGTATTATGTTTTAAAATACTTGGCTGATAAACAGGAAATACTTAGCAATCCCACTTATAAGTTTATTCCCTCAATTGTTTTCAACTCAGGAATTTAGCTTCATTGCAAATCATCTAAAAAAAATTTTTTTTAAATTGAGTTTCCTGGCATTTGCTTTACAATCAGAGAGATTCCAAGTAGAGATTCACAAAGTATGGAAGGATTATTTTGATCATCCTGCCAGGAATAGAGCACATTTCTAAGAAGTCATCAATACCCTCTACTTGCGGCAAAGCCAACTAACTCTGCCCACTGCCCACTCAGTACATTTAAATGAGAACTGCTTGTCTATTCACCAAGAACACTTGAGAAAAGAAAGTGTTCTTGCAGTTGGGTACCAGGAGTTCATTCCCATAACCACAAACTGCTTGGGAAGCTGAGATTGGGAGGACAGAGGTTCAAGGTCAACCTGGGCAAAAAAAAAAAAATTCACAATCCCATCTCAACCAATAACTGGACATGGCAGTACACACCTGTCACCCTAGCTACATGGAAGACCAAGAGAGAAAAGGATCATGGTTCCAGCGAAGACCAGGCCCCAACTCAACTAAAAGAAGCTGGGCATCTGTCACCCTAGCAACAAAAGAAAGAAGAAAAAAAAAGTAGAAGGCGTATACTTCCAGACAGAAAGTGAGACCCTATCTCAAAATTAACCAGTGGTCTCAAAAATCACCAGATCAAAAATAGCCCTCAAAAAGGGGGGTGAGGCTGGAGGTGTGGTTCCAGGGTAGATCACCTTTTTTTTTTTTTTTTTTGTCCGTCGTGGGGCTTGAACTCTGGGCCTGGGCGCTGTCCCTCAGCTCTTCAGCTCAAAGCGAGCGCTCTACCACTTGAGCTACAGCACCACTTCCGGTTTTCTGGTGGTTTATTGGAGATAGGAGTCTCACAGTCTTTCCTGCCCGGGCTGGCTTTGAACCGCGATCCTCAGATCTCAGCCTCCTGAGTAGCTAGGATTACAGGCGTGAGCCACCAGCGCCCGGCTGGTAGATCACCTTTTTAGCAAATGAGAGGCCCAAACTTCCAATCCCAGTACTCCCCTCCCCAACAAAAGAAAGTATTCCTGCATAGCAGAAGTAGTACAAATGTTGTCTCTACAACAGGACATACCTGGTTCACGAACAAACCGAGATGTGCAGGCTGTCAGGGAACTGATACCGAGCCCAAAGGTTTATGCTGGTACTGGAAGAATGCAGGTTGGAGCATAATGCAGGGCTGAACGCAATAAATAAAAACAGGTATAATGGAAGGGCTAACTCTGTTGACTTTTGTTTTTTTATTTTAGTTTTTAAATTTTTATTGTAAAGGTGATGTACAGAGGGGTTACAGTTGTATAACTCAGGTAATGAGTACATTCCTTTTTGAACAGTGTTACCCTCTCCCTCATTTTCTCCCAGTTATTTTTCCTCCTGATCTCTCTCACCCCATGTTGTATAGTTTATTTCCAACACAGTGTCTAGTGAGTGTCACTGCTGAATTAGTTCACCCTTTGTCCCACCATTTCTTTTTTTTGGGGGGGGGGGTGGTCTGGTCATGGGGCCTGAACTCTGGGCCTGGGCGCTGTCCCTCAGCTCTTCAGCTCAAGGCTAGCGCTCTACCACTTGAGCCACAGCACCACTTCCAGCTTTTTTCTTTTTGCTTATGTGGTGCTAAGGAAGCGAACCCAAGGCCTCATGCATGCAAGGCAAGCGCTCTACCACTGAGCCACCTTCCCAGCCCCTGTCCCACCCCTGTTGACTTCTTCATGCATGCAGTCGTGGCTCTGGTTCATGCCCTAATGTGTCCAGCACTACAGTGTCCAGTCTTCCTCTGCAATGGCAATCTGCATTTTCAGGAAGCTGTTAGGTAGGATGAGGCAATGTGAAGCTCAGAAGTACCCACATGCCTTTTGGGAATGGGAATAATCTCTTCCCCCCAACCCAGGAATTTCCCACAAAGGCACTGAGAATTAGAGCAGCAGATGGAAGGGGGAGTTAAGCTGGCACTTAGCATCCTTGAACCTGGCAGTGGCTTCTACTCTCATCATCACACACTGCCTCTCTACAGAACATCTGGTCAAAGCCTATGGAGCCCAAGCTCCTGCTCCCCATCCAGCTCTCAGTATTGGACAATAAAAACACACCCTAGGAGGGTAGAGGAAGGGCCCTGCCCACAGCCCCAAGACAGGCTTCCTGCTTCGTATCCTATCTGAAGAGACACCCTTTACCTATCAGTATTGATTCTGCACTGGATCATCTCTATTATTTTCTCTGGGCTCTTATAAGAAGAGCTGGGTGTTGGGAAACTAGCCAGGGTTAAGGTAGAGCTTCAATGTAGCCATTTTCACAGCCCCAGCGAAGCCCATGGTTGGTGCCAGATTCTGGCGGAGTTGAATAGAATGGAGGAAAGCTCACCAACTCACCAGAATAATAATAGCCAACACAGACAGTGCCTTTACACACCAAGACTGTTGTAAGGGTTTTATCTATATTCAATTCTTTTTTGTTTCAAATCAAGTGCTTCGAAGGGCAGCAACCATTGCCTTCAAGTGGGACCACAGTCAGGAATCCTGGCATTAATTTGTCCACGGTTCTGACCTGGCAACATGATGTCCACAGTTGAGCTTGATTTGGCTTAGAGCCTCCAAGAAGAAAGATATAGGGATCCCTCTTGATCTGGCTAATATAGCTTGGGAGCCACAGACAACCCAGATTTCCTTTCTGGCTCAGCCTTCTGGGTACCAAGCATCACCAACTGTTTCAACCCCAGATCTCTCAGTGCCTGCCGTGTCTTCAGATTCCATGAATGGAAACATCAGTCTGCATGAGAATTGGCCCCCAGACTAAGCAAATCTGACAAACAACTACTCACTACACACATGAGCGTTGGTATGCACATTCCAGTGTTTTGGCAAATATGTGCTGTTTTGAAACATGTTGGGGCCATGAGTAAGTCTGGGGGATGGGACATGAGTTTTTTTTCCAGCTAATGAAGCGAGCTTCATGGAGGAAGAAGGCTCTTACTCACATTTCCTGTTTCACACTGACCTTTTAAAAGGAAACCCACATGTCAACCTGTGCTAAGGCTTGCTTACAAAATCTACCCACCGGTATATTAAAGATGATCTAAATAAAGACCAAAGCAGGCCCCTACTTAACCTGAATCAGTGGAAATAATAAGATCACTGAGAAGGACTGACAGATGAAGATAAGGAGACATGGTGGTGTTGTTCCATAAACTACAAAAGACAGTGACATGTAAGAGGCTGAAATGATTATCAAACAGGAACCCAAGCCAAAAGGCAGAAAGAAACCATGCCACAATCTCACCAATGGTCTCTTGGTCTCCTGTGCACTTAGGGCTTACCCTTTAGTTGTAACACAGAGGCCCTAAAATTTAAGAGAGATGGTTGAAGTGATTTCAAGAGAAGTCATGATGACCAGTTGTAAAACTAACAGGATTCAATCGAGACTCCTCCTCTCCCTCCCCTTCCCCTGTCCCCTCCCCAAGCCTGCAGAGGAGACCAAGATAAAACTTTTTAATTGGCTAGGAATGATTTTGATGGAGGGCAACAGAGATAATTGTCTATATCAACTGACCACAGAAGGATGGTCCCAACAAGTGCAAATACTCAGAATATCTTTTTTTTTTTTCCTCCCAGTCCTGGGGTTTGAACTCAGGGCCTAGGTGCTGTCTCTGAGCCTCTCTGTGCTCAAGGCTAGTGCTCTACCATTTGAACCACAATGTCACTTCTGGCATATTCTGAGTCATTTATTGGAGATAAGAGTCTCCCGGACTTTGCCCAGGCTGGCTTTGAACTGTAATCCTCAGATCTCAGCCACTTGGCCACAGGCAGCTCGGGATATCTTAGAGAGACAAAAAACGGTGATGTGGATGCAGCTAAAGAACAGAGCAGAGGGGACCAAGGCCACAGTCAGCCTCACCTTCAAAAAGAGAACTGGGCCTCAGGTGGCAGAGCCTAGGTCCTGACCACCCAAGTAGACCAATTACCTCATAAGTACCCTGCTTACCTATCTCATATTGTGACACCACAATTTCCCAATAATCCTTCCATTCTCATTCTTATTGCTATGGTTGTTACTTCCCATAAATCTCTCATTAAAGAGACATGAGCCCTGCAACCCACTTCCAGACACATTTTCATAGAAGTTGGCATTGACCCATCTTCATATTAATGGTGGAAGAACAAGATAATTTCCCAGTTGTCATTGGTTATGGAATAAACTACCTCAAACTTGGTGCTATAAAATGCTAACCATCTTCTGCTTACAGATTCTTGAGTCAGGAACTTGGATAGAGCTAAGCAGGGATGACTCCTCTCCCTTCACAGGTCTTGGGCTTCAGCTAGGAGAAGTAGATGTCAGGGATGGACAGGATGAGCTGAACAGTAGAGTCTGAATTTACCTACAGGCTCCTCAAGGCTAGTACTTGCATTTGAACAAATCAGAGGCTAGGCTGTGCTGTGCTGGGCCAGGCTGGGCTGGAATTGGTCTGCATAGAACTGACTACCTCTGGCCTCTCCAACTTGGGCTTCTATGGCATCACAGCATACTTCCTCAAGTGAGCATTTTGAAAATCTAAGTGGAGCCGGGCACCAGTGGTTCACATCTGTAATCTTAGCTACTCAGGAGGCTGAGATCTGAGGATCATGGTTCAAAGCCAGCCCACGAAAACCAAGTCCAGGAGACTTTTATCTCCAATAACCTATTTAGAAAAGGCTGAAAGTGGCACTGTGGCTCAAGTGAGCACAAAGAAGCTCTGGGACAGCACTCAGGATCTGAGTTCAAGCCCCAGGACTGGCAAAAAAGCAAAAAACAAAACCTCTTGGTAGAATCTGTATTGACCAAGCTTCAATAGTCAGACCAGACCACTTTCTTCATATCCTACTGATCAAAGCAGTCCCAAGAACAGCCCGTTCAAAAAGAGAGGTATAGTATAGCCAGGCACCGGTGGCTCACGCCTGTAATCCAAGCTTCTCAGAAGGCTGAGATCTGAGGATCATGGTTCAAAGCCAGCCCAGACAGGAAAGTTCGTGAGAGATAAAGATCTCCAACAAACCACCAGAAAACTGGAAGTGGCGCTGTGGCTCAAATGGTAGAGCACTAGCTTTGAGTTGAAGAGCTAGGGGACAATGCCAGGCACAGAGTTCAAGGCCCTTGACACACACACACAAAAAAAATACAGGTATAAATCCCACCTATGGCAATGTCCAATAATTTTAGAACTGCCAAGTGGCACTAGAAGCCTATGTCTAAATGTAGAATCACTTGGAGTTGACCATCCCTCTAGCTGATTAATTACTCATGACAATAAGAAATCAGGAAAAGCAATTGTGAGAAGTTTCTGACACTCCTGTGGGCCTGACAAACATAAGATCTATATTCAAGCAGAGATTCCAGATAGATACCTAGTCTCCCAAAGAAGACAAAAGCCCAGTTATCACACCTGGAAGATACCTGAAGTCAGACTAACAGCATGTGACGTGAAATGATTGCCCCGCTCGGGCTGAACACCTCAGCCCTTCTTCCTGAGACTGCACGAGAGTTTCACAAATGATTTTGCAGAAAGTACAAGAAATGAATACTGCACCTACAGCCTACTCCTAACCTGCCAAGTCAAACCTTGCCTTTCAAGTACACATCTTTAATTATCTCAACTGCCATTTTTCCAGCAATGAATGTGGATCTGACCAGATTGGAAAAGGGGCTAGGAAGGAACAAATAGAGGGAAACAGGATAAAACAAACGAGGAGCCTTGAGAAATGTTTGTTTGTTTATTTGTTTTTTACATCCCCTAAAGGTGCTAGAAAGGAAGTGGGTGATCCAACCAGCAGCAGCCTCGTATCAGCTCTTCAAGGTGCCCATTCCTTTCAGAAGGCAAAACATTTGCATTGGTCTGGCATCACTTGAAACTGCCCTTATAGAAGAGGAGGAGGAGCTCAGAAATAGTCTGGGAAATCATGTGGAGATAAAATTGAGATTTGGGAAGAGGTGAAGTTTTTCCTATGGGAGCTGGGTGCAGTAACCCAGGGCATTATGAACTTCCAGGTCTCTGGCTCACGTGACCCTGAGGAAGACCAGAGCTGAATGATGCTTCCATTGAGATCATCCAGTTCAACCATCACGTTTTAGAGATCAGGAAACTCTGGTTGAATCTATCTGTGCCAACTAATTGTCCATGAGATGCCCTTCATTTCCTGGCCTTCACTGCAATTAAGAAGGGGTCATATGGGACTGGGAAGGTGGCTCAGTGGTAGAGCTCTTGCCTTGCATGCATGAGGCCCTGGGTTCGACTCAGCACCACATAAGCAAAAAGAAAAAAGCCAGAAGTGGTGCTGTGGGTCAAGTGGTAGAGCGCTAGCCTTGAGCCGGACCCAAAAAAAAAAGGGGAGGGGGAGGGTCATCTGAATGATTCTGGCCAATGGCTTGTAAGTAACATGTGTTACTTCTGGGCCCAAAAGGTTAAGAGATGATATACCTCCTCTACTGTCTTATCCCTCAACACTCAGAATGGCATGGATACCAGATGGAAAAGGTTCTGTCCATCCTTATCATGGAAAGAAAGATTAGTTGTTTAAGTTACTAAAACTTGGGACTTCTTTATCACTGCAACATGGGTTTGCTTAGCTTGACTCACAGGGAAATCAAAGCCTAGAGAGTAGAAGTATAGGTATACATGGCCCTGGCTAATATCAGATCTCTCTCCATCAGGAAGGCAGAATAGAAGCTGGTAAGAAGGAGGATTTCTTGATCTCTGGAGAGATAAGCAGGTATTGATCCTCTCAACATCATTCTTTGTAATTGACACAACCTATTCGTGACTCAGTCTTGTTAATCCTTCCTACAATGGTGACAAGTCCACCTTTATCCCCTCTTATCATGATTCAAGAGACGTGTCCAAAGCCATATGAGTGAGAAGTGAGCCAAGACTAGTATCTAGTGCTCTCTTACACACTGCCTGATTGCCCATGTTTTTAAAAATACTGAAATATTTTAAAAAAGATTATAACTCTCATTTTTTCCTCCATGCTCCAAAAAGCATACTATTTGGTATAGGCTTACTTTTTCCCCCATTGGTTTATTTTTATAGGATGTTTATTTCAAAATTTAAAATTTGCCTTGAGAAGTTTCCAGTAACTCTAGAGATAATTGGGGGTACCAAGGTATTATGAAACCAGGGCTAGAAAATCCCACCTCAAAGGTTCCTGGCTGAAAGAGTTCCCTTGGCTGGTCTACACAAAGGTACAGCTAGCTATATGCGTCCAAATCAGACTGGCAAATTAAGAAGTTGTATTGAACCACATCAAAGCAAGATTTCTTCAAAAAAAATCCAAATCACATGCAAGTTCCTCTTCAGGCCATACAGAGTGGGCGAAGGGGATCTTCTATGGCTGCGGCTGCTTCCTCTTTCAATAGAAAGGGGAATGGCTGCCAGCCTGCCGGGCTGCTTACATCTAAGAGCACATGACAAATTCAAGCCAGAGTTGCAGATGCAGGATTTCTCGGGCCCTATGATATCCAAATTGTGGTCTCTCTCCAAAAAGTTCAAACTCTCTTGAAAAAGTCCAAACTTGGTGGTCTCTAGCTCTGGCTATTCATCTGATCTGGGATATATGATGCTCCCCTGCCCTCCCCTGCCTGTCAAACACCTGGACAGGTAAGTAGCCCTAAGGTCCTATGTCTTCCAGCTCCTTCCTCCTGGCGTTTCCACAGTCTGACTTCCATCTTCACCTTGATTCTGAAGCTGCTCCACCAAGGACGTCACCGAAATGCCATTCCCTAGCAGGTTTTACATGTCAGGTTATTTGCATTTTATCCCATCTCAGTTTTCTCATCTGTAGAATAAGAATGATAATGATTCCTGTCTCATAAGGTCATTGTGAGAATTAAATGAAATATTGTTGGGAAAGCCCTTGCCAAGCGCCTGATTCACATGGTCTATGGTGTGATAAATACAGAGTAGCAAACCTACATCTCAAATCCTGGGCTCCATAAATCAGAATTTTTCTTATTCTTAGGGTTCTGCTATTACACACACTTGTGACATTGCAACCAACAAAAGCATCTATCCAATCAGGTCACATTTGCTCCCAAAAGATTTGGCTCCAAATTAATACAAAGGGAGGAAGGAAGGAAGGAAGGAAGGAAGGAAGGAAGGAAGGAAGGAAGGAAGGAAGGAAGGAAGGAAGGAAGGAAGGAAGGGAAGAAGGGAGGGAGGAACCTTTTTTTCTGAGCTCTTTGGATTTCAGACTTACACAGGTAAGAAGTTGTAAGCTTGTGTTAGTGTCATTTTTACACAACTAGATTTTTCTGTCACCTAGAAATTAATATGTGTTCCACAGTTCCCTCTTAGGAAGCTTTAACCTCTAAAACTCTCTCCCTGACATACTTTGACTTTGTCCTGACATATGTTATGAAGTTCATGTGCCAGTTCTACAAGGGCAGGGAGGACTAGCATCTTCTCTTTTCTGGCCTCCTTAGTGACAAGTATAAAGCTGTGTATATACTAGGTGCTTAATAACTGCTCCTCCCCTCTCCAAACAAATTCTGCTGACTAGTGTGTAAGCCTCCTAGTTTGGATGTGCCAAAGGAAACCATGGGGTTTCTGAGTTCACCTAAACCTAATCGTTAGTCTATCCCCTTGGTGATATGCATTTTGTTTTGCCTCTAAGACTCAGTTTTGCATCTGTAAAACAAACATAGAAACTCATGTTGCAGGGGCTTTCCCTCAAGCAACCATATATGTAAAGTACCTTTCACAGGGACTTACTAGGGGAATGGTAGCACTTATTTCACAAGATCACAGTGATGATCACATGAATCCACGTTTATAGGGAGCTTCAAGATGGCCCTAGCACGATGTATGTGCTCAGTGCATCTTTCCTGTGCTGTATTTGAAGGCAAATAATTTTTCCTCTTTTTATTGTGGCTTAAAAAAAAGCTACATCAAATTGGCTATTTCTCCTCTCTGAGTTCTCACTGGCAGTAATCACACTTATTCTTGTATATAAACTTCACCATTATCCATCTCCAGAACCTTTCCATCCTCTCCAAATGAAATTCTAGATTATTTAATTACAGCTTCTCATCCTCTTTCCACAGCATCTGGTGACCCTAACCTACTTTCTGTCTCTGTGAATTAGACTGCTCTAGATATTTGATATAAGTGGGATCATATAGCATTTTTCTCTCATGACTGTCTTATGTCACTTTGCATAATGTCCTGAAGCTTCATCCATACGTCAGAATTGCCTTCTTTTTTCAGGCTGAATGATATTCTGTTGTATGGATATACCACATTTCACATATTCATTCATCCATCCATTGGTGGGTTGTTGGGTCGCGTCTACCTTTTGTCTATTATGAATATTGCTGCTATGAACATGGATATACCAATACCCATCTGCATTACCATCAAATTGGAGTGTGGGACATATACCTAGGAATTGCTAGATCATCTGATAATTCTGTTGATTTGAGGAACTGCCACTCTTTCCTGCATCTGTTTCAAAACATTTTTTCTTATTTCTGCACTCATTCGTTCATTCATTCAACAAATAGGTGTTAGCTGGTATAGGTACCAGGCTAGGTTCTGAGAAAGGTCAGATAACACAGCACACCGTAGACCACAAGGACTAACAAGAGTTTCAAATGTACACCTTGAGCTTCTCCACCACTTTGCCATTCTGTTTATCTCAGCACTGCCCTCACCTTACCTGATAATTCCTCTGTATTCCTGATGGGGTTGTCCATCAAGATGGCGATTCTTTTCCAGCATCATCCCATTTCATAGTTTCCTCTCCTGTAATGATTCTAATACTTGCTACTCCTGCAGGTTTAACTAAGTCCTTTCTCAGCTGAGCACTGGTGGTACACACAGGTGTAATGCTAGGTACTCAAGAGAACTGAGATTTGAGCATTGAGGTTCAAAGCCAGCCCAGATAGGAAAGTTTGTGAGACTCTTACAATTAGCTAGTCAAACATTGGAAATGGAGCTGTGGCTCAATGATAGAACACTAATGTTGAACCCTGAGTTCAAGCCTCAATTCCAACACACACACACACACACACACACACACACACACACACACACACACACACAGAGTTCCTTCTCTGACTCCTTTCACACATGCCTTTTTACCTCTTTTTGAATTTTTTTAAACCAAATCATTTCTGAAGCTTCAGAAGTGGTTGTCTATTATTAAACTCTTACTATTGAAGAGTTTTCAACCTCCCTTCCACGACATTGGTCTTTCTCTCTGTCTGGTTCTCCAGGTAACATCCTGGGCATCCTCACATTCCTCTATCTATGCATCTCCCCAGCAACCCTGGAATCCCTGATGCACCCCACCTTCCTTCAAATAGATCAAAAGTTGAATTTTCCACCCAAATATATAAAACCCAAGTGATAATCTTTTGTGAAGCTTCTCCACCCTGGAGCTTCAGATACTCTCAACTGTACAAAATCAAGTTGCCTTTGACAGATTCTGCATGGGGATCCTTACCTGTTGAAGATGAGTCTAAAAGAAAATGAACTCCTAGAAGGCCTCCCAACATGCTTCATAGACAATGGCAGGGGCCTACTTCAGTGTTCTGTGGGCAGCTGAGCCCTTTCTCCCTTGCCTTCTCATGGGCTCCTTTCTGCAGGGAGTCTTGGGGCAGAATGAGCTCAGTCTCTGGGCTGGCAAGGTGGGGTGGCCTTCCTCTTCTCTGCCATTGCAGAGGTTGACCTGAGATATGCTTCCTACTTCCAGTCCTTGTGCCATGATGAATGGATGGATTCCCTTCTGATGTCCCCTGAAGATCAGCTCACATCAAAACATCTCGTTTGCGAAATCACAAATTAGATCAGCAGGGAACTTCTGTTTCCCATCACCACTACCACTCAGTTCTCCCAGCTCTCCTGTAGATTTCTCAACCCAGAACGCATTGGCAATTTGCGCTCAATCAACCTGAAACATTAGCATATCTAAAACTCACATTTAGTTTTCTTTAACCTTGAAAAAAAAAACAAATTACAATAAAATTTACAATAAGTTGGAGAAATAAGATATTGCCCATATAGAACAAAGTTCTCCTGGAAGAGAGAGGGAAGATATATTTTTTTTTAACTTTTTTTAAAAATGAGATCGTGACTAATGAAGTACCCAGGACTATGGTAAACTAGTTGTCTTACACCTCTGATGTTTCTGCCTCATTTACCTAATTCTTTTTGGGTAACCAGAGGAATTTTTCCCTAATGGGAAATCCCCTGGTTTTGCATGCAAAGCTCTCCATATTTAGTTCCTTCTCTCTTTTTTGTGTTTATGTATTTATCTGCCAGTCTCAGCCAGGCTAAGAGATTTTTGAAGTGCTGAGACAGAATAGGTGGTATCTATTATGGGTTATATATTTATGATGTTTAAACTTTGGAGGATGGGGGGGAGGTAAACCACCCCAGAGCCCTTATTGGCCAGCTTTGTGCATTAGAAATTGTGAAAGATAAATTTTGATTTAACATGTCCTGGGTTCACATCTGTCCTGTTAGTTAAATTAGTTGGTATTCCTTCCATTACTTGGCAGGAAGAATCCTCAGGTCATGTCCTGAAAGCCCCTGGACTCTGGAAAAGCAGGAACCTTTGAGAAATCTGTTGATGAAGATAACCAGCTCAGAGCTCCACAGGAAGAGAGCCAAACCCCTGCTCACAGCCTGCACCATCAGCAAAGACTGAGACACCTGGGGGACAGATGCCCGGAGATGCCCTTCAGCTCTGGCAGTGTTTAGGAAAAATACCACCAAGCAAGAGGCTCGAGACACAGCAAGTGGAAAGGCAAACCATCAGGGTATGGAGGTAATGTGTGGATCCCATGGTCTATCCTACCTCAGTCCTCCTCTCTAAAGCCTCCTTCATTGGACCTTGGATCCCATCCCCTGGTATAACTCAAGGATTCTCTCTCTCTCTCTCTCTCTCTCTCTCTCTCCCTCCCTCCCTCCCTCCCCCCTGCTTTCTTCCTCCCTCCACACCTGGTTAGCTCCCTCTTCCCCCCACAGCACTCTCAACAACAACAATTCCTGCAAACATGTATCACTACCTCTCATCCTAAAAAACAAAAACCCCTTGTGTCTAGGTCAGCCTTAGCCTAGCATCCTATTTTTCTTCTTCCTTTTAGAGTAAAATTCCTCAAATGAATTGTTACCTAGCCAGGTGCCAGTGGCTCATGTCTGTACTTGTAGCTACTCAGAAAATCTGAGAATCCTGGTTCAAAGCCAGCCCTGGGCAGGAAAGTCTGTGAGACTCTTATCTCCAATGAACCAACCAGAAGTGGAGGCTCTGTGGCCCAAGTGGTAGAATGCCAATGAGAAAGGTAAGGAACTTTGCCTAGGGCCTGAATTCAAGCCCCAGTATGGATATCAAAAAAAAAAAAAAAGGAATTATTATCAGTCACATATCCTCTTCTCCCAATTTTTCTTGAACCCTTCATAAATGGGCCTTCCTATCACCACTTTTGTCAAAGGCCACCTTGATGCCCGCTGGTCAGTTCTTGGCCAGTCTTCCTCCTCCTCATGACCTGTCAGCACCATTTGTCTAGGTGGTTGTTCATTCTTTCTGTCCTTTCCAACACCCTAGCCTTGGATTCTTAGTCCTGACTACTACATTCATTGTCTACTTGACCAGGTTGTCCCAAAGCAGGAGCATCCCAGGGCTGCATCCTGGGGCCTCACTCTTTACCTGGCCATTCTCACTCCTTGAGATGTCCCCTCCAATCCTACTTCAACTATATCATGAGTCTGCATCCTGGCTATCAGTGGTCCTAGCTGGATGGCCTGAAACAAGCCATTCCCCTCTCTGTGCCTGCATTTTATCACTATAAAAGGAGGGCCTATCCACTTGTGGGCATCCACCCAGAACACTACAAGTCAGGATACGGTAAAGACGCTTGCACATCCATGTTCATTGCTGCACTATTCACAACAGCCAAGTTATGGAAACAGCTCAGGTGCCCTACAATAGATAAGTAGATTTTTTAAATGTTACATATACACCATGGAATTTTACTCATTTATTAGAAAGAATATTACGTCATTTGCAGAAAAGTGGATGGACCTAAAACAATTCATAATAAGTGAGGTAAGCTAAGCTCAGACAGACAAACAGCATATATTTTCTCTCATATATGGAAGCTAGATCAAAATATAACTGGACATCATAACTAATACCCGGCTTTATGCATTTACACAGAAACAAACAGACTAAAGGATACACTTAGGAGAGGAACCCAAAGGGGTAACTCCTCTGAACATCTAAAGTACCATTTATCAAAACAAATTCAGGAAATGAATTTTTTTTTGTTAGTAGTGTTGTTTGTTTTTATTTATTGTGCTGTTGTGGTTATCTTTATCTTTTTAGGAGAGCAAGAGAGGAATGGAGGAAGGAAGGGTGAAGAGTATTCAATATACAGTATTTTTAAAAATGAATTATGCAACTTGTGGGCAAGGACAGGAGGGGGAATGTGGGAAAGTAAGAGTGACAATCCAAGCAGTACTCATTACCTGACTTACAGAATTGAAACCCCTTTGTATAACCCTATAATAATAACTTTTTTTTGTCAGTCATGGGGCTTGAACTCTGGACTTGGGCACTCTCCCTCAGCTCTTCAGCTCAAGGTGAACGCTCTACCACTTGAGCCACAGCACCACTTCCAGTTTTCTGGTGGTTTATTGGAGATAAGAGTCTTACAGACTTTCCTGCTGGGGCTGGCTTTGAACCTGGATCCTCAGATCTTAGCCTCCTGAGTAGCGAGGATTACAGGCTTGAGCCACTGGCGCCCGGATTTCAATAATTTTTTTTATTGTGAAAATCCTTTACAGAGGGGTTACAATTACATGGGCAAGATAATGAGTACATTTCTTATCAAACATTGTAGCTTCCTCCTTTGTTTCCCCTTCCCATCCCTTCCCATCCTCCCCCCACCACCCCACCACCCAATCCTCCTCCCCCTCCCATCAAAGTTGTAAAGTTCGTTTTTCCACATAACGACTTGTACATCTCATTGTTGCAATGGGTCCACTTGTATCCCTATTTAACTTATTTGTTTTTTCCCTTCCCCTCCACAAATTATACCAACCTCAAATACAGTGAAAGCAGGGGTTATACCATGGGGGAGGGACATAAAATAATAATTTTTTAAAGGAGTTTATCAATAGTTATAGGATTGTGGTGAAGATTTAACAAGTGAGTACTTAAAACACTAAAACTGTGGCTAGAGGTATAGTAAATAAATGTCCTTCCCTACTCCTCACCTGGCCAATCTTACCACACCCTTTAGGCCAGGCTGTGGATGACTTCCAAGTTTCCACGGTATCTTTTCCTCCTTTAGTCAGCCACCCTGAGGACTGTGAGAACTGCTGTTGAGTGCATCCGTGGTGGCTATCAGCTCATACAAATCATGTACAAGGCCTACCCTCAGCTCACAGGGATGGGGGAGGGGAGGCCTCCGTGGATAGTCAGTGGATGAATGCACAATGGGACCATGAATGGATGGGCTCTCTGTGGTGGCCCTGGGGGGCTTAACTGAGGAAGTTGCTGCCATAGATCTTGGCCAAGACATCCTGGAGAGCGTGGGTCACTGAGGATGCCATTAAACTCACATCACCTACAATTACCACAAAGGCCTCTTTGTCCCTCTGTGCCCATTCCTGTGCCCGGGAGGACAGGTATTACCCTGTAGCTGTGAGTGGTGCACCACAGACATCTGATTGATATCCAGTGACCGAATAAAGCCCCAGGCTCACCTGCAAGATGGGAGACCAAGGTGTCTGCTCACACCCAGGCCTGAAACTCAGTGACCGACTATCGTTCTTGAAATGACCTTACTCTGCCAAGCCTGACCACAGAAGTAGTGAGTGAAATAGCCTGGACTGCAGGCAGTTAGCCTGGGTTTGACTCCTGGATCTGTCCTCAGTCACCTGGGCAGCAGGGGTTAGAAATGATTCTTCCATAGTAAATGATATTGCTTCTAGGGCTGAAGGAGGGGACAGTGGGAGAGGGTGCGGTACGTAGCACATAGTTGAATGCAAGATTTTTCCATAAGTCATGGCAGAAATGAAGAGGCTCCAGGTAGGAGTAAAGCTTGTGCCTTTGTCCCATTTGACCTTACGTAGGATAAACTCAAGCATAATTCTATTCAACTCAACTCAATGAAAACCTATTTATAGTTACACAAAGTTGTATTGCCTATTTATAGTTATGCAGCTATTTAAATTTACTGTGGGCACAGAGATGTCCTGCAGCCTAAAAAAGAAGGTAGTCACATTCCGAGTCCCACCTTCTTGTTTTGCTAGAAGTTTGTATTTAAAGTGACAAATACTTTTTTTTCTTTATGCCAGTCCTGGGGCTTGAACTCAGGGCTAGAGCACTGTCCTTGAGGATTTTTGCTCCAGGTTATAGCACTCCAGGTTGTGGTTTTTTGCTGGGTAATTAGAGATCAGAGCCTTATGGATTTTCCTGCTTGGACTGGCTGGGACCATGATCCTCAGATCTCTGCCTCCTGAATTTGGGGCATGAGCCATTAGGACTGAGCTCAAATAATTTCTTCAAGTCTTTAAAACCCTACACTGTACACTCTGGGATCACAGGAGACAAGCTTCTGATAAGGGCATGACTCACTAGCACCCAGCAGAATGCCTTCTATCTTAACAATGACTAAGCCAAGGGGCACTGGTGGCTCACGCCTTTAATCTTATCTACTCAGGAGGCTGAGGTCTGAGGCTCAGTTCAAAGCTAGCCCTGGCAATAAAGTTCATGAGACTCTTATCCCCAATTAACCACCAGAAAACCAGAAGTGGCACTGTGGCTCAAGCGGTACAGTACTAGCCTTGAGCTGAAGAGCTGAGGGAGAGCGCCTAGAGTTCAAGCCCCACTACAAAAACAAAAAAAAATGACTAAGGGGGCTTGAACATGCTTCTAATAATTCTAGAAAGTATTCAATGTCTGTAGGTGCAGTTGTATGTGACGAGAGCATTTCCAGAGGGTTTGGGGTCCATCTGAAGATGAAGCCCCAGAGTTGCTTTGTCAGATTTCCTCCATCTGCTCTGAGATAAAAATGAAACCTTTCAACATGGAATCCCAAGAAAGAGTATAACCAATCAAATGCTCTTTAATTTTCTCCAAGAACAATATCTGTTTTAAATTATGGGCTTATGGGGGGGGGGTCAGGGGTTTCATGACAAAAAGTATACTTTTAGAAGTCTTGGAAAATAGAGAAAAAAGAAGAAAATCACCATAAACCTACCATCCTGAGACCACTTCTGTTTACACTTTTGTATATTTTTGCTTTGTTTTGCATAGCTGTATTTCATAACTGGATACTGAGTTATATATACAATCTTGCATACTTTTTTATTTATATAGCATTCCTCCATATTGTCCTAATCTTTCTATAAACATCCTTTTAAATGACTGCACAATCTCATCAAGTTGATGGGCTTTCTCAAATGTCAAGCTCCAGGACAACTTCAGTAGCGTCCACGGGGTATGTTAAAAATGCAATACCGATTCTGGCCCTCTTCCCAGTCCCATTAAATCAAAGCCTCTAGGGGTGGAGACTGGAAATGTTCATTTCAATAAGTTTCTCAAGCAACTCAGGAACCTGCAAACGGATTGAAACCACTAACATCAGCGTATAATTATCGTTGTCTGTGTGTGTGTGTGTGTGTGTGTGTGTGTGTGTGTGTGTGTGTGTGCGTATGTATGCACACATGTGCTGATACTAGGGCTTGAATTCAGGGCCTAAGTATTGTCCCTTTTTCCACTCAACACTGGCACTCTACCACTTGAGCCACAATTCCACTTCCAGCTTTTTGCTGGTTAATTTGGCAATAAGAGTCCTCCAGTTAGAGGACTAAGCATATGCCATCGGCGCCTGGCTTAACCATGGTTTTATATAACCTGTCTACAAATACTGGCCATTACTGTCATTTCCAGTGTTCCTTTCCATAAACAACTATGTAAAGGACATCTTTGTACATGAAAAGCAGTTTGCAAATTTTGCAGCATTTCCATAGAATGGTCTTCCAGAAGTGAAAGATAATTCCATATTCAAGGTGCAAACCTTTTAAAGATGCTTAAGAAATATACAATACAGCTGTGCTCACATTTAAGCACATAAGCCTACAAGGTTTGGGAGAGATGTATGTTCCAAATTACTTATCTGTATTTCTAGTTTATACTACCTCTGATTTTCCAGTTCTCTTTTCAACATCATTGCATCTTTACTACCAGTTGGTCACATAAAGCAGAAATGAGGAAGATGACCAATCAAATGTCCTTCATCGATACAAGTTCCTTTGGCCTACCCATGCAGAACCAGGACACCAGATAACCAGCAACAGCCTGAGGTTTCCAGACACTAACAAGAACTCCAAAGGATCCCAGCAAGCACCCTAAGGTACCCCTTTCCCACATAAATCATCAAAGAGGGAGGGTACCCTTTGGTTCAAGGTGATGGTGATATCACCTTGGATGTGCCTGTAGATGAGGGCTGGGCTCATCCCCCTAAGAAGAGGAACTGTCTTTTTCAAGAACAGGGAGAGACTGCATGAGAGGATTTAAGGTCTGAATAAGGAAAATCGGTTCGCAGAGCCATAAGGTACTCAGGCCAGGGCAGCTTCCGTGCAACTGAAATTTATGAGCTGCTAAGGCGTCAGGGAGAGCCATGGAGTGGAATGTCAAGTGAATAGCAAACACTCTGTTCTTGAGTTCCAAGTTGAAATGACATGATACAGAACCACCAGGAACCTAAAGTAGCCTGCTCCATCCAAGACATCCAGAACCCATCCATTCTTGAGCATTTATACAGAATTTACTAATTCAATTCCCAAGCCAAGCCTATGAGGTAGCATTATTTGTACTCTCCAACTGAGGAAAATGAGGCACAAAGAAATTAACCAACTTGTTCAAAAACCACACAGCTAACAAGTAAGAAAGGCAATATTTAAATCTAAGCAGTCTGGCTCTGGAATCCATGTCATTTAGTCTTGGAAGGAAGGACTGAGACACATGGGAATATTCATATAGGAGAAGAAAGATCAGTGGGTTAAGCCAAGGCGAGAGTCAACAAAGTGGCTTTCATAGCAGGGAAACGCTGCCATCCTCACACACCAGCATATATAAGACAAGTCAGGTTACTCTCTACTGTTTGCAGCATTTCAATACCAGTCTTCCTATTGTGGAAGGACAGCTGGGTACAGGCAGGGGGTAGCCAAGTGTCCTGGGTCTTCAAGAAGTAACATGGCAGATGAGCCCCATGAATGTGCATGCTTCAGAGGAACATATTAACTGGCAGGGCCTGAGGCCTATCTATTGGCCAGTGTGGCCTCTTCACAGCATTTTCAAAGCTACATCCATCAGCTGATGTTCCCAGACAGCACAGGGGACCTATTTAGTGACCCTGCCTGTGGCTCTGGACTGTGATGCCTGAACTCCTACAGCACCCTCTCTGGTATAGTAACTCCTCTCATGAGGGAACATCTCATTGGGCATGAAGGATTCAGACTCCACCAACCGAATCCATCATCTCTTGCCTCCAAGGCCTTCTTCCACTGCTGCAACTAATTATTTGTGTTGTAAACTCCATGTGGAAACAATCTCCAGGATTTCCCATCAAACCTGGCCGCCTGGCTGGCAGCTCCTACCATGCACTGAAGCAAAAGGGCCTCCCCCTTCTACACAAACACACTAAGTTAATAATAACACTGGCCACGTTTGACAGCCACATTTCCTAATTAATTCTCATTTGTTCCTTCTGTTAGGAAGGGGGCGGGACTTTTCCAACTTACAGATGAACAGAGGTTCCAAGCCATCTCTCTTAAGGTAGCACCAAGAAGTTATTAGAGTTTTGTTGGGAGCTATCCTCTCCAACCCTACATTGCTGATCTGGTATTCCTTCCTAGTTTGTGTGTGTGTGTGTGTGTGAGAGAGAGAGAGAGAGAGAGAGGGAAGGAGAGAGAGAGTGTGTATAGTTGGACTTGAATTCAGAGTCTTGTGTTCTTGCTTAGCTTTTTCACTCAAGGTTGGAACTCTACTACTTGAGCCACATCTTCACTTCTGGCTTTTGCTGATTATTTGGAGATAATGTCTGCCTGGGGTTGACTTTGAACAATGATCCTCAGATCTCAGCCTCCTAAGTAGCTCTGATTATAGAAATGAGCCATGACTACCTAGCCAGCCCCTACCTAGTCTTAACCAAAGTTTTCTAAAAGCCTTGTTTGGAAGGGAAAAATTTCCTAGGATCTCCTCCTGTCACTCCAGGGTGGTGACTCGTCCCTGCCCCGTGACAGGTGTATGTGGCTCCTCACAACCACCCCTTCTGTTCACCTGCCTGTGCAAATGTACTTGAGGATCTTAGCCATCATTCCATCTTCCTGCTGCCCAAATGAGCAACCACGACTCTGAGAGATTGAATGACACATTCAAGTTCACAGGCTCGGAAGTTGTAAGACCACAGCCTATTGTCTGCAGCCTCGCCCATCACCGGGGATGACTGTTAAGAAATAAGTTCCAGGTGTTGTAACCAGCAGTTTCCAGGAGAATCAGGAGAATAGAGGACTCCTGACCACAGACCCCGCCCTCTCTGCACACACCTGTCTCCAAAGGCCTCTGGGCTCTAGGCATTACAGAGCTGGACTGTTTGTGGGCTCAGGGAGAAGGAGAGCCAATCCCTCTTGGGAATTCACTCCTACTTGGAAACTACTATTCCTGTAATTCAAATAAATGTACTCAAAGAACACTGTTGTCTGGGCCAGACACTCCTGGCCTGATGTCATCAACAAAATCATTGAATCCTCGCTTGAGGAACCTTCATCCCAAGCTCTTTACCTAATCTTGGCATCTCGAGGTGAGGGAAATTCATTGAGATGTTCCCTGTTCTCTTAACCTCTATCTTATTTGTAACTTCTATTGAGCATTTTCTACATGTCAGCTGTTCCCAAAGTGTGTGGGGGGGTGGGGGTGGGGGTGCAAACATTAACATTTTTATTTCTTGCAACAGTCCTATAGAAAATGTTTTCTTGTTATGGTTCTGGTTTTACACGTGGGGAACTGAGGCACCAAGCACTTTTATGCCTCTCAAATGAGCCATAGGAGGTAACTTTCATAAGCTCCCCACCTATCCTTCCAATACAGTGTGTTAAATGCTCCATCACATTGTTTTTAACAGTTAATGGCGTTTGGGCCTGATGACAGTCACGTGTCATGTTCTGAGAAGATTCAAAGCTCAGATGCAGAAAACAACATCCTCATCAATAAAATACACTGGCTACTGGTCAAGGGGCATCTGCTGACTCCAAAAGCTGAGGACCCTAAGTTTCTGAGATCATACTTGGAAAAAAAAAAAAAAAGTAAGCTTAGGGCTGGGAAGGTGGCTCAGTGGTAGAGTGCTTGCCTTGCATACATGAGGCCCTGGGTTCTATTCCTCAGCACCACATAAGCAGAAAAAGCTGGATGTGGCACTGTGGCTCAAGTGGTAGAGTGCTAGCCTTGAGCTGAAGAGCTGAGGGAGAGTGCCCAGGCCCAGTGTTCAGGCCCCACAACCGACAAAAAAAAAAAAAAAAGAAGAAGTAAGCTTGGTTTCCTGCTCAGTCTGAAGCAGGCTAACCACATCCCAGCAAGGGACAGCATGGTGTCCAGGACCTCGTGAGTAATAACCGCACTAGGCTTCTCTTGAACCTTACGCCTCCCCAACTGTAACAGCACCTGGCATTTCCCTGCAGCCTCCCATGGGCCGCACGGCACTGAGATAGACATGACCTCATGCAGACCAATGTGGTCTTGTACCAGAGGAAGAGAGGTAGCCATAGGGCCCCTTCTCCTCTTAAAGATGAAGACACTGCTGGTGTTGATGCCTCATGCCTGTAATGAGAGCTACTCAGGAGGTTGAGATCTGAGGATCCCAGTTCAAAGCCAGGCTGGGCAAGAAAGCCATGAGACTCTCACCACCAATTACCCAACAAAAAGCTACCAGCCTTGACAAAAGAAGCTCATGGACAGCACCGAGTTTGACCTCAAGAACCTGCACGCACACACATACACACATACACTCCCCATTGTTTAAGAAATACTGTTTTGACTAACTTCTTATATTAATATAGACACCTCCTCTTTCACACATCACACCCACTCCCCCAAACCCTCACTCCCATTACTGCCTCAGAAAAGCCTCTGAAAGTGACAAGAGGCATCTTGAAAGGAAAGAGGAAAGGGAAATCAGGAGGTCTTACTAACTTAAAATGTCTCTTTGAGATGGTACGCGTTAGCAACAGGATAATTTT
This sequence comes from Dipodomys spectabilis, assembly GCF_019054845.1. NCBI lineage: Eukaryota > Metazoa > Chordata > Mammalia > Rodentia > Heteromyidae > Dipodomys > Dipodomys spectabilis. The sequence continues at coordinate 24,322,040 of NW_024870834.1, read as the reverse complement.
ATTTACTGTAAAAAGCCAACAAGAGAGGCCTTAAGTTCAAGTCCCAGTACCAGAATACACACACACACACACACACACACACACACACAAAACCAGAAAGAGGTCCCATTGCCTGCTAGAAGACAAGACCCCTCCACACCTCAGCCTTGGACCACAGAAGGAGCAATGAGTTGCCAGGTCCTGCAAAGCAGCCGAATGGAAGTAGCTACACACTCATATTAACAAAGGCAATGGCCGGGTGGTGGAGGGAACTGTTTGGCCATTATCAGCAGACCTGCCTGTGTCCCCTCCCCCTGCCCTGCCCCGCCCTGCCCTGCCCTGCCATAGCAGGCTGCCCTGGACACAACTGGCTGCTTGTGGCCTTTTCCCCCATGCTGGGATCTAAGCACCAGATAGCAAAGATACTGTCTTCCCCGAGAGCTTAGTTTAAGCCAAGGTACAGCCTCCCTGTCAGTTCCTCTCCACCCCCTGCTCCCCAACACTTCCCTTTTCCTGACCCGCCTCAGGAGCTCACTAGGCCAACAGGCAAGGTAACTGCTGTTGACAGGTCTAACTGACCCCAGCCTCCTCAGAGGGGCTCCCCAGGTTGGTCCTGAGACTGCAGGAACCCCTTTTGAAATGGCCCAGAAGGAAAAACAAGCCTGATAGGTTGGCCCAATGCCCTTTTCCCTTTTAACCAACTCAGCTCCTACCTCTGCCCTGTCAGGTCTCTGCAGAACCCCTGTCCCTCTGCTGGCTTCTATACCTGCATCCCACTCCTTTTAGCTCCTCATTCAGACCTATCCAGGCAAGCCCGAGGCCTCTTTCCTAACCCATCTTCCTAGCCCTTCCTAGTAATTGTCTTCTGCTGAGAGTGAGCTGGAAGGACCCTGAGGAACCACTCTCTGTGTGTAACCAATGAGAAAACTGTGACCCAAGGAAGCCAAGTGACAGATTCAGGGCTGCCGTTCAGTACTGGCAGAACTGGACTGACTTCCAGGAATTTGGGAAATGTTTGCTACAGCCTGCCCATAGAAAGTCAACAAAGGTAACTGGAATGGCAGGTGGAGGTGGATAGAGAACAAATTTCATCCATTTATGGATGCACCAACTACAGACCCCAAGGATAAAGGGGCCTCACGTTCGCCGTGTTTGTTAGTAGGCACAGACTAAAAGGACCCAAAGGCCCTTAATCCTGTTGGTGACAGCTGATTTCCCAGACAGTGTGATGTTGAAACCTCACTTAGTCATCTATTAACAAACACCTCAGAAACTCAGGCTTCAGCCTGGATGCATCTCTACTCTTCCCCTGAGTGGCGCTGGTACCCAGGGATGCCCTCCTTATGGAGATTTGGTTTCCAAGTCAGAAACCTATGAGGAGCCAGGGCCAAAGATTTTAAGGAGAAAACCCTAAACTATTCTTACAACCAAGTTGCCTGGAGAACTCTTCTACTCATCCTTCAATTGTAATTGGCTTGGCACAAGAAGACTTGCCTTTACATTCCAAGTAGGCACCAGTGCACTGGGTACTTTGGAGCCACTGTTTTCTCCTCTGTCAAATAGGATTATTTCCTCCCTCTTTGCAAGGTTGCAATTTTTAAAAATTAAAAGTAAAGGGGCCGGACACCGGTGGCTCACGCCTGTAATCCTAACTACTCAGGAGGCTGAGATCTGAGGATCGCGGTTCAAAGCCAGTCCAGGCAGGAAAATCCATGAGACTCTTATCTCCAATTAACCACCAGAAAATCGGAAGTGGTGCTGTGGCTCAAGTGGTAGAGTGCTTGCCTTGAGCTGAAGACCTGAGGGACAGCACCCAGGCCCAGAGTTCAAGCCCCACAACTGACAAAAAATAAAAGTAGATGCAAAAGAATGTCCTAGTTTGAGCCACGCACCAGTGGCTCCTACCTATAATCCTAGCCACACAGGAGGCTGAAATCTAGGTTTGAAGCCAGCTTGGGCAAATGTGACTCTTTTCTCCAATGAACCAGCAAAAAGCTGGAAATGGAGCTGTAGTTCAAGTGGTAGAGCGCCAACCTTGGGCAAAAATGCTAAGATTAGGCCTAATGCTAATGCCTATGCCCTGAGTTCAAACCCCAAGATCTGTATACACACACACACACACACACACACACAATGCTCTGATTCGTAAACTGTCCAACAGGCCTAAGCAATTGCTCGTTTCTTTCTTGGTGCTTTTTGTTGTTGTTCTTTTTGTTAACATATCGTCATTGTGCAAGCCCCGTGACATTTCCAAATGTGCATCCAATGTATCCTGATCAACCTCATCCCCTCTATTATGTCCCCATCCCACCCCCACTTCAACAATTTCATTGTTCTCTTTTCATACATGAAAATACATATCAATCCTCATTTACACACTTAGCCCTCCCCACTCCTGCTGATGTCCCACGCCCAATCTGAGCCTATTTGTAACTGTTCATCATTAACATCATGTTCTCCTAATTTTTGAGAAAGACTGCCTTTTGGGCAGTGGGAGGTGGACATACAAGGGAGTTACTTAGGTAACTTGGCCAGGTGGCTCCCACCAGCTGGAATTAATGAGCTCCTCTTTAATCATCACAGAGCTCCTCTCCTTGTGCCTGGCCCTTTTTGAACTCTTCCTGAACCCTGCAATGCCTGGCTCACCCCACCCACGTATCCCACAGTCCTTCTCCCCCTCAGTGTCAGTCCCCTCCAGAGCCCCCACAAAACAGCCTCCCCCTGTTTCCCACTCCCAGCCAGCCTTCTCTCACCATATCAGAAAGGAGAACCACAGGCTGGCTCTCCCCTGTCTTCAGAGCAGAATAGGGGTTGCCAGTCCCTTAAAGATGTCATAGAGGCTTCCTGTGGGAAGCCTTTGATCAACCTGGCACCCACCCACCCCCACCTCCGGATACCTCCCATTCTTCAAACCTAAATCTGAGGGAGGAGCCAGGTGCTAGCATTTACTAATCCTCTATTATGTGCTGCCCTCTTTCCTCATATTTGCACTAGGGCTCACAGGCCATGAGGGCTCCTTATCCCTTGTTAACAGATGAGGAACCAATGTAAAGGATGGATGGAACAAAAATACACAACCAGATGCTTTAGCTGGGCACTGGTGGCCCACACTTACTAATCCTAGCTACTCAGGAGGTTGAGATATGAGGAACACGGTTCAAAGCCAGACCAGGCAGGAGATTCATTGGGATGTTTAGCTCCAATTAACTACCAAAAAGCTGAGAGTGGAGCTGTGGCTCAAGTGGTAAAGTGACAGCCTTGAGAAAAAACAAACAAAAGGACAGTACGCTGGCCAGTTAGTACAAGCCCCAGTACTGGCATAAAACAAAACAAATCCAGGGTTCTCACCTGACTACTATGGCTGTTGGAGTAGATCCCACAACCATAGTCATTTCTTGAGTTGATGCATAACAGTTTTACTGAAGTAAATAAAAAAGTTCCCTAGATATTGATTTTTTAAATTTTGCTATCACAATAAATGCGGAAATGAATATTAAAAATTAAGATAGCTGCTGGTAGGATAGCTATCTTTAATATTATTGCATTATCTTCTCAGAAACAAATTCCCCTCCTCTAATAAGTTCTTTTCCCAAAGTGAACAGTTGATGTATATAAATAGTACCAACTAATATTCAAGGACCACTTACTATGCGGAAGAAAAACTTTTACAAGCCGGTTCCCTTTTACTTCACCAACAGCCTATGCCACAGGCACTATTGTTATCTGCTTTACTGATGAGGAAACTGAGATGGTGAGATTGACCCCAGGTCACTGAATTAGAGAATTTGACCCCAAAGAATCTGATATTAGAGCCTGTACCCTGGCCCATTATGTTTAATATTACTTCAGCTAGATTTCCTGGACCAAGATACCAACTGTATGTGAATGTCAAGAATCAATAAGGAGTGTTCAGTAGCTGTTGAAAGGGGAAAGGAAAGGTAGAAGAAAGTGAAGGAAGAAGGAAGTGAGGGAAGAGAGGGAAGAAGGAAAGAAGGGAGGGAGGGAGAAAGGAAGGAAGAGAAGGAGGGAGGGAAGGAAGAAAATGGAGTCTTAAAGAACAACTCATGAATATAGAAGGTTAAGTTGGCCATCAACAAGATGTTCTAGATTCTTCACTACTACCCTCAAGGGCAAGATGGGGATGGTACAGACAACTTCAACAGAAACAGCCCTTGCCTAGAGGTGCTGCAGCTCAGCCTTCAACCCCTCCTTCCCATATGACCTGCCCCAGAAATGCTGTCCACCCAGGACAACACCTCCAGATTGGTTTTACCTCAAACCTGCCAATGCTGGGCTAGGAGATGGATGGACCTACAGCTAAGGAGCCCCAACACACAGCGCTTGTTGAGTGTTAACACGGAAGGGCAGTCAAGTGAGGCTGACTAGACTCTGTTCCAGTAGTTTCCACCTAGGAGTAGCTCCCAAATAACCATGCTCCCTAGTTCTTCATACAGGACAATCTCCAGGGGTCACTCCAACTGCCAGCCCAGCAAGTCTGCCATTAGTCTCATTCTTTTCCTCCCTCATCCCTTTTCTGTCTTCTTCCTTTACCTGTGATGTAGCCACTGCCTCCTTCCACAGCCTCATTTGTCAGGACTCTTTCCTCTTCTAGGGTCTCCCCAGCACTCACTCTCTCTCCACTCCCCCAAAACCTCCCTCTCTTTTTCTTCCCCAGCAGGATTTCATCTGCCTGGGAGGCTCCTTCCCCCTCCCCTCCCCAATTGTGCAGGCTAACCTGTTTATCCTCCAAACCTCTAGATGTCTACCCTTGGAAAGTCTTTTGTATCCATCCAGAGGATTAGGGCCCCTGCTGTGGTCATGATTCATGGAATCACTTCATTCCTTCTCATCTCTAGGAGGGATGGACTGGGTATGTTTAGCCATGTCTGTCTGAATCCCATGCATGGAATTGCTTTTCTCTAGCTTCCAGGTCCTCAGACACAGGAGGCTGAAGAATACCTCAGAGGGAATTCTTGAATTAGCTTAAGCATGTTACCATAGGCACTGTTATGGCTAAATTCTCAGAGCTAAAGGCCAGCAGGAAGGCATGGTTGACACGCCCACTGTTTCTTGAGTGAGAGTCCCCCCATCCCCCCTTCCAAGTGTGGAGAGCCATCCCAGCTAGCCTTTCATAGGAAGACTGAGTCTGGAGGAGGTACCTAGCAGGGGGAAATCTGTGAACCCAGCAGTCCTGGCTGACTGAAAGCAAGCCTTGTCTTGATCCAGAAACTCCATACTACCCCCACCCTAGGGGCTGGCCAGCGAGAAGCTAAACTTGTCTAAACAAGGCCACAGGAAAGCCAATCCCATATCTGTTATCAGCTCTCTAACTCCAGTTTAGCCACTAGCTAGATCAACCAGAGGAGGGAACCGCCCTGACTCCTCCCCCTTTCTCCTTTATCTTTGCTCCCTGGCCAGCTCCTTCTCCAGCCGTGGCTGGGCTCACGGGTCACTGCTCATAGGCTGGAGGAGGGAGTCTGTGGTTATCTTAACAACCCAAGTCAAGGCCAGGTCTTTAATTGTCTGTGTTGAGGAGGCCCCCTTCTCCTCCTCCTTCTTCCTTCCCAGCTCATCAGGATGGGGTTATTGATGTGTTTATCGCTTTGGAAGCATCTAGCCTGCCAAGGAGTAAGCAGCAGTTGGCTGAAGAGTGTGGTGGACCCATTGGGTCCTAGGTTCTGACTTTATTATCTAGGCCAGAAGGCTTGCCTCAGAGTTCTCACAATGCCCAAATAGCTACTTGGAACAAGATGGGAGAGAGCTCATTAGATACAAGGCCTTTCCCTGCTCTAAAAAAAAAAAACACTTTTTTTTTTAACTTTGTGTTGATGAGAGAGAGGTGTACACTGGGGGTGAGTCTGTCTCCTCCTTGGATTTCTGATTGCATAATAAGCTTGGCTCTGACCCAGAAAGAGGGGGCAACCAGCAAATACTCTCCAAGCTTTCATGTTGCCTGAGAGACATTCCAGCCTGAAAGTTAAAAAAAAAAAAAAAAAAGAATCTGAGACATCAGGTTCCATGAATGAGAGTTTCTGAGCCTCAATATGAAAATTAGATTTCTGCACTTCCCAGACCCAACTGAACCATGAACAGAGGGAAGAGGCTAGGTCCCTCTCCATCCTCAGCTCCATGGCCCCGCCCCCTTTCTCTCTTGCCATCATCATCCATGGAGTCCCTGAGGAGTCCAGAGAGAGTGAACTTACACCCTGCCCAAACAAGACAGCTCCTAAGATCCATAGCACAGCAAGACTCAACCCTGACCAGCCAGCCTAGAGACGTAGGAAGGGAGATGCCCCTGAGATGCCCTCTAAACACTGGAAAAACGGATGTCAGGATATTGGGATGCTTAATTTTCTGAAAAATGAGAAGGAAAAAAAAAACAAAAAACAATTTGACCCTAAAATGGTCTTATAAAGGACACTGGGACAAGCAAGAACTAGAAAATCCTGCGCTGTGACTAGATGACTCTCACCACTGCCTGCTTTTTGTATAAAGCAGTTTTAATTTTTTTTTTGTAAAACAAAGTTTTATTTGAACATAGGAACACTCATTTGCACACGTGGGTGGTTGTGTTCAGAACTACAACAGACTTTAGTGACAGGACCATATGCCCAACCTACCCCCCCCCAAGCTATAACATTTCATATCTGCCCTTTATAGAAAAAGTTTGCTGACTACAGGAATAGACCAAAAACAAAGGCCTACACCAACAACTCAAAACAGAAAATGATGTTCCCATCAGCCTGGTTCCATTAGAGAGTGACAAGTTCTCAGTATCTCCACACCCAAAGGCATCAAGGGATGGCACACACATACTCCTTGGCTAAAGCAGGAAAGACTGCATCTCAAGCCCATTTATAACTCATTTGGCAACAAATGTGTGTGTGTGTGTGTGTGTGTGTGTGTGTGTGTGTGTGTGTGTGTGTTGAAGGGCCTGTTCTAAGCTCTTAATATACACCACTAAACAAAAGAGACCAAAAGTCTTTTATCATGAAACATCTATTATTCTCTTATGTTTATTTATAAATCCACCCTAAGTTCACCAACTGTATTCTTTTTTTTTTTTTTTTTTGGGTCTGGTCGTGGGGCCTGAACTCTGGGCCTGGGCGCTATCCCTCAGCTCTTCAGCTCAAGGCTAGCACTCTACCACTTGAGCCACAGCGCCACTTCTGGCTTTTTTCTTTTTGCTTATGTGGTGCTGAGGAATCGAACCCAGGGCCTCATGCATGCAAGGCAAGCACTCTACCACTGAGCCACCTTCCCAGCCCTCACCAACTGTATTCTGAGGCCTCTGTATCTCCTAAGAATTGGTAGAGGTAGAATGGTAACAAGCCCAGCATAGCATTGGCATAAAAGCAGACACACAGACCAACGGAACAGAATAGAGATCCCAGAAATAAACCCACACATACTTACAGCCAACGGATTTTCCACAAAGATGCCAAAAGCATGTCATGAAGAAAGGACAGTTCTTCCATAAAATGGTGCTGGATAGCTATATGCACAAAACTGGGAACAAAACTGAACCTTATCTCTCACACTGTACAAAAATCAATTAAAAATGTATCAAAGGCCTAAATGTTCAACAGCTCAATAACAACTCACAGCTTTTGGTTCCACATCAAAAACCTAAATGCTGGGGCTGGGAAGGTGGCTCAGCGGTAGAGTGCTTGCTTTGCAAGCATGAGGCCCTGGGTTCGATTCCTCAGCACCACATAAACAGAAAAAGCCGGAAGTGGCGCTGTGGCTCCAGTGGTAGAGTGCTAGCCTTGAGCTGAAGAGCTGAGGGACAGTGCCCAGGCCCAGAATTCAGGCCCATGACCAGCAAAAAAAAAAAAAAAAAAAAAAAACAACTAAATGCTGTAACTGAAATTCTGAAATTCCTAGAAGAAAATACAGGGGACCACTGCAAGACATTGGTATAGGTTATGATTTTTTTGGGATGTGACCTCCAAAACAGAAAACAAAAGCAAAAATTGATAAGTGTATATAAAACTAAATAGCTGCTGCATAGCAATGGAAACAATCAATAGACTCTTCATTGAAGTCACCTACAAACTGGAATTTATGATTACTCATCTGACAATGAATTATTATTCAGAATATATAAGGAACTCAAAAACTTAACAAAGAAAAAACCCAGCTAGTCCAATTTAATAACGGGCAAGTATAGCTGGGTGCTGGTGGATCACACTTGTAATTCTAACCATTCAGGAAGCTGAGGATCTGAGGATTGTGGTTCAAAGCCAGCCCAAACAGGAAAGTCTGTGAGACTCTTCTCTCCAATTAACCACCAAAAAGCCTGAAGTGCAGCTGTAGCTCAAGTGATAGAACACCAGCCTTGAGGGAAAAAAGCTTAGGGACTGAGCCCAGGCTCTGAGTTTAAGGCTCAGGACTGGCACACGCACACACGCACGCACGCACACACACACACACACACACACACACACACACACACCACATAGAGCAAAGTGATCTGAATAGACACACTTCTCAAAAGGAAAAATACAAATGGCCAACAAATATATGAAAAAGATGCTCTATTAGTAGCCATCAGGGAAGCACACCAAAACTACCTTGAAGTAACATTTCACCCCAGCTAGAATGGCTATTATAAAAAACAAAACCAAAGTCTGGCAAGTATGTATAGAAAAAGGAACTCCTATGGTGAGAATATTAATTAGGACAGCCATCATAGAAAACAGTATGGAGGTCTCTATGATCCAGCAATCCCATATCTGAAGGAAGTGAAATCAGCAAAACGAAGAGATAACTACACACTCATGTCTATTTTAGCATTATTCACAATAGCCAAGATATGGAATCGTCCTAGATTCCCATCAGTGTATGAATAAAGGAGAGAGAGTGGAGGGGGGTGTTATTCAGCCATAAAGAAGGATAAAATCCTGTCATCTGTAGAAAAATGGTTGGAAATGGAGGATATTATGTTAAGTGAAATTATTCAGATATAGACAAAGTATGTTCTTCTCCACTTGTAGAGAAACAGTTGACCTAAAACATAGCATAGCAACTAACACAAGTTGGGAAAGTGGAAGGTGAATAAGAGGAGGTTGGATTTATTTAATCAGTATCCACTATATCCATGTGTGGATAAAGCACACTAAACCCTGTGAGCATGTACTTTATGCTAGCACATAAAGTAAATGCTTTGTGTGTGTCCACACGCATGTGTGTGCAGGTGCGCATGCATGCATACATGCAGTGGTCCTCAGGCTTTAACTCAGTCTGGGCACTGTCCCTGAGCTTTTGTGCTCAAGACTAGTGCTCTATTCCTTAAGCCACACTTCCACTTCCAGGTTTTTTGGAGATAAGAGTCTCTCAGCTGGTTACAGATGGCTCACACCTGTAATCCTAGCTACTGAGGAAGCTGAGATCTGAGGATCACGGTTCACAGCCAGCCCAGGTAGAAAAGTCCGAGAGACTCTTATCTCCAATAAACCACTAGAAAACCGGAAATGGAGCGTGGCTCAAGCAGTAGAGCACTCGCCTTGAGCTGAAGAGCGCATGGATAGCGCCCAAGCCCAGAGTTCAAGCCCCACGACCAAAAAAAAAAAAATAGAGTCTCACAGACTATCTTGCTCCAGCTGGCTTCAAACTATGATCCTCAGATTTCAGCCTCCTGAGTAGCTAGGATTACAGGCATGAACCACTGGCAAAGTAAATGCTTAAAAAAAAGAGCAAGTAAAGTTGAACCTAATGGTCTCAAGCAGAACTGAGTTGAGAACCTTTCATGTGGTAGACTGTTAAGTGCTCATTGGAGAGTTACACTGTCCTAGGCAGTGTTGATGTGTCTTAGCCAATGAAATGAGAGCAGGACAGGTGCCACTTCAAGATGGACTTTTAAGAATTAGTTACTTGTGGGTGGGGACAGGAAATAAACACTTGGAGAGAGCAGAAAAAGAAATGTACTCTTTACCCAACTTGTGTAACTGTAACCCCTCTGTACATCACCTTCATAATGACAATTAAAAATTAAATTTAAAAAAGAATTAGTTGAGTGATCTAATTCGTCTCTTTCCCTTCTAATAGGAAGCCATAAAAATGCCAAATTAACATGTCCCAATGCCCTTGCACCAGCCCACAAGAAACATACACACACACACACACACACACACACACACACACTGGGCAGTCAACTACAAGCTCACATATACACAAAAAAAGACTTTGCTATAAGCCACCAAGATTTTGTGCTGGCTACACAACACAATCATATGGTATGTGTTCCCTACTGACTTTGGCTGGGAAAGAAGGAATTCACTAATCTCATTAGATGACATTAAGTCCCCAGGGACCATGTGTACGGCCCTGTGCTCCCGTTGCAGCAGAAGGCTGCTCCATAGGACTCTTTATTGTGCTCCTACTCTAGCATCTTTCTCTTCTCCTATGGATTGCAATAACACGTTTTTCGATCAGTAAAGCCGTCAAACTCACACTTACATATCCTAACCTTAAATTTTCAGTTGAGCCATCCTATACTCTTAAGTTTACAAGTACCCACTGTATCCCATCTCTCCATGGCAGTAGCCTTCCCCTATGGCCAACCATTCTTTCTCATCAGCCCTTGTACCTGCCTTCTTGTCAAAAGTGTTTATCTTGCCAGGTGCTGGTGGCTCACACCCGTAGTCCTAGTTACTCAAGAGGCTGAGATCTGAGGATCATGGTTCAAAGCCAGTCTGGGCCAAAAAGTCTGTGAGACTCATCTCCAATTAACCACCAGAAAACCGGAAGTACTATGGCTCAAGTGGTAGAGTGCTCACCTTGAGCTGAAGAGCTGAGGGAAGGGACAGCGCCCAAGCCCAGAGTTCAGGCCCCACGACCAACCAAAAAAAAAAAAGAAAAGTGTTTATCTTCAGGGCTGCTACACCCCTCCTTTTCCTTTGTTATTTCCCCCATAATACAGGATGGGCTGAAGGTGTTGGATGGTTTCTGTAGCCAGGATCCCCGAGTTGGAAAGGCTGGCATGTGCCTAGAGAGGTGGTTATCCAAGCCAGGACTGAGGCAGCCACCTGTGCCATGTGGCAAAAAGGAGACTAAGACCTGGATTAGCGTGGGAAACAGCTACTGATGTTTGCCTCACCTGGCAGACAAACCTGCAGAGCCATTAGCCAAGCAAGCTGGAAAGCCTGAGTGGATTTATTAAGTAGGCCAAGTAAGGAAAGAAATGAGTTGTGATTTCAACAAGGTACCAGAAGCTATGGTCCCCTCCCTTTCTGGAAACCCAGGAAGAGAAGCTCTACTTTCCTACTTCCTACAAACTCAAATATGGGAGGGGACTGGACTCTGGGACTCGCAGGGGGCGGGTCCAAAGAGGAAGAAGAGAGGCTGCTGGGAGCGTCACCCTTTTGCAGCTTCACTTTCCATCACATGCTGCTCCAAAGCTCCACACAGCCGCAGCCTCTGAGGCCAGGTCTCAATTTGGAAATGGAGGAGAGAGAGGAGAGAGTCAAGGTTAAGGGCTGAGAGGCTTCTGGGGAGCCTATGGTGGTAGAGGAAATGGAAATTCCTCAACACTCTCCTTGTCCTCAACTAATAGATAAAAACACCACATGAATAAGAAGTAGTATGAGGTGGTGGTGGTAATAATTTACTCTCCTTTTGCTCTAGGAATCAGCCTAAGGTCTCACCTGATCACAACTCAGTAAGAGCCCCAGAGTGATTCTGACACAGCACAGACCAATGCTGGGGTACATTTTTTCCTTAAAGACACAAGACCTGGCCACCTCCCCACACTGATAGAAAATTCCATGACCTGTGGCATATTGACATATTGAGTGGCCTGGATTTCCCCAGCCACTTGTGACTGGGGGAGGGGGGGAGTATCCTCTAGTTCCACCCAACCTAGTCCCTATCTCTCCTGAATACTTATCTCATTCCTCTCCCCTCTGTTCCATACCGCTCCCATACCGCTCTGCTGAATGGGAGTCAGCAGAGGCAACTACTCTAAGCCATCTTAGAGCCATCTGGAGGATACTGGGATGGTTCTCCACAAAGCAATGAGGTTGATCATCTTCCCTTCCTTTCAATCCCAGTTATGGAGATAAGACTCACATCCACCCATGTGGAAATCTTCTAAGCCTTATAACAGAGCCTTATATACACAAAGGTGATTCCTATTCATTCACTGGACATCAATTGCATTTCTTCTGCCATTCATGCCTTAGAGTACATGCATTCAGTTGGCTTCTGTGCATACCCTAACTCCAGAAAATGGATACTCTCCTATTTTACAGATTGAAAAACTGAAGCTCAGAGAAGTTAAACACCTTAATTAAAGCTACCCACCTTATAAATAGGCAGAAAGAAGCAAAAGTCAACCTTAGGTCTATCTGGTGCCCAAGACTATGCTCACTCTTACAGACCAGCTGCTTCCCCAGCCTCAAAACCTTCTGAGCCAGGGTCCATAAAGGCCAAGACCCCTTGAGAAGCCTATTTCCTTGAGACGAGGCCCAGAACTCAAGCTTTGAGCTTTCTACTGCCCATGTCAGGAGCATGGGAAGCGGGTGTTTTTCTTCCTTGCAGCCCCAGTGGCCATTTCCTACAACATATCCGCCCTAGAGAATGACCGGAAGAAGTGGCTTCCAGCTGGAACAAGGAAGAGTCAGTCTCTTCCCACCCTACAAAGAAGAGATTTTTTGCACCAAAGTAGCAGCTACTCGGCTTTGCCTTTGGACAGGGGGCACAAGAGAAACGGAATTAGGATGTAGTAAGTTTGGTGTCGTCTTTACACTTGCTTTACATATACTTAATTGTCCATTTGTATGATTTCATATTTAATAATGGCTGTGTCTAACTACTGACTCATGAAGTTCCTGAAGATGTAGCAATTAGTGCTCAGAATTAATATGATGAACTTCTCAGGGCTGCTGTCAAACCAAAATGAGATAATAGCGGTGTTCCCCAGCTATGTGCTGGAACCAGCTGTGCTACCTTGGGCAAGTTTCTTAACCACCCTGAGCTTCAGGATTTGCCCATACGCAAGTGAGACTGTTGCAAGAATTGTGTGGGAAAAGTATGTGCTCATGCCTGTAATCCTAACTACTCAGGAGGCTGAGATCTGAGGATCATTGTTCAAGGCCAGCCCAGGCAGGAAAGTCTGTAAGACTCTCCAATTAACCACCAAAAAGCTGGAAATAGAGGTGTGGCTCAGTGGTAGAGCACTAGCCCTGAGGATGTGGGAGAGAAGCCAAGCAAGATCATGAGGCCCTGAGTTCAAGCCCCAATACTAGCACAAATATATATATTTATATTTTTATTTTGCATAAATTTATATTTTACTATTTTATCACATTATTGACTATATGTTATATAGAAGTTATATATGTTATATATAAATATATATTTGCTATACACACACCTACACATACACACACAATTATAATTACAGTGGGACCAGGGTGACAACTACTTCACAAAGGACCAGGCACAGACTTATGGGGCAGTGTTTGTGCAAGGTCAGTACACTAGGCACTGGCCAGCTCTACCTGCGCCACATAGTAGGTGTTTGCTGTTATTACCACAAGAGATTCAAGGAGGGGGTAGCCTAGCAGTGATTAAAAAAAAAAGAAAAGAAAAGTTACCTAATATTGGGTAAGCAAAGCAACAGTGTAATCTATTGTCCTGGGGCATATGGTAGACACCCAAGGAACCATTCAAATTCTAAGGATTATATTTCAGCGAATAACCTCACTGCCTGCCAAGACAGCCATCTTTAGATGATCCAGGGCTGTCTCTAGAAGCAATTGCTACAAACAAGAAGTTCTTTGCATTAATCTGAAAGATTCTTTTTTTAAGATTTTTTTTAAGTGCTACTCTTTAAAATGTATTCTTGGATATACAGCAAGTAGCTAAATATTGTAGGATTACTCTCCTGTAACAACTCTTCTAGGGAATCTGATAAAAGAGAGAGATGGACCTGCTAATGCTGTGGTTTCCAGGGTACCCCAATTCCTCCTGCAACCAGCCACTGAGGACTAGTGATGGGGGAAAAGATGCTCAGATACTGACCAAATCCTGGGGAGGGAGAGCTCTGTAGACCAGAAAAGAATGGGAAGATTTCCCTAGCTGAGAATGGGAAGAAAGGGGATTTAGGTGTCATTGCTTGAAAAGTGTGTGTGGAAAATTCTGAGTGTGTATAACTTTTTTCTTTCTTTCTTTTTTCCTTTTTTTGAGGGGGTAGTCCTAGGATTTGAACTCAGGGGCTGGGTGCTGTCCCTGGAGCAAACTCTAACTACCACTTGAGCCACAGCTCTACTTCCAGTTTTTTGGTGATTAGTTGGAGATTTTCCTGCCCAGGTTCAACTTCCAACCGTGACCCTCAGATCTAAGCCTCCTGAGTAGCTAGGATTACAGATAGGAGCCACTGATGCCCAGCTAGTATGTAACATTTTCAAAGGTGATAACTCTCAAGATCATTTCCTTTCAATATAATTTTTAAGCCAAAGCCAGATTCATAATGAGGTCATATGATGTAGAGCACTGAATTTAGAATGGGAAGATTGGGTTTCCACTCCTTACTACCTCCATGACCTTAGGGAGGTTCTCTAGAAGTCTCATTTTTCTCTCTGTGTGTAGGGAGAGCCCTTGGTGGGAAAGGAACTTCTACACCATGTTCCCAATGGCTGTGAACTGCTTTGAAGGTCTGCAGTTCCTAGTGTCAAAGCCAAGAGGATGGTCCCTAAAATGGCTTCTAAAATGCATCATGAGTTCCAAAGGTGAGGCTCATTGTGCAGATCTAGTCTAACCTGTAAACATTTGAATTCTGCATGTTTAGTTCACCCTTGGTTTCCAAGCCTTGAAAGACCCTCCAAAGCTTGGAAGAAGGGGCTTGCATTACAGTCACCACAGACTTGATGTTTTACAATCCAAGGTGAGGGGGCTGGTGGTATAGCTCAGCGATGGTAGAGACCTTGTCTAGTTTGGGTTAAGACTCTAGGTTTGGTGCTCAGCACCGTAAGCCAAAGAAAAAGAAGAAACATAAGCTACTAAAATACAAATCACAGCCCCAAGTGCCAATGGCTCACATCTATAATCCTAGCTACTCAGGAGGCTGAGATCTGAGGAATGCATTTCAAAGCCAGTCTTGGCAGAAAAATCCCAGTGAGACTCTTATCTCCAAATAACCATTCAAAAACTGGAAGTGAAGCTGTGGCTCAAAGTATAGAGCACTATCTTTGAGCAAAATTTCTCAGGAACATCACCCAGCCCTGAGTTCAAGCCTCATGACCTGCTAGATAGATAGATAGATAGATAGATAGATAGATAGATAGATAGATAGATAGAATATGTCACGTGTTTCTAACCCAACTTAACACTCAACTCCACTCTTTTCTGCTTCCCCTACCTACATGGGATCGCTGACTCCATTAAATAGAAAGATCGTGTAATATCCTTCAGAAATAATAGCTTTCTTTGAAATGCCCAAAGGAATGTTGTATATGGTATTGCATGTCTATACTCCTAGCTACATGGGAGACAAAAGAAGGAGAATCCCAGTCCAAGGTTAGCTCAGGTAAAAGCTAAAGGCTCTACCTGAAACACTGGAGCAAGACGAGTCGTGTTGCGGCTCAAGTGCAAGAGTATCTGCCTAGCTAGTAAAAATCCTGAGTTCAATCTCCCAAACTACACAAAAAGAAAAACAAAACAAAGACCAAAGGAAGGAACAAGGGCTAACAGAAAGTATCAGTGACAGAGACATTATAGTACAAAGCCAAACAGCTTCTGATTCCTATTTGTCTGAAATAGTAGGAAGACACTAGTTTTGATTGTCTACAAAATCACAAGATGCCAAAGGGCATGGGCATGTGGTAGATTTTTTTGGCTATGTGTTCCTCTTCCTGAATCTACCCATCTAAACCTGCTCCCATCCAAGAGTAGACATTTTGCCTTAAATCTGGCATAGCCACATGATTTACTTTAGCAAATAGAATGTGATATAAGTGATGTGCAAGCTCTTAACCTCGCCTTCCAGAGCTCTGGCCAGCCAGTGCTGGTTCTCTTAGAATGCTCCAGAGAACAAGGCCCCAGCTGTCCAGCTAGAGGGGGAAAGATTAGGCAAAACCACCCAGGCCATCTTAAACCAGCCGCCCAGACCACCTGCTGGCTAAACACACAAACACAGTGAAGCCCAGCTCAGATCAGAACCACCCAGCTAAGCCCATTTCAAACGGTCCACCCACCAAATTGAAAGCTAAATAAATGGTTATTTTAAACCCTGACTTTGGGAGTATTCAGAAGTTAACTGATACAGAGCAAGTGCAGCTCCTCTGCAGAGTCCCCTGGTTGTTCCTGATGCTGGGCCTCTGTAGACAGAAGTGGGCTGAAGGTACAGTTGGTCCCGCCCCCCACCCTGCCCCATTTAATGCTATTTACTCAGTGCTTGTTGCATGTCAAGCCTTGCTTTGTGCTGCTGAGGGATTCAATAGGGAATAGAGTAGACCAAAGCCCTTGTGATCTGTGACTTAAATTACAGTGAAGACATACAACACACACACACACATACACACACACCATCCCAAGGCCACAGACTTCACACTTCTATTGTACAGCCTCATGGCACGAAGGTCCCAATGCAAGCATGGCATTTGGAGTCAGGTAGGATTACATTTAAATCCTGCATCTGCTTTCCAGTAACTGTGTGATCAAGGACATGTTAACTAACATCTCTGTACTTGTGCAAAGCCCGAGAGTTAATATATGGCACAAGCCCTTAATATATCCATCTCAGCTACGGGGACTATCCTAAAGGTGAGGCTATGTTATATATCCTGACATGTCACTCACAAACCACAGGTACAGAAGCCCATCAGGGGATGAATGAGTGAGGCTGGTGGACTAAATACCTTTCAACATAGCTAGTCTTGATATATGCATAGCCCATAAGCTTTTTCCTGTTGCCCCTTTTTAAGAATATACAACCCTCTTTCGCTCTTATTTTAATTTTGACAGATATGAATACATGAAAATGTTCCTTGGGCTGGGAAGGTGGCTTAGTGGTAGATGCTTGCCTAACATGCATGAAGCCCTGGGTTTGATTCCTCAGTACCACCTAAACAGAAAAGGCTGGAAGTGGTGCTGTAGTTCAAGTGGTAGAGTGCTAGCCTTGAGCAAAAAGAAGTTCAGGGACAGTGCTCAGGTCCTGAGTTCAAGCCCCAGGACTGGCAAAAAAAAAAAAAAAAGTTCCTCTACCACTCAGTAGTGTAATATACAGAAGTATATTGGGGAGCAGTGAGGGCTAAGGAAAAATGGAGAGCACAAGTCTCATCTTAATTGAGGCAGATACTAGCCAAGCATAGTTAGGCCCCGCACTTGGGAGGCTGAAGTGAGAGGATAGAAGTTGAAGGCCAGTCTAAGCTACATAGTGAGAATCTGTCTCAAAAAAAAAAATTAGATCCATATGGCTCATGTTAAAAGGGAACCCCAAAGCTGAATTAATATTTTAAAACTTTTTAAAAGAAACTCTTGATATTTAAAGCTTGGTCCAAAATATTTAGAAATGCTCTGGGGAGCACAGCACATTTTGACGAGTCTGTGGAATGGCTCCAAGGGCAATGACCCTGAGACCTCTTCATCCCTCCCTCTACTTCTCTCTAGGTAGTCATTCACATTCAATGGCTTGAGTCTTTGTGGGCCTGGGCAGTAAGAGGGTTCCTCTGACATCTCCAGAGCCAAGCCAGTGGGGATGTACACACTGCTCTCTGCATAGGCGCTGAACAGCCGTCCCAGGCTTGGCACCAGGTAGACCAGCTAGTGAGAAGGGCCTCCTAAGCAGAACTGTCCTCTAATTATTCACTTTCAAGTTAATCTCTGATTAACTGGTGGTTTCATTCATTTGTGTTTGGTTTCCCCAACTAAAATGCAAAATCTGTATGAATGAGGATCACATTTTATACCTTTAAGAACCATAATCACATCTTCTACATCGGTTGGACCCAATACTTAACTATGTGTTGTATGGAGTACACTGGGGTACCACCTAAGGTTACAGAGGGGAAAACCCCCTCCTGCAGAAAGAAGAATATGCACTTAGCAACAAAACTTATGTATCAATGAACAACAGCCATCTCTGTCTCCCATGTCAGCATGCACCAACCACATCATGCAATTCTGCAACAAGCATTGTCTTAATGTTGTCATGAAGAGTAGCTTGCTTTGAGTTTCTCACCAAAAACCTGGAATCATCCAAGCTATTTTCTAGAGGGGCCAGAGAGAAGAAAGGAAATACGACATGACTCCATTTATAAAGAATATTTTAAGTTAGATAATATACTCCACCCTCCATATGGTGGAGTTCTATATCCTTAGATTCATCCATGTATGGAATTTTTTTAAAGTTACATCTACATTGAACACAGACCCTATTTTCATTATGCCTAAAGCAATAACCTGTAGTAACTATTTGCCAGCATGGCATTGCATTCGGTATTATGGGTAATATAAAGATGAGTTCCAGTATATAGGAAGATATATGGAGGTCAGGTATAAAAAATGTGCTACTTTATTCTTTTTTTGGGGGGGGAGTCCGGGCGTGGGGTCTGAACTCTGGGCCTGGGCCCTATCCCTCAGCTCTTCTGCTCAAGGCTAGCGCTCTACCACTTGACCCACAGTGCCACTTCCGGCTTTTTTCTTTTTGCTTATGTGGTGCTGAGGAATCGAACCCAGGGCCTCAGGCATACAAGGCAAGCGCTCTACCACTGAGCCACCTTCCCAGCCCCTGTGCTACTTTATTCTTACTTAATTTTTTTGTGTGTGTGCTAGTCCCGGGGCTTGAATTCAGGGCCTGTCCCTTGCTTCCTTGCTCAAGGCTGATGTTCTATCACTTGAGCCACATCTCCAGTTCTAGCTTTTGGGTGATTAATTAGAGATAAAAGCCTAATAGACTTTCCTTCCCTAGCTGGTTTCAAAACATAATCCTCAGATCTCAGCTTCCCAAGTAGCTAGAATTACAAGTGTGAGCCATCTACTCCTAGCTTGTGCTATTTTAAACAAGAGACTTGGACATCTGCAGAGTTTGGGGTCCACATAAGGGCCTGGAAACAATCTCCTGATGGTACTAGGGGGCTGACAATATTAATAGCTTTGGGGTGGCTACAGTAGATCAGGGGAAAATAATTCTTGTCAATTTATGCCTGCATTGGGAAAAAAAAAATCTGTATTAACTGATGATATAGAATCTACTGGTAGACCTAATAATTTGTTATGCCAAATACAGTCATTCATTTGTATTTGCATTTACTTGTTGTTCCCAAAGCTACTTTTCTTTCTGTTTTAATAGGCCTAGAACCCCTATTAAACAGAGTTGAACAAGCAAGTTTGAGAACAGAGGAAGGAGTGCAAACGCAGCATTCTTGAACCACAAGGTATCCCAGCTAGAAGAGACTGCAAGATAACGAAGTCTAAATCACCTTTTACAAATGAAGCAATCTAGACCCAGAAAGATTGAGTGACTCATTCAAGGACAGAAGCCAGTGAGAAGCCACAGGCCTGATTCCTCCCGTTGACTCCACTACTTACTAACCTTGAAACACTACAACTTCCTCACACATCCACCCAGGCTTCTTCAGGGCTGAATTCCTTGGATTAGAGAATGCTGGGCTCTTAGAAACTAGGAAGTCTAGGCCAAGGGCTCGATGGAGCCAATGCTGTGTTTGTTAAGAGTAAGTGTTACTGGTTTCCACACTAGAGGTAGAATGGCAAACAAGAGCCTGGTTATAGTCACCTTCCATTCTGGTGAGATGATGACAGATAAATGAAGAATTTAAGTGAACTTTCAGAGTGACAGGTATTAAAATATTAAGCGTGGTATGATACAGTATAAGGAAGAGGAGCTGCTTGAATAGGGTATTGGGAACACTGGGGTGGGGGCCCAAAGCACACCTAACTTTTGTTTCACCAGCTAAGACTCTCCACGTTCAACTTGTCATAAAGGTTTGAACAAAGCCCAGGTTGACTTCTCTGGGTCTTACACCCTCTGTAAACCCATTCTGAGTGCCAGAGAAATGGGAATATTCAAATTCAAAGCACAGTTCTAAAATAGGGTGTGTTTTTTGTTGTTGTTGTTTTTGTTTTGCTTTATCTGTCAAGGGGCTTGAACTGTGGGCCTGGGCACTGTGCCTGAGCTCTTTTGCTCAAGGTTAGCACTCTATCACTTTGAGCCACAGCACCACTTCCAGTTTCTTGGTGGTTAATTGGAGATAAGAGTCTCACTTTTCTGTCCAGACTGGCTTTGAATCATGATTCTCAGATCTCAGCCTCCTGAGATTACAGAATTACAAGTGTGAGTCACCAGCACCTGGCAAGGTGTGTATTATTAAAAACAGTATGCTTCAAGGTTTTCAATTAAAACAGTGTGTGTCTGGGAACACAGAACAAGCCCCAAGATGACTTACATAATCTTCAATCTACAGTTCATAAACATGATTCAAACCTCCACTTCAAAGGACGTTCATTCAGCCAACAACTTCTAGAGTCCCAGACCCATCTGTGTGAGTCACCCGACCTCACTACCAGAACACACCAACTCCCTTCCGCCTATAACTCTAGTCAGGGTTTTACAACATCCACACTGCTGGCTCCCCATCGTTTTGAACGGCAGAGGAAACTTGGCATCTCCAAAGAGGAAAATCTGGGCATTTTGCTTTCTAAGATATTCATGGAATCATGGAAGAACTCCGTTGGCTCAACCCCAGTATTCCACAGACAAGGAAATGGAAGCCTGGGAATAGGAAATGACCATCCAGGACCAACAGCAAGAGACTGAGAAGATTGAGCTCCTCCAGCCTCCAAGCCAGGCTGCTCAGTAATCACTCCGACGTATAGCCTCCAGACTTGCCTTTATGTGGGGGTGGATGTGGGTGCAGACTCCAATCCACCATGCATATTTATAAAGAGAAAGCCAACGTCCCACCTTTATCTGTAGACCCGTACCCTAGAAATCTCACCATAACAGTGACCACATGCCAAAGGAAATTCCCCACCCCATCCTTCACACACACACACACACACACACACACACACACACACACACACACACACACACACACACACACACACACACACCATGCTTGGGTTTAGCTTGCTTTGTTTGAATCTCAAGTGTCAGCCTCTGGGCAGGAAGAGGCAGGTCCTGTCCCAACCCAAGCAAAGCTGCTCAATGCTGAGAGAAGGAGAGGTCAAGGGTCACGTCAAAGCCAAGAAGCTTTCAGCTTTCATCTGAGTCCAGGTAAAGGCCAACTGCCTGGCTTTGCTCATGCTTCCAAGTGCTCTGATCAGAGCAGTGACATGCCTAATAATGAAGGAAGAAAGAGACCTGAGGAAAAGGCCTTCCTGGACCGGTGCTGGAGCCCTATTCTTCCACTCCCAGCTGGGAGTTATGGGGGATCCCTGAAGCAGTGGCTGTGCTGGGAGGGAGGCTCCTCCATCCTAGTTACTTGCTGCTGGCTAGAGCTCAGAGAACCCATGGTTTCTCTTCTCTGACTACACTACAGGAATAGGCTCTCCCTTGAGTGAAGGAGACCGGGGTAGTACAATGTAATAAATAATGAGGGATTCTATCTCACAGAAGAGACCAAAAGGCAGAGCAACAACTTCAGCAGTGCCTTCCAGAACAAGCCCACCGGCTGTGACGATAGGATTCCCACACAGGCGGCAGCTATTTGAAGGGAATCAGCTGGATCCTTTTAGATTCTCACATTGTCTTCAGCTTCCATCAGGCAAGCCAGCACCACCCTGAGAGAGAAAATAGAGTTCCCCTCTGCCATGGGATCACTCACTGAGGCAGGGGGCTTGGTTTTCAGTTGGCTGCTGCTGTACACTGCCAGTGAATCCACATCATGCTTTGGGTTCCTACAGCTTCTACTTGCTACCCAACCCCTGAGCTACAGAGAAGGTGATGGAGATAGAGAAACCTTAGGGAAGGAGCAGTTGGACTGAGTCACCAGGGAAAGAGTGATGCTATTTGACATGTCTCCTCTACCAAGTGGGGAAATTGGAATCAGACAGTCCTGGGTTCCAGCTAGACATGTATACAGGTGTGCAAGTGGGAATATGAATCATCCCAAGCCTGGCTTTCCCCATCTGTGAAATGGGGCTCGTACTAATCCATCCAGACAGGTACTATCTGATGTGACCACATGCCAGAAGGCTGAGCCCAGCACCTGGCTTGCACGGTCAGCCTCCACAGAGCTAGCTCCTGTTACTTCGGTGTTGTAAATTTTAAAGAATCACCTATAAAAATACGTACCACGTGTGAGCTGGAGGCAGGAGGCTTAGATGACAGTTGTGACAGAAAACATCTCCAGAGGAAGGTGCTGGAATTCTGAGGCCTGCAAGCTGCTTGCACTCTCAACACAACTTCTGTCTAAGGGCTTTTCATTTCCCAAAGTCCTTCCTCTTCTTTCAACCTCTCCTTTCTCTGTCCTGCAGTGTAGGCCAGGAAAGCATGCTTCCTGTGTCTCTTTAGAGGAGGACAACAAGTCTCCCAGACCTTATAGAACTCACCCCAAGCCACACACTTTGCATGTAGCTGAACAGGGACCCAAATCCAGGACTGCCTGGTGAGACAAGGTATAAAATTGAAGAAGGTACTCTCCGGCCCAGCCCTGAGAGAGATCACTTGATGTGTTGTCTTGCTGTCTACTCCCAAGCCTTGGGTCCTTCCATGAGCACTGAGGCTAAATCTTGTGACAAATTGCACAAAGCAGTAAGTCCTGGGAGAGCCACCCCAGGGTCTTAGGGTGACTGGGTGGACTCACTGAGCTGGGCATCCTTCTGTCGAGATCCAGGGAGTTACCTAACTCAAGTAAAGAGTACATTTCTTTTTGGGCAATATCACCCCTTTCCTCTCTCTGACTCTCCCAGTTTTTCCCTCCCATCTCTGCCAAACTTAGCTTTTGTATAGCGCCATACCTGTTTGCTGAGGGGTCAGGACAGCCTAATGCAAGCTGTACAGGGATTCAGATCCCACTACCCAGCCAAATCACGGGGTATGATGATACTCATCGGGAATGTACTCAAGAGACAGAAGCAGTAGAATCAAGAGTTTCAGGTTAGCTTAGGCTACATAGCAAGTTCCAGGTAAGATTGAACCACAGAGCAAGGCCCTGTCCTAAAAAACAAACTAAACTCAACTAAAATACAAAGGCGAAGATAAGTGTACTAACATCATCTGGTTTGCTATTACTATAGCCAAAATTCATGATGTCTCTATCATGAACCAGATACTGAACTTTCTTTTTTTCTTTTCTCAGGCATGTTATTTAACATTTATATCAACTCAAGAGTTTTAGGTGGGTTCATTGTTTTTTTGGGGGAATAGCTTAAAGTCCCCAAGTCTTCAGTGCGTTGCTCAATTTTTCATATATATTCCATCTGGTCATCAAACCTGCATTACAGATCAGTTTTAACTAGTTATGAACTTCATAAGTGCTCTTTTTCAGTTGCTTTATTTCACTCGGCTTTGCTTGTAGGATTCATCCATGTTGTTGTGTGATAGCACTTGTTCTTTTATGTAGACTTCCATTGTGTGACTGTGCTACATTTTTCTATCTCTTGAATCAAGAATAATAAGCATCATCATCATCGTCATCCTGTTGTGTAAATGAGTAAAGCTGGGCTTTAAGCTGCTTACTTAGAGTTTACAGTCAGAGTAACCTTGAGTCTGAATGGGGACTTCAACCGAAGTTCCTCTGACTCACAAGTAGCCCCTTACCCATGGAGTAATGGAGACAAGAGAAAAGAAGTTGGCCCCATGCTGTCATGAGTACAACTGGGAGTCAGGCACATTGGCTTCAGATGGGAGAAAAAACAGCCCTAGGTTTAGCTATTGCCAATATTTGTTTTTTGTTGACCACAAAGCTGATAGCACAGGGACTGCCGTCACTCACAGCCCTGTACCTTGAGACTAGGGGATTTTGCCAACATTTCAAAACAAGTGCAAACAGCCTACGCAAAAGGAAGAGGCATCCTTGTGTATTGAGACTCAGTGGCCCGTGGGCAGCCCCTACCCCACCTCCTCAGGGCCTGCTTTCCCACGACAACAACGGTAGCTCAGATCTAACCATTTGGGACTCCTCCAAAGAGCACTGAAGGCCCTCAGGCCAGGGCTCCCTGTAACCCAAGCTTTATACCCAGCCAGAGGTGGAGCTGCCAGTGATGACCTGACTTCAAGACCAGGCCGAGGTGCTGGCGGACTCCCAGCACTCTGAATCCTGCAGGCCTTAGCAGGCCATCTGCAAAGCAGCCAGCGGGGGGAGGGGTGGCAGGGGCTGCTGACCTCCCCACCACCTCACCTCCTGAACTCAGGTAGCATTCCAGTGAGCCCAGCCAGACATGATTAAATGCTTGGCTACGTGCAGAGGTGGGAGACCCCGGGGGACGAAGGGCACAGGGCCAAGTCCTCCCAGGCCTCTGGGCACCCTTTGGTCTGTTGATCATTAACAGAAGCCACCTCATGGCAGGCAGAAAGGGGAAAGTCCAAGGGGGTGGCCTGCTCCCCCACCCCCCAGGACCCTCCTTCGAACTCACCAGTGCAGGGCTTCATGGGACATGAGATCATGATCCTCAGGGAGGGTGTGTACACATTCACCCAATCCACTGCTGCCTCTCAAACTTCTGGAGCTAACCCTGGTGGATTTACATTACCATATGCCAAGGACCATGACCTGTGTCTCCAGTATGCCAGCCTCTGACACTCTATAGAACAGCGGTGAGATGCCAACATGTTAACTACGCAGCCTGGGATCAAGTCCTGACCTTTTCTTACCATGTGACAAACTAAAGAAATTACCCTGAACTCCAGTGTGTCCATATGTGAAATGAGGACTACATGGAATTTTCCTGATGGGGTCATTGTGAACACACCAAGTTCTTAAAAGACTGCCTGGTGTGTAGGAAGAGCCCCACCTGATCCTCATAGCAGCCCCTTGATATACAGCTGAAAAGTCTCAGGTTGATCACCCATCCCCGGTGCAAGCTCACGTTAAGAACTGGGACTTGGGCTCTGGTCGAGAGTTCCAACAACCTTCTTTCCATCCTTCCTTCTGCCATGGCCCTCCTTCCTCTCCATAACCAAGACACCAAGACCTAAGTGGTGGCCAAACCTATGTTTCGTCTGTCCCATATCCTCCCTTGTACTCAAAAGTTCTTCCTCTCCCCAGAATGCCACTGACCAATGCAGAAGCCAGGAAAAATAGGTTTGCCCAGTAGGCCAAAGTAGCTCATGACTGAGCTGCTCCAACACCCAGGCCATGGGTGCAACGCTAGCAGTCAGAGAGGTCTTGGTCACCCGGGAGAGACCAGGTGGAGGCATCCAAAGAACAGATGCCCCAGGGTCCTTAGCATGGAAAGGTCTTATGCCACCCGACGAAATTGGCTGCCAGAAAGATCTGGCCTTTCCCACTACATATCCCTTAGCTTCAGCTGCCTCTGTGTGGTTCCTATCCTCCATAACTGTGGAGGAACACAGGAGGCCTCCTGCTAGTAATGGGCTCCACCTCCCTAGGGTCTCTGGTGGCCTAGAGCACAAGGCTTCTGCTGAGGACTCCTCCCATCTTTTAATAAGCTGGGGAACTAATGGGCCTGAAAGAAGTCTTCTTTTCCCAAGTAGCTTCCTCAGCCTATTAAGATCTAGATATTAGGAAAGCAGGCTTTGGGCCCAGGTGGCCTAAATCCAAGCCCATATGAATTCCCCATGTGGACACTAAAGTGGGCTAAGAAGTCAAAGCCTGGGGACAGTCAGCTTCCCAAGTGACAGGGAGCCTCTTCTTGCCTTTGTAACCAACCTGGCCCTGCAGGGCCTGCTGGAATCAATGCCTCTATCTTTGTTATCTAACTCTAGGGACCCATTCCATTGGAGAAATTTCAGGACTGCCTGACAGGTAAGCTTAGACCCCTCTGCTCTCTATTCACCCCGATTTCACCACACACACACACATACACACACACAGTCACATCCCACTTATCTGACAAGAGGCCTAGATTTACTCTGGTCGCAGGAATGGATGCTTTTTCCTTTCCTGAACCATTAGCCCCCCCACCCTGAAGTAAGCAATCATCCCTATTTTTCTATCTCACATCCAGACCTCCCACAGTATCTACTGACCAGTGGAATACAGTTAGGTATGCAGTCTTGGGGACTGTCTGCTACAGACCGGCTGTGGGAATTCAGCTCAACCCCACAGAATGCAAGGAGTTAAAGAGGAAACTGAGCTTCTAGTGGCAGGAGACTGAGATTTTTTACAAAGATCTGCTTGGTCTCTCTTACAGAGGAAAGATCATTTGTGGTTACCTGATACTGGCTAGGGAGATTTCCAAGGGGACTTTTAGAACCTACTTTGCATGGCATCAGAGGTATAATTAGGACTAAGGTGGTGAGAGCGATTGCCAACTTCTTGTGTTATGTCAATATTGATGCCCACTTCTACCTAATAGCCCTCTCAACAGGGGAGCATGAATCAAACCCAATCCCTTCATTTCCACTCTGGTCTTTTCCAGGCAAGTGGTTAATGCTTAAGACATGGTTAATGCCTGTGGGAGATACAGGCCTGAAGCATTCAATCCAGGCCTGATTATGTGCTGTCCTCTTCATCACTGGCACCTCAGACATCACCCAAAGTGAATGAAGGCCTCATGCTGGGCGGGTAGACTGGACTTCTGAGCTCCCTGGAAGAAGCTGAGACTTCATATAGGGTAAACAACTCTAGACTTCTCCATTTAGCCCAAACCATCAAGCCATCCCCTGAAGCAATGCAGGAGGAAGTACAGGCTCGTTGGCGAAACACCTCCACCCCTGCCTCAAAACCAGCACCAGAGACCAACCAACCCACCTAGCTCAAGACAGAGGGCAACCACCAGGCAAGACAAAACCACACCAAGTGAAACCAGCTCCACCACCAGTATTTCTTGAAAAAAAAAAAAACCAAAAAACGGGGTTTATTGATTTTCTTTAAACTGCAAATAGTCGTTACAAAAAGGTTTTTTTCTTCTTTTAAATAAGTTCACACAAAGAAAGAGAAATAGAAAGCAACGGTAGTGACCAGCAAGAGGAATAATAATTACATTCATCTTTATGTGTCTGTGTCTGTGTGTGCGCGCGTGCACGCGCACTAGTTCTGTTTTATGCTAACATTGGAAAACTCCAAACCTAGAATCCAGAACCTCAAATCTGTGAGCGGAATGTCTTGAGATGGGTACATGGAAGTCAAAAGGTTTTCCTTTTTGTTTTGTTTTTTCCCTTTTAGAAGCTATACATCAAAGGTGGTTTTTTCCTTCTGTGCTGTCATAGAACTTTTACATACATTCTCAGTCCTACTTGTGAAAGGCCTAAAGACAAAGAAAATTTGCAGTCCAACACAAAGGGGGTAATTTCTAAAATAAATAATCCAACAGTTTTTTGCATTTTTTTAAATTAATTTTTCATTTTTTTAAAATAAAATAACCAAAAAAGTGTAAAGTTACAAAAATGTTGTTGAAGAATAATATATTAAAACTGTGGAAAAAAAAAGGAAAGACACGTCACAAAATTTTAAGATTAATATGAAGATCATAATTTAACATAAAAGAATATATTCTATGGATTTGTCATCCCGATAAATATGAACAAAATTAACAAAAAAAGCATAGTTTGGCAATAAATACGTTTTGATAAGTTAAATAAGCTTTTTTATATTGATGTGCAGTGACAAGCAAAATTTTTTGCTCTCCAATTTCTGAAAGTTATATGAAGTTTTAAAACCCAGGGAAAAAAAAAAAAAAGCAGGCGTGAGTGCTAAGGGTAGACCTACGGTATTCCAGAGCAAAAAACCATTAAAGCTACTTCTACAGGAAATCGTTTTACACAGATATTGTATGTGGAATGAATACCATTAACTGCTCACCCCTTTACATTTTTTTTAAGCTTTTCTCTCATTTTTTTTTTCCATTACGTTTTTCATTAAAAGATGTCACATATGAACTGGGGAACTTTAGCACCAAGATCAAGTCTCTCATAGTCCATATCTAGCTTCCCCTTCTCCCCACTTGTTAAAAAAAAAAAATTAAATCACAAAGTCCCACTTAGGTCAAAATAATCTTCATCCTTTTTTTGTGGTTTTTTTTTGTTTTGTTTTTTCCGATCTTCCTTCCTGCAGACCTATACAAATCCAGGCAAGATTAGTCAACAGGGGTTCAAGCTGGAAAAGGTTTTGAATATCAGACAGGTTTCCTAACTCCAGCAAGAACTGGGGGTGGGTGGGGCAACTACTGGGAAGAGGGAGGAAGAAGTGTGCGGGAGACTGAAGGGAAGGTGCATTTGTGTAGCCAGTGGGGGGAGCTGCTGCTTCTGGGTCTCCCCCCCTCCCCCTGGGCAGAGGCTCCGGGAGGCCCACGGGCGCCCCCTGGCGCTAAAGAGGTAATGTAGTCACAGTGACAAAGTTAGATTACAAGGCACTAAGTTGCTTCTGTAAACTGTTAACTGCTTTTTCTTTTGTGATTTGGCACTTAAGGCTTAAGCCAGGGGAAAAAATATCAAGGCATCTACTGATGAATATAGGACTTGTCTGTTCTGCGTAGTTAAGTGGGCTATATAAACTGGAGGGAGGGGGGAGGGGAATTCAAGCCAGAATAAACTACTGACAAATTTGACTTGTCCTTATTTTTTTTTTTGGGGGGGAGGGGGGGATAGATAAGGTAAGGGAGAAGGATGGGTCATTCCAAGGTTCTGGGAAGGGGTTGAGCTTAACCTTGTTAATATTAAGGGCTGTGGGGAAGGGGTTGAGGAGGGTCTAGGATGTGGGTACAGCAGGAAGGGGAGTAGAAGGGGCAAGGGGGGGGGGGTCCCTCCCTACCCTGTTTTGTTTTTTTTTTAGTCATCTGAGATGGAAAGTCTGCTGAAAATGGGCAGGCGTCTTGAGTTGTCCAAGGTAGGGGAATCTGAGCCACTGTGGCTGCTGCTGGAGCTGCTCAGGTAGCCCTCCTGGTCCGAGAGAGAATCCTGAGGACTGGGGGGAGAGTCAAACATGTGAGGGGACTCAGACATGGGCCGGAAGAGGAAGGTGGTGGGAGAGCCACCCCCGGGCAGCCCCATGCTAGGGGCAAAGAGACTCGCCAGCTCCTGGCTGGAGAAGGCGAAGGGGTTATTGGTGCCATCGGGCAGAGTGGGTGAGCCCAGGAGGTCATCGGCGCTCAGAATGGGGGGTGGGGTGATGGATGTGGGGCTGTCCAGCAGCCCCGTGGCAGCGGCGGTGGCAGCGGCACTGGGAAACCCAGCAAAGCTAAAGCTATGCTGGAGACGAGGACGGTCAGCGGAGAGGTCCCGGGCCCCGGCCAGGGCACGGCGCTCCTCGGCGTTGTGGATGAAGTGGCAGCGGGGCCCGTAGGGGCAAAAGCCGATGGTATGGAAGGTGCGACACAGCTCGGTCTTGTACTTGGGATGGCGGGTCAGGCTGCGGAGCTCATGGATGCCGTGCGCGAACTGGCACTTGTCTCCATACTTACAGGCGCCGTTTTCTTCGAAGGGGCGGCACAGCTCCGTCTTGTAGCGACTGGAGTTGACCTGGCCGCTTCCGGGCTGCTTCTGAGTGGGCAGCAGCCGCTCACCCCCTTCTGAGAAAGAGCGGTCTCGGAAGCGGCTGTCCCGAGAGCTCAGGGCCGGGGCTGGTTCACCCTTGAGGTTGCTGAGGAGCTGGTTCTGGTGGAACTTGGTGCTGGGCAGGGTGACAGAGTGCCTCCGGGGGAAACCTCCACCAGCCGGGGTGCCCACTGCCTTCCTGTCCAGCAGGCAGCCCCCTGTGCTGGGAGCACTGTAGTTGAGCATCTTGTTACCCTGGAGGAAGAAAAGAGGGGAAAAGAGGCTGGTCAGTGACAGAGAACATCCACTAGGCCAGAAGAAGCGGTCCCAGGACGGCCCCCTTCCTCCAAACTCAAGAGAGGCCTAGGCTCTCCTCCCAAAGATATCCTCTCTCTCTGCTTCTCCCCTCCCCGCCCCCAGTACCAGACACCTGGGTTGGTTTGAGCCCCACTAAAAAGAAACCACAAAATTCTGGCCTGGGTGACAAATTGTTTTCTGCATGCCTTCCACACCATGTTGTACCCTTAAATGTCTATCTTCTGTCCCTAAAGGTACCACTTTCATCTATACAACCCCAACTTCTTTCCCGCCCAAATACAGAATATCTCATGCCAGGCAGCCCTCTCCAGATTCCCCTCCCCTTAGCCAAACCCCAAAACAAACAAAAAAAAAACTGGGTAAACCCCATAGAGAAGACTACACAGGAGCAGACTCTCCTCTTAATCAGACTCTGCTCTGCCGCTAGCCCCCTCCCCCACAATCGGGCCCTGGACTGGCAACTTTCTCCCCTTCACAAGTGTTCCCTTCCTTTGGCTGCCAACAACTTTTCAGACTGCCTGTGCTTTTGCTGGCTAGGGGTGGGGGAAGAGAGGAAGAACTGGCCTGGGGTTGGGGCAGAAGTGTGTGGTACTTGAAAACACAAACACATGGTCCCAGACTCCTGCAAGGGACGCCCAGGGCAGGAGTCTCTCCCACCATCCCCCCACCCCCTTCCCTGAGAAGATAGATGCCTTTGCACTTGGTCTCCCGGCTCCAAACAAGAGGCCTGGATAAGGGCACCAGTGTTTAATCTTGAACCAAAGCTGCAGATGAAAAGAGAAAAAGCACCAGACCCCACCCCCACCCACCTCCCAGTCAAGGGGGAGGGGGGACAGCAGGGCTGGGCACAGGCAGGGTTTGTTCCAATGGGACCAGGGTCACCTGCCCAAACTGTACCTATGACTTGGAAAGGGTATGGGTTCAAAATCTGGGAGTTAGTTCCAGGCCCATGTGAGTGTCATTGTGCAAATTCTAGTTAGTCCCTTAGGATCAGCAGCAAGGAATCAGGAACCTGTAAAGCCTGTAACCACAACCACCCCACCGGGCACTGATTATAGGAACCCAGTAGTGGGCCTGTTCTCAACAATGAGGTTCATTTAAAAAAAAAAAAAATAAGTCCTGCGGGAGAGAGGGGAGGGAGGTGAAAGAAAAAGAACTGAGATCAAAACAGTGAGAAGAGAGACCAGGGCCCGGGAGCCCAGGCAGCCCACGAGGGCTAAAGGCACAAGAAGAGGAGGAATCTGAATTCTTCAAACTTTTTGATGTTGCTCTCCAGCTCCTCGGCGTCCCTGCACTGCACCCCAACCCTGCAGCCCCGGGGGCTTTGGCAGCTGCACGGACAGGCGCAGCAAGCTGGGGGAAGAGAGCGACATGACCCGACGTGTTTAAGAGAAGGCAAAAACACTTCGGCAATTAAAAGCAGCCTAGAAGCTTCATCCTTTCAAACGGAGGGGGAGTCGGGGGCGGGCTGAGAAAAAAAAAAAAAAAGTTTTAACAACCGCCAAAGAACTTGGACATTTCAGCCGCACTCCGGATTTAAAACTTTGCGTGTTTTCCGTTGGTGTGGTTTCAGCTGGGAAGCTATCCCGCCTTCAAATCCTTGACTGGCCAGGTTCTTTTAAGTCTGGGCAGCATTTCGTCCCTTGTCCCTCAACGGAGGAGTCACAGCACCTCGCAACACAGTCAGGGGAGAGGGGGGTGTTAACCGACTTCCACCCCAAAATCTGCAGCCCGATCTACGCGCTGCCTCCGGCTGGAGTTTAAGCCGCGCTGGGGCGGACACACCAACTAACAAACCCCACGAACAAACGCGCTTTGGGAGATCTTGCTGAACTCCCAACTCTTGGCCTGTCTCTTCCTCGCAGAGGTCCCCAACCGCTCCCCCAAAGCAGAGGGGGAAACATCCCCAAGTCTTGATCCTCATTTCCTCGCAAAGGGACCCCCCCCCCCAACCAATCCCCAACCCCAACCTCGCAGGCCGGTACTCACTTGGACCCTCCCCGGCCGCACCAAGACCCCAGAGCGCTCCAATAAGCCGCACAAAGTAGGGATCAACGAACTCCTCAAATCTTGTCCCAATCCCAGTCATTCCTCTGCTTCTCTTGGGCAGCCCCGTTCTCGTACACTTTGGGGCCCCTCACCCCACCCCACCCCCAAAAAAAACCCTGCTTCTCGGATTCTCGTATAACCCTGGCAGGAACTGTGGTAACTCTTAAAAGACAGCAGAAGGCCGGGCCAAATTCCTTCAAACTAAGGAGGGGACACCAGAGGGTGAAAGAAACCCTGCGCCCAGGAACTCCCGCCATCTCCAACTCTGCAACACCCGAACTGGTAGTGTGTTTGGTGTTTTTGTGGTGGTGGTGTTTCTACAGATATTGGTGTTTGTTTTTTTTTAAAGCAAAAGACAATCTACTTCGAAAAGCAAACCTCCGCCCCGCTTTACCTTGCATAAAACTTCGCTCAAGTCGAAGATGGTGGCAGACACGAGTGTGGTGGTCATCGTGGGCGCTCGCACGGGGCAAGGGCGAGGCTGTGGCGTGGCGTGGCGTGGAGATCCCGGTGCGGGGAAGGCGCAGCCTCCGGCTCTCCGGTCAGGAGTCCCACACGCCTGCTCCCGGGGCCCCTCGCCTTTCTGACTCTCCCGGGCTGCGGCGCGCAAAGCCCAATTTATAAGTTTCAGATTTGGTGAACTGCGGGCGGGGAGGCGGGGAGGGAGGGAGGGAAGGAAGGAGAGGGGGGGAGGGAGGGGGGGGGTTGGAAGGAGGAGGAGGGGCTTTAAAGTTATTTAAATGAGGAAGAGGAGGAAAAAAAAGTTGATTGACACCGAGGTTGAATCAGCCATGCGGTCAGGCGGGGAGGCGGGAGGGTGGGGTGGCGAGGGTGGAGGGGGGGAGAGGGGCGGGCAGAAGGGGGGAGGGCGGGACGAAACTTTCAAGAGGAAGAAGGGGGAGGGGAGACGAGGGAAGAAGGCGGAAAAAAAAGAAAAAAAGAAAAGAAAAGCACGCGAAGCCGCGCGCGCACAACTTTTTTTTGTTTTTTTTCTCCTTTCTGAAAGAGGAAAAGTTTGGAGATCGCGGGCTGGGCGCCCGGCGCTCGGGGCCGCTCCCTGGGGCCGCGCGGCGGGGCGGGGGAGGGGCGCGCCCCCCTTTGTCGGCCCCGAGCGCCGCTCTGTGACATCATCCATTCCACCCCCTTCGGGGTTCTGGTTGCTGTGTTGTTGGGGTTTTTTTTTTTTTCCTGTTGTTTTGTTGTTTTTGGTGGGTGTGTTTTTGGTAGGACAGCCAGGCGGGCTCGACTTTCTCTTTTTTGGTACACCGGAGCTAAAGCCCCGTGCTGTGCGCCCCGGCCGCAGTTTCCATCTTCAAACCGTCCCGTCCCGTCCCTCTCCCCACCCCCCGCCACCGCCCCCCGCCCTCCGCGCGCCCCTGAAACTTCTCCAAGTGCCTCCCCAACTTTACCTTCCTCTGACTTCTCCAACCGGCCTGGGCTCCGCTTCGCCAACCCGGCCGGGCGAGGCGATTGGAAATTTGGAGGGTTCCCCCCCCAAAAAAAAGTTCAAGTGTAGGGCTTTATAATTGGGGTTTCTACCCCCGCCCCCTCTCTCCCCAGCGTGTCCGAGGAAGTACGGGGAGGGAAGGGAGGGAGCCTCCGGCGGGGACAAGGGAACTGGGAAAACTTTTCTCCCCGGGGAGGACTCGGGCTGGCGGGGGCGAGTGCCGCAGACTCCGCGCGCAGCACGCGTCCACACTCGAGCCGGCTCGGCCGCGGCGACTCCTGGGGGGTGCCCTCCCCCACCCCCCACCCGGGGAGACGGTTAGTTCTAACAGGCCTAGACGTCGCGTTTCCTTCACGCGTCCGATCTTTAAACTTAGTACCGAAAACTCTTGTCTCTTTCATGGACGCCTCTTCTTCCGCTGCCCCCACCCCCAGCAACGAACCACTTTCCACGCGTGCTCCGAGCGATGGGCAACCACCGCCTCCTCGCGCACACTACCAGACGCTAAGACCGGGAAAAAAGTTAGTTCGGTTACAATAAAGGTTAAGGCGGGTGGGGGGAGGGAAGACGCGTTTATTGTTGCTTCTCCGCCGTCCCCCCCGCCCCCACCGGGACCGAACCTGATTTGTCACCAGCACTGTTGTTTTTTTTTGGGGGGGGGTGGGGGTGGAAAAAGATCCCCGGACCGAAAGGCGGGCAGGGCAACGAAGACGATCAAATGAGTAATTTTTATTTTAATGTTTGCTAATAGGTTTGGTTGCTACCCACCCAAATACAAAGTTGTCCACCACACACACACACACACACACACACACACACACACACACACACGAGACTCGCTCCCCGCGCATCCGCTCAGGTGTTGGAATGGAGACGCAGGCGGAAATCGCGGGCCCCGGCCTCGCACGTTTCTTCCCAGCACTCGAGGCCGCCGGGTCTGTTATGAAACTCCGTGCGCCCCGAGTGGCTGCTAGCAAGTTCCATTGCGATGTAATTAGGTCACCCCATTAAGAGCACGTTTCTTAGGAAAGAACGGGGCGGGCCGAGCCCTGGAGTAGCAGCCACCCCCCTCCCCGCGCACGCGCGCGCGCGCACACACACGCACACACGCACATACACTTTACACTGCTTTTCTTATTTTTTCGTCAACCTCCGGGCAAACCCGGGGAAACCTTCCAGATCACCACTGTTTTTAGAAACCGGTTATTTTTCAACTTTGCGAACTCTTTTTTCCCTTTTCTGCAGCCCTGAACCCACCGAGCTTCCCGGCGGGGGTCTGCTTTTATTTGTCTCCCTGACTGGAATTGATGGCCCCATTTTTTGAACCCGGCTGTTACCCCCTTGCTTTTTCTTCTGTCCAGCTGCCTGTTGCTTCCCTCCCTGCTCCCATTTCTCATGTTTGCTTTTTTCAAGTATGGCATGGACCAGAAAGGGAAATAACTCCCATCCACCTTCATGCATATCATTCGAGTATAGTTCATTTCTTAAGGGATTTCTTTTTTCTTTTCCCGGTGCCTTCTCCTAGCTCTGAGAAGTGGGTGCTGGGGCGGGAGAAAGGGGTTCGTGCAGTTTCTTGGTGACGAGGTAATGAGTTCCAGACTCCAGTCCAGACTCTTCGCGTTAAAATCCCCCAGGTTAGTCAGTTTACACCCCCCCACACACACACCCCAACACACACCCAAAGGGCTGGTTAAGTCTTAAAACTCCCGAGTGTTCGAAAAGCTCAGCGGGGGAACGCTGGGCGGGATGGAAAAGCCTGGCGGGGGGCGGGGGGGGAGGGGAAAGGAAGGAGAGAAGGGCTGGGGGTGGGGACGGGGTGCCGGCCCCCCGGGGCGCAGGCGGAGTCCCAGCTCCGGGCGACCCCGCTCCTCTCCCACGGCTGTGGGCCGCGAGCACGTCCGCGGGGCCTCGACGCCCCGATCTGGCTAAATAAGTGATGTGTGTTTGCAAAGAGAAACGCGTTTATTCCTCGAATTTCCTCCACTTTTCCAACTTTTCCTGCGGGCCTCTCCTCGCCGGCTCCCCGGGGGGCGCGGGCTCCGGAGCTGTTTACCCACCCCGCCGCCGCCCGCCCGGGTTCGTTCCAGCTCCCAGAACCTGTCTCTATAATTAAACTTTTTAATTGTCGGGTTGCAACGTCACTTAGGGGACTTTCCAAGGGTGAGGAACCGAGGGGAGGAAGCGAGCTCCTTAACCCTTCGGTGACCTAGCGTCCGGGCGGCGGATGGCGTGCGGTGCGGTGCGGTGCGGAGGTGCGGGCCGGGGCCCCTTGGTGCGCCACCCCCCCGAGCGTGCCCGCAGGTGGGTGGCCGAAGGAGCTAGCCCGGGCCGGGGCCGGGGCCGGTGGCCAGGCAGAGCAGTGCGCGGGTGCGCGGCCCTCCGCCGTGCAGGCCGTGGCGTCACCACCCCCTCCCGGACACCTCCCCCGGGGCGGCCACTCCCCCAGCGGCCCAGGCGCTGCGCACCGCCAGGCCTGACTTCCGGGCGCTCCCTATCCGCGGCCCGAGAGGGGGAAGACCAGGTACTTTGATGGGGGGTGGGGCTGCTAGGTTCGTGAAAGCCCGGAGTGAAAGTCCTCGGGCGGAAGGAGACCCGGCGGTGCGTTCTTCGGGTAATCTGGAGCCTGGGCGCACGTCGGGGCTGGCGAGGTGGTGGAGCTCCCAGCCCAGGACACTCGACCCCCCCTTCCCGATGGCCGGCTGATGGCCTGCACCCCTCCAAGCACCACCTTCCCTGGGCTTTGGGAGGTTGCACTTCCTTCTGATCGTTTGCAAAAAAAAAACAACTCAAATTCTGAGCCTTCCCTTCCCCCAGCCTGAGAGCCTGGCACCGCTTCAAGGTCCTGGGGTGAGAGGGAAAAGGCGATCTGTCCGCGGGAGGCCCTGCAGTCACCTGGTTTGGAGTTACCTGGAGTGTTTTGAGGACTGCAGATCAGGACTTGGACCCCCGCCCAGGAAATCAGACGGTCTGATGATGAGACTAGGAATCTACGCTGTCGGTAAATTTCCTGCAGATAATTCAGACACTGGTGTTTGGGAAATCAGTGGTCGGTCCAAGATGTCGGAGTTGAGAGGGCCTTGGTTCAAACGTCTGCCATTTTCTAGCTGAGTTATATTTTTTTTTTTAAGACAGAAGTCTTGCTAAGTTACCTATGCTGCCCTCTACCTGTGTGCTCAAGTGAGCCTGGAAAAGAGCAGGGGAGGGGTGGGGGAATGGGGTCAGGATGAAGCATGTGGAGCTGTTGCCTAACGGGAAAATACTTATTGTTACAAGTATTTCTTTAAAGACTGCTTGGGCCCAGTGGATAGCAGAAGCAAGAAAGTCCTAAATACCTCAAAATTCCTAAAGCCCTTCAGAGCACTTCAGGGTGTCACTCAGCTGCCATATTCCTCTCCCCTGAAGCAGGCGGAGGCCTCAGGAGAAGGCAGTGCAGACACCAGCTTTGTGTCTGGAATCTTTGGGGTAAGCACAGAGGAACGGGGAACCCAACCCCAGCGCCAGCAAGGTGACATTTCAAGGCTCCCTGGGCCTTGAAATAGGCCCATTCTTAGGTCCATTGCTTTAACTTTTTCCCTGTGGGGATGTTCCAGAGTTTGATTAAATTCTGCCATAGCCCACAGTTGTCCTCCCTGCAAGCTACTAAACCTGCCTAGAGCAAATCTCCAGTCCAGCATAATCTGGCTCTTGTGTGGACCTTGACATTTCCCTATCACCACTCCCCAAGCCCAAGCCCAAAACACTGCTCTAGTCAGTTGTAGAGAAAGATGAGCCATCTTCCTCATTTTACCCAGGGACTGCACATACACATCCTGTCTAAAATCTTACTTTTGGGCCAAGAAAATTCTTTAGAACCTAGTTGAAACATCTCTTCCTATGGTTTACTTTTTTTTCTTTTTTTTTTTGTCGGTCATGGGGCTTGAACTCTGGGCCTGAACACTATCCCTCAGCTCTTCAGCTCAAAGCTAGTGCTCTACCACTTGAGCCACAGCACCACTGAGTGGTTTATTGGAGATAAGAATCTCATGGACTTTCCTGCCTGGGCTAGCTTTGAACCCACTAGCTTTTTTGCTCAATGCTAGTGCTCTGCCACTTGAGCCACAGCTCCACTTCTGACCCTTTGTCGGTCCATTGGAGATAAAAGTCTCAGGGACCTTCCTGCCTTGACTTGCTTCAAACAATGAACCTCAGATCTCAGTCTCCTGAGTAGCTAGGATTACAGATAAGTCTACCAGCATCCTACTGTACCTATGCTTTCTCATGTATTCATGGGATGTTCATTTCCTTGAGTAGTTTCAGTTTTTGAGTACATATTCATGCTTAAACGGTTGCTTTACTTTTTAACGTGCAATAAAATTGACCTTTATTTGGCATACACATCTACAAGTGTTGATCTGGATATATTCATGCAACCACAATCAGGAAACAGTAGTTCCATCACCCCTCCCCAAATCTCCCAAGTACTTTGTAGTCATACCCTCCCTCATCTCCCATCCCCCAACTCCTCAACACCACTGATCCTTTCTCTCCCGTAATTCTGTCTTTTTCAGACTGTCATATAAATGGAATCATACAGTAGTATGATTTCACATAGTATAATGCCTCTGAAATTTGCCCATGTTGTTGCCTTTACCAATAGTTTGTGTCTCCTGATTGATAAATAGTAGTTCACTGCCTAAATATACCATAGTTTATGCACTAGCTATGCTTCGAAGGACATTGTTTACAACCTTTGGCTATGAGAAACAAATATCCATATTTTTTATTAATATACATTCTTATTTCTCTAGGGTAAATAACTGGAATGAGATTTCTGGGTCACAAGTATTTCTGGGTCATGTGATGAATGTATGTTAAAAGTAAAAACCACTGAACCATTTTCCAGAACAATGAGTTTATAGTTGTTCTGCATCCTCCCTTTGTTTTTATTTTTACTGTAATCATTCCAGTAATAACCATAATTCATTAAGGTTTTAATTTGTAGTTCTCTAATAAATAATGATATTGAATATCATTTCATGTGTCATCTTTATTGTCTTTGGTGTAAAGTCTTTTCCAACATCTTTACCTATTTTTTTCTTACTGTTGAGATTTGAGAATTGTTTATATATTCTAGATGTAGTTCCTTGGTCAGATCTGCAAATATTTCGAGTCTGCACTTTTAATCTTTTCAATCTGGGAACAAAGTGCCTTTCACAAAGCAAAAGTTTGTCGTTTTCATGAAATCTAATTGATCAGTTTTATCTTTTGTGGAGCATGCTTTTGGTTTCATAGCTAAGGACCCTGTATAACCCCAGGTCAGTATGATTTTTTTTTTAAAAGCAGTACTGGGGCTGGAATTTAGGGCTTTGAGTACTTAGTAGGCAAAAACTCATGTTGAGCTATGCTTCCAGTCATTTTCCCCCCACTGGTTATTTTTAGATAAGAATCTTGTCCTTCTCTAACCTTCCAGGAGCACACCTGGACTTCCATTATCTATTTTAGGTTTCTCATCATAACTGGAATGATAGATATTCATCCATACTCAGATTCATTGTGATAGGACCTTACAAACTTTTCTGCCTGGGCTGGCCTGGAAACTTGATCCTCCCATTCTCAGCCTTCCACATAACTACGATGACAAGTATAGGCCATCATACCTAGTTATGAATTGAGAAGAGGTCTTGTGAACTCTTCTGCTCAGGTTGGCCTTTAACTGAAATTACCCTGATCTTGGCTTCCTGAATATCTAGAATTACAGATGTGAGCCACCAGTACCCAGTTAGGATTTTTTTGGGGGGGAGGGGGGGCGCTAAGATTTTTCTTTTTAACTATATATAATTGCATTTGTAATCCTCCTCCTATTTTGAATATTTTATCAAGGTAATACCTTTTGTCTCCTGTAACCTTTTTTGATTCTGTTTTCTGGATTACTTTTGTATGGAGTATCTTTGGGAGGGTGGTAGGGGTAGGCAGGAGTGTGAACCCAGGGCCTCATGTATGCATCATGTATGTTCTACCACTAAGGTAGATCATTTATAGAGGTTTTCACCTTCAATCAATTGTCTTTTGGATCTACTATATGCTGTTGACAGCATATAGTTGGGTCATGTTTTCTTGTTAAATCCATTCTAACCAATCTGTCTTATAATTGAGAGTGTTTGGTCCATTCACATTTACAGCTATAATTAACAAGGAGGGACTTCATTCTGGCCTTTCGCTATTTAGTTTTTTCTTGTCTGCTTGGTTTGAGTCTCTTGGTGGTTTTTATTTGGTTTTCAGTGCTGGGGACAGGACCCAAGATCTCATGCATGCTAGGTAAGTCACACTTGCGCATGTGTGCACACACATACACACACAGACACATACCTAGCACTCACTATTTGTTTTCTAGCTGTCTTCTAGATATATTGGCACTCATTTCCTGAACCTTGAAAAATACTTTCAAAGACCCTTAGTGGATTCTTGGCATCACATAGTACCAAGCAGAATGTTTTACATTATTGCCTATACATACAAATCTATGAGAAAAATTACTATACATTAGACACAGAAAGAAATTAACAGCAGTGTGCAATAAAATAGAACAATTATAACAATAATGTAAGAAGTCAAAATATTTTATTATATAACTCCAGATGTACACCATAATCCCACCACTCAGGAGACCAAGGCGGGACCATTAAATATGAGGTCAGCATGGGCTATGCAGTAAGACCCTGTCTCAAAACAAAAAAAAAATTTTTTTGTGCCACTCCTGGGGCTTGAACTTAGGTCTGAGCACTTTCCTTAGCTTTTTCACTTAAGGCTGGTGCTCTACCACTTGAGCCACAGCTCAGGTTCTGGCTTTTTTGAGTTAATTTATTGGAGGTAAGAGTCTCATGGACTTTCCTACCTGGCTGGCTTTGAACCACAGTCCTTAGATATCAGCCTCCTGAGTAGCTGGGCTTATAGGTTTGAGTTACCAGTGCTCAGAAATGTATGTTTCCTATTTGACAAGTTCATTTTTGTTTTATTTTAATATTTACAATATATTGGCGTGCTGCCTCCAAAGTTTCTAATAAAAAATATGCTGATAAACTTACTTCTCTCTTGCTATTCTCAAGATTTTGGCTTTTGACAGTTTGATTATAATTGTCTCGGTGTGGGATTGTAAGATCATCCTTAGAGTTCATTAAGATTCTTGGATGTTTATGTTCATCTCTCTTGTCAGAGTTTGGAACTTCTAAGGCATTATTTCTTCACGTCTGTCTGCCTCTTTCTTCTCTTTCTGAAACCCCTATATGTATGCTGGTACACTAGGATAGCATCCCACAGACTCTTGGTTCACTTTTCTTTCTTTTCTTTTCTGTTCCTCAGACTTGATCATTTCATGCTGATTCTTTCTTCTGCCTCCTAAAAACTGAAGCTCTCTAATGAAATTTTTATTTCAGCTATTTTTCCTTTTCAGCCCCAGAATCTCTTTTTGGTTCCTTTTAGGTTTTCCATCTTTTTATTAAGATTTGTTTTGATTGTATAACATTGTTGACTTTATCCACTAGATAACGTATCTTTAATTCTTTCAGCCTCTTTTTAAAAACCTTTGTGTAATAGATCTGAAATCACATCCTTTACAGGGATACTTTCTGTTGGTTTGTGTTGTGAATGGACTATGCTTTCCTTGTATGTCTTGGGATTTTTTGTTGAAAACTAGGCATTTTAACCTAATAATATGGTAGCTCTGGTAATCAGTTTCTCTTCCTTCATCAAGACTTGCTGTTTTAGTTATTTGAGGATTTTGTTATTGTTGTTATAGGCTGTCTTTACACAAAGCAGCAGCCCAAGGTATAAACTTAAGGTCTTCTCAGGTTTTTAATTTTTTGTTGTTGTTGTTTCCATTTGAGGAGGTTGTTTGTTTTTGTCAGTTGTGGGCCTTGAAGTTGCCCTGGATGCTGTTCCTCAGCCCTTCAGCTCAAGGCAAGCGCTCTACCACTTGAGCCACAACGCCGCTTCCAGTTTTCTGGTGTTTAATCGGAGAGAAAAGTCTCAGGGAGTTTCCTGCCCAGGCTGGCTTTGAACTGCAATCCTCAGATCTTAGCCTCTTGTGTAGCTAGGATCACAGGCCAGAGCTACCGGCACATGGTTCCACTTGGTTTTGCTTTTGTTTGTTAACCTTGTGCCTCTCCCTAGGTAGGTACAGCCATTTCCTAGTTTTCCTTATATATGTAGTCCGGTTTTTTGCTTTTGTTTTTGTTGCATATGCTAATCATATCCCCAACAGGGGAAAAAGAGAGAAAAAGGAGATATGAAAGGCCCTGGCACTTTAAATTCCCTGGAAGTCACTGTAGCTGGAGAGGGTGATGCTTGCAACCATGGGGGAGGTAGAGCAACAATGGCCATCAGCATCCCGGTCTACATCTCTGTGGTCAGAAGTAGCAATCAGAGCACAGATCCCTGGTATTTAGACGACAGGATTCTTTTCCCACCCTGGCTTCTATAAGCCATGTGCAGAATGCTCCAGGAACCAAGACTGCCTGCCACAGGCAAGATGGGGAGCTGCTACTTTTCAAAGAACTGAAATTGATCACAATCAACCACAACGTATATGAAGTTGTAAGCCTTCAATAAGCTTCAGAGTTCCACAACAGTGTCAGATCTGCCAGTGTCCTTGGGGGTGTAGATGTCCAAGAAAATTCCTAAAAGTCTGTGCTTTGTATCCACCACCTTTTCCCCAATCCCTCCTCTCGTAGCTTTATGTCTATATTTCAATCTATGATCCACTTTGAGTTTTTTTTTTTAATGAGATGTGAGTTTCATGTTGAAGTTTTTTGTTTGTTTGCCTGTGGATGTCATATCCCAACACAGTTGAAAAACCTCATTTCTTTATATCTTTCTAGAAATCAGATGGGCATACTGGTATGGGTCTTTCTATTCTGTTGCATTCATTTGTGTCTGTCTGTCCCTTTACCACGACCACACTGGCAGGGCTGAGCATATGGCTTAGTGGTAGACTTAGTGCACTTAGTAGGCCCCCATAAGTACTCACAGGAGGAAAAGAGCAGATTTAGTATTCGTCTACTTTGTTAACTTAGCCAGCCACCCCTTTTTCCTCCCTGACAGACAACAGAAGACTTGGCTGAACATGCACAGACATCATGAAAAGTAATCTTACAATAAATCCCCGAACAGATCCGGCTAGACACTGGCCTCATAGCCAACTATTTTAAGCTGCTGCGCATTTATAGATCATCTTTCTAGCAAGCCTTACGATGTCAAAGCATTTATCTATGAGGAAGAGTGGACTGCAGTAAAATAATTAGTTTACATCGAAAGCATTCCATTCCCAAACAGAATTTAAACAAAAAGCTCTCCTCTCTGAAAACGGGCTTTCTGGGTAAAGAATCCCACTGCTCTGAAATCTTGGGCTCTCAGACGGGTGGGGTTGTTTCACTAAATTTATTTCAGCCACTTATAGAAACAGAAGGAGAAAGAGGGGGTGGGGGCTGTGAGCACACCAGCCCTGGCTCTGTAGTATTAATATCTGCCAGGGCCTGCTTTTATTTCAGTTTTGTTTTACTGGGGGGGGGGGAGGAGGGGGAAGGAGTAGACAAACAGCTTGCAGCTTCTGAGCTGTGGTTTCCCACCTTTCTCCCTAAACATTTCCCAAAGGGTGGGCAAAAGCCATACCCACCTCCTCTACCTCAACTTGGGGCAGCTGGAGGGTAGATTGCCCACATCCTGCACCCCTGAATACCAAGCACTCCTGTCAGATGTGGTACCTTTGGCATCAGCTTTTCTCCCATTCCCAGAGACAGAGCGAGAGAGAGCACACACAAGAGCATACAGGATACCAGAGGCTTTGTCCCGACTCCTTACCCAACCCTACATACCCACCTAGAAACTCCATACTTGAATCTAGGATTTATTGGCTACAACAGGCCTTACAAACCCTGAGACCCTCCTCCTAAGCTCCCAAAATGCATGGAGTGCACATTCTCCCCAGTCCCTGATACCTGGTCAGTCTCTTCTACCGTATTAACTAGCAAAAGAATTTCTAGCTGCTCTTACAACTAGAAAAAGAATTGTCAGGTTGTTTTTTGAAAACCCTGTTTGGGGCTGAGTTTGGAATACTT
Organism: Dipodomys spectabilis; assembly: GCF_019054845.1. Classification (NCBI taxonomy): domain Eukaryota; kingdom Metazoa; phylum Chordata; class Mammalia; order Rodentia; family Heteromyidae; genus Dipodomys; species Dipodomys spectabilis. Next base: position 24,278,596 of record NW_024870834.1, on the reverse strand, counting down.
TGTAGAAAACAGGCTAATTGCCTTCCACAGAGCGGGGAAACTGAGGTATGGCAAAAGGCAGTGGATGATCTGCACTCACTGTGGGTAGGGGAGATTCATGTACAGTCTTCGTTGGCTTTCAGATGCCCCTCACTGAACCCAGAAGGGCTAGGGACTAGCAGGGTTCTGTCTGAGAACTGGCTGCCCCACAGCTGCCACTAACTGGGGCAGAAAGAGGAAACACGCACGAGGGAAATCAGAAATCTGCTGAGCTCAAGACTCGAATGCCCCTAGGAGAATATGGGGAAGTACCTCATTTGATGCTTGGCCATGAGAACCAAGCCATTCTGGTGCCCTCATATATAGTAAACCCCTGATCCGTGGATCGCCAAGGAAGATGATGAAGGGCACTCACGCTCTTCACCTAACCCAATGGGGAAAGACTGACTGATCAGGGACTGGCTGGAGGGAGAGCGATCTGCGGCAGAAGTTGAACTTCTCGCCCCAAACTAAAGGATCATCTGTAGAGCATCCTGCATACTAGTAAGCTGTGAAATGCTCACACAAGTTCCTTTACTGCCATCAGCCAGTTTCCTTTGGGAGTGCCCTCCATTACTCTAGCAAAGAAAGCCCAGTGCTGCAGAGGCCACCTTTTGGAGCAGCTCCTTTAAGAAGCAAGAATCTCTCTGACCAGAGCAGGGGTCCACACTGTGGGAGAGTCCCCTGATGGACAGCCAGCAGGGAGGGCCACGGCTGGGCCTTCAGCCACAGCCCCTGTGACCTCTCCAATGTTGTTTCTCCTGCCAACTGTGTCCTTCACGCTGGGGAGACCATGTGCCCCCACACCAGGGCCAGCCCTTGTCTGACCAAAGGCAACCAGATCTGCTGCAGCTGCTAAGTGAAAGAAGTAGGGAAGCAGCTGGAGAAGGATTCCTGCCAGCCGGGTGGGTGTAAATATTTATACAACGTGGTGCGTGGGAAGAGGGAGGTGGGAGGAATGCAGAGGCTCCGACACTGACAGATTTAAGAAGGCTGCTTAGTGAGGCAGGTCAGCCAGGAAGGCCCCTAAGGCTCTCATCCTCACCTGTGCTCCTATGTGAGGGAGCCTGGCCTTGGCCCTAGTGAGGAGAGCAGCTGAGAACAAAATCCATCCCCTGCTCCCCACTCCTTCCTGCTCCTGATCTACACCACGGATCGGCCATAGGGAGGCATAACAGATAGAGTCATAGGGAAGGAGAGGAAGGGGCTGCCTTCGGACACAAACCACTGTGTCTAAGAGCAAAGCCTTGGGGATTCCTGACTTTCAGTTTCAGAGTCTTAAAGGATTTGAGACTCCAAGTATTGAACTCCGGAGCTGAAAGGCCTCGAAAACTTAAGCAAAAGTATGAAATCTAAGTGCAAAAACAAAAGTCTCCTGGAAAACTTTTTTAATCCACAGAACTTTCTAGAGTGGCAGAGAACATTCTGCACAGATGACTATGATAGTAATGACAGGATCAAGGTGCACCAGGGGGGCCCCCCTGGTGGCACTGGTCTGAGTAGCACATGGCCTACCTACCATCCCACAGGTTCTAGAAGGACAGTCCCCTCCCCACCCCATGCACCCTCCTGTGGCTCAGCTCCAAGTGTGCTCAAGCAGAGGGACCCCATCCAGCCACCCCCCATCCAGCCACCCCCTCAGTGGGCCTGCTCAGGACTTAGCCGCCGGGGCCCAACAGCCTTGATACCCAAGGAGGGAAGCAAGCCTGAGCCGTTGGGAACAGCCAGATGGACTTCAGTCAATCTGCCCAGGACAGCTGGGGAACAAGACCTGGGCCACTCCACTCCAGATAAGGAGGGGTGGCAGCTTCTAGGATTTCACTGTTACTGTACCCATCAAGAAGTGCCACCTAGCCAGGCATGGTGATACATGCTTGTAATACCAGCCCTCAGGAAGCAAAGACAGAAGATCAAGTTCAAGGTGAGCTAGAGCTACGCAGTAGCACACATGCACACCCTCAAACACACACACAGTGCCACCTGCTTCCATCAGTACCAGCACTGACCTTCAGCTTCTCCCACTGGCTAAGTCTGTGTTTCTCCTCAACGATGAACACCTTTAAGGGACAATTGCCAGCCTTCCAGCATATCCCCTGTGCCCTCAAGATGCCCACTGGTTAAAGGTAGGACGTTTAGAAGAAGAAAGATGTTCTATTGGAAAACTGCCTGTCTCCACAGCAGATAGGTCCAGACTCTAGGGCAAATGGCACAAAGCAAGGATCAGAGAACATCTCAGCATCCCTAAGAGGCAGCCCTGTGCTGTAAGCTCCTTCATTGCATGGAGCTAAGGAGGTGATATGGGTAGAGTTAACTTGTTCCCACCCAAGCCTTGGAGCCCAGGCCCACACACACACACAGGAGGCAACACCATCTGCCCCCACCCCCCAGCTGGGGCCTGGCACCAGTACCAGCATCCTAGGAAGAATGGCACCGTCCCCAGTCCCTCCCTGAAGAAGCTCCCCTTCAAGGGTACCAGGGTTGGGAGATCTTCAGGCACCCAGGACCTCCTCAGCCCTGCCTGCCAGCTGCAGCCTCCTCCTTGCCCGCTCTCCCCAAACACAAGAGCAGAAATAAAAGCTGCTTGGCCCAAGGAAAGGTTTAGGCAAAAGAACTGAAACTGAATGACAAAAGCAACAACAAAAGCTGTAAGAGAGGCCACTGGAGAGACATGCAAGAAACAGACCGAATAAATCATCTAGGAATCTAGCTGTAAAACAAGACAGCCCAAAAGGTCCAAAAGAAAAAAAAGAATCAAAAAAAAAAAACAAAAAACAGTATGCTATGTAAGTGAAATGAGATAGAAAAGGGAACTGAAAATAAAGGGAGGAGGCAGTTATAAATATTCGGAAAAGAGAATATAAAAGCAAACACTAGGGGGAAAAAATGTAAGAAGAGACCCAGGAGAAAGGAGGAACTGGTACATTTAGACCAACTACTCTGATCCTCATTCAGACACATCCGTAACGTCCCGCAGTCTGGTGGGGTTTGTGGATGTCAGGCTCTTCTATCCCGCAGTCTGGCGGGGTTTGTGGACGTCAGGCTCTTTGAAACACTGAGCAAGGACAGGCCTAGAAATGCCAGCTTCCCTTCTTGTCTTCGTTTTTCTAACAATCTCTCCAATTCACCCCCTCCTTCAGTCTTTTTGCAGAGAGCACAAGCTAGTCTTCCTGAGGCAAGGCCAAAAACCAATCCAGTTCACCCCCCCCCACCCCACCGCACCCCCACAGAGAGTTTCCATAATGGCACCCCGGGGAAGGCCCTGTGCCAGGAGTTCTGGGAGCTGTGGGGCTGTGGGACCAGCTTTGCATCTCAAGGGAGAGGTCCATCCCAATGCATGAGGATGGCCCTAACCTACAGACACACCATACCTAGCAAGGCAGGGAGGGTTTCAAGGAGTACTGAACTATCAGCTCTAGACAAAGCTAGGAAATCCCAGAAAATGCAACTTTTGGAAACTATTTTTCTTTGGGGGGAGGGGGGGGCAACCAGTCATGGGACTTGGACTCAGGGCCTGGGCTCTCTCTCTGAGCTTTTCACTCAAGACTAGCATTCTATCACTTTGAGCAACTTCTGCTTTTGTTTTTCCTGGTGGTTTATTGGAGATCAGAGTCTCACGGACTTTTCTGCCTGGATTGGCTTTGAACTGCGATCCTCAGATCTCAGCCTCCTGAGTAGCTAAGATGACAGGCGTGAGCCACCAGCACCCGGCTTGGAAACAACTGAAGAGGATTTCGTTTCCAGGCATTCTCAAGGAGACCTAAATATATCCCTGCCTTGCCCCCATGCAGTGACTGGCAGACAGCTTCTGGAAGTTCACCCTTGAAGTTTTGTGTGCACACACTATGGAGAGAAGACTGAGCAGTCACTGACCTGCTCCCTCTGGTGGCAAGATCCCTCGGGATCTGTCACTGCCTTATCTGCCTCCTTAGCTTCTGTTCTTGTTTTTCCAATCTCCTTACTTAACAAACCCACTTCTACCCACTCTTCCATTTTCCTAGGCATCAGCAGCTGGGAGAAAACAGAAGCAAACTCAGGCACAATGGAGAAGCAAAGGAAGTTAAAACATGTGCATTTGGTTCAGGACTCATTTGGCATGTCCAGGCCGTGTCTTTGGTGGGTGAGACAGGCTTCGCATGGACAGGTGGCCACCTAAAACTGCTCCTCCAAAGTTCAGCCAGGGGAGAGCCACTTAAGCTGAACCCTGACCAACTGAGACAAAGAAAACAAGGCCCATGCCAATCCTCCTCCCTCCAAGAATTCTTAAGCACTTGACCCTGATTCTGTACATGCCAGAAGTCACGTTTTTCTCCCATCAAGAGTTAGGAGATGTGACAAGAAGTTCAGGAGGGATAATGTCTACATTGTGGCCTCACACTCAGCCCAGTTTCCTCCCATATAATCCTTGACCCAAGGATTATTTAACCACGAAAGAGAGAGAGAGAGAGAGAGAGAAAGAGAGAGAGAGAGAGAGAGAGAGAGAGAGAGAGAGAGAGAGAGAGAGAGAGAGAGAGCAGGAAGTGAGGGGCTGAATGACCTCAAATTTAGTCTACTCTACTTAGCTAATCTCCTAAGAAGGGTATGTGAGAGTTGCTAGATTCCGCTCTGAAGGCCTGAACATAGCAGGAAAAACACCCAGTGATTGCAGATCTCAGCTTGTTGAGATTTGTCCGGCAAAGGGAAAGGGCCTGGTTCTAGGCCAAACTGCCTCGATATTTCTTAAACAAGTCTTGACATTTGGGAATGGATAGGCTGTGGTGGAGAATACCGACTCCACATCCGGGCTGACCACGTTCGAATTCTGGCACGCCACTTCCTGGGCAGACGAAGGTCCAGCCCACCATCCCCAGTCTCCTCTGTGAGTGACAGTCACTACCATGCTCCTCTCCTGGGGTCACTGTGGGAACAGACAAGCACTTGGCACACTGGCTAGGAGTGTGAGCACCACCCCGGCCCCCAACAAAGCAACCCAGTCAACTTGGCAAGACTGAGAGGGAGGCTGGAGGCCTCACAAAGTGGGATTCCACGGAGCCACTGGAGCACGGTCAAGTATCCCAAGCAAGAGAGAAAAGGGGGTCCCAGAGGAGGCCCGGGCAGCTGGCGGGTAGAGCGCTGGCTAGGATGGCCAAGCACACCCCCTCGCTGTCAGGATGTCTGTGGATGTCTGTGCCGGTGGGAGTTCGCAGGGGGCTGTACTGCAGTCTCCCCGCATTAGCTCAACATGGCTGCAACCCACGTTGCATGTGTTCATGCTCACACAGAACTCAGCTCTGGCTGACATACAGGTTGTGGCTTACCAAGTACTGCACTCGGACTTAAGAACCAGGCTTTGCAGCCCAGCTTCAAACATCTCTCCTTCTATACAAGCTATAAGAACACACCAACTCCTGAGAAATTCTTATTGCAAGGCTGATTTTGTTTTCCTTTGAGGAAGTGGAAATCTGAAGACCAACTAAATTTTGGCACTGTTTAGAGAGTATGATTATCTTTAGATGAAATAATGACTATGTGGCTAATGGAACAAAGTTTAGTTTAAGAGATAGGGCAACGTGGATATGACACAATATGATGGAATAGATGTGATTTACTTCAAAACTGTACAGGAGAACCAAGCACCAGTGGTTCATGCCTGTGATCCTAGCTACTTGGGAGGCTGAGAACGGGAGGACTGCAGTTGAAGGCCAGCCTTGGCAGAAAGGTTCGTGAGATTCCCCAAGAAAAGCTCACAAGACCCCTTCTCAACCCACAGCTGGGCACAGTGGCACACACCTGTCAGGGTAGTTACATGGAGGCTGAGGTTGGGAGGTCTGTGGTCCCAGCCCAGCCCAGCAGGAAAGTCTTTCAGACTTCATCTTGATAGAAGAAGCTGAGCCTAATGGCATGTGCTTGCCATCCCAGCTGTGATAGGAAGCTGAAATAGGAAGATTGTGTCTGGGCAGGAAATGAGTCTCTTCAGGAAGAACTAGTACAAAAAAGGGCCAGAGGTGTGGCTTAGCTGTAGAGCACCTGTCTAGCAAGTTTACGGGCCTGCTTTCAAACCACTGTACCACTAAAGAGAATATATGTGTGTGTGTGTGTGTGAGTATATATTCTATATAGAATATATATCAATATATTATAGAATACAGAATATATATATACATATATTCTATTCCTATATACAGGAGAAGGGGTGAAGATGTAACTCCATGGTAGAGGATGCACTCAGTATGTACAAGGCCCTAAGTATAATTCCAGCCCTGGAAAAGAAAATAACATTTTCTTTTCCAGGAGTCAGGGGGAAGCTGGGGTGCACATGCACAAGTTGGGCTCTGAGCATGCGCGATGGGTAACACTGAAGCCGGATGAAGGGGCTACCAGGCTGCAATCTAACTATACTGCCTCCTACGTATATTTAATTGTCCCTAATAAAAATGCTTTAAGTTCATAAAAGCCTAACAGTTTTAACTCAATGACTCTTGTCATATTGGTTCTTGCAACACATTACTTCCTAAACACCTGTGATCTTACATGGAAGGAAGCTAGGGGAAGATCAGGAGGAGAAGAGGCAGTGTGGCCTCAACCTTGGAGGACAGAAAGGTCCTTAACCCCTCCCTGCACTTGCACAAGGTCGAACAGTGAGGGCCTGGCCCACAGCGCCTTCTGGTAGGGGGAGAAACAAACTGTTTTTCTTTTTTAAAGTGACTTTTGGTCATTTTACTGCTTTTAAATTCAGTAATGGGTATTTTAAAATTGGTTTCAATGTATATTTTGCTTTTTATTTGTTACTTGGGAGATGTTTTTGGACCTGGTGGATCACTGAGTAGTCCAGGCTGGCACGGGACATTCTGTCCTCCTGACCCAACCTCTACAGGCCAGGCATCTTACTAGGTGTCAGGCCCCATAACTGTCCCCAGAGGAGCCCCTGCTCTCGAAGAACAGGCCTCCCTTCTCCATACCACATCAGCTTTCTCTTGGCAGAATGAGCTAGAAGAGGGGCTATAGCTTTGAACGGAAAATAAACTCATGCAGACCAACCTGTTCCCAAAGACAGGCCCTGTGTTCAGCAACAGCTGAGTTCCAGAGGTAACCACAGAGTGAAGGCCATGAAGACCTCCAGACACCAGGGGGCAGCACAGCACACCTGCTCAGGCTGGAGAGTGCCAAAATGGCAGGCCCACAGGATCTGGCCAGAGATTACACTTCCCAAAGTCAGTATCCATGGCCTTCAGAGAGAGAAATCTAAGAGAGGCCTACACAACCAGTTCCTAAGTCACTTGTCATGGGTCCCTAGGTGTGTGGCACCCTGTGACACAAGCTTAAGCCAAAGAAGGTGATTATGGCCTCAGGGGAGACACCCACAGGTGACAAGACTAGAGGGGACAATGAACATAAGCAAAAGGTCACCTGGACTGCTGTCAGAGCAGCCACACAGAGAATCTGGATTTTCACTCTAAGTCCTGCAGCCAATCAGAGGAAGGCATAAAGGATTCCAACCAATCACATCCCAACCCCAACCGTACCACCATCCAGGTTCCCTGGACCAGACAGGATGACAGTGCCACAGCCACTTCCAACAGTTCTCCCTGTCTCCTTCCCCAGGATAAAACGGGAAGAAGGAGATTCCAGACAACACTGGAATGTTCTCAAAGGTCCTTGAGCTTTGGAACCTCTGAATGCACTCAGGCAGTTATTCTAAGCTTCCCTAAGCCCCTGGCTCCAGGGAAGAAAGCAGTCTGTGGCTGGGAGACCTTGAGTAAGAAAGCGCACAGGCTGTGGAGCCAGAATGCCCCAGTTCAAATCCGAGCTCTGCTATTAATTAGCTGTGGAACACTGGGCAAAGTTTTCAAACACTGCCTTCTTCTCTGTAAATCAGGGTAACAGAGTTGTTGCTTAAAACAGCAGAGAGCCAAATAAGCCTAACAACAGACTATCTTCAGCCCAAGGGGGGGTGTGCTCCTGCTGACTCCACAGGGTCAGAAGCAGTCTCTGGCCAGATTCTCTGAGCCTAGAAGAAATCCACGTGGGCCGCCACATGGGAAGGTATTTGAAGGAAGTTTCACAGAAAGTAACCAGAGAACTGCTCTCAACACAGGCCCGGGAACCCTTTTAAAGGTAGTGCCTGTGTTCATCACAACACAGCTCCTGGAGGAGACTGGGGTGCTGGCATCTGAAATGGCAATGGGTGACCTGGGTTTTCCCAGGAGAGGTGGAAAAGATAGGGGTCACTAAGGGTTGGAGGCATGGCCCAGTTGGTACAGCACTAGCCATGAGCGAAAGTGTCGGGTACTGAGTTCAAGTCCCAGTGTTGGACCTGAGAAAAAAAGGAAGGAAGGAAGGAAGGAAGGGGGTACTAGGTTTTCTGCCAGTGGGACAGTCTCAGGTGGGCAGGCCTAGGAATGCCACTCTCCCCACCCCCCAGGCTAGAGTGTATGAGACACCAGCCTCTGGTCTCAGAGAAGATTTGGGCTTCTTGGGGCAGGGAGGAAAGGGTTAAGTCAGCTCTGGGCTGGGAAGGAGGACTCAGCAGCCATAAACAGAGAGCCTGGGGAGGGAGGGAGCTGACACAGGCTGTGGCCAGGGCTAGAGCTATCTGATTATTAACTTCACTTTTATTTGGAGGGGGATTCGATTCTCTGTTTTACTTCCCATCAAGGAAGTAAAAGCCCAGGTCTCAGAGGAGCCTGGTTTCAAATTGTTTTGTCACAGCTCATTTATTTTTCCCCTTAAATAAATAAACAAAACCACCTCTTTGTTTTTCCTCTAATGAGCATTCAGCAAATCGTCTGTGGGTGAGGCATGAAAGGAGGTTTGGGGAGTCTTGCAGGGGGAAACTTTTGGCTTCTTCTTTTAAAAGGAACAGGAAAGGATCCCTCGTTTGGCATTCGCGTATCTGCCTTCTCCTCACCAACTCAGCCTAGACCTCCAGTCTGGGTGTTCAGAGGCCTCCCCCGCTGGTCCTAGACCTGACCTGAGTGTCACTTCCTCTCACCGAGGAAGCCTTGAACCATGGGGTTCTGCAGTTGGTCAGCTTGGTTGGGCTCAGGCCTATAGTTTTGGTTCCTATGACACGCTGACATTTCTACTCAAAGAGAAATTAAGCACACAAAAGGATTCCATTACAGGGCTTAAGAAAACACCATGACACATTCCTTTGCCGAGGGTTCAAGATATTTGGGAACTTGGACACCCAAATCCCATCAAACCCCATCCAATAGCACTTCAGAGTTCTCTTGCAACAGCTCTCTCCCAAAGGGTCTCCCCAGGCAACACAACAAAGACCCAGATTCGCGTGAGCTCCCGCCCTCCTGGCTTCTCACAATTCACCCCAGGAAGGTGCAGCAACAAAGATTAAACAGCAGAGGCCCACGAGGGAGGCCAGAGATCCACCAGGTGGGCCCAGGAGAGGAAACACAGCTTGTACCAGAAACAAAGAGGGAAACTGAGGAAGGCACTGATATGTAACAGGACCTAGAAGCACAGAGTGGAAGAACATTCTAGAACCTAGGAGAAGCCAGTGACAAAGAAAACATCTATGTGTGAACCCGAACAGGTTGCCAAGTTGACCGCAGAAGCAATGAGGCTCATGGCGACTGGGATGACATCCAGAATGGCAGAGGGGGGCTGAGTTGGCCACTTAAGTCTCTGCTGGACGGGCCAGTCCGTGACCCTTGGCTTGGAGACTGGCGTGACTTTTGAAGGACTGGCTTAAGCAACCACGTACAGGCCTTGTCTTGAACCTTGACACGGGGGCACGGGGACAAGCTCCCGATGACCACTCTGACCTGCTTTTACAGCCCGTGACTGTGGGGGCTGCGGGGAAAGAAGGCGATTTAACCCAAATCCAAGCCACAAAGCTCAGGGTTGGGCATTTCCAAACGCTTCCCGGGAAAGCCGCCAGGGCCTGAGCTCTGCTTGATACTGCTCCCCATTCCCGTGCCCTGGCAGCTCCCAGCGCCCCCCCCCCCCTCCCCATCCCCAGTGCACCCTGCCCTGCAGCCCGCGGCCCATGGGCCACCAGGGGTTAACCCGGTTAAGGGCGGCAATATGGCCGCTTGTTTTGCAGGCCTAGGCATCGCGCGCAGGGCCGCCCTTTGCCTCCAGGGCCCTCAGTCAAGGTCCCGGCCACCGTCTCTGGCACCCGGGCCGCGGTCGGCTGTGCACCGCCTCCACCCCTGCACCCCTCTGCACCCCTCCAGACCCCAAATCTGCGCGTACCAGACGCAGCCCTGCAGCCCGGCCCATCCGGAGATGCACGGGCCGGCCCGGTGGTGGCCCCGTGGGCTGGGCTTCTGGGCAGGTCGGGGGCCTGAGATCCCCTTTACTTTCTCCGGTCTGAGGCCACCCCGTCAGTCTGTCCAGGATCCTGCCCAGGGCCAGGCGGGTCCCGCCAACGGCGAGGCGCGCGGGGCACTGCGCGTGACCACACTGCCCTCCAGTGGCCAGCCTGCCAAACAGCAGGCTCGGATGGGCCCCAGTGGCCTTTGAATGCGTGGTTAAGCCTCTCTTGTAACCACTGATGGTCCCCAACTTCCCATTGTTCAGTTTAGGCATCTTCCACTTGAAAACAATATGAGCCGGTGGCTCGGGCCTGTAATCCTAGCTACTCAGGAGGCCAAGATCTGAAGATCGCAGTTCAAAGCCAACCAGGCAGAAAAAAAGGAGTGAGGCTCTTTCCTCCAATTAATCAGCAAAAAGCTAGAAGTGGAAGCTGAAATGGTAGAGGGCCAGCCTTGAGTGGAAAAAGCTAAGGGACAGTGCCCAGACCCTGAGCTCAGCTCCTGGAACACTCACATACACACACACACACACACACACACACACACACACACAGAGCACTGGTAGCTCACACTATAATTCTAGCTATATAGGATGCTGAGATCTGAGCATCACAGCTGGAAGCCACCCGAGGCAGGAAAATCCATGAGAATTTTAACTCCAATTAATTGCAAAAAAAAAAAGCCAAAAGTGGTGCTGTGGTTAAAGTGGTAGAGGCCTAAACTTGAACACAAAAGCTCCGAAACAGCACCCAGACCCTGATTTTTTTTTTTTTTTTTTTTTGGTTGGTCCTGGGGCTTGAACTTTGGGTTTGAGTACTGTCCCTGGGCTCTTCAGCTCAAGGAAAGTGCTCTACCGCTTGAGCCACAGCGCCACTTCTGGTTTTCTAGTTATTTATTGGAGATAAGAGTCTCTGGGAGTTTCCTGCCCAGGCTGGCTTTGAACGGAGATCCTCAGATCTCAGCCTCCTGACTAGCTAGGATTAGAGGCGTGAGCCACCGGCGCCAGGCTTCCAGACCCTGATTTTAAACCCCAGGGCCAATACCCAAAAAACAAGAAAAAAGAAGAAGAAGAAGAAAAAAAAAAAAAGAAAAGTGCCAACCACTGATAGCTCACACCTGTAATCCTAGCTACTCAGGAGGCTGAGATCTGAGGATTGTGGTTCAAATCCAACCCAGGCCAAAAACAAAAAGTCAATAAGACTCTAAATTAACCAGCCAAAAATCTGGAAGTTCTAGAAGTAGAGATGTGGCTCAAAGGTAGAGCACCAGCCTTGAGAGCTAAGGGATCGTGCATTCCAGCTCCACTATGGACACAAAATTCAATCACTGAACAAATTAATTAGAATGATTTGAGACGGATGCACAGTCAGGGGAAGCTGTACCTGGATTTTTGAACTTGGAGGGAGCAGAGATCCTGAGGTAAACAAAAGAAGGGAGTGGAGGAGGCTGTGGCGCAGGTGTGAAGATGGAGGTGTTGTAATCACAGAGACGAAGAAGCAAGAGCTGTGGGGACCAGCAGAGGGTCTAAGCGGGTGAGGACCGGGCATCCGGTACCAGGGACCCACTTCTTCAGGAGGGCAACATTCAGAGGGAGGAGAGAGCTTGGATATTGAGATTTAGCTACTTCCTTAGAATGAGGTTTCAACCTTCAGGAGCCCCAGCCACGTGCTCATGGCCCATGACCTTGGCTGAGTCAGACTGGCTCAGGAGCCTGAGAATCACAGCTGATGAGTCTCGGTGAGAAGACATGGCATGGTGCTTCCAGCTACCTGGGTAGCTGACCATTTGCCTGATGTTCAGATCCAACCCTTCTCCATGAGTCTTGGTACGGCGCCTCCTATATGCTCCGTACCAGTGAGACATGTCAGTACGACGCAACCAGGCTTCCCCCCTGCCCTGCTACTGTTCCAGTACCTGCGGGTAAGGAGGCAAAATATACCATCCCTGTGTATCTCAGCACCCACCCATGACCTTTCACCCCCACCCCACCCTAATGTCCCTGGGCCATCTCCAAGAGGTTGACCAGGCTAGCAGATGGCAGCCCGAAAGTCCATAGTGAGGATGTGACCTGGTATCAATGCCACCTGCTACTGCCTCTGTCCCTCAGCCTCCACAAGGGCCTTTGCCCCTGAGACCTGTCACCGTACACAGTTGTGTCACTGGAAAGTGGGTGATGGCGATAGACAATTCCCCCCTCCCAAGTCTAGCCTAGCAGTGCACCATGGGGGAGATGAAAAAGAAGGAGGTCCCTTCCTAGTGACTCCCCCCAACAGCTGGAAAACTAAGGATAGCATTAGATTGAAGCCAGCCAAGCTTTGCTTGGACACTGGGTAGTCTCCAGTGAGTGACTTAACCTCTCTGCACCTCAGTTACTGCGTCTGAAAAATGGGAATGGCAGCTTGCCTGCCTCACCAGGTCACTGAAGAGGAAGCACAGAGCTCCTACTTATCAAGGGCTTTCTCAGAGGCCACACGGGGCCACTGGCTCCTGCCAGGGAGCAGCAGGACTCCCTCATGGTTACCATTTCACAACAGCCCCAGTGCTGTGCGCATGTGCATGTGGGCACATAGAACTGATGGGCGGAGCCTCGCTTACTGGTTCTCAAGAAATACTGTCCTTCATTATCAGCTACAGAACAGGGACTCTTGTGTGGAGGTTCTGTGACAAAGACCATGGAAGGGTGGGGGGCCCAAGGAGATGGTACACCCACTTCTTTCTCCCCAGGAGGACCAGCCCCAGGCCTCATTAGCTTCTGGGATGTCAGCTCTTACTCACTCTTCCCAGGGAGCAGCTAATTAGCCTCTCAATAGCCAGGAGCACCCCTAGATGAAAGGTGCTGAATAGGAGCTGAAGGTGTGACCTGGTATTTATAACTGAGGCTCCCTTGGGTGAGGAAGGCCCAAGGGCAGAGAGGCAGGCCAGGCCAGGCCTCGCCTTCTTTATGACAAAGGTTCTCAGGAAAGGGAGCCTGAGAAAAAGCTCTGGGGTGTTAGGAGACCGGGCTGCAGAGGGCTGAAGGTGGAGTGGGTCAACGCAGGGGCTCTAAGGCTGGGCGGCCAACTCAAAATTCCAGCTCTGCATTGGTGTTCCATGACCCGAGGCCTCATCTGCTAACTGGGGATAGATAATAACTGTGCTTAGTATGGCGGAAGCTGGCATCCACTATGCAAATGAGGAGGCTTCACTCATTTGCTCATTTGGTAGATATTTATTAAGTGCCTCTCAGGTGCCAGGCCCCAGGATGCTAGAAATACACTGATGAACCCAGCACATGGCGTAACTGCTTGATTGTAAACAGTAGCTCACCGGCCCTCCCAGCTCCCTGGGACAGTGGCAGGGATCTCATGTCACACACACACTGTGGTCACAATACTCTGAGCAGGGAGATGAGCAGGCGGAGTCATGCAGAGGCAGGGATGGGAGATGAAGAGACAGCAAAGCTAGGTACCAGTGGGTCATGCCTGTGATCCTAGTGACTTGGGAGGCTGAGAGGGAGTGGATCAGAGTTTGAGGCTGGACCAGGCAGACATGATTGCAAGAATCTTTCAATCCATAGCTGGGCACAGTAGCATACCTCTGTCACTTTAAGCTCTGTAGGAGGCTGAAATTGGGAGGATCAGGGTTCTGAGGCAGCCTGGGCAGTAACGTCCACAAGATTACATCACAGTGGAAGAAGTTGGGTGTGGTGTCATACACTTGTCCTCTCAGCAACCACAAGAAGCTTCAAATAGATGACTCTAGGTCTAAGTGCATACCTGGGCAGGAAGACCCTATCTCAAAAAGAGTCCCCTCCTCTATGGGGGCTGGGAAGGTGGCTCAGTGGTAGAGCGCTTGCTTTGCATGCATGAGGCCCTGGGTTTGATTCCTCAGCACCACATAAGCAGAAGAAACCAGAAGTGGCGCTGTGGCTCAAGTGGCAGAGCGCTAGCCTTGAGCTGAAGAGCTTAGGGACAGTGCCTAGGCCCAGAGTTCAGGCCCCACAACCACCACCACCAACAACAATAAAAATAGTCCCTACAACCTCCCAAAAAGGAGCTAAAAAGCCAGGCCCTGGTGTCTTAGGCCTGTAATCCTATCTACTCAGTAGGCTGAGAGCTGAGGATCATGGTTCAAAGTCAGCCCTGGCCGGAAAGTCCAATCAACCACCAGAAAACAGGAAGTGGTACTGTGGCTCAAAGTGGTAGAGTGCTAGCCTTGAGGGTAAAAGCTCAGGAATAGCACCCAGGCCCTGATTTCAAGCCCCATAACCAACAGAGAAGAGCTGAAGGTGTGTGGCTCAGTGGTAGAGTGCCAGCCTAGCAAGCACAAGGTCCTGAGTTCAAACCCTAGGACTTCCCCCTCACACCACCTCTCCTAAAGAAACAGAACAGGGCTAGAGGCCCCTGTCTTTACCCAGAAATCTTGACCCATGACAGTGAAGCAGCCACTAAAGTCTCTTCTGTCTCTGGTTAAGGATGTGCCCAGCCCCAGCACCCCATCTCTACTGGGGTTTTGGCTTCTGTAGTCTGAGGCCCGGTGAGATGGAGAGCTGGCCAACCACCACGGCCTTCCCGCTTCCATGCCTGCCATCATGTTCCTGTCCACACGGCGCCCTCCCAGCCTTCTCTTCCACTCACCTGCTCTCTCAGTAGCAACCCTCTTTTGTTGTTTGGAGGGGAGATTCATGGAACATAAAATGAATCATCCCAAAGTGAATAGTTCAGTGGCCTTTTCTCAGTGTTAGGGAACCTTCCCCCCCACTTTCTATCAAATCCCAAATATTGTTATCTCTTCAGAAGGAACCCCATGCTCCCTTGTCTCCTCCTCCAGACCCTGGGAACTCCCATCTACTTCCAGTCTCCATGAGTTTAGCTGGTTTACACACTTCATGGACCCAGACTATTTGTGTCTGCTTTTTTTTTTTTTTTTTGGTCAGTCATGGGGTTTGAACTCTGGGCTTGGGCGCTATCCCTCAACAATTCAGCTCAAGGCTAGCCCTTTACCACTTAAGCCACAGTGCCACTTCCAGTTTTCTGAGTGGTTTATTGAAGATAAGTCTCATGGACTTTCCTGATGGGACTGGGTTTAAACCTCGATCCTCAGATCTCAGCCTCCTGAGTAACTAGGATTACAGGCGTGAGCCAGCAGTGCCTGGCAGAACAGTGTTTTTAAGGTTGCTTATGTGGTTTCACCCCTCCTTATTGACTTGCTTTTTTACAGCTGAGTAATGTTCCATTGTACGTAAGCACACCCATGTCACAGATGAGGACAAAGACTCAAGGCCAACAGACAACATCCAAAGGTCGAGGCTAATCCATGACAGAGCCAAGACCTGATCCCAGGCTGAGCCCGCAGTGTGGAGCCATCAGTGTGCAAACCTGCACCCCACAGCTGTGCAGGAGGGAGGAGGCCACTGGAGCAGATGCTGGCTCTCCAAGCACTGACCTACTGTCTCCCAGGGTCATTTCTCCAGCACAAGATCCCAGGTGTGGGCAAAGTGGCCTTCCAGTCACCCTGACGCAGGCAGGGCCAGAGGGTAGGTACAGAGCCCCCTCCTCAGTGGAATCTTCATGACAACTGGGTGGTCAGGTCAGAAGTGCTGACCCCAGACAGTTGTCCCCAGAAGAGCAGTGGAGGCCATCGGAGGCCAGACTCCTCACCATGCCAGGCCACATACAGCCTCTACCTCAGAGCCCCACCTCTGACAGGAAGAGCCACCCCCAGGCAGACCGTGGGTGCTGGGCCAGGGAACTGGCTAGAGTCAGCACCCAGCCTGAGCTCTGGGGAACAGGGGTGTCATGTCAAGGCGGCTGAGGCAGGAGAAGCTCTTCTGTACCCCAGCCTCAGCACAGGCAGAGGGCCCAGAGACAAAAAAAGGGAGATAACCCAAGTGTGGTTGGACATACCTGTAATCCCAGCACTCTCAGGAGGCTGAGGAAGTTGGTTCTTAAGTTGGTGGCCAACTTGGGCTTACACACTCAGACCCTATTTTTAAAAGAAAAACTACATATTGAGCTGGACGTGGTGGTTCATGCCTATGATCTCAGCTACAGAGGGGAAGTGGAGATTAGGAGTCAAAGTTCAAGGGCAGCCTGGGTAAAAACTCAGCAAGACTCTATCCCCACCAACAAGTTGGGAGAACGGTGTTATATGCCTGTGAGTCTAGCTACTTGGAAGGACTTAGGTAGGAGGATCTTAGTCTAAGAATGGCCCCAGTTCAGACTCTTGCTGAAATATAATCAAAGCAGAAAGAGCTGGAGGCATGGTCCAAGTGGTAGAACACCTGCCTAGTAAGCAGGAGGCTCCAAGTTCAAATTCCAGTACGGCTAAATACAATTGTTAGGTCCACCTGGGGAAACATGGCCCCTTCCCTCTGTTCTGTCTTGTGCACTTAGATGTGGGTGTTCGCAGGCAACTCACCACGGAGCTCACCTCCAGCTTATAGTATCCCCTCTCCACCGAAGCGCGTCTCAGTGAATCAGGCCCATGTGAGTATGGAGGAGGGGCCAAACACACACACACCCCTGTACCCCTAGCCAGGATGCAGGAGGTATCATCAGCCAGGACACAGGGAGGGTAAGGGGCCACACAAACCTACTAGGCCACACCACAGCAACATCTCCCCCCTCCCCCCAGCAGTCCCTCCCCCCCCACCCCCGTGCCAGAGTAATTCCTAGGCACCTGCTGACTAGGTGATGTGTGTTTCTTTATCCTTTTTTTTTTTTGGTTGGTCGTGGGGCTTGAACTCTGGGCCTGGGCGCTGTCCCTGCTCTCTTCAGCTCAAGGCAAGCGCTCTACCTCTTGAGCCACAGTGCCACTTTCAGTTTTCTAGTGGTTTATTGGTGATAAGAGTCTCACAGACTTTCCTGCTCGGGCTGGCTTTGAACCGCAATCCTCAGACGTCAGCCTCCTGAGTAGCTATCTTTTCCTTTCTTTTTTTCTTTTTGTGCCAGAACTGGGGCTTGAACTCATGGATGGCCTTGCACTGTATTCTTACTTGGCTTTTGACGCTCAAGACTCCTATTCCTCCAGTTCCAATGTGCATTTTTTTTTTGGGGGGGGTGGGTCATGAGGTTTGAACTCTGGGCCTGGGCACTGTCCTGAGCTCTTCAGGTCAAGGCAAGCACTCTACCACTTGAGCCACAGCTCCATTTCTGGTTTTCTAGTGGTTAATTGGAGATAAGTCTCACTGACTTTCCTGCCCGGGCTGGGTTTGAACTGTGATCCTCAGATCTTAGCCTCCTGAGTAGTTAGGATGACAACTGTGAGCCACTGGCACCTAGCCCAATGTGCACTTTTTTTAACCACTGGGATTGCGCTGGTGACAGTCCCCCAAGTGGCTGCTGAGAGAATGTGCATTCTGGCCTGGTCCACACCATCAGTTCTACAGACCCCCTCCCCCAACTGCACCCCCTTCCCCCAAGAAGGCTAGCATTTGTGTTCCTGCAAGACCCCCTGAAGCTCTGTGGTATGCAAGATCCTCAACTCACAGCTCCCATCCAGCCATGTTGTAGCCTCACCCTCCCCTGCCCAGCTCAGCCTTTCCAATGTGAAGAAGCACTTCCTGCCCCAGGGGGCTCCCTGGTGTGGAGAGAACAATCCCCAATGCAGCCCTAGTGGGTAGGACCATAACTGACTAGGTTCTAACCAACATGGAAGAGACCCCCTCTAGGCCTGTTCCTACCCCTATGATTGTCATGGAGATCTGCCCTGGCAGGCAGGGTAGCAAGCTGGGTCCTGTTCCGGATGTCTAGGCTGACCTAAGGAGACCCCAGGTTGCCCTGCCAGGAAGCAGGCAGAAGGAAGGGCTGTGTGGGAAGGTAGCTGATTATCTTCTCCATTTCATGTGTAGATGTGGGAGACATAACCTAGTTGAGAGGCAGGAATGAGCCTCTGCCTAGCCCAGGCCAGCTGTGGGTCAGATAAGGTAGCTGTGAAAAACGAGGCCAAGTATCATCTCCACAGCTGGGACATAGTTGCTGAAAGCCCCATGTACACAGCTCTGGCTGGAGCACTTCACCTGCACTCATTCTGAAGCCAGCGTGATAACCACTCTAGAGGAACAAACATGGACTCCCTGCTTCACAGGAGAGGACCTAAGGCTCACAAAGACTATAGAGACATATGCCCATAGCCAGGTGACCAGAAAATAGTTTCTTCAGGATTCATATCTGGTCCCTCTTATTTGGCAAGAACAGAAGCAGGCAGAGGAAACTGAGGCTTATACAACTTTCAGATGGCCAGGATAAGCTGATAAACCCAAATCTGCCTAACAAGAAAATAGAGGCAGGAGCCTACAAAAGAATGAAGAAGTGAGCACAAAAAATGAGGAAGTGAGGAACAGTCAAGTCATTAGCATGCGGGCCACTTGGGAAGCACCAAGGAGACCCACCAATCAGAAAGCAGCCTTCAAGAACTCCAATTCCCCCCTCTGTAACCTGAGGTTAATCTCTACTATGGGGAAGATGGCACCAGATGGTACATATGGGCTGAAGTCTTGTCTTCTCATGGCATATCTATGCCACAAGCTCACTCTAAAAAAAAAAAGTTGTGTGTCTTTTCTGAATTCTCCTCTTTCCAGATGTAAGGACTAAGGCTGTTTAGCTGCCCTAAACTTTCTGATAAAATGTAATTGGATGCTCTGGCCAGGAAGTGAGGGGTTGATTGAATATGTCCTATTCTGACTTGGAGTTGTTAGAAATAGCTCAGGATGTTGTATAGGAATAAGAAAATTCGACAAGGCAAGGTTTACTTCTGCAGAAGACCGCACCATCAGCCAAAAACCTGGCAAGCAAGCACACAAAGCAGGCAGGCTGCTCCCTTTTTAGCCCCAACCCAGCAGGCCCCGCCCCTCTGCTCCTATTGGCTAAGCTCAGATTCACAATCTGCAAGAGGATGTGCCTTCATTAACAGGATGAAACTAATATCCAAAGAGCTTCTGACAGGATGTTTGTAATTAAAGTGCTCAGGAAAATGATGTATGTAACTAAAATGTAATTAGCATGGGTCAAGCCACCTGACCAAAGCAGGAACTTTTCAGAAAAACAATTCTCACAAGACTAACAGAAAGGAGGTGTAAGTTTAGCCCAAAGGAAATCACCACATGAGAATAGATTTATGGGGGGGGGGGAGGGAGAATAAACTGCCTAACATCAGAAGATGGAGGCATGTAGATAGAGAAGGGGAGAAGGGGAGACTTCTGCAGAGACTGGGGTAATGTAGGAAAAGGACAAGGAGGAGGCGTGGCCACAGCCCCTGTGGACATGACCTCAGAATCTCAGAACCTCCCATGGTCCAAAGAGGTGTTATGAAGCAGTCCAGGATGTGACCTCAGAGAAAGGAGAGGTAACTGCCCCAGGTGGGCCAGTTACCTGTGGGTGGGGGGAGGGGGAGGGCTTCTAGGGAGCCTGCATGAAAAGCCAAATGGGGGTGGGGAGTCTATGTGCAGACTTGCATGGAGAAAAGTGGCCCTTTTCCTGGGCAGACCTAACACAGAGTAAACTTAGAAAAAAGTCACTTTGTCCCAGAGTAATGGAAAGGTAGTAATTTCAAAGTCTTTGCCCTTGCTACCTACTTAAAGCTTCATTGTGTGCAGGAAGGTAGTAAAGTACATCCACTTCCCCACAGGGGCCAAGCAGAGGATTGAACCAGTTAGTGGTTCAGCAAGAGGAGTGATCTGTGAGTGAGCAAGTGAGTAGATCAGTGAACCACAAGTAGGTGACTCGCTCCATGAGGGACTGGGTGAGTGGATCCATGAGCGGATGAAGGGTTGGATCAGTGAGTAGATCACACGAATGGATCAGAGAGTGGATCCCTGGGGAATCAGTGAGTGGATCTGTGAGTGGATCAGCATATGCATACGCAAACTAGTGAACTTGTAAACAAAGGAAAGGGTAACAAAAGAGCTCAACTGGAAAGATACGCAGTGTCTCTGGCAAATGGCCTCTGGATGGAAGGCAGAATATGGTCTTTCAGAAGTTGGGTATTCCTTTTAGGATGCTGACCTGCCATGAGTACCCCTCAGCTGTCTTCCCCCTGGAAAGAATCCTTCAGAAGAAGAGATCTGAGGCCCCAAAGTCCCTGCAGGCTCTGGACTAGGGCCTAGTCAATCATTGGTAGACTTTTGAGAGCTACATTGCTTAAGAGGAACCTGGTATTGACCAGCTGACCCCCACTGGGAGGAAAAGTGGAGAAAGAGAACCATTGGCTATACCTGAGGTGGGAGTGGGGTGGCCAAGAGGTCCCAACAGCTGACCTGTGAAGGCAGGGAGGCCTGGCCAGCAGCGTACCCCTGTACACTAGCCACTGAGCCCCAGAGGGTCAGTGCCCAGGTCCTGTTTACCTAAGAGAATGGTAGCATGGAGTGGCTCCCCAGAGGGTCATTGCCACTGCCAGGGAGGGCTCATTGGTTTCTGGACTGAGGAGTGGGGCTAATAGGACAAAAAAAGGGGTGAGAATGAGGCTGTTGCTTTCCTATGGGCCTGTGAATCTTGGTATCTTAATGACAGAGACACTGACAGGCCTGTGGGCCCACTATTACACCTTCCATGAAGCTCAATGGGAAAATAACGGGACCAAGTCAGAAGCAATTCTGTGAGATGAAGGGTACACTGAGAAACTCCAGGCATCCCCCACCCAGCTGAGACAAAATGAGCAAGCACTTGCCAATGTGTCACTGGAGAACAAGTCCCAGATTCCATTCCACTTTGGGACAGAGAAAGGCAAGAGAATTCTTGTACAGGAATAAACATGGCTCCCTTCCACCCTTCTAGGCTCTTTAGCTAGGCCATAGATTAAACTGACAGAAGACAACCAGTAGAAACGTCATAATGAATTACATAAGTATACAGTCTCATAAAATATAAGACTTAAGAAAGGTCAGAAGATTGGAGTTCACCTAGCGTTCTGAGCTCAGGGGCTAATGGAGATTGGGCAAAAGGGACATAAGTGACAGAGAATGTAGGGAGATTTCCTGGAGAATAAAGATTGTCTTATTTCCAGAAAGCCTCTCAAGTATTGAAGTTGTGTGGCCGGTCCCTTCCAGATACAGGTAACTTACTAATATATTTACTTTACAGTTGTAGTTATGTTTTTGTTTTTGTACAGAAAGATGCAGCTACTTCATTGCCTATAGCCTATCCAAATAATTGGCTCAAAATACCCAAGAAAAACAAGTGAAAACAAAAGTTGGTTCTTTGAAAAGATCAACAAAATCGTACATGCCAGAAAATATTTGGGGATAGCATATTCTAGTCTTCCTGACTTACATTTGGGGTTTTGTGTCCTGAGCCCCAACACCTCAGAGTCAGATGTGGCTCTGTGACTCAACTGGTCACAGCTCCTCCTCAGGATGAGTTGTTAGGGGTGGGACTGCATCATACGGTCCAAGGAAGCAAATGAGGGCCTGAAGGACCTCTTTGAGCCAGTGGAGTGCATAGAAATCTACTAGTAAGTGGTGAGGTGTCAACTCAGGGGAAACCCAAGAGGCCAGAAGGACAGAAGAACATTGTCTTTTTTTTTGCCAGTCCTGGGCTTGAACTCTAGGTCTGGAGGCTGTCCCTCAGCTCTTCAGCTCAAGGCTAGCACTCTACCACTTGAGCCACAGCGCCACTTCTGGCTTTTTCTGCTTATGTGGTGCTGGGGAATCGAACCCAGGGCCTCATGCATGCAAGGCAAGCACTCTACCACTGAGCCACCTTCCCAGCCCAAGAACATTGTCTTCTTTGACCTTCCTGAGCAAGATTGCTGCAACCCAGGTAAGGACAAATGATCTTACCACCTTGCTCTAAGACAAACTATGCTTATTATCTTGTTCCCAAATAGGGACCTTTTGGAGTTTGCCATCCATCCAGGGAAATGTTGCAAGAAGTTAGCTGAGATTATGGCAACTGTGAGGTAGAATACTTCAGGCTGGATGCCCTTCCCTCTAGTGATTGCCCTTGGTATAGGCCAAGTAGAGCCGCCTTCCCCACAAACCAAAACTTCCAAGAGCAGAGCATCAGGTCAACTCCAACAACCTAGAAGGTCTAGGAGCTCTACATCTATAAGAGATCTTCAATCTCCAAAACGAAGGAAAAGGAGGAAGGATAGGAGTAGAGAAAGGAAGAAGAGGAGATGAAAAAGAGGAGAGAGGAAATACAACATAAAGGGAGGGAGGGAAGGTAGGATTTGGATCAAAATGTTACCCAAAGACTGCACAACCAGGACAGCGCTCTCTGCATAGCCTTCTGCAAATCACATTAGTCTACATCAAGAAGAAGGGTTATTTTTTTAATCCTCACAGTGTTATTATTTCTAATTTACACATGAAAGGAGAGCTTACTGAAGTGCAAAGAGTGATGAGTAGAACTTGGATCTCAACTCAAGTGCAATGCCAGACTGGTACTTTTGTTTTTGGTTGGTCATGGTGCTTGAACTCTGGGCCAGGGCACTGTCCCTTAGCTCTTCAGCTCAAGGTGAGAGCTCTACCACTTGAGACACAGCGCCATTTCTGGTCTTCGGGAGGTTAATTGGAGATAAGAGTCTCATGGCCTTTCCTGCCTGGCTGGCTTTGAACCATGATCCTCAGATCTCAGCCTCCTGAGTAGCTAGGATTACAGGCATGAGCCACTGGCACCCAGCTCAGACTGGTGCTGTTTTCTCAGCACAACACTTCAAGGACTCAGATTTTAACAAGAGAGGCTGTCTCTTGCCAAAGGGGCAGTCTTTTCTCTCCTGTCCCCTGCTCCTACCAGAGACTGCCCTACAGGGAAGAAGGAGGGGAAGGACCTCCCCTCCATAATAAAAGGGTCCTTATCTTGATAAAACTTTATTAAGTTTATATAGATAAAACTTTCCTTATCTTGTTATACTTTGCAAAGGACTTTTCCCCTTGCTGCATTTGCGATCACACCTGCCCCGTGTGGGCATCTGCCCATGTGACTTATCTACAGCCTTCAACCCCAACTAAAACCAACACCAAGATAAGGCTCACTTTAAATCCATATCATACAAGTGTACTCCCATACAAAAGATACAGGAGATCAGAAAAATACTTGTAGATACATTTAAAATGATACCTATCATCTGTCAACTACAAAACTGTTGATGTTAGCAATCCGTGGACAAGAGTGTTGCTGGAAAGTTCATACATTTGTGGCAATTCAACAACGTGCTCTTAACTTACCGGTGGCTACGAGAAGAAATCACAAGGAAAATGGGAAGATACCTATAGACTGGAGAAAAGGAAAACACAATCCAGCAAAAGTTGTGAGATGGAAAGGAGGGCATGATAGGGTAGGATTAAAGGGAGACTTCCCCTCTGTCAGAAGAAACTGATGAAGACAGATTAAAATGGAGAAAAGGCATCCAAGCATATTACTCCTATGGAGGCCACATCCTGATATGATTTAGATACTTACTATATTGACCCCTGTTTCTAAAGGGAAGATGAAAAATCGTGGGGGGGCAGTGTAGATGACTTTGAGGTGAAAATTTCAGAGGAAGGTGGTGGGCAGGAAGAGCATACGATGGCCTGGGAACATGGATAATGGCTTATAAATGATTCTCTGTGTAATGGAGTCAAGTAAAAGACAATGGCGGGTAATCAAAGACTGTGGAGATGCGTTGACAGATGTCAGCCTCTCTTCCTGCAATGAGGTTAGCTCCTTGAAACTTAGGAAAAAGCCAACAGGTAACTATTATTTTCTTATTTGGCCTTTACAGAGACAGGGAACTATCAGAGGAAAGCAGCATGCCAGCATCTGCTGCTCCCTATTACTTTGTTTGAAAAGAATATTAGGTTCCATATTCGGGGGGTGACAGTAAAAAATGTAAGAAGTAAAAAAACAAGATCTTAAATCAACAACCTAACTTTACAACTTAAGTTATTAAAAAGAGAACAAACTAAACCCAACAGAAAGAAAAAAAAAAGAAATAATAAAGATTAGAGATAATGGAAATAGAGAATAAAAAAAAAAGAGTGAAAACAAAAGTTGGTTCCTTGAAAAGATCAGCAAAATTTATTGCAGAGCTAAGAAAAAAAAGAGGAAAAAGTAGATCACTGAAATCATAAATGCACGTCATTTTACTACAAATTCCATGCATATAAAAAGGATTTTAAAGAGAGTACTAGGAATGATTATATACCAATAAATCAACACCCAGATAAAATGAATAAATTCTGTCAATACTAAATAGAAGGACTGGAGATCGACTCAAGTGGTAGAGCAATTTGCCAAGCAAATAAAATCCCTGAGTTCAAATACTAATACTGAAAAACAACAACAACAATAACACTGAAGCCAGGTGCTGGTGGCTCATGGCTATAATTCTAGCTACTCAGGAGGCTGAGATCTGAGGATCACGGTTCAAAGCCAGCCAGGACAGCAGAGTCCATGAGACTCTTATCTTCAATTAACTACCAAAAAATAAAAAGGAAGAAATAGAGCTGTGGCTCAAGTGGTAGAGCACTATTATTGAGAGAAAAAAAAAGCTCAGGGACAGTGCTCAGGCTCTGAGTTCAAGCCCCAGGACCAGCACCAAAATAAAAAGGCAATATACATATGGGAGACAACATTTGCAAGTCAAAGTTCTAGGAACTAATAAAGTATTTATGGAATTCCTGAAAAACACTTGGTATACAATGGCTATTATTTGTTTTTGCTTTTGTTTTTTGTAGGTTGTGGGGCCTAGGTGCTGAACTTGAAGCTCTTCAGCTCAATGCAAACACTCTACCACTTGAGCCACAGCTCCACTTCTGGTTTTCTAGTGGTTTATTGGAGATGAGTCTCACGGACTTTCCTGCCTGGGCTGGCTTTGAACCATGATCCTTCGATCTCAGTCTCCTGAGTAGCTAGGACTGCAGACGTGAGCCACCAGCAATCCACCAGAACTGAACACTAAAATGGCGAGGATCACAAATGTTATGTGTTTATCACAACTTAAAAGAATCAGCAATATTATCAGTCATTGGAATACAAAATAAAAGCACAATGAGATCCATAAGAATAAGTAAAATTAAAGCTGGGTATGGTGATTCATGCCTGTAATCTGAGTTACTCAGGAGGCTGAGATCTGAGGATGGTGGTTCAAAGCCAGCCTTGGCAGGAAAGGTCATGAGACTCTTATCTCCAATAAACCACTCAGAAAACCTGAAGTGGCACTATGGCTCAAGTGGTAGAGTGTTAACCTTGAGCTGAGGAACAGTGCCCAGGCCCAGAGTTTAAGCCCTACAACCAACCAAAAAAAAAAAATAATAATAAGTAAAATTAAAAGACTTGAAGACTAAGAATGTGGCTTATTGGTAGAATGTTTGCCTAGCATGCATGAAGTCCTGGGTTCAGTTCCTTAGTACCACATAAACAGAATAAGCCAGAAGTGTCGCTGTGGCTCAAGTGGTAGAGTGTTAGCTTGAGCAAAAGAAGCTCAGGGACAGTGTCTAGGCCCTGAGTTCAAGCCCCACGACCACCATCAACAACAACAAAAAAGACTTGATAAAATAAAATCTTAGCAAAGATATTGGCTGGAATTTCCAGATATTGTTGGAGTTATGGAGTAAATGTGTTCCTCAATTCTCCCAACTCCTGTGTTGGAGCCTAGCCCCCAAGGGGGCTGTATTAAGATGAAATTATTTAAGTTAAAGGCAGCTGAAGTCATAATTGCTGGTCTAATCTGATAGAAATGGTGGACTTGAAAGAAGAGAAGGCTTAAAAAGAAGAGAAACTGGCCAGGCATTGGTGGCTCACACCCGTAATCCTAGCTACTCAGGAGGCCTAGATCTGAGGATCGTGGTTCAAAGCCAGCCTGGGCAGGAAAGTCTGTGAGACTCTTATCTCCAATAAACCACTCAGAAAACCAGAAGTGGGACTGTGGCTCAAGTGGTAGAGCACTCACTTTGAGCTGAGGAGCTGAGGGATAGCGCCCAGGCCCAGAGTTTAAGACCCACCACCACCAACGAAGACGATGACGAAGAGGAGAAACTGAAGAGTTTGCTCTCTGTCTGGCTCTGTCTACATCTTCCTCCCCACGCAGGCCGCCTCATACCCGCCCCTTCTCTGTTCTGGACTTGTTTTGGCAGTCACAGCTAACTAATACTGTTGGTAAAAGTACAAAATGGTACAGCCACTCTGGAAATGTGTTTATTTTTTTCTTTCTTAATTTTTAGGGCTTAAACTCGGTCTCACTCATACTTGGTTGGCACATGATCTACCACTTGAACCACACTGACAGTCCTTTCTACATTGTTTTCCACATAGGGGATCAAGTTTATATCTGGGCCAGCCTGGCTTGTGATCCTCCTACCCACATGTAGCTGGGATGTCAGGCACATTATCACTAGGCCCAACTTTTATTGCTTGACATAAGGTTTTTCAAATGTTTCATTCAGCCGGGCGCTGGTGGCTCACGCCTATAATCCTAGCTACTCAGGAGGCTGAGATCTGAGGATCGAGGTTCAAAGCCAGCCCGGGCAGGAGAGACCGTGAGACTCCTATCTCCAATAAAACCACCAGAAAACTGGAAGTGGCGCTGTAGCTCAAGTGGTAGAGCGCTGGCCTTGAGCTGAAGAGCTGAGGGACAGCGCCCAGGCCCAGAGTTCAAGCCCCACGACTGACAAAAAAAAAAAAATGTTTCATTCAGGCTGGCTTTGAACTATAATCCTTTCAATCTCTACTTTGTGTATAGCTAAGATTATAGGCAGGAGCTGCTGAGCCCAGCCTAGAGGAATATTTTCTTTTAAAGTTAACCATACAACCACCTTATGATCTAACAATTCCACTTCTAGATCTGTACCTAAGGAAAATGTAAACATACATTCACAAAAGGAATTACACAGGATTACTCAAAACAGCCTTACTCACAATGACAAAAATCAGAAACAGCCATCTGGGTAAGCAATGGGGGTATGCCTACACAATGGAATACTAGGCAGTGGTAAAAGAGACAGATGAGTGATGCACATCATATGGATGTACTGCAAAACACTGCTGAGTTAGACGCGGGCCTCCATTGTATGACACCATTTATCTAGAGTTCTAAACGTATCCAACTAATCTATGGTGGGAGACCAGCAGAGCAGTTGCTGCTGGAGACGGGTGAGGTCGGCCTGGAAAAGGCAGGAGGGAGCTTTCTGAGTTGCTGGGGGGTATTTTATACACTGAGTGCTGTATGAGCTTTGGTAGGTGCAGTTGTTAAAACTAGAAGGTACCATTCCTATGTATATTTCACTGTGAGTTGTACTTCAAAGGGGGGAAAGGGTGAACAGATAGGAAATGCCAGTTGGTAAGTTGCATGTGGAGGTCTTGGGGGACTGAAGGCCCTCACAGCTTCTGTTGCTGCCTCTCTGGCTGCACCAGTGTGATTTTCTCCCTTGAGTGAAGGCTCAGAACCGCGTGTCTCAAACTTTCACATGAGAACAGCTCAGCGTGACAGTCTGACGAGATGCAGATTCCCTGTATGGACCAGAGATTCCGCATTGCTCACAAGTTTCCAGGTGTGGCTGCTCTGGTTTTGGGGCCCCACCTGGCATGGCAAGGACTTAGACTCTTTTACCTCACCTCTTTGTCTTCCTTCCCACCATTTCTCCCCTTGCCAGCTTGGAAGAATGGCCTCATGCTGTGCACTCCTCTCTTCTGGGCCCATGCACAGCCCACCTTAGCATTGTTTCTCCCCCACTCCATTCTTCCTTTCCTTCTCCCAGCACAGCCCTGCACCTGAGCACCTCCAGCTGCATCTGTAAATGGGGTGCAATGCCTCACTCCCCTTCACATAGGTACCTAGCCTCCCACCCCACCCCCTCGCGTGACCTCTACAAATCATCCCTGTCGCCTATTTTCACCAGGTCATGTCCTCTGCTCCAGCTTATTCCTGTCCCCAGCCTAGAAGAACCAGTATCTCCAGGAACATTCTGGGCCCCCTAGCCTGGAAGAGACCTTTGTCAAAGCTTCACTCCCCCCCCCAAACCAAAGTCCCTCAGAGCTAAGTCACCGCTGCCTCCTGCCCTGCAGGATGAGGCCTGTCTTGTCATAGCTTCATCTTCAGTGACTCTCTCTCTCTCTCTTTCTCTCTCTGTCTGTCTGTCTCTCTCTCTCTCTCTCTCTCACACACACACACACACACACACACACACACCTTCCTCCCACAAGCTCTTTGGTGGTTTTTCTCCAACCTTGCTAAGATGGCTCTTGGGAAGATATTTTATTTTCCCAGACAAGCTCAGCATTGCCATTTATCTTCCTAAGAGGTTAGGCTAATTGCTCTTCCCAGAAGCAAATCCTCAGAGGTTTCCCGTGTGGTGGAACAAGAGGTTTGAAAATTATATGTTCAGGGTCCCATCTGGGTTTACTATATGTAGTCCAGTGTCATGGCTGGGGGCACTGGAGAGCCCCAGCGCCACCTCCTGGTGTACAGCAGCAACATCAGGGAGGGAGGTGGGCCCTGCACGGCACACTTAGGGCAGAAGCAAGGTCTAGATCAAGTGTTCTGTCTCCCACTCAAAGTCTGCATTTCTCACTTAAAAATCCCCATGTCAACAGTCGTGTCCAAGGTACCAACTTCCATGTATATAAATTGTGTGATGTCCAGGGTGGAGCGTACTAGGCACAGTTTACAAACAAGGGAAAAATTCAGTGGAGTTTCTGTGTACACATGTTGGGGCTGGGAAAATGAAATCAAATACAGCATCCTGGCATGTTGTGTACTTTCAACTACAGGAGACTGAAAGGCCTTCAAAGCCAGGTGTCTCTGCACTTCTACCCTCCTGGGTCCCACCCCTTTTTCTCCCCCAAAGGCTCCATCCCAGGCACGAGGAATGCTGCAGAGAGAGGCAAAGAATCTGGACAAACAGGCCACACAGGTCCCATTACACCTTTTGTCCAGTCACATTTCAGCAAAACCATCCATTCTTCATGAAACCTAAGCTCAAAGATGAGCAGATACCTGGGGCCTTCCAGGCTTTGTTCCTGGGGGCCCCAGTGTCATGTAAGAACTTGGATTAAGCCAACGTGCCATGCTTTCCTCTTGATAACATACCCGTTTGTTATAGGGCAATATACACTGCAATCCTTATGGTGGGTGAGCAAAGTTATTACCCTTCTCTACTCACTCTCTCTCTCACACACACATATACACACATAGTCAGGTTAAATTAGGTGGTTCAGCTTTCATCCTTTCAGATTACCTAAGACTCATCCTTCACCAAATAGAACTTCTCTATCATAGAGATAGTCACCTACCGAAGTTCAGAGTCATTTTAAGACTCTGAAGTTATACTCATTAGTGTAGCAACCTCATTACTGGCCATGTACTCTGCCATCACAATGATGTTCATGTCTATAACAGCAGATGCACAAGGATTTCCTCTGTAGCCTAGTTAATACAAGAAAAAAAAAACAGAAATCTCAAACAGATCCTGATCTCCCCCATGTAAGAAAAAATAATGGAAAAAGAATATGAAAAAATATGAAAGAGAACCAGATAGTTGTCCCTTGCTGTTTGCTAATGGTTTTCCCAGTGTTCTCAGGAGGCTGAGATCTTTCTTTCCTTCCTTCTTTCCTTCCTTTCTTCCAGCCCAGGCAGAAGAGTATCTGGGACTATCTCCAATTAATCAACAAACCCCCAGAAGTGGTGGTATGGCTCAAGTAGTAGAACATTACCCTTGAGCGAGAATGCCAAGTAAGTGGGCAAGACTCTGAGTTCAAGAGCCTGGTACAGGATGAAGAGAGGGGACAAGAGGAAAGGAAACATATGAGCACTCGTACCTTCAATTGCCAGTAGGGCATGAATGGTTTGTCCTGCAACTACATCATG
The DNA here is from genome assembly GCF_019054845.1 of Dipodomys spectabilis. Lineage (NCBI taxonomy): Eukaryota > Metazoa > Chordata > Mammalia > Rodentia > Heteromyidae > Dipodomys > Dipodomys spectabilis. Next base: position 24,248,558 of record NW_024870834.1, on the reverse strand, counting down.
ATGGAGGAACATATATTTTTCTAAATTTTCCTATAGTATCTTCAACATGAGGAAGGGATCAGGTAAAATTAATTTTAACATGTTTTATTGAACCCAGTATATCCAAAATATTGTCATTCTAGCATGACATTAAAAAGTATTAAGATTAAAAAAAATTTTTTTTTGCTTTACTGGTTTGAACTCAGGGCCTTGCAGTCACTCAGCTTGCTTGTTGTTCTACCACTTGAGCCATGCCTCTAACTTGGCTTTTTGCTGATTATTTTGGAGATGGAGTCTTGAGGAGTTTTCTGCCCAGGCTGTTTTGAACTTTGATCTTCCAGCTCTCAGCCACTCAAATAGTGAGGATTACAAGCATGAGCCATTGGTGGCTGGTCCTAAGGTAATTTTTAATACATTTATTGAGATATTGAACTTTTTTTTCATTCTAAGTCCTTGAAATCTGGCCTGTTTTGCAGGTACTATAACGCAGCTTAACTTGGATTCATCACATTTCCAGTGCTGTCTGCATGTAGCTCACCAGCATATGGATGGTGGCTATTGGTAGCACAGGCCTTGGCTCACTCCTTCCTTCCTTCCTTCCTTCCTTCCTTCCTTCCTTCCTTCCTTCCTTCCTTCCTTCCTTCCATCCTTCCTTCCTTCCTTCCTTCCTTTTCTTCTTCCTTCCTTTTCTTTCTTTGTTTCCTTGTTTCCTTCTTCCTTTCTCTTTCTTCTTTCTTTATTTCTTCTTTTCCTTCCTTCCCAGTCCTGGGCCTTGAACTCTGGGCCTGAGCACTGTCCCTAAGCTCCTTTTGCTCAAGGCTAGAACTCTACCACTTAAGAACCACTTCTGGCTTTTTCTGTGATTAATTGGAGATAAGAGTTTCATAGACTTTCCTGCCTGGGCTGGCTCAAACTGCAGTACTCAAATCTCAGCCTCCTGAATAGCTAGAATTACAGGTGTGAGCCACCAGAGCATGGCTTTCTTTACTTTCTCTCTCTCTTTCCTTTTTTTCCTCTCTCTCTTCTTTTGTTCTTCCTTTTTCTCTCTCTTTCTCTGTCTTTCAAAATGTGAAAAAAACATAACGATGTGTCTTACAGTTTGTGACATGAAGCTGAACATGGTGGTGCACAGTGAGAATCCCAGCATTTGGGAGGCTGAGACAAAAGATCATGTGTTTAAGGATAGCCTGGATAGTGAACTCAAGGCCAACCTGAACTACATAATGAGACCTGGTCCCAATAAACAGAAAACAGAATTAATGTCATATTAGGTTCAACAAAATACAATACTCTTTAATGAGCCTTACCTAAACTTCAGGCACTATGTTGGCCAATTAACACACATCATCATGCAACTACAATTTCCCTATATTACAAATGAGGAAAGAGGCTAAGTAACATTCTCCACATCACAAATGTTCAAGCATCAGGGAGCTCTAGCAGTGAAGGATGTGGTTGTCAGAGGCCCCACACTTTCTCCACCTGAGGGTTCAGACAAAAATGGGACCTTGAGCCTGTGGCTCTGTATTAAGCTGCCAAGTACTGTCTCCTAGCTATATATGATAGCTTCCAGGTGAGTCTAATCCAGACTTTCTGAATCATGTGACATCCCCACCCCCCACTCATGGAGGTGAACTGCTAGGCAGGGTCTGGAAGCACAGAAACTACATCCCAGCCAGGTGGGTCTGAAGGCCCTATGCCTTCATACTTCAGTCTTCATGAATCACACGATTTCCACAGACTCCTCTTTACAACAGGAAGGTGAACTTGTAGATGGGGGTATGAAAGCACCAAAACCACCAAGCTGAGTGCATAGGTCCCTTAGTTCTCCCCCTTGCTAGCAGAACTCAATATGCTATTTACCCATCCCATTCTCAAATATACTTGGGGGCCAGCCATTGTCTTGGATGAGCTGATAAGGCAAGTGGGAACCTAGCTGGCCCATACATAGGCTAAAAAGCTGCCTGTGGCTAGCAGCAGCTCCCTGTACACCAAGAAGGGAAGCTTCTACAGTGAAAATAGCCCAGAAGCAGAAAAACTAATGCTTCTATAAGACACTCCAGCTGATTCATCTCAAAATGAAGAGTGCTAACATATATAGAAATGCTTGGATGCTGAGCCATGACTCCAGGCTGGAAGTGAAAAGTAGGGCACCTTAACATGGCCATTACAGTATCCTGCCTGAGACTACAGTATCCTGCCTGACTGAAAGGCAGGTGATTAAAACTTCCAACCAATACTTGTCTTCAGATGTACAATTCCCAATGCAGAAACACTAGAACTATGAAAAAGCAAGGCAACATGATTGTTCCAAAACTCAACAACTCCTCAGTAAGAAGCACTAATTAGAGCAACATTGGAAGAGATCTCAAGTAATTTTTTAATTATAAGAATGATTAATGAAATTAAAAAGAACATAAATGCCTTGACGGATTTCAAGAAAACTTAAACCAATAGCTGAATGAAATAAAGAAACCAAGGTAGCTCATGCAAGAAAAATTCAAAAAATAAAGTTTGAATTTTGGAACAAAAACTCAGTAAGTCAAATGCAAATCTCAGTTGACATCCTCTCCATACTGGATCATACTGAAGACAGATGATTGGGGCTTGAAGATAAGTTAGATGTATTCAAGTATGCAGGCAAAGATAAAAGAAAGAAAATTAAGTAAGTATGAGTAGACCATACAAGACCTCTAGGAAATCATTAAAAGACTCAATATGTGAATCATAGGCATAGAAGAAGAAAGATGCAATATAAAGGCATAGAAAACACATTCAATAATATAATGGCAAAAAAAAAAAAAAAAAACCTTCACTAACCTTGAGAAAGAGATGTCAATCCAGGCACAGGAGGCTTTTAGATCTCCAAACAGGTAAGATCAGAAAAGAATCTCTATTTGTCATATCATAGCTAAAACTTTAGACATATAGATTAAGGAAGGAACATTGAAAGCTGCAAAAGAGAAGTATAAAGTCATCTATAAAGAATAATTGCACTTCTCAGCAGAAACTTTAAAAGCAAGAAGGTCATGGATTTGGTGTATTTTAAGCCTTGAAAGAAAATAACTGTCAAACTAGATTACTGTACTCAGCATTATTCACAATAGCCAAACCTGGGAATCAACCTAGAGACACCTCAGAAAATGTGGTATAGAAACATGATGGAGAGTGAAATTGTCATTTACAGGAAAGTGGATGGAACTAAAAAAACAAGGCAGACTGAGGAAGACAGATATCACATGTTTTCTTCTCATATGTGAACTCTAGACCTAAGGGGAAAAAAATGAATGATGCAGTGTGAATGGGGAATCTTTGGGGACAGGAATCACTGTGAATAAAGAGGCCAAAAGGAGAGGGTGAACAGTGAATAAATATGACAAAAGTATTTTACATGCATGGATGAACATAAAATAACGAAACCCATCAAAACTGTTTTAAAAAAGAGTAATAGAGGTACAAAGCCATAGTAATAAAAACAACTTGGGGCTGGGAAAGGTGGCTCAGGTGTAAAAGTGCTTGCTTTGCATGCATGAGGCCCTGGGTTCGATTCCTTAGCACCACATAAGCAGAAAAAAACTGGAAGTAGAGCTATGGCTCAGTGGTAGAGTGCTAACCTTGAGCTGAAGAACTGAGGACAGTGCCCAGGCCCAGAGTTCAGGCCTACCAAACAACAAAAACAACAACAACAACTTGGTACTGGCACAAGAATAGGTCTGGAATAGAAGACCCAGAAATGAGCCCACAGACATATACCTAATCTTTGATAAAGAAGCCAAAAACACAGGATGGAAGAAAGACAGCTTGGTGCTGGCAGAACTGGCTATACACATGCAACAAACTGAAGTTAGCTCCTTATATATCACCCTGCACCAGAATCAATTTCAAATGGATCAAAGACCACAAGGCAAGACCAGAAAATATTATAGGAAGAGATAGGGGGAACACTAGGGCCTTGGCACATTTGGAAACTTCTCAAGTAAAGATTCAGACTCACAACAAATCAAAGAAAGACTGGATAAATGGGATTGCATCAAACTGACAAATTTCTGCATGGCAAAAGACATAGTTAGCAAGATAAATAGAAAGTCCACAGAATAGGAGAAGTTCTTTACTAGCTAGGCATCAGATAAGGGCCTCATATCTAAAATATACTTAGAACTCAAAAAATTAAACCCTCCAAAAACAAATCCTCAAAGAAACTGTAACTCTATTAATAAGTGGGCTAAAGACTTAAAGAGAGACTTCTCCTAAGAGGAAATAAGAGTGGCCAATAAACACATGAAGAGATGTTCAACATCTTTGGCCATACAAGAAATATGAATCAAGATGACACTGTGATTCTACTTCACTCCAGTTAGAATAGCCATTATCAAGAAAACTAATAATAACAGATGCCAGCAAGGATGTGGCCAAAAGGGAATGCTACCACACTTTGGTGGGAATGTAAATTTGTTCATCCACGCTGGAAAGCAGTATGGAGGTTCCTCAAAAGCTTAACATAGAGTTTCTCTATGACCCAGCATTCCCACTCCTGGGCATTTACTCAAATGACCACAAACCAGCCTGCACCAAAACCACCAGCACAACCATGTTTACCTTAGCTAAGCATTGTTTACATAGCTAAGATCTGGAATCAACCCAGATGCCTCACTTGGACATGATTAAACAGCATTATAAACATTCTTAGGGGCTGGGAAGGTGGCTTAGTGGTAGTGTTTGCTTTGCATGCATGAGGCCGTGGGTTCGATTCCTCAGCACCACATAAGCAGAAAACGCCAGAAGTGGCATTGTGGCTCAAGTGGTAGAGTGCTAGCCTTGAGCTGAAGAGCTGAGGGACAGTGCCCAGGCCTAGAGTTCAGGCCCTATGACTAACAACAACAATGGAGGTTATTCTTAGGAGAGGATCACAAGGACTCAATAGGTATGTGCATATGACCATATAAAATGATACTTAGAGAAATGAACTCCAAGAAATGGAAACAAGTTTTCTTTTGATTGTACTGTTTGCAGTTGCTTCTTCTTCTTTTCTTTTCCCCTTCAGTTTATTCCCTCTGTTACTGTTTTTTATTTCTGTACCCTTTGTCTTGCACATAAGTTTATCTGATTTGGGGAGGGGAAGGGGAAGCACAGAAACAGTGGGACAAAGGGTGAACCAATTCAGCAGTGATACTCACTAGACACTATTTTGGAAATGAACTATACAACTTGGGGGGAAGGCGGGTTGGGAGGGGAAAAACTGGGAAAAAATGAGGGAGGAGGTGATACTGTCCAAAAAGAAATGTACTCATTACCTGTCATAACCCCTCTGTACATCACCTTTACAATAAAATTTAAATTAAGAAAGAGTAATAGAGGAGGTACATTTGATTGAAATATATGTGTCAAAATATCACAATAGAATTCCTTCGTTCAATTAATATATGTTAACAATTTAGAGGTTGGGCTTTTCAGGGTGTGATTGGAAGCACAGCAAAAACAAAATAATGACACTATGTTGAAAAATGAACTTTACAACTTTGGCGGGGAAGGGAGGAGTTGGGGAGGTGCGGAGAAAAGAAATGGTAGGAAGAAGGAGGGGGTAACAATGCTTGATAGGAAATGGACTCATTACCTTGCTCGTGTAACTATAACCCCTCTGTACAGTATCTTTACAATAATATATATGTAACAAATAATACAATATAATATAAAAGAGGCTGTAGAGACCACCCCCATTCCTTCTGTCTGATAAGAAGAACACAGAGAAAGAAGGCTCCATCTATGAACATGCACGAGGACCTTCACCGCACACCAAAACAGCCAGTGTCTTGACCTTGGACTTCCAGCTTCCAGAACTGTGAGCAGGAAAATCTGTTATTTATAATCCACCCAGTCTGCTGCACTCTGTTATATTCTGTCCTTGTGGACAACATAACTATTCCACTTCTAAAAAGCCTCCGTTCTCAGCTACAGCCCACCTGGTCCCATAGCAGGTCAGTAAACTTGGCCTCCAGGATCTCTCCCTCCCTCCCTCCATCCCTCCCCAGCCCTAGCTGTGGTTTCCTGTTGCCTTTCCAGGCCTACTGAGGTTTTTACTGGCCAAGCCTGTTCCTCCGCCCACCCCAGGCCCTGGGGTAAGGGAGGCTGAAGCTTTTCCCCAAGGTGGTAGTTTGGGGGAAAGACAGTAATTGCAAGGTCTCTCAGCAGACTGGAACTGGCTGGCACGGTAGCCTCCCAATTTCAAAGCAGCAACAACAGAAGCAACTGGGAAGGCCTATTTGGGTTCCAGCCTGGGGGGACAACAGGTTAAATCAGAGTTTCTGTACCTTAAAGAGGCAGAGGGGCATTTCTTTCTCCTTCTCCTCACCCCATGCCCTGGCTTTGTTCTGGTGGATCTATGTGAGTTCAATTTCTCCCTGCCAAGCCTGGTGGCATAAGTTTATGTTCGAGGTCTTGAGCCTCTGCTGAGAGGCCGCCTCCAGGCAGCCGTCAGTGTTCCCAGGCTCTGTAGCCCTGGCCTGTGCCCAGGGAACACTTCCCTGATGGCCGGCCTCACAGTACCACGGTGCCTCTCTCAGTCTCCGGTACTCAACAAAGATGTGAGCCTCTGAAGAGTGGACCTGTGATGAGAACCAGGGCAGTTGGTGCTTCAGATTGGGACTATGCAAACCTTCTGGAGAAGATGGTGGTGATGGTTGTATAATATGAAGGTACATATTATCTTCACATCATTCTGTCTTAAAGGACTACTTAACACCCACCCACTGTACACCCCCAAAATGATTAAAATAGAAACTTGATGTTGTATCTAGTTATATATTTAACCATAATTCAGAAACTCCACAGAATCAAAAGAAAAGCTTGAGAACGGATACAGGGGGATGCCTCAGATGCCAAGTGGAGATGCTGTGCAAGGATGCTGGCCTGGGGCTTGGGGATGAGGAGCATTTACTGAGATGCACGTGGCATTCTGTCCTCTTCCACCAGCCACTCAACCAATCAGCAAATTAAAAGTTAGAGAACTAAGCCAGATGTAAATCCCAGCTACTCAGCAGGCTGGCAGTTCCAAGCCAGCTCAGGCAGGAAAGTCCATGAGATCCTTTTCTCCACCTAACCACCAGGAAATCGGAAGTGGTGCTGCGGCCCAAAGTGGTAGAGCACCAGTCTTGAGCAAAAACTGCTGAGGGACAGTTCACAAGCTCCGAGTGGAAGCTCCACGACAGATTAAAAAAGAAGCACTGAAATAATTTGTCAAGGGTGAGCACCCTTGGGAGCTGGGCAAATGGCCTGAGCCCACAGTACTCACTCAAACTCTGGATGAGCCTCAGGCATGGTGGTCACATCCATGCTGGACCACCAGCAGCAGAAGGGTCTACCTCAGCCAGGGCTGCTTCCCTAAGGAGGACATGTACCAAGGGTAGAGTACTTGTCACAGAGTTGTCAGTCAGTCATTTCCCCAGCTCTAAGATCCTTCTTCCACTGATGAACAAAATCTCAGAGGGGGTGGCATCACCAAACACATCATCATTACAAACAAAAAGAGGAAAGCTGCACACAGGTGAACAGGATGACACAGACAAACCCATCCTATGGAGAGAACAGCGTCTGCTCCTTGGGAACCCCAGGAATGGAGTATCAAGGATGGTGCTGCTGCAGACAACTTTCACTTCCTTAGAGAAGTTGTCTGCATAACAAAGATACCTTGACTCCCTCCCTTCCTCCTCCCTGTGACTTGTGTTCCCATCACCTCCCAGAAGTCTCAATCTCCACTCTATTCTGGAGCACAGGGAGCTACAGAAGCTCCTGTCATTTGACCCCTCCCGGACCTGTCTTAGGGCATGTGGGCCTTGCTAAGTCTCCCCAGTGTGTGACTTTAGTTTGGACCTTGTTAAAGACTTGGTCACCAGCCTGGGGTGGAACCTTTAGGAGGTGGAGCTTAGGGGGAGGAAGTTAGGTCCCTAGGGACCCAATCCCTCCCACACTCACATTGCTTCCCCGCCTCGGTGAAGTGAGCAGATTGTCTTCCTTGTGGCCTCTGTATGATGTGCTGTGCTGCTACTGCAGGCCCCAAACAGCAGGGACAAGCAATCATGGAGTGAAAGTGCTAACACTAAGTTCCAAATAAATCCTTCCTCCTTGTAAGTTGCTTAGCTCACGTCTTCTGTCACAGTGATAGGACACTGACTACCACAATACCCTAAAGTCATATCCGTCTTTTATCCAGGCATTCTCCAGCATGAGTACCCACTTAATCAAACCTAGGCATAGAAATACACAGCTTCCAAGGGGTCTATGCATCTTCATTTCTGAAGGTTCTCATGTCATATAAAACTGATTCAAGATGGGGCTGGGAAGGTGGCTCAGTGGCAGAGCGCTTGCCTTGCATGCGTGAGGCCCTGGGTTTGATTCCTCAGCACCACATAAGCAAAAAGAAAAAAGCCGGAAGTGGCGCTGTGGCTCAAGTGGTAGAACGCTAGCCTTGAGCTGAAGAGCTGAGGGACAGTGCCCAGGCCCAGAGTTCAGGCCCCACGACCTGACCCCTTCCCCCCCACCCAAAAAAAAAAATAACTGATTCAAGAGCCGGGTGCTGGTGGCTCACGCCTGTAATCCTAGCTACTTAGGAGGCTGAGATCTGAGGATCATGGTTCAAAGCCAGCCCAGGCAGGAAAGTCTGTGAGACTCTTATCTCTAATAAAACTACTAGAAAACCAAAAGTGGCGCCATGGTTCAAGCGATAGAGCACTCATCTTGAGCTGAAGAGTGCAGGGACAGCGCCCAAGCCCAGAGTTCAAGCCCCACGACTGACCAAAAAAAAAACCAAAAAACAAAAAAAACTGATTCAATAAACTGTTCATGCTGTTCTCCTGCTAATCTGTCTTTTATGGTGGGGTATTAGCTGTGGCCTTGACATGGTAAGGCTTCGCTTCTTCTCATCCCTACATGTCATACCTCTCAGAATCAGCTTGGAGCTGAGTGTGGTAGTACAGGCCTGTACTCTCAGAATGTAGGAGAACAAACAGCCTCAGCTACACAGTGAGACCTTGCCTCAAAAAAAAAAAAAAAATAGAGATTTTAATAGACTAAAACTAGGCTAAACGTACAAGTTAGAATTTCCCAAAGTCGATTCTGAGAAAGTTTGTTTAGAAAATCCCTTGTTAGTCTGTCTTTTGCTATAGGGTCTTAGCCATGAGCCTACGAAGGGTGTGTAACGGATACTTTTTCTTCCTTCAAACCCGTTTTTCTGAGATTTATCCAAGTTGTTATCTTCTTAAAAAAAAAGAAAAAGAGAATATATTATCATAAAAGTAAACCTTGCTTCAAGCAAACAAAAAAAAATTCCCATACAAAATAGTACCAAGGGGATCTTGGGACCGATGGGAGCATGCTTGGGAAAAGGCTTCCTGGGTTTTGGGGTGGGGAGTGAAGAGGCACTACCTAGTGACTGTGAGGAAAGCGAGGGGCCTACCCTTGTTTCAAAGCAAACCTTAAACCCACCGCAGCCGACCTCCGACCCCGGCCCCAGCCCCAGAATTCATCCTCAGCTTCCAAGGATGGAAGTAAAACTTATACAGCCTGGCAATTGCCAAAGACCCCCCCCTCCCAACACACACAAACACACACACACACACACACACACACACACACACACACACACACAGATTGAAAACACACGGTTGGTGCTCCTGCTTGGCTTCCCCAAACAACAGCAAGGTGTCCCTGACCAAACTGCCCTTCCTTCCAGCAACACATAAAAAACTTCACGGAAACCTCACCTGTGGTCATGAAGGTTAAAGGCCTAGAGCTCCTAGAGCTAAGGACAAAGGTAGATAACACATTCTTCCCTCTGCCACGGAGGGCTCTGCCATAGAGCCAACAACCTCTTCCCGTCACGGCTGAGAGGGCTCAGCCATTGTTCCTCAGGCATGGTTGAACAACTCTCCCATGTCTTTTCCCCTCCAAATCCCTGAAGGTGCAAACAGAAGCCTCGAAGACCTCAAAGCCTTGGAGTCTGGGAAACCAGCAGTCTTGTGGCCCCCGGCCAGGAGCTTTCCCATCTTCTCTCAGTGCCACTGATCAGCTGGAAGGCTGGCCAAAAGTTCCCTGTGTGCAAGGCAGTTGGGGGCCTGATTGTGGGTGGTCTCCCCACCAGCCCTCCTCAGAGTCTTTGCAGGACCCTGGATCCTGGGGCGCTGGCAGGACTCTGGGCTTACCTTTATGGAACCCCTTCCCTGTAGAGGATGTGTACTGATTGATAGACTCCTGTGAGTCCCTAGGAAAACAGTTCCGTGGTGGCCAGGACTCAGCTCCCAACAACCCATTCAGTACCGCACCTCCCCTTTCTGATTCCCCAGGAGTCAGCTGCTCCGGATACCTGGATTGCTGCCCCAGCAACACCTGGGCAGCGGGCCCTTCTCACCCCAGCCTATTCACAGAAGAGAGGTGTTTCAGCTCCACAGACACTGGTGTGCAGACTCTGACCCTGGCCAGGCAGCACAAAGCCCCCTGCTGTCATGGAGGTGTGATTCCCACGGGAGACCCATGGGAATTCACAATGAAATGGGGAACACAAGTGGGTACAGGACCACAAGTTAAAAGAAAAAAAGGAGAGATCAGACCCAGGTACCACAGCTACAAATTGGGGACGCTCCACTTCAAAGAGCCACCAAGGGAAGGAAGTGAGTATGTGCATGTGAGAAACCTATTAAAATGTTTGTATATGGCTGGGCGCCGGTGGCTCCCACCTGTAATCCTAACTACTCAGGAGGCTGAGATCTAGAAGATCTCACTTCTAAGCCAGCTCATACAGGAAAGTCCCTGGGACTCATCTCCAACCAGCAAAAAGCCCAAACTAGAGGCACGGGTCGAGTGGTAGGTAGAATATCAGCTGTGAGCAAGAAAGCTGGGTGAGAACACAAGGCCATGCAAGGCCTCATAATGAACTGAAACAACAACAAAAAAGGCTTGCATGTGGAATTAACTAAATCAGAGTATGTGTTTATCCAAAAGTTCTTCTTGGAAGCCTGACAAATTCTCTTTCCTAGTAGTGATGAGACTTCAATGCTTCTCAAAGTTGAGCTTACAGTGCTTCCTGTCTCACTCAGAATATCCAAGGGACAGTTGTCTTTGGCCTTTTAAGACCAATTCACTCAAAGCTTTGCCATACTGTTTCTTTTTTAAATGGTGATACTGACATCATATTACAAGTACTTAAGGATTCAGGGTCTCTTTATAGACTTATCCTTTATTGAATGAAAGCCCCTGTGATTGTGTTTTGACTGGAAATTCCTTTAAGTGTCAGTTATTTGGAAGCCAATGATGTTTGCCACTGATATGTTCATATAAGTGTGTTGTATTTTCGTGAACTTTGTTTTAAGTGACACTATGCATGCAGGGGTCATTTCTAGCTCTTGTTAGAACTACACGACTTTGAGGGCTGTGGCAATTAGTTTTATCTTATTGTTAAAAATCTAATTACAAATGCTTTTTTCTTTTTTTCCAGTCCTGGGCCTTAAACTCAGGGCCTGGGCACTGTCTCTGAGCCTCTTTTGCTCAAGGCTAGCACTCTACTACTTGAGCCACAGAGCCACTTCCAGCTTTTTCTATGTATGTGGTACTGAGGAATCAAACCCAGGGCTTCACGCATGCTAGACACACACTCTACCACCAAGCCACACTCTCAGCAAGCCTTTGAATTTTCGGAAACAGTTCTTTGGATCCAGGTAAGTGACTTTTGATGTAATATCTGCTAGTGAACTTATATTCAAACACTTTTACAGAAATAAAATGGTGGTACTAATAGTATGGACAAAGATTAGAGGCACGTACATTGATTAAGAGTTAGGCTGATTGAAGTTAATGCTCGACAAATGTTAGCTATTGTTTTTTCCCAACCAAATGTGCTTAGTTGCTTCTTCTGTACCTCTGCACCGCAATGTAAGTCCCTCACCATCCCTCCCCCCCCTCCCCCCCCTCCCCCCTTCCCAACAGGCCCCACTATAAAATGCTGTAATGGCACATTTGGCCACTGGAGGGCAGCATCCACCTATCTAATTTTTAAGGTTAAAAAAGCATTTTCCCCTGTACTTGGGAGAAGTTTGGACAATGGCAGATTGAAGCAGGACATTACAGCTGAAATGCAAAAAGAATTAACAAGGCCAATAGAGAAGTTCATTGATGGCATATGGTAGGAAGTGAGCCAATAAAATCCTTCATAGAAAAGTAAACTCAGGAGAGAAAGGACTTCAGTTTAGAGAAAAAGGAAAGTCCCTACAAATATCTCCTTACAATTTTGTGAGTTGTAAGGAGGAAATGGAGATCATGTTGGAAAGGAAAACCAGCATCCCCTAAGCCTTGGGCTTTATGACTCTGGCAATCAGATACTTTCCTCTCCATTTGCAGCTTTTCTATTTTTTTTCTGACCTTTATCACAGGATGGAAGACGTTCCATATGAGTATCCAGTGTGCAGAAAATACTCAACCCATCCAGTAAGATCACTTCATATTAAATTTTTTTCATATTGAAATAAAAGCACAATTTCCCACAACCTATTGCGAAAATAGAAATGTTTGTTGAAATGTCTTCTCAAAGGGTGCTGCATAGTAGCATAAGGAGTTCTATTGTATTGTAAATGTTACTTTCAACATGGACTTCTTACTGTATTTAGTATTCCACAGATAACAGAGATTGGCCCCTATGTAGGTTAACATCAAAATGAGGAACAAATGGCTGCCACCACACTGGAGGCAGCGTTGGTTTTTTGTTTTGCTGGTACTGGGTCTTGAACTCAGGTCCTAGGCCCCTGAGTTTTTCCACTGAAGACTGGCACTCTACCACTTAGCCACAGCTCTTTCAGCTTTTTGTGGGTTCGTTGGAGATAAGAGTCTCACAGACTTTCCCACTTGGGCTGGCTTCGAACCATGATCCTCAGGTCTCAGCTCCGGGAGTAGTTAGGATCATAGGTGTAAGTCACCAAAGCCCAGCTAGCTATTTGTTTGTATTCCCAGGGGACCCCGCAGTGATGCCGGTGGTTCGGGTTCCTGTGCCCCAGTGTGAGCCAGCTTTTGAACTTGATTTCGCTAAAATACAGGAAGTAGCACTGACAGCCACAACTCAGGCTCCCCAAATGATCTAAGGAAAGCAGTGAAGAGTTCCAGTGTCTTTCAAAACCACAGTGCGCCTTGGGTGGAGGGGAAAGTGGGGTGCTGCCCCCACCCAGCTGGGTGTGCCCCTTCATCTTTGCCGCCCAGCAGCCATGAGGTAGACCAGCCAGCCCTGTGCTACATGCTCCCCAGAATGTCCCGCCTCGCCACACAGGTCCAAAGGCAACAAGGCCAAGTGACTGTGGCCCACAATCTCTGAGGCCATGGACCAAATCTGTCTACTTTATCAACTGTGATCTCTGGATCAATGGAAAGCTAGCCCACCTGGCAACTCTCTAGCCACGTGACTGCACTGTGTGGGCATTAATCCAGGTCCATGAGCCAGGTCTGAGCTAGTTCAGAGATGGAGCTGGGTACTCGGAAGAATGATGAAAGTTTAGGGAAGGAATTAACAGGGCGGCAGTGGTGGTGGGAGATGCTGCTTACATAGATGCACCTTCATGAGTCTGTCAAGCAGCTCTAGAGTGTCAGGAAGGAGGTAGATTAAAATACAAAAGAAGTGCATGGTCCACAGAGGTAGGAAGAACTCACTCCACTGGTGCAAGGACAACCATCTGGCCGCTGGGTCAGGTAGGGAACGCATCTACACCATCACTTAGTGACAGTGATGCTGGCCTGATGGTAGGCACAGACTCTGGGCCCCTGGTGCCAGAGCGGAATCTATGACAGGTAACACTGAGCTGACCTTGAGTGAACTTGCGTGGAAGGCCTTGGAAGGGAGAAGCCTCCTCATTGTGTGTCACAACCCCTGTTACTATATAATCCCAGTTCTGACAGCCCGATTCCCCAAAGCCAGCAGCAAGTAGTAAAGGGTTTAAAAATCTGTTTAAAAAAATAAGCAGATAAACTTGGTACTAATACATTAGCAATGTTCAGTTGAATACCCATTGTGACAATCTATAGATTAATTTAAGAGAATGAACACCTAAGGGAATCTTGCCTATATTAGCTTTGTGGTTTTGGTCTGAAATGTGTCACTGAGATCAGACACGTGACTTTAATTTCGGAGGTGGAAGGGAATTGCTGGTTGGTAAATTGCATTAGAATGTTCTGTGGTAATAATAATTTTTAAAAGAAGATTGCTCTGCGGGCCTTGGTTTACCACATGGACATTTGCAATTGCTTTGTGCTGAGCAAGATGCCACTGCTTGGATTTGAAAATGCCTGAGTTGTGAATTCCATGTCCTAGAGAGAATTAGGAAGGCTTGTAAATACAGTTTACCATGTTTAATGGAATTTAATGAAGTTTGAAAATGGGGTTAATTGCTCTGGGGGAACAGTCTGTGAACTTGTTTTGACTTTTACAGAAAAAAATTGTTCTATTATACAACATGTGCTTGACAACCCTAATCTAGGGTTTTTGGGGTTTTTTTGTTTGTTTTTTCAGTTGTGGGGCTTGAACTCTGGGCTTGAGCGCTGTCCCTCGGCTCTTCAGCTCAAGGCGAGCGCTCTACTGTTTTAGCCACAGGGCCACTTCCAGTTTTCTGGTGGTTAATTGGAGATGAGTCTCGTGGGCTTTCCTGCCTGGGTTGTCTGTGAACTCAAATCTCAGCCTCCTGAGTAGCTAGGATTACAGGCGAGAGCTACCAGTGTCCGGCCCCTAATCTAGGTTTTAAGGGCTGAAGTGTAGCTCAGTGGCAGGGTGCTTGCCTAGCATGCATCACACTGTGGGTTCTATTCCTCACTATTGAGCCCCTTCCTCACTAAAGCCCCTTCTGTCGTTCCCAGGGCTGATAGCATCCCAGAAACTCACTGAACTCATCCCTAAATAAGAGGACCTCAAAATGAAGATTGTCACTCCTCATCCCAGCCATGGAAGTTCTTAGTCTTAGTCCTCATAATTGAGGGGGCAGATCTTATTAGGAATTCTATTTTTAAGATTGGATCCCCACAAAGCTAAAATTGGACTGGTCATAGCTAACACCTATGCACTAGTGTTCTCTGAGCACTATGTTATATTAGCATGACTAGCCCCAGTTAGAAAAGAAGCTGCAGAGCACAGCATATCATTTGTAAAGAAACTGCAGAGCACGGCTTATCATTTGTTGTTGTTTCTAATGTGCGTGTATGCTGATACTGTGGCTTGAACTCAGGGCCTTGAGCTGTCTCTTGGCTTTTTCTGCTCAAGACTGGTGCTCTACCATTTGAGCCATACCTCCACTTCTGGCATTTTGCTGGTTAGATGGAGATATGAATATCTCAGATTTGTCTGCCTGAGAGAGCTTCAAACCTCAATCCTCAGATCTCAGCTTCCAGAGTAGCTATGATTACAGGAATGAGCCATCAGCACCCAGCTAGTTTATTTGGTATGGGTCCTGGGGCTTGAATTCATGGCCTGGACACTGTCCCTGAGTAAAAATTTTTTTTTCTCAAGGCTAGCCCTCTACCACTTGAGCCACAGCTCCACTTCTGGCTTTTTGGTGGTTAATTAGAGAAAAGTCTCGTGGATTCTCCTGCCCAGGCTGGCCTCCTGAGTAGCTAGGGTTACAAGCATGAACCACCAGTGCCTGCTAGTTTACCATACTTTTAAAAGGCGATCATGGGCTTAAACTCTACCTAAATTCCAGGACACCCCCACCCCCCAACACCAATGCTAAGTTACAGTTCTGTACCACAGTCTGCAGTTCTCATGACTCTCTTCATTGCCCGCTACTTTTCATAGAGGCCTCAGGGAGGGGACAGAAAAGGAAAAGAAAATGGGGAAAGCACAAATCACCTGGGGAATCTTTCAAAGCACTTGGACTGATTCCATATGGCTGGGACAGGACCTGAAACTCTGCATTTCCAACAAGCAGGCGATGCTGGACAGCTGCTCGCAGTGGGACTGGAGACTGGGCTCTGGGCCTCAACCTCACACATGATGGTCACACACCCTACCCTACCATGGAGCCACACCCCCAGCCCCTGTGGGACATTGTAAAGAGGAAGGGGTAAGGTGACAGGCAACTCAAGCAGCTCCTGCAGCAAAAAAAAGACTAGGCTACATCCAGAAGTCACAGAGAGTCATTCGAAGCCACCAAGGACAAACGAATGCAGAGCTTCTCATCACACATTCATGACTTCATTATGAACTTAAGTCCTGTGAGCAAGCCACCTTTTCCTTTTTACAATGGAGAAACAGGCGTAAGAAGACTGAACCCATCAGGCTCAAAAAACCACACTCCCATGGCTGGGAAAGAGCAAGCAAGGAGCAAGCAAGAGTTGCAATGAGAGCAGTGGTTTTATACAATCAATGCCATGCAGTATCAAAGGTATCAAAGAGCTCTAAATGTGTCCTTTTTTTTTGGGGGGGGGGTGCAGTCGTAGGGCTTGAACTCAGGGCCTAGTTGCCGTCCCTGAGCTCTTTTTTCAAGGCTAGTGCCCTACCACTAAGTGACAGCTTCACTTCCAGCTTTCCAGTGGTTAACTGGAGATTCATAGTTTCACTTGGACTTGAAGGGCTAGCCTTATATTTCAGCCTTCTGAGTAGCTAGGATTACATGAGTGTGTCCTATTTTTTAATAGGCTATCTATAGTGTGCCAATACTAGAGCTTGATCTCAGGATCAAGGACACAGTTCAAGGGAACTGTCCCTTAGCTTTTTCCACTCAAGGCTAGCCATCTACCACTTGAGCCACACCTCCATGTTTGGCTTTTTGGTGCTTAATTGGAGATGTGTCTCACAGACTTCCTGCCCAGGCTGGCTTCCAACTGTGATCCTCACATTTCAACTTCCTGTGTAGCTCTAGGATTACAGGCATGAGCTACTGCACCTGGCTAAAAGTGCCTGGCTAAGATTTAAGTATGTTCTGATAGGCTAGCCACCCCTCTGAGATTTAAAAATAAGCCACACAAATTAACTTCCTTATAAAACAGCCATTTCAAAAGATTTCCTTTAATATCATAAAATATTTCCATGGACAAGTGAGCTAGCAAACACACATGCACCCATGTGCCTTCCGACAAGACCCACCCCCATCCCCCACCTAGTGGACATGAGATCAGAAAGATGAATACAGCAGATGGAACAGAAGAAAAATCAGCAGAAAGAATGGAATATAACTTTGTGCTTGGTTATTTTCCTACTGTCACGACAAAACGACATCTCGGTGCAAATAATTTTTCCTCTTTTCCGTGTAAGTCTGGTAGAGAAAAAAATACTTTTTTTTCTATAATAAAATATGTAGGTTTTTTTTTTTTGGTGTGGTTTTTTTGTACTTTTTTAATGTAGTTTTTTTCTTTTTTTTTTTTTTTGCAGAAAATATTTTTGTAAACTGTCCCTTGGCGGGTAAGGTGGCTGGAGGCCGCGTGGGTCCCTGCGCATGCGCGTCCCACGGGAGGCCCTGTGGGAAACCCCGAACCTGGGCGGCAGACGCGACGGCCGAGGCAGCGGGGCGCGAGTGCGCAAGCGCGAGGGGCAGGTTAGAGATCACTCTCGCCGTACAGCGCCGTGGAGAAGGACATGTAATCCAGGGCACCGGGCACGGAATCAGGACCTGCATAAGGCGCCATTCGTGCGATGCAGTATTCAGCCTGGTCCGGCGGCAGCTCCCGGCGCAGCTCATCCTCTGTGATGTAGTTCTGTGGAGATAGCATGGCCACCGGTCGCAAAGCCAGCAGCGGCCGTAAAGCGACACCGTGCGGCAGTGCCGCAAAACCCGGCCAAGCTAAACTTGCTCTGCACGTTAGGGACCCAGGGTGTCGCAACTTCCCTTCCCGCGGGGCCTTTGGATCTATGCATGCACCCAGGCACGCATGCGCACACACACGAACGTATTTTTAAAAATAATTTCTTTTTAAATTGACGCCTATTGTACAGCCTTCACAAAATAATTTCACATGATTACTCTAGTTTTGTTTTGTTTTGTTTGGGGGCTTGAACTCTGGGCTTGGGTGCTGTCCCTGAGCTCTTCAACTCAAGGCTAGAGCCCTACTACTTGGAGCCATAGTGCCACTTCTGTTTTTCTGGTGGCTAATAGGAGATAAGAGGCTCACAGCCTTTCCTGCCTGGGCTGGCTTCAAACCGTGATCCTCAGATCTCAGCCTCCTTAGTAGCTAGGATTACAGGTGTTAGCCACCCACACCTGGCCTCCTATATTCTATATTTGTCCTATATTTGTTATGCTCCTCACTCATCTGCACTAAACATGCATTTTCAACAGGAACAATAAAGGGACATATAGATTCCTGGCATTCTCCAGACCCACTCATTGGACTCTGTGGAGGCCTACATCACTATCTTTAAGGAGTGTCAACAAGGTTAAGATGGGTGTCCAGTATGAGAATCACTACTACACACAGCACCTTGGCTAGCAGCCAAAGTGTCAACCTTGTTCTAACTCACTAAGCTCCCAGCCTGGGTTGTTTTCTGCCTTCCCTGCTGCCTCTACTTGAGAGGTGTGTGGAAGCTGCTTCATACAGGAGCTCAAGGGTCCAAGAGCCTTCACCCAGCTCTGCACCACAGGGTAGTTCCACAGCCTATCCCCGAGTTCCCTGAAAATGGGTGTGAGGAAGAATAGGGCTGCCTTCTCGTCACCTGGAAGTTAGGCCTTTCTGGGCCTATGTTCTCCTCCTACAAAATTAGTCAGATGTTTTCTGAAGATCTTACCAGCTCCAAGGTGCCCTCGCTCTAAGGAGAGGGTCCTTGTACTTAAGTTAGACTTTCAGAGACCCCCTTCATCGCTTTATCTTTACTCCTTTATAGATTGAGATATTTCAGAAGTTATGCTCCCTACTGGGTTTTGCCTTTTCATTTCAGTTTTGAAGCAGAGATGACATAAAGGTTCCCCTACAAATTTTACAGAAAGGAAACCCAGCCCTCAGGCATTCCCTCCACTGTAAATATTCTCTGGATCCTCCTTGAATCTTTTCTTAATATTTAGGGGGAATCTGTGGTTCCTGAAAATCCCTCCAAACCCCAGGACTAAAGATGGCAGTGAGTATGAGTGACATCAAGGTCCACCGATGTCAAGGCTGAGCTTCTGGCCTCCATGGAGACAGCCCCTCTGTACCCTGCCTATTTTCCTACTGCCAGGCATGGAGTTAGAGGGTATTATCTGGAAGGTTTGGGAAGCTGAAGCAGTCTACTTCTTGGGATAGAAAAGTGAGATGTTCCCTACTTCTCTCCATCCTCATCCTGCTAATCACCAGCATTCTATGCCTGTGCCCCAGGAGGATTTAATGGCCAAGACCTAGATGTCTTCAGATAGACTTTTCCATTATCCAGCTCTACCCCCCAACCTACTCCATTGCCCCCAAACCATCACAAGGGCCCCTCTCTGACTTGCAGCTTGCCAACTTGTAGGAGCCCCCTTAAGCTAATACTATGTCCTAACTCCTTAGCTGAGCCCAAGGCCTTATAGAAATAAGTAAACAGGTAGAGGCTCATAGCCATGGGAGACCCAATGGGGTCTGGGAAGAAAGGATGGTTGAAGTGCTCACACTTTGGCCTTGTCTCCTCCAGATCAAAGTCTAGTCAGTGCCTGTCACCCCCAGCACAGTGCTCACCTTGTCCCCAGCCAGGATCTTGAAGGACGCCATGACTTGATCTGCAGTATCTGTGTCGGCAGTCTCTCGGGACATGAAGTCAATGAAGGCTTGGAATGTCACTACCCCTAGTCGGTTGGGGTCCACAATGCTCATGATGCGGGCAAATTCTGCCTCTCCCTAGAGGGAACAGCCAAGCCAGGCCTGTCAGTCCATGGCCTGCTGAGAATCTCAGGTGGACCTCAAACCCCTGGGTAGCATGTTGTTTAGAAGAGGAACATACAATAGCCAATGACCTAACCTGGCTTTCCCTGAGGATATGACAAGAGACTTAATACTCATATGCCCAAGGGTTAAGCCCACCCATTATAGGTTATCTGGGTTCTCCTTAGAAAAAAGAACACTGCTACTAATTGTAATAACAATGGCTAACATCCACACAGCATATATAGTATGCTACATATTTTATACATTTAATCCTTACCACTACCATATAAAATCTTATCATTTCTGTGCACGGATAGGAAGTCCGAGGCCTATTCAGGCTAAGTAAGCAGAATTTGACCTCAGGAAGTCTGGCTCCAGAATCTATGGTTTCTCTACAACTCTGTATTTTCTAAGTGCCAGACACGTGCACAGTACTGTGTTAAGGTCCTTTGTTTAATCCTTAACGCTGGTCCTTCAGGGCTCTTCTCACTTTGTATCTGAGGTCACAAGCTGGCGATGGCAGTGTGTTGCTAATTCCTAAATTGATATTGCCTAGCACAAGCCCTTGGCCCTGCCTTGTGCTTCATGTAGGAGGAGAGGACTTGGGGTTGTTACCTATATCACAATCCAAACTAAAAAGGTAGGACTCTGCAAGTAAGCTCTGCCCTTGTCACCATGTCTGGAGTTATCTGCCTGCCCAGAAAGCCGGATGACAGAGGCCACATGGAAAAGGTTAGAGAGGAGCCTGGGATAGTGGCAGAGTGCAGACTTGGTTGGAGTCATCATCAGGACAGAGGAAAAAAATCTAAACTTCCATGCCTCATGTAAGATGAGGTCGAGCCAAGCATATAGTGGGAGCATCCATCAATGCTTCCTGCTTGCCTCAGGCACAGACCAGGTACCCACACAAAAAATAACAAAGCCCAGTTGCCATAATAAATAACAGAGGACGAGCAGGAACAAAGACGAAGGCAAAGAACTCTGAGTCATCCAACTACACAGACCCTTGGCTTGGCCTGGCTTTTCCCAGGGAAGGATACTTGACGCTCCTCTGGGGAAGGAAGCCTTAGGCAGAGGGCTTGGGCCCCCCATTACTAAAGACTTGGCCTCTTCTGTGTGCTGGCTGTCTCCTGGCCAGGGCAGGTTAAGGCCAGGAGGGTGGGGTTTACGTTACCATGTTGTAACCCATGGAGATCAGGCAGGCGCGGAAATCATCCGTGTCCATCATGCCTGTCTTCTTCTGTGAGCCAGTGTCACAAGGCACAGGAGGAACAGACAGGGAGGAGGAAGAGGAAGAGCCATCCCGGGACCAGGAAGACAGGGCACAGATGGAAAGGAAAAGGAAGGTTATGATTGGAGGTGAGGAAGGGCAGAGGAATGTAGGAGAAACATGGCCACAGAAAGGGGGAAGCGGAGC
This sequence comes from Dipodomys spectabilis, assembly GCF_019054845.1. NCBI lineage: Eukaryota > Metazoa > Chordata > Mammalia > Rodentia > Heteromyidae > Dipodomys > Dipodomys spectabilis. Next base: position 24,227,350 of record NW_024870834.1, on the reverse strand, counting down.
GGGAGATGTCAAAGGTTGGAGTAGAGGACGGAGGAGCCCAACACAGAGGAGGCAGGGACAGCAGGAGACGAGCCCCATGGCCCACAGGAAGGAGGGACAGGAAGATCCAGACAGGGAGAAAAGAGAAAAAGAAGAAACGCGTTATTTCTCGCCCCAGAGGCCACCTCTGAGCGTGCTCCATGCAGGAGGTGAGTACCTGGGGGTCGTTGCCAATATCATAACCCAAGCTGATGAGGCAGGCTTTGAACTCCTCGGGACCCAGCGTGCCGGAGTGATCCTGGGGCCGTGGTGCGCCAGGCAGCGAGCCATGCGGTGCCAGGGAGGTGGAGGCCGTGAGGGGTGGGGGACGGGGTGGGCCATGCCCCAGGGGGAGAGTGGTGTGTGTGGAGGAGACACAGGAACAACAAGGCATGCGGGTGGAGAGGGTGGAGGGTGGAGGATGGGGGAGGAGGGAAATAAAAGTGTACACGGTTAGACACACGGACGAGCTTCCACAAGGGGACCCTGTCCCTGGCACACACAGCCCTGCTTCGGGAAGCAGGGCCACAGGGGTGCACAATGAACCAGGAGGGTGAGAAGCTCCCCCAGAGGGGTCCTAGGCCACCCCAGTGTCCCCAAGGGCTCCACCCACCCAGGTGCCTGGAGGGCAGTGAGCAGGCAGGTGGGAGGCAGCACCTGACCCCATGCTCCCCACCCTTACGGCTGCCCTACATCCCAGGGAACTGGGAAAGGACAGCCCCATCCCCCAGAATCGAGATGGGACACAGGCCTCTGCTTCTCTGTCTTGGGGCAATGGGGACAGCCAGAGGCAGAGGCCTCCAGCTGAGACTTTGGTAGCCTCTTCTCCAAGGGTTGAGTCCTCATGGGAGGAGAGGAAGGGTTAAGGGTCAAAGGCCCTCTTCCCACCAATGACATTAGCACTCTCCCCAGGAAAGCAGGGAGGCTTAGGGGACACCAGGATGGCTTTCCAAGGCTAGCTCAGAAAGCCTGACTCTGAGGTGCACTGAGTCAGAGCAGGCCCCAAGAACCTAGGCCCAGCATAGTGGCCCACACCCTGGGCGGTGCCCTCCAGGGCCCTGGGTCAGGGGCTGGGAGCTGCTCTGAGAAAGGAGTGGGGCTCTCACCCGGTCAAAGTGATTGAAGGAGGCCCGGAACTCATTCATCTGCTCCTGGCTGATGCCCTTGGCATCTCGGGTCAGGATCTGGTTCTCCACCTCATTGATGGTCCTGGCAATGGTGGTGAGAAGCTGCTCCCAGCCCACGCGGATGTGCTAGAGGTAGGGGCGAGGTTGGTGGGGTATCAGGCCTGGGCTCTAAGTTGTCCCTGCCCATTCCTTTCTTTTGACTGTTATGAGCAGTCAAAGCAATCAAACTCAGCCTTCTGTCTGGAGCCATAGTATCAGCAGCGTAAGGAGCAAGGACACCTTACCAGGTCAGAAGGACCCGGAGGATAAAGGGGGTTGGGTGTTGGTCTCCGCCTGGAACAACATTGAGACCAGGACTTGCCAATGGGGGTCTGATAAGAAAGGGAGGTAGATCTGATAGTGGGAAAGAGCAAAAGACAAAACGTGTGATTCCTTGAACATCCCACCCCACAGCCACACATGAACGTGCATACCTACACATACAAGTCAAAACAAGTACAGCCATGTGCCACATAATGGCCTCCTAGCCAATGAAAGGCCAAATACACCAAGGTGGTCCCAGGAACCACTGAGTGACATTGTAGCCGTAACAGTGTGTCACTGGGGTGTCAGAAAATCACCTAAGGACACTTTTTTGAGAAGGTACCATCAGTAAGAGATGAATGGCTGTAGTCTTTGAAAGGCAGGTGCCCATTCCGCTGAGACTTGGAGGAGTCCACCAGCATCGGAATTGCTGGGGAGGTTTGTGAAACATTGAGAATTAGGGAGTCAAATTTTGTAGCTGGGGCCCACGTGAATTCATTTTTCAAGGAGCTCCTGGGGTACCCAGAAAGCCCTGCAGATTGAAGACACAGAGCTTCAGGGATGCAGAGAAGTGAGCATTCATCTTCTGCTAGGACCAGATTCCTTGGGGAGATGGGTAACAACCCTCACCCCAGCTCGGGTGGAGGGCAGAAGGGGATGCCCGCCTCTCCTCCGAGAACTGGGGCTAGCCCCACCCACCTCCATGGTGTAGTTGGTGTGCTTGTTGTCGAAGATGAGCGCCTCCTGGATCAACTGGTGGTCGCCCTCCAGCTGGTCGATCTTTGGCTTGTAGTTGACGATGCTCTTCTCGTACTGCCGCAGGTGATTGAGCTGGTCCTCCAAGGTCCCGTGCATCTCGATAGAGATCCTGCCAATCTCCTGCTCGTCCAGAAAGCGGCACCTTGTCAGACCTCTCTCTTCCATAGAATTAAAGCCCTCCAGGTCATTAGTTACCCCCACCTTTCTCCCACACGCTTGGTGATTCTGGGTTTCTATCTCAGCCCTAGGGAGGCCAGCACTGGGAATGAAGGATACACAGCTAGCATGGGTGCATCTTGGTATGGAAATAGCATCCTAAAAGTATATAATAAGCATTATCATTGCATCAGAGCTCTGCCATCCCTTAGGTTAGACTCAGCAAGGAGATGCTGGGTCACTTGCTTCCCATTCAAGCTCCCACTCCAAGCCTTGCTCTCAGTTATTTCCTCCCATGAGGGCCTTCCTGGTGCCCACTGAACCAGGATTGCCACACCCTCAGAATGCCTGGCTTACCTCTTCAGAAGCTACACTCTGCTCTTTTGACTCCTAAGATGCCTATCCAAGTTCCATCCCTCCCCAGAGGTCCGACCTAATGTCTATTTCCACCTGTCATTCACCCATTGTAAGGAGCGCTTGTGTGTAAAACCATTTCTGTCCATTCAAGTCAGCCCTGATTTGATATTGAATATCAACTAAGCACAGTGTCTTGGGGGCAAAGGAAGGGGTGCATACAGTACCAGGAACTTGACCTGGTCTCTGGCCTTAAGAATCTCAAAGATTTAGCTGGGCGCTGGTAGCTCATGCCCATCTGAGGATCATGGTTCAAAGCCAGCCCATGCAGAGACCAGAGACCAGTCTCTGTGAGATCTTATCTCCAATAAACCACCAGAAAACCAGAAGTGATACTGTGGCTCAAGTGGTAGAGCACTAGCCTTGAGCTGAAGAGCTGAGGGACAGTGCCCAGGCCCAGGGTACAAGCCCCATGATCGGGAAAAAAAAAATCTCAAAACCACATTCCAATCAAGCTAATCCTCTATGAACCCCAACATCTAGCCTAAACAATTCAGCCAAAAAAATTCTGCATTTCACTGGGGATGGCTCGGCTCTCTTTCTGGCAAGATCATACTCATGGCCCTTTGCCAGTGGACAATAATGGAGGCAGGAATACCTGGCGAACGCAGCAAGCCAAAGGGTTAATGAAGCTGACCCAGGCATTCAGGAGCTGGTCATCCTGTGGGATTTTCTTACGTATATGTATATGTATATGTAGCTCCATAGAAATGCCCTCCTGTCTATCTTTGCTCCCAATCAGACATCAGGATCAAGCTTTCCCTGCACAAGCCTCCACACCCCACCAGAGGGCATCCCCTAATCAGGGGCTTGTAGTAGACAATGCTTTTCTCATACTGCCACAGGTGACTGAGTTGGGGTTCCTGCCCCAGGGGAGATAGTTGACCTGCCTGGCACAGATGGCACTAAGGAGAAATGGGAAAGCAAATACTTCTCACAAGGGGACTCACCTCCATTTTGGTCTGGATCCAGGGCCCAATGACATTGGCCTGGGCTCCAAACTGTTTGCGTAGCCTCTCATTGTGCTGCTGGCGGGCATGCTCTTCCGTCAGAGCCTGGTCTCTCCGCGGCACCAGCTGCCGAACCTGGGGCAGGAACAATCATGAGACCTTGGGGATAGGCCAGATGGCTCCTCATGAGGCCAATGAAGAAATGAAGAGCCATGAAAGGGAGGGGTGGGTCAAAACCAGAACAATAGCAAAGATGCTGACCTCATCCAGCAATTCATGCATTATTTGGGTCATGTTTTACTACATGATAATGAAGTAAATGAAATCCATGAAAATCAATGAAAACAAACAAAACTCTTCGTCCTTATCAAATATCCAATGGCTCAGCCTGTGCCCTTCAGCCCAGTCCTTCCACTCACATGGTCCCATTTGCCATTGATCTCCTGAGGTGCGATGCTTGTATAGGGATTGGTGCCCGCCATGTTGACATGATAAGTCTGGACAATCTTGGACACCTCGTTGTGGATACCCAGGATGGCCAGGCGTTCCTTGTCAGCATCGGGAAGGGTGGCCTTGAACTGCTCATGGGCTGTGGTCAGTCCCTGAAGAGACACAGAGATACAGGACAAAGATAGATACTCAGTGGGGCTGGTGCTTTCCTTGGGTAAGATAAGCAACGGGAGCCCTAGAGGTCCCAGGTAGAAGATCACAGGACAAAGGATGCAAAGTCCCACACCAATGGGAGAGCCAGAGGCATCAACTCAGATTCTCCCAGCTGAGAACTAAGGCAGGGCAGCTACAGGAAGGAGAAGACAGGGCTAGCAGTACAATGGCTGCATCCCTGGAGCTGGTGAGATTGACAGCCATCTCCCTGGGATGTTCACCATCCCACAGGGGGACCAGGGAAGCTCTAGATGACCTCTGGGTCAATACTGGCCATGGGAGCACTCTGCACAACCTTCTGAATCTAATACCCCGTAGTTACATCGAAGATAAAGGAAGGAGCTCATTTTGATATAAAATGAACTCCAGGATTCATGTTTTTCTAATTGTTATTATAAAAGTGATATACAGATGAATTATGGTTTCGTAAGTCAGGTAAAGAGTACATTTCTTTTTGGACAATGTCATCCCTTCCCTGGCCCTCTCCTAGTTTTCCCCTTCTATCCCCACCCACAAGTTGCATAGTTGACTTTCAACAAAGTGTCTAGTGAGTTCCGAGATTAATGTTAAAAGTCAAAGACCTGGGATATAATCAAACTACTTTTTATAAGCAACAACAAAAGAAGGGTGTAGAGAAGAAGGTGCAAATAAATATGTTGACTATGTGGCCATATAGCTTATACTTGTTGAAGGGAGTTGGAGGGGAGGGGATGAAGAGTAGCAGGGGACAGGACCATAAATGTCTTTACCATTTGGTCAAACTACTTGGTCAGACTAAATCAAATCAAAGGTTTCAGATGATCTTCCTCAGTCTACCCTACAGGGCAATCCTACAGGAATGTGATCCAGCGCAGGGGCTGGGGGATATGACTGGCTCACCTGGATCTCCTCAATGGTGTGCACAATGAAAGTGTCCTGAAGGTCTTCCATGGCCCCTTCCATCCAGTTGTTGAAAGGTGCAGCCCGCTTGGCGTACTCCAAGTACAGCTGGTCAATGGTCTCCAGTAGCTTCTCTGTCCGCTGGAAGTTGCCAAGCAGGCGTTTAACAGAGTGATATTCAGAGCGACCTCCCACCTCCATCATAAGCCTCCAGGCCAACCCCAAGGGGTCCTGGTCTGGAAGCAGTGGACTAAAGCAGAAAGAACCAGTTCCACAAGGGCACTGGTTCAGTGTTCAGGTGATGGATCACCTCACAATGAAATCACTTGGCCTGGCCCCCACAGAGTCTGATTTGTAGCCCAGATAAGTTCTCAAATAGCTGGGGTTGGGCTGTTAGGTGCTGAGATGCCACAAACACTAAAGAGGACGAGACACCATTAGGGCACAAAAGGAGCATCTCCACGAGGGCCTGTGCCAAAGTGAGTCTCCCAGTTAGGCCAGGGTGGGGATGGATCCAGGGAACCTTGCAGACCTTTAAAGCAAAGAGAACTAAGGAGGAGGAAGATGCCTGCGCACATACATACATGCGTGCATCCATGCACACAGCCCTGCTCTCTCCAGGGCCCTTACCTCTAGAGCTTCCCTCCGCTTCTGAGTCAGGGCCCCCAGATTGTCCCACTGGTCACAGATCTTTTGACAACGAGCGTTAACACTGGGTGAGTCGTAATAGTCCAGCTCACTGGGGTTGGGGAAGGAAAGACAAGGAGTCAGGTGATGCATGACACAGGCTGATTATGGAGACTGATCTCCCTTTCCATGGGTGGGGTGGGCTGGGGATCACTACTGGTGCTGGAAGAGTCAGGGGTGTTTCCATCTGCATGACTTGCAGTCCCACCTCCTTGTCTTTGAGGAGACCTGAGGTGGGAGACTGAAGGCAGCCATTCTTCTCTGATGCCCCTTGCCTCCAACCAACGCTGGAGGTGAGGCTGGCCTTGACCCTGATGCTCAATGACAGGGAACCCTCAGGTCTATGAAAAAGTGTAGCATCCAGAACCAAGGCTTGATCTGCCTTAATGACGATGAAGACCCAAGGTCTGTAACAGGAATGGCGTAGTCCTAGCTCCTTTCTCCCTAAAAGGGACATTCCTTGTCTTCCATATGACTCACTTCCTGTTTGGGTACCATTTCCCATCCCCACTACAACAGTAGCTGACAAAGCCAGGCCCCAGGCCCTCACTCTTGGCACCAAAGGATGGCGCGGGGGGGGGGGGGGGGGGGTTGTCAGGGGAGGGGGGACACTGGGGCGGGCCTACTTGAGCTCCTGTGCGATGGCGGCAATCTGTTCCACACGATCTTGGTGAGCAGCTAGGTCACTCTCGAAGGCCTCGTGCTTCTTGAGCAGGGCCTTGATCTCTGACAGGGTGGCCGTCTCATAATCCTTCTGCCGCAGCATGGCCTCTTTGCCTGGAAGCAGAGATGGGATCACAGCTGAGTAGGAAACGGGATCTTCTTGGACCTAGCCACCCACCCCTCAAGGCCCCAGGACTCCACTTCTGGGGTTGCTTCCCATAGAGGTATATCCTCCAGACTGTGATCCCCGGTGTGAGAAAGCAGATGTGTGGCTGGACATCTAGTCATGGTAAGTGAGGAGGAAATTACCACTCCCCATGGAGCATCTCCAGAGCACTTAGAGCAGTTATGAATGAAGGCTAGGCAGGAATACAGGGGAAGGTAAAGAACACAGCATTTGCGATACAAGCATTCGCAGGACGCACAGCCAGCTACACTCCATGACATACTTAGGGGAAAAACTTGCCAAGCACACCAGCATTCCTCCAGTCACTATGTGGCTGGCTTCAAACTGCCCTGCAGGGAGCCCCTCCCCAGTTAACTCTCAGAGCAGTCCAGACAGTTGGGTGCATCTAAACCTTCTAGAACCTTCTCTGACCATTAGATGCACAACCCTTTCTCTTTAGAGCAAGACGCTTGCATTTCTTGGATCTCTTTCTACAGGAGGAAAGCAGGGATGAGAAACGATCAAAGCTCCTCAGCTGCTTTATGACAGGCACAGGGAAGGAGCTAGCTGAGCTGGTTCTCATTTCCACTTTCAGCGTCAACCCTGGGGTTGCTCAGACTGCCAGAAAAGAGCTGCTGAGCTTCAAGCCATTTTTCTTTCCCCCTATTGTTTTTTCTTTAAATCAGCATAATAAGTAAGACATATTTATATAAAAGAGATGATAATAAATAAGCTTACTTGTCTACTTACTTGTATTTAGTTTTTCCCTGTATGGATATTAACACATTATATATACATAAATTGTTTTAAAGTATTTAGCAGTGCATGCTTGTGTGTGTGCTAGTATCAGGGCTTGAACTCAGGGCCTGAACACTGTTCCTTAGCGTCTCCACTGGCTCTCTACCACTTGAACCATACTGCCACTTCTGGCCATTTGGTGGTTAATGAAGATAAGTGGCTCATGAACTTTTTCTGCCATGGCTGGCTTTGAGCCATGATCCTCAGATCTCAGCCTCTTGAGTAGCTACTGTTACCAGCATGAGCCACTGGCAACCAGCTAGCAGTATATTCCTGAAATTTCTATTTGGATCCATTGTCTTCCTATGTAAAGTCTTTCATTGGTGTATCTTTAGGAAATTCATTTCAGGATTCTCAAGGATGCCAAAATCTGAAGATATGCAAGTCTCTGAAATATTTGCATATAACCCACTCATATGCTTTCAACCATCCCTAGATAACGTACAATGCCTAATACAATGAAAATGTTAAGATTATGTTGTTTAGAGAATAATGACAAGAAAAAAAAGTCTATACATACATTCAGCACAGATGCCATTCCCTTTTGTCTGAATATTTTGATCTGTGGTTGGTAGAATCCAGAGATGTATAACCCACAGATATGGAGAGAGGACTTTACCAGGCTTTACCTCCAGGACAGAACCACTCACAGACCTACTGTAGGACACGCAGGACCCTTGGCTTGCATGATGGTACATTTCTTACCACCAATGTCTCTTGGCACATGATTTCTCCATATTTAGGGTTAATTCCTTAGTCTCAGGAAATAGTTTTTCCATTCAAATATAATGAACTCATTAGGTATGAAGTTGGGTAGCCAAACTGCTCCGCTCTGAGCCTGTGCTGAATGCTAGGGTTCCTCATGCTCTTGCTGGTGGCTTGCAAACTGGGAGAAGTGGGGGACATCCTTTGCTCTGTACATGGCTGTGAGCTGTCCCTGACCCAGGAGAGAATCCCTACAGCACCTAGTGGGCGAACCAGGACCGTCTCCATCTACACCTGCACAGGCACTTAAATAGGGTGCTATACCCACCCCCTCTAGTCAAGAGCCAATGGCATGCCAATCCTTATATCAAGCCAGGCCATTCCCAAACAGCCACAGGTCCTTTCTGTTTATCTCCAGCCTAAAGTCAGACAAACACAAAACAGGGCTAAATTAGGGAAGGGGGGGGGCGTGTCTCAAGCTCAGGGTTCTCTATTAGCTAATTTGGCCTCCAGCTGATAGAGCTAGCAAGGCCCCTCCCTCCCTGCTACTAGCTTAGATTGTGAGGTCAAGAACATCCCAAGTATGAATGCCTCTCTTCAGAGTTAATGCCAGCTGACAATAAGATGTAATATATAGCCCGAATGCCTGAAAGTCAGATTAAGAAGACACAGGTTCTAATGTAAAGAAAGGCTTTGGACCGGGCGCCAGTGGCTCACGCCTGTAATCCTAGCTACTCAGGAAGCTGAGATCTGAGGATCGTGGTTTGAAAGCTGCCCAGGCAGAAAAGTCTGTGAGACTCTTCAATTAGCCACCAGAAAACAGGAAGTGGAGCTATGGCTCAAGTGGTAGAGCGCTAGCCTTGAGCTGAAGAGCTGAGGGACATTGTCCAGACCCAGAGTTTAAGCCCCACGGCTGACAAAAAGAAAAAGGAAGGAAGGAAGGAAGGAAGGAAGGAAGGAAGGAAGGAAGGAAGGAAGGAAGGAAGGAAGGAAGGAAGGAAGGAAGGAAGGAAGGAAGGAAGGAAGGAAGGAAGGAAAGAAAGGAAAGGCAGGCTTTGGTTCCCTGTACCTGGAGGCCAGAAAGCAGACAGGAAGCAGAGAAAAAGGCCAAGGGCTGCCCTATACTGAGTGTATGTCATCTGCCAGGCACTAAACACTGACAACAGTCTCTGAGACTCTCATGTCCAGTTAACCACCAGAAAAACTGGAAGCGGAAGTGTTGTTCAAGCGGTGGAGTGCTATTCTTGAGTGAAATAGCTAAGGGACAGTGCCCAGGTCCTGCATTCAAGTACCAGTACAGGCACAAAATAATAAACAAATAAATGCTCCTATCTGGGCATGAGTATTTATGGTAAAAAAGTGGACTAGGGATTGGGTTCAGATTCCTCTTAGGACGAGTGCTCCCTCAGATCTCACATTTGATATATTTAGTCTTTCTTGCTGCTACACTGTTTTTTCAATTGTCCAGCCTTGTTTGATGCTGGCTCTTTTTGAGGTAAGGTCTCATGAACATCAAACCATAATCTTTCCTGAGTTAGCCAGGATTACAGGCATGAGCCACTGGAGCCTGGCTTGTTCTCTGATTTTTAAGCCTTCCAACCATGGTGTAATGAGGTAGTACTGGCCAAAAAATAGATTCAACCCTCTTCCACAAATAAAACTCATTTCAACTGGGGACCATGGAATATAACCTTATTAGGAATAGTTTTTCCTAAGGTAATCAGGTAAAATGAAGTTAAACCAGAATGGGAGGGGCTAAATCTTTTGAGTGGTCCTTATTAGCAGGAGGAGAGATAAAGACAGGAGAGAATAAGGCTTGTAAGAAGGGAGGCAGAGGGTTGGATAATGTAGTTGGGTTCCCACAGTTCTACCCGAAGTCAGGAAGAAGCAGGGATCATCTCCCTGCTGAACCTCTAGAGAAATCAGCCCCGCTGACATTCAGTCTAGATGCCTGGCTTCCTGCACGGTGAGGATAAATTTCTGTTGCTTTAAGCCACCAAGTGTGTGGTCATTTGTTACAGCAGCCGCAGTTAACTAATACATAGATTTGGAAACAAGCCAAGGTAAGGTCACCAGTGAACATTTACACTGCTTCTTGGTAGCAGGATTCAAACCCACCACCCCCATTGTCTGTGGAGAAGGAAACTGACAGAGACAAGAATAATTAAAGACTAACCTTACCCAGCACTACACGATGCCAGAACTCGCCCTTCCCATGGCCTTACTGATTCAGTTCTCTTAAATGTCTAAGAAATGTGCAATAATAAACGTAGAAGATAAGGATACTGAGATAATGCAATGGCTAACAAACCTACCTGATGCCAGAGAACTACTGAGAGGCAAGGTAAAACCAATAGAAGGCCAGAGAAGGAATTGTGGCCAGGGGTTGGGAAGATTGACAGCCAGAACTCTTGGGGTGGTGCGGGCTGGGTGGCCTCACCATCTGTCCAAGCCTCGTGGATGGAGGCCTTCTGCCGGAACTTCTCTGCCAGGTGGTCGAGCCGCTCTAGCCTCCGGATCTCATTCAGAAGCCATTCCTCATAGCCCTTTTCCGCCTGTTCCAGGCAGCCCCAAGCATTGTTGATGTCCTGTGGCGATGGTAGGTAGAGGGTAAGGGTCTGGCTTGGGCCTAACTCCTAGCCACCTGGCCCTGGGAACCCTGCAGGTACTTCAGATTTGAGGGAGAATTTCTTCCCAATCTCAGCTCCCAGCCAAAAGTTTCACTCTACCTCTGAGCTTCTACTGTGTCCCCTGGCATTTCCCTGGGCTCTCAGGAGGCAGGCATCTAGGGCAGAGAGAGGGCCTGCATCCACATGCCCCACCAAGCTATGAGGATCTGACTGTGAAGCTCTATAGGGTAAGAATTCAAGACCCTCTGTGACCAGACAGGAAGAGCTTCTGACCGACCCCTGGTTCATCCCGGAGGCCACAGGGCCAGCCAGGAAGCCAAAGCAAGTATGACAGAGGAAGTGGGCACTGGTTTCAGGCCTCTGGGTTCTGTGAAGTAGCCTGGGTGAGGGAGCTATGATTGTGACAGGACAGATAAGCACACTTACCGGGCAAGGTCATCCTTGCAGTTAGTATAATCTTGTGGCGCAACTGGAGAAGAAAACCTGCGTGCCATCTATCCCTCTATGGGCCCAGACTGCACCTGTCCCATGGCAGGGTACTTCTCTTCCTCAAAAGCACTCTGGCTAACAGTGGTTCTGGTTGCATAAAAGCTACCAACTCAGCCTGAGAACCTGAGGACTAGATTTCCAAACCACACATGATACCAAAGGCCTTTCTTTCCTTTCAAGCTTCCCAGATACTGCTCCTGCCTGGTTTTTTGCTCCTGTCTGGGTTTTTGCTTGTCTCTAGTGTCACACAAGACGCCTGAACATTCTCGTGATTTTTCCTGTGAAAGGATAAAAGCTTCTGCCACAGTGAATTTGTTCCATCTCCTTCTGTATGTTTCTTTCTGGCTTCTAAAATTTTCCCCAAGTCCCAAGGATGTAAAAAGGGACACAAGGATATTTCATGAAATAGAAAGCTGGCTACAACAAAATATTAGGGTTTTACAAATACTGTTGCCAGGGAAGGAGTGACATAATCCAAAAAGAACTATACTCTTTATCTGACTTATGTAACTGTAACCCCTCTGTATAGCACCTTTATAACAATTTAAAAAGCTAAAAATAAATTGTTAAGCTAGGCAAAAAAAAATTATTGTATTAAGTCAATTAAATAAAACCTACCTTAAGATTCCCTTACCTGGGGGTGTGGGGGGGTGAGAGAATGGGTGAAAATAAGGGACGGGAAAACACTGGTCAAAAAGAGATGTACTCATGACCTGATCTATAACTGTAACCCCTCTGTACATCAACTTTACAGTAAAAATTTAAGAATTAAAAAAACTCCCTTAAAATTACATTTATACAGAAAAACTAAAAAGCTTTTTCAAAAAGTTTTAAGACATTGGCAGGCAGGGCACTAGTTGCTTAGACCTGTAATCCTAGCTACTCAGGAGGCCGAGATCTGAGGATCATGGCTCAAAGCCAGCCGGGGCAGGAAACTCTGTGAGACTCTTATCTCCAATAATCTACCAAAAAACCAGAAATGGCACTGTGGCTCAAATTGGTAGAGCACTAGCCTTGAGCTGAAGAACTCAGGGACAGCAGCCAGGCCCAGAGTTCAAGCCCCATGCTGGGAGGGGGGTGGAAAGGGCGGGGGGAAGTAAAAAGAAAGCTGGGCTGGTGGCTAGGATGTCTTCGAGTTGGAAGAGAAAGCCAGACCCAGAATGGTGCAGGTGTGGCAGAGGCCACAGAACCAGCCAGGAAACCAGAACAAGGATGAACAAGGTAAGTGGGTTCTGGGTTCTATGAGTTAACCTGGGTGAATGAGCCGCACTCATTCAGGAGAGCTGCTGAGGCCAAGCTGGGTGATATGTGGCAGGAAGAAATGATTTTGGAGCAGCCTGGGTGGGCGGAGCACTAGTCTCACTCCCTGACCCATGCCCATGAGGCTGCATTTGGTCTGGTCAGGAGACACTCAGGGATGAAGGCAAGCCAGGCCGGGTTAGGAGCCTAGACCCCATGTGGCACTCACCGAGACCATCCTGCCCTCAGAGGGCATGAAGGCAGGTCGGTTGCTGAGGCGCAGCTTGGTCTGCAGCGTGTTGAAGTTGATCTCCAGCTGACATTTCTCCTGCACTTTGGGTGGCTTGTGCAGGCGCCGGTAGTCACGGAAGTCCTCCAGCTTCTGCTGCATGGCATGCATGGTGTTCTCCGGCACACGATTTTCTAGCCACGGGATGGTGCGGCGGATCCACTCCAACAGCTAGGGTGGTGTAGGCAGAGCGGTAAGTGTATCCAAGGGGGAAGTGTGCAAGGGCATTTCCTCCCCGCCCCACCCCAGCATGCCCTTCCTGCACAGGGTCCCCTGAAATCACACTCCCTACCCACTACTATCCAGGGACATCCCTAGACAACTACTGACAGACTGGCTCCAAGGTGCTTCTTCCAAAAGCCATGGCTCTATGATGCCTAGCTCCTAGAGTATGGAACTTAGAGTGAATATCACTAAGCCTCCAAAAGCCACACGCTCCATGATGCTTAGTTACCAGTATATGACAACTCAACTCAGAGCCAACTTCACTAAGCCTCTCTACCCTCCCAGAGGAAGGACCACAGAGCCATTGTCCACCAAGAGGCAGAAGCCCTGAGCTGTAGCCTAGGTCCTACTAACTGAGTGGGCCTTGGTTTCCTCATGTTCTTAGAAATGTAGGTTCTTGGCTGAAAGGAATACAGGTTGAATTTTGGAACAGAGATGCCTGGAGCCCAGGACAGGGAAGCGCCTGGATTGTTTGCCTGCAGCAAAGGTGAATCAAAGGAACATGCAACACCTGTGTGGTGCCAGGCCTGTCCTGTGAATTAACTTCCCAATAACCACAGGAATCCCATAGGGTTTAGGTGTTGTGATCTGTCAGGTCATGTGTCTTGCTGCCATGACCTAGCAGGGATTTAAGCCTGGGCACTAGGCTCTATCTGTACAGTTTAAGAAACTGAATTCTCTTCAAAAAGTAGCAAGTGGAATCATAACCCAAACAAAGCCAATGGCAGAATAGCAAACTCAGCCCTGTCCCATCCTGACCCCGGCAGTCTGGCTACAACACCAAGCTGAGCCGCAGCCCACACCATCTCCATACCAGACACAGCCCTGTTCTAATTCAAGCAATGCTCATACAGCAGCAGTATACCAGGGGAAAGCCTTTGAGATTCCCTGGCTCAGATCTCATTTGTCAAGTAAAAAAAAAAAATGACATGAGTTAGAAAAGTGAAGGGAAGCTAAGCTGGGTGCTGGTGGCTCACATCTGTAATCTTATTTACTCAGGAGGCTGAGACCTGACGATTGCAGTTCAAAGCCAGCCCTGGCAGGAAAATCTGTGAGACTCTTACCTCCAGTTAACCACCTAAAAACCGGAAATGGAGCTGTGGCTCAAAGGAGCTCAAGGGTAGTACCCAGGCCCTGGGTTCAAGCTCCATGACTGACAAAAAGAGAGAGAGAAAAGTAAAGGGGTTTCCCAGGCTCAGCGTAGCCCAGACAGGGCCCTCTGCCTTCCATCTCCCTATTTCTAGGAGAGGCAGAGCAGAACCTAAGCTGCCCACATTAAATGCAGTGGGAGTGTTAACTACACCTAGCCATAATTCTGTGTCCAGAGGGGTTTGGAAGTACTGCCTGGACTATTTGTCTCAGGATGGGGTGCAAGGTCTTGCGGGAACCAGGCAAGAAAAACCCAGGGGTACTCACATCGCTGGCCAGCTTCTCATAGTCTTCCATAAGCTGTTCATTCTCCTGGTTGACGGCCAACACTTTGCAGATGCGATTGGCTGCAGTTTCCGCCTGGCAACAAGACAGAGACAGTTACAACCCATGTACCCCAGCAGCAGGGGCACCTGAACACACCAGTGCTGACAGAGCCCCTCCCACACCCTGCAGCTCTCCATGGTTAGAAGGCACTCTCAAGACTCTCTCCTCCCTCTCCTCACCAACTCCTTTGCTAGTCCCTGGCTGGGTCTCATGGGCCAAATGAGTCTCACTAAAGGCCTAGAGAAGAAGGGCTTTGACTTCCCAACATGCCTGTCAAGGAGAAACAAATCCAATAACTGATTGTCATCCAAATGCTCTGCTGGGAGGGGGGGGGAGAGGAATGGAAACCCATGGCCATCCTGGAATTCCTAGAATCTCAAGGCTCAGGACCTCAGGCTGGATTGGTTAGAATCTTTCAAGATGTGGGAATTCAAAGCTGGGAGTCTGTCAGAGTCTCGGAGGCTACCTGCAGAACCATTTCTAGGCTCAAAGCCTAGAAACTTTAGAGAAAATAAAGGACGGCGCAGTGTACTGGGGACACAACTTAAGGATCACACTCTCGTGGGCCAGAAGCCCAGGAAGCTCAGCATCTCCTGGGCACCACCACTGGGACAGCCAAGCTCACGCTGGGTACCAAATGCTGGGCAAGCAGAGGCCAGAGATGGACAGCCCCAGCAGTGAGAGAAAAGAAGACATGGAGAAATGCAACCAGCCAACAAATGCCTACAGAGCCAAGAGCACAGTCTTCCCTGACTGGGCAGAGCCTAGTGGACTAACACTCTCAAATCCACCTTGCTCTGAAGGTCAGATGGGTCTTTGTACATATCCTAACCCTCTGCCAAGGGGAAATAAATAAGGATCCCTTTGGAGACCACAGGGTAGAAAGGATACAATCTGCAATACAGATAGGCAACTTGTAGACGATAAAGAATATCTGGTTTCGGCAGAGGAAGACAACCTCTAGGTGAACAAGACAAAATGGGTTTCAACTGGAACAAGACCAACTGAGGTCACGGATGAGAAAGAACTTCCTGAGAACTGGAAGGGATGACTAAGTAGATTTAAATGTTTTAGTTTTATTCCCAAGAACTTTTCAAAGAAGATACATGCCCACCAAATCACATGCCTTCTGGGTGACTGTTTTGGGGCAGAATGAGATCATTCTAAAGATCCCTTGAACTGCAAAGTCAAGAAGAATGTACCCCACAGGGCATCCCATCTGGATGGGCCTCCCAGAGAACCTAAGAAGGGGGTGGGAATTTCAAGTTCCAGGTCTCAAGAAACAGAGGCAAGGAACACATCTACAGGCCCTCACCCCCTGCTCCCAACTCAGCTCTGCCCTGGAGATGCCACGGCCTCCAGACTTGCACACACAACTCCTGACTGATTGACACTCTGGAGGACCTCTGAGTAACCACAGGGTAACCAAATTCCTTCCTCAGAGCCTGGTGCACCCAGCTGGAAATTGACATCATGTGAACCAAGCAGATGTGCCCCCAAGAGGCTGACAATCTGCCAGAAGTCACTCAGATTACATCCACTGCAGGTTCAAACAGGGGACCATGAAGAGAAAATGTGTTCTCTACTGGGATGGCATTTATGTGAGAAGCAGGAGATGCCAGACCCCGGGGAACCAACATGCTTACAAGCAGCAAAGAACCATGGGTGGCCTTTATTATAAGCAGGAAGCAGCAGCTGCTGCTATGATTTTATTATTATTTTTTAATATGTATTTATTTATTGGTGCTGGTCCTTAGGCTTGAACTCAAAACCTGAGTGCTGTTTCTGAGCTTTTTCTTTTTCTTTTTTTTTCTTTTTTTTTTTTTTTGTCGGTGGTGGAGCTTGGACTCTGGGCCTGGGCACTGTCCCTCAGCTCTTCAGCTCAAGGCTAACGCTCTACCACTTGAGCCACAGCCTCACTTCCTATCCTTGAGCTTTTTTGCTCAAGGCTAGTGTTCTACCAGTTGAGTCACAGCTCTGCCTCTGGCTTTTAGGTGGTAGATTGGAGATAAGAGTCTCATGGACTCACCACATAAGCAGAAAAAGCCAGAAGTGGTGCTGTGGCTCACGTGGTAGAGCACTAGCCTTGAGCTGAAGAGCTGAGGGACAGCACCCAGGCCAAGTTCAGGCCCTACGCCTGAAAAAAAAAAAAAAGTGATCCTTAGCAATGTCTTAGATCTACTCTCAGACAGACATTAGCTATTCATCAAGGAGTTAAGGAGAAAAATGTCAAATGATCTAGACAAAGAGGCAGATTCTTTTTATATTGTGTTTTAAATTTATGTCCCTTCTCTTCATATATTTGCAATGTGAACGTGAGTAAAATCCTGAAATGCCTGTGCTTATTTTCTTGCAAGTTACAGATAAACATACTTTTGATAAGTGTAACAAAGTGAGTTATGATTAAACATCTATTGAAGTCTCAATAAATACCTGTTCTATTCATTAATGAAAAAAAAAAAAAAAAAAGAGTCTCCTGGACTTTCCTGCTCAGGCTGGTTTCAAACTGTGATCCTCAGATCTCTCAGCCTCCTGGGTAGCTAGGATTATAGGCGTGAGCCTCCATGCAGCAGTCTGCAGGCTGCTGTGATTTCTATGGGTAAGGCTCACCTCAACCTCATTCCTAAGACCCTGGGCCATAAACTTTGATGTGTGCATTCAAACTGGTAGACTAGGTGGGTCCTGTGGGCTTAAGGGCCCAGCGGCCCCCACCCTTCCCCGCTGACTGTTGACTGTTTAGGATCAAGGATCCTGAGGGTGTCTTGAGGAGATTTCCTGTGGGACATCTACTTGTTTCCAAGTCCGCATCTCTGCCTGCCTCTCCTGGGCTGGCCTCAGCAGGCCACAAAGACTGAAAACTTAGCCAGTGTAACCCCAGATCTGCTATTGGGAATAACAAGTCACCAAAGGGTGCTTTTTAAATAAAGGGTTTGCTGCAAATGCACCTCCAGGCTGGAGTGCCTCAGGGGGCAGCAGGTAACTAACTGCAAGGCAGACTTGCTGCTTAAAGACAAACAAGGGGCAGATTCCCTAGAACTCTGTTCCTCCCATACGCTCTCTCTCTCAACTCCCTCTCATAGGGTACACCCCTGAGAAAGCCTGCTAGGGGGCTGGGTAAACAGATTTCTCTGTGGCCACTTTAAGAAGAGGGGCCTACTCACCCCCAACCCTCAGCCCAAGTGGTGAGACAAGTCAGCTCTGGAAGAAGCAACTGGACTAATTTACAGATACTAGAGGAAGGGGAGGGGAATGCCACTCCACCCAGGAAACCCAGGTGTTTGGCTTTCTAGCTTTGCCCTCTCACAACTGAATGCTAGACCCTGCGGGAGAATGAGGAGCCAGCACCAGAACCACAAGTCCACATGAGACCACAGAAAGACTGTAGCTTAGAGACTTGGCCCAGAAAGACAGAACTACAAAGAACCTCAAAAGAAAACTCAGGCAAGCCCCAACCCTAGCCCCAGGTTCTTTCCAAAAGAGATGGGCCATGCTGGGACCTAAGGAGAGCCAGACGGCCAGGCCTTTCGGATGTGGACAAAAGTGGCATGAGACCACGTGACCTAAGCATAGCTGCGTCAAGGGGCTGAGAAAATAGCCTTAAAACAGGCCAAGGTGCTTTATTTCCAGGTGTCAAAGGAAATGACCACGAGAAATGTGAGTTTCATGTTCCACGATTTTTGTATTTTCATGTGCCTTGGTGACCTACTTTTCAATTGCATTACACAATGGAACGTGCAATTTTTGTTTCTGTTGTTATTTTTATAAGTTATGGTTTATTATCCCTGAAGTACTTAATCCATTGTCCCAGGCCAAACTGCTATCCTTAAGACCAGCACCACATTACTTAGAATAGGTATGGTGCAGACAGGGCTGGCACGCATTAAGGTGACATCAAGGTCCTATGGCTCTACCCCACACAACCCACAGATTCATATGAACGCCACAAGGATCTCACTGCTGACAGTTTTAGCCAAAAATTTCCTTCCTCCCATAGCCCCTCGCTACCTAGTCTCGCCTCTTGTCGTGGGCTGGCAACTAAACCCGTGCCCCAGCTGCCATGAGCCCAGGTTGGCCTCCGGTTGGCAAGAATCCCGGCTGCAGTGCTTTCTTAAGGTGAGTGGGCAGGAGGAACTGACAAGTAGATCCACAGCATCCTCTCTAGCTGTGCCTCAGTTTCTCACGACTCCCTGCAACACAGCAGCCTGGCAACAATGGCTTGCTCTCGTGTCACAGGCTTCATCTCTTGCACCTTGGTCTCATGATTTCTGCATGTAGCTCCTTTGTTGACACCCACTGTTTATCCCTCTCTGAGCATTTCTCTGCCTCAATATTCCCCCAGAGCTCAAGACTGCAGCCCAGCAAAAAGCCCCCTGGCATTGTACACAGCCTCAGTAGAGCAGCTCTGTTCACATCTGCTGCTTCCGTGTCTCTGGGGCTCTTCTGGGTATCTTCTGGGTGGACCTGAATTCCCAGGGCAGCAACAGAAGGACCATGGAAGTAGACCAAGTAATGACTAGGGGTTCACTGGATGGATGTGTGTGCAGCCCCATTGAACCCTAAAGTAGGCAGGGACACCCATAGCAGAGTTCGGTCAAGACAGCGCCGAAGCTGTTCCTAAGAGATCAGGAATTTCAAAGCACAAACCACAGGAACAAAACCTATTGCTCTCTCCTCATTCTAAACCTCTATGGGGGGGGCGGGGGGGAGGGACTGTCAGAGAATGAGAAACAAAAGCAGCTGAGAAGAGGCCAAGCCATCAACAAACATGTGCCCACGTGCTTGTATACATGTGCCTGTGTGTGCCAGCCGAAGCCTAGCTGGTGCCACTGTCCCACGTGAACAGCAACGGGTGTGGAGGGAGGAGGGCTGTGAATGAGTTTTGGAAGACTTCCGGTGACTTTCCCGGGGATGATCAAGACAAGAAGAGACAAGAAGAGACTAGGGCAGAAGAGCTCCTCCCTAGCTCTTCCCCAGCCTGCTCGCTCTAAGCAGTCACCTCAGAGGTGGCCGGGTAGCTCTGTAGAAGGCTCCCGACCTACCACCCAAAGGGCTGGAGAGGAGTCCCCCCCCCCCCACCAACACCCCTATCATACCCAGATGGTGACCCTGTCCTGAGATGCGGACAAAAGCATGAAATGGTTGCAGCAGGGATGAGTAAGAGGGAAGAGGGCGGGGGGAGGGGGATGGCAAGGGGATTTTGGAGGGAGAGAAAGCTGCCACACGCACCCCTACGCCACCATCGCCACACCCCCTCCACACACACCACACCACACACATGCATGCACTTTCCCCAGTATACTCAACACACCCCTTCTGAGCAATGTCGTCAGCCAGGATAGAACCCCTGAAGGAAAGGGGGACAAAGAGGAGGGGGGAGAGTCAGACAGAGAGGAAAGGCCATAGCAGAGCCAGCCTGGCTGGAGCTGTGGGCAGGTGCACTCTGGGTGGCCACCAGGCTGGGGGCCCTACCAGGGCAAGCACACATGCTGCTCAGCTCCTGGGTGGGGTGGGGGTCTGAGGAAGCCAGTGAGAGAGCAGCGCATATAGGGGACAGACAAAGCAGGAGGCAGGCCAGGAAGGGCTGGAAGGGGCCCGGGCAGCTGGAGGCCTCCAGGCTGGGTTTATCTCCAGCTGTCATCAGTGGCCAAAGGGTCTGAGGTACCTTTCCAGCAAGGAATGGGGCTACAAATGGCCCATCTGGGAGTCTCTGTTATTATTTAATGGTACCTATTCCTAAAAGGACTTCATCTGAGAAAATACTACATTGCTTTTTTTTGTGCGTGGTTGTGCCAGTCCTGGGTCTTGAACTCAGCTGTCGCTGAGCTATTGTGCTCAAGGCTAGCTTTCTACCACTTAAGTCACAGTTCCACTTCCAGCCTTTTGGTGGTTAATTGGAAATAAGAGTCTCACGGACTTTCCTGCCCAGGCTGACTCTGAATTGTGATCCTCAGATCTCAGCTTCCTAAGCAGCTAGGCTCATAGGCATGAGCTATCAGCGCCAGCAGTATTGCTTTGTTTATTTTTAGCAGGCATTTTAGTAGTATTTGAAGCTGCACTGAACTGTGGTACACATGGCACTCACACAGTATGCAACCTGTACAGTGATCCACAGTTGCCCTGGCTGAGTAGCATCAGGCAGGGATCTGGCCTGGACACCAGGGAGGAGTCGGAAGCCTTCTCCTTGCCCTGGCTGCAAGTTGAATTTAAGGACCTGGCCTAGCTCAGGCAGGAGGAGGAAGAGACAGAGCAGTAGGGTCCCTGGATAGTTAAGGGAACAGCCAGGAAGCAAGGTCAAAAGTTGTGCACCTTGGGATATGGGATCCTGTGCAGGGTCCTGGGAAGAGGCTGGGACCACAGCACCCTTCATGTCATGAGATCTGCTGTGCCCAGTGCATAAACATAGAGGCACAGGAGGCCAGTCTGAGGCTGGGCTTTTCTGGCATCTTCAAGTGTCCTGGCCAGGGCTCAGAGAGCATCCTATCCCCTGATGGAGGTAGAAGGGCTTTGCCATCCTTCCTAGCACCCCGCGCCTAGGGCTGGAGTGCCCAGCGAGGATGGAAGAGATCAGCCAGAGTGTGGCAGGGAGAGTGGGCGAGGCCAAGGGTGAGCTCACCTTCTGCGCACCGAGAAGGCGCGGCAGTGACATGAAACATGAGGTCACATGGCCTCCCCTCCGGCCTTAGCGGGCCTACATATCTGCACAGAGAAGGAGAAGAGGTTGAGAGGAGAAAGTAGCAGCACAGCACAGCACAGCACAAACCCGAACAGCTGTAATGGTGGAATGGACAAAGAGGCAAAACAGACAGCAGAGAAGGGAGGGAGCAGAGAGAGGGGGACCGCATGGGGGAAGGGAGGGAGATCAGGGAGGGAGACGGGGTGGGGGCAGGGCCAAGGGCAGGTGAGCTTCCCATCATGCACTTCAAGATGATCTATCAGACACGGTAGATGGTCACTCAGACGCCATGCAGAGCACATGACAGGCCTGCGGACTAAAGCTGTGAATGTTGTGTGGTCAGAGTGACACTGCAGGATGGACATCTGCTGCCCAAGCTAAGCTTGGGAATGAACATGTTCTAGTCTTCAAGGCGTGTAGTGTGAATGGGGCCCTTGTACAATACACAACCTGCACAACTGGACTTTTAGCCTCAGCCCTCCCTGAGCAAACCTGGACCAGGACACTTGTAGGACTCACAGCTACCCACCTCTCTCTCTCCACCCCCGCCACCCTGGGCTTGTGCTGGCTTACATCCCAGAACACCAGTGGTGCAACGATCATGTGGCCCACAGGAGGTTTATAATGCCTTTGCACAAATGGGAAAGTGAAGAGTCGAGATGATGCTCTGGAGGAAGCCCAGGGAAACCCATCACTTCCACAGAGCGAGGCCTGGCAGGCTGCAGCCCACACGGCCCTTGCACCCAGCCTTCACTATCTAGCCCAGTCAGCTGGTCCAGAGGTGAGCTCATCTTCCATCATCTCAGTAACAGGAGAAGATGAGAGAGACAGCAGAGGTGAGGCAGGAGAAAAGGGCCGAGCAAGAACACTCCAGAACCAGAGCTAATGCTACCCATAAGAACAGACTGTCCAGATGCCTGCAAAGGGGCAAGGTGGGGGGCAGGAGGGCATGGGTGGGGTCCCACATGAGGTATGCTGGGCCTGGAAGGAGCAAGAGCCCCGGGTACCTTCTGCGCTCCAGAGAAGGCATGGTAGAAGCTGGACACGTAAGTCATGATGGCTTTCTCATCTGGCCGGGCAGTTCCGACAATGTCTGCCAAGAAAGATCTGTGGTTAGAGCCAGCAGGTGAGTACCCAGTACCTCCTATACACAGATGGAAAGAGTCCTGCACATTGGGAGTTCGTCTCACCAAAAATGCCAAGCAGCGAGCCAGGCTGCCAACAGGAACATGGGATGTAGAGGGCTGGGGAAATAGGGGATGCTCTGCTGGGAAGCATTCAATGGCAGGAGTGAAAGGGTCAGAGGGAATAGGAAGGTTGTGTAAGTACTGGTGGCTTCTGCCTGTAATCCTAGTGCCTCAGATGGCTGAGATCTGAGGACCTCAGTTCAAAGCCAGCCCAGGCAGGACAGCCCATACCAGCTAAGAGACAGGCCCTGAGTGCTGCCACAAATGCCTCCGTACTGGCACGTGCATGCACGCGTGTGTGTGCCTGCACAAACACATACACACACTCACACATACACATTTAAAAAAAAACACCTTTTTAGGTCAAGGGAGAGATCTGATTATGAACTGGAGGTAGTCAAGGGATGACTGCCATTTTGTTAGATGTGAAAACTGATTTCAAAATATACATTTTTTTATTTTCACTTTTTATTTTATTTTATTTTTTTTTTTAAAGCAGGGTTTTATTTTATTTTATTTTATTTTTTTGGGTCCAGTAGTGGGGCCTGAACTCTGGGCCTGGGTGCTGTCCCTCAGCTCTTCAGCTCAAGGCTAGCGCTCTATCACTTGAGCCACAGCGCCACTTCCAGCTTTTTTCTTTTTGCTTATGTGGTGCTGAGGAATCGAACCCAGGGCCTCGAGCATGCAAGACAAGCGCTCTACCACTGAGCCACCTTCCCAGCCCCTCACTTTTTATTTTTTGCTCGTTATAGGGCTTGAGCTCAGGGCTTGGGCGCTGTCCCTGAGCTTTTCTGCTAAATGCTAGCACCCTACCATTTTGAGCCACAGAGCTACGTCGAGTTTTCTGGTGGTTAACTGGAGATAAGAGTCTCATGAACTTTTCTGCCTGGGCTGACTTCAAACAGATCCTCAGACCTCAGTCTCCTGCATAGCTAGGATTACAGAAGTGAGCCACAGTGCCTGGCTCAAAAAAATAAAATAAAAATAAAAAAATAAATATATATGTATGTATTTGGAAGTAGACAGTGGTACCCAAGATCTGATTTAATATATTTCAATAAAGAAAAAAAATCCCAATTATTTTATCTAGATGATCCATATATGAGCTCATTATGCTATTCTCTTACTTCTGCTCACATTTTTAAAAAAATTGTTTTATTAGCTGTAGGGTTTGAACTCAAGGCCTGGGTGCTGTCCCTGAGCCTCTTTGTGCTCAAGGCTAGTGTTCTACCACTTGATCCACAGTGTCACTTCTGCTTTTTGAGTGGTTAATTGGAGATAAGAATCTCATGGGGACTTCTCTGCCTGAGCTGGCTTTGAACTGCAATCCTCAGATCTCAGCCTCCTGAGTAGCTAGAATTATAGGGGTGAGCCACTGGCACCCAGCTAAAAAAAATTTAGTGGTATTTTCAATTTTAAGATGTCAGTAGGGTTGGGCATGGTGGCATACACCTGTAATCCCAGCTAAGTGGTAGGTGGAGGCAGGAGGATAGAGTTCAAAGCCAATCTGGGCAATGTTAGCACAAGATTCTATCTTGAAAACTGAAATCAAATCAAAGGGCTGGGGATACAGCTCAGGTAGTAGAGCCCTCACCTGGCATGTTCATGGTTCAATCAACATAGGAAAAAAGAAGAGGAGAGCCACCAGGGTGGGGCAGGAAGCAGAGGGGAAGGAAGCAGAAAAGCCTTCACTGATGTGGTCCCTTCCTCTTCTACCCAGCGTGGGAGCCGCCTCCTCCGGCTGGAGCTGGGCACCAGGGCAGTCCATGCCAGAGCTTTCTGGCTCTCTCCTCAGAAGCGGGGGGAAGGGTGTGCCCCCAGGACCACAAGGACTTAGAAGGAGGCAAGAACAAGCAGCACAGCCAGAGGAGGTGAGGGTTCTAAGTTCTACGGTCTGCCAACTACCCCAGAGTACAATGGGTTAGGAGGACAGGCTCTGCAGGGCGCCTCTCAGCCAGAGGACCCCATCCCTACCACCCCAAATGGTGGGCAGGAGCTGAGTCAAAAGGGAACACTGCATCCCACTCACTCCCACACCCACCCCCCTGACCCCCAAAGATGAGAGCTTCCTTAGGCCACGGGTACCTGCTGGGCCCAAGGCCCGGTGTCGTACCCGCCAGCTCCTCTCCTCCAAACCACAGGGAGCTGCAGAATCCTGGCATGCAAGGGACCCCAGGCTCCTCAAATGGGGTTTAATTGGGGGGAGGGGGGCATGGGGCTTGAACCCTGGGCGCTGTCCCTGAACTTTTTCACTTAAGGCTAGTACTCTACCACTTCGAACCACAGCGCCACTTCTGGTTTTCTGGTGGTTCACTGGAGGTAAGAGTCTCACGGACTTTCCTGCACAGGCTGTCTTCGAACTGTGATCCTCAGACCTCAGCCTACAGAGTAGCTAGGATTACAGGTGTGAGCCACTGGCACCCGGCTTCAAATGGGGTTTAGCAGACAGACCAGGCCTCCCCCTTCTGCCTTGGGGAAGAGCCAGGGGGCACGGAAGGACAGTGCTTTACCTTCAGCGTCCAGCATCTTGGGGATGTCCAGGTACTTCTCTGCCACATCGAAGGCTGTATTCAGGTTTGTGAGTGGATCGTCCTGGAGGGAGAAGAGGAGAAAGCCATGACAAAGAGCATGACACCCAGCTGATGGTCACCAAAACTGGTTGGAGTGGCTGGGGTACTTCTTTCTACCCATCACTTTCCTCCTTGAATTTCCATTCAGAGTGAGCAACACTGGCCTGATGCTAGGATTGCTAAGAAAAGCATGCTGGGAGCAGGGCAACCATTCATGCTGCTACCAGCCAGTGGGACTCAGTTTCCCCATCCATAACTCAAGAGTTGAGTTAGAAGCTCTGAATCAGGAGCCTATGCTCCATGAAGCTTATTTTATTTTTTGTCAGTCATGGGGCTTGAACTCTGGGCCTGGGCGCTGTCCCTCAGCTCTTCAGCTCAAGGCTAGCACTTTACCATTTGAGCTACAGCTCCACTTCTGGTTTTCTGGTGATTCATTGGAGGTAAGAGTCTCATGGACTTTCCTGCCTGGGCTGGCTTTGAACCACGATCCTCAGATCTCAGCCTCCTGAGTAGCTAGGATTACAGGTGTGAGCCACTAGTGCCCAGCTCTATGAAGTTTCTGAGCTCCTTCAAGTAGCCAGAGCCTTCTGATTCCCTGTGCCTCTGCCACCTTCTTGGGAATGATGAGGCTGTGGGAAAATGGGATTCCTGCACATTGGGATATAATGCAAACACTGGTGGGGATATAAAACAGTGCAGCTGCTGTGGAGACCATTATAGCAGATCCTCAAAGACCTAAACACAGGCCAGGCACAGGAGCTCAAGCCTGGACAGAGGTCAGTAGGATCACAATTTGGAGCCAGCAGGACCTGAGAGCTGTCCTTTAGTTTTTGTTTGCTCAAAGCTGGTGTTCTACCACTTAAGCCACAGCTCTACTTCCAACTTTTTGGTGGTTAATTGGAGCAAACAGTCTCCTGCCCCAGCTGGCTTTGAACCACAATCCTCAGATCTCAGCCTCCTGAGTAGCAGGGATTACAGGTGTGAACCACAAGCGCCTAGCCAGCAAAGAAGTTTTGTTTGACAGCTCAGAAATCAGTTTTCCTGTATGCTCAATACAAAGCAACAGAGGAATAAATGCACACATTTGGCAGTTTTCAGAGGAAATTATTCAAAATAGAGCAAGGTAGGGGTCCTTCTGGGAACTTGACAGTAGCCAGGTTGATAAAAAAAAATAGCACCCATCAGTGAAGGTCATTTCCATCGAGGGCCTGGTGCAACTGAGGTTAGTGTGCAGGCTCCAAGTGCATTCCCCCCCACCCCACACAAAGCCAGGACCAGAAGAAGGAACTTCCCCGTGGAAGCCCCCTACTCTCAAGCACCAGCTGGCTCTGCAGTTGGCTCTGGGAAGTTTTCCCAGCTCTCCAGGCTCAAGTCTGTGCGGGGACTGGGCTGTGCATCATGGACGGTGCTGAGCTGAAGAGAAGGAGTGAACGCCTAACAGGCAAAATGGACAGAGAGGAACAGAGGCTGAGGGGGGACCCTAGCAGGGTGCCAGACACTCCTGGACTCCTGTCTCCCAAAGGCTTGTAGCTTCTGCAGCCTCCAGAGTGGACGAGTGACTTCAGAGGCTCAGCCAGCATAGGTGCCACTTTCTATGGAAGGTGGCAACTTGCTGTGCACATGGATGTGACACACCTGCCAGCCCAGCCCAGCCCAGCCCAGCCACTCAACAGGAAGGCATGTAAGGCTGCCACCTGGAAAGCTTACTTTGGCCACACAACTCTCAGGATGCTATAGCTTCTCAGTCTGTGTGTGTGTGTGTGTGTGTGTGTGTGTGTGTGTGCGTGCGTGCGTGCGTGCGTGCGTGCGTGCGTGTGTGTGTGTGTGTGTGTGTTTTCCTTTGCAAAACAGCTAAGCTAGTAGGCTGGGATCTCCCCTGTCCCTAGATTAGCTTGAGGAAAGCTAGGCCTTGATGTCCACACAGACTAGACTGAGCCACGTACAGAGGCAGGCCACCAACTCTTCTCCTTCAGCAGATGGACCCTTGTAGGTGGGCAGAGGTCCCAGCCCCAAGCTTCAGGTGTCCCTTTCTTCCTCACAGGTCCTTGGTGGCAGCTTGTGAACTACACTCCCCCAAATGGAGGGGTGCTCAGCATGGATAATGTATACCTTGCTCAGGCACTGGTTGCCCAGAGACCCTTCCCAGGACACAGGCAGGCAGGACTGTCCTGAGCACACTGCCTTCCAGCTATCAAAAGGCAGTGCAGCAATGCAAGACCCTCATTCCTAGAAGTCCTCTCGCTACAAGATCTGATTATGGACAGGTGACATTTTGATTTTATTCCAGATCACCAATTAGGGGTTTAGGAGGGCTCAAGTGCCCTTCCCATAGATGTGCAGGGCATTGGTCTCTTGGCCCTGGGATGGATATGAGGAAAGGCCAATGTCTTTTAACCAGTGTGGATGCCAAGAACTGCTAAGCTCGAAACAGCCCCTGCCTCCTCATCATAGACACACATACACAAACACACACACACACACACACACCATTACATACTTGCTCAAGAAAACCACCTAGCAGTGCCATGCCAGCTGCACAAATGAAGTTACCGAGATGGTGTACACCTGCAGTCCCAGGCTCCTCAGGAGCTGTGGCAGGATAATCCCTTGAGCCCAAGAGCCCAAAGACCAGTGTGGGCTATGTAGCCAGCAGCATGGCAAGAGCACAAATGTAACCCAGCAGCAACCAAGAGAATCAAACCTACGGATGGGATACCCTGCCTGAAACCGCACAGCAGGGCAGGAACAAGCCTTGGATTAGTGTCTCCTAGGAGATGCAATGTTTGAAATCATGGGACTAAAATCTCCACCATAGAAAGCCAGGAATAATAGAAGAGAGAAGTACCACGCAGCCTGCATCACACTAAGGACACAGCCACCACGGCTCTGGTAGCGGCAGTTATCTGGTGGGCTGTATGTGTGGGGTACCATGTCATATATGCTGGGTAAAGAGGCAACCCTCACAGGGAAGGCGTTTTTCTTATCACTTCTAGATAGGGCTTTGACTGGCTAGTGTATAGGTTCAAAACCCCTCAGCCTGGACTTTCCTAGACAGACTGTCCTGCCCTCTCTCCCAGTCTACCCCACCCACCGGAGACCAGAGGGCCGGGAGGTGGAGGCCCACATACCTTCCGCAGCTTCCCATAGTCAATCAGTTCTGGCCGGTGTCGGTGAATCAAGGCACAGAAGCCAAGGCCGTCCTTCCAGCTGCCGGAGAAGAGGGAGAAAGAACAAGGTACGCTAGTGAGTGAGCCCCATGGGGGTGGAGGAGGCAGCCCAGCACCAACCAAGGGCACCGTTGCAAGCTAGGGCCTCTTATACTCCATGGATGATTCCCTAACTCCACGGAGCAGGATTTAGAAGACAGGATGGAAATTCTGCTTGCCACACTCCTAGGCACTGAGGTCAAGCTTGGGATGGGGTTGGCCAGTTAAGATGAACTGGGAACATCCAGCTTTCCCCACGCCAAGCTTACAGCCCTGGTCTTGCTAGCCTGTAATTTCTCAGTACCTTCTCCTTCCAGCTCTTCCAGTACCATACCCATCAACCAGAGGGGTGTCAGGCAGTGGATGTGGCCACGGTACTGGGGGGAGGGTGAAGAGGTCCAAAGGCACAGCAACACCTCTTCCCCTAAAAGGCTACTTCCTCCCTGTGAGGGCCCAATGGTGTTCTGGAATGGAGATCATCCGGCCAAGGGGCCTGGAGATGCTGAAGGAGGCTGCAGAAGGCCTGGCCCCTACACTCACCTGATGTGGAAGTTCTGGATGTTGACATTTTTGTAAGGGGCCGTCTTCCTCTGACACCACAGGAGCAGCCCTTCCTTGGCCGAGGTCTCTGTGGGGAAGGGGATGGGTAGAAGTCAATGGGCTGACCCAGGGGAAGCCGGGGGGCGGGGGGGGAGGTTGGCTCACAAAGGGCCTCACCACCGTGATGTCTAGAGTCCAACCCTGCTGCTAAGGAGGGAAGAAGCCCAGGCTATTCTCCCTGGCTGTTTGGTAGTTTCAGAAGTTATTCAATCTAGCCACATCAGACACTGAAAATCAGAGACAGGAGCTGCTTGAAAAGCAGCTTTTGGAGCACCGTCCAGGCTCCTTTTCATTCAAAGAAGTGGTAGCAAGACAAGAAAAGTTAGCAACCTCTAACAAGTGGTAGCTCTGGGGAGAACTCTGAACAGTCTTGAAAATCTACAGGTCCAGAGAAGCCTCAGGATGGTATTATACCTACAAAGCGCAAAGAGCACAGGAGAAGAGCGTGATGATTCTGACCCAGGTTTTTATGTTTACTTAAATAAATAATGCTGCCTATATTTACTGACTGGTGTCTGATGACAGGGGACGCAGGTTGCTCTCAGCATCAATAGGCTGCAAACTGCACTGCCCCCTGGGGTCATGTCTATGAATTGCGGGTTATGGTACCCAGTGAAGTGGGTTCATGGTTGATCTCCTTTATTTTCACAAAGTGGACTTTAAAATGTTAAAATATGCCTACGAAGATTATAACACCTCAGGCAGGAGCATACAAAAATAGTCTCAGCTAGTGTTGCTACTGAGTTCAAGCTCCCATGTTAAAAAAAAAAAAACACAACAAAATGGACAATTTGAATCAACAAGAACTCCACCCAAAAGAATAAAGAAAAGCAAGACAACTATTTGAAAAACAAATTTATATCCACTATCACTAACAAGAAGCACACTTTAAGAGAGTATTGTGGGCCATACTTCAAACTTCAGACTTTAGACTTCAGTGCTGAATTATAAAGTATCAAAACCTAAAATTTGCATAATAAAACAAAATGAGCCACATTGTTCACATCAAGACATGCCTTTGGATAAAACTGCTTATGATTTCTATGCCACTAAAATGAACCAAATAGTTCAAACCCCATGACTGACAAAAACTAAACTAAACCAAAAATATTTTTAAAACATGATTTCCATTTCATATTTTAAATATTTGTTCTTGTACATGTGTTTTAGCATGTTCGCAACAATATACAATATCAATATATACATGCACATCAAACATTAGCCTCAAAAACTGCTGTACAGGACCACTGACCGTCCCAATCATTATGGCCCTCCTGCAGATCCACAGAGTTGCCACTAGAGGGTGTTGTGGGAGCAAAGTGATGGACTTGAGGCCAGCTCTGGGTCTCTAATCTCTACTTTGTTTTTCTCACCAAGACTGTGGTGGGGTTTCCAATAAACTTCCCACCACAGCTCTGGGCTTCCTCAAAGTGGGTAGTTTGTCTGGAGCCATAATACATCTGTAGGTTGTTTACTGGATGATGTTGATGCTTACTGCTATTAACTTTCCCCTCAAGGCTATTTTCCCTGTATCCTTTAAGTTTTGATCCAACATAACCATAGGAAAAAGCTCCATTAAAAAAAAAAAAGAAAGAAAGAAAAGAAAAAAGCTCTTTCCCTACACCAGAACAAGAGGCCTAGGGACAGAAATGACCTGTGATTCAGTATGGTTGCCCCAGGAGAAGGAGTTTCCCTGGCTGAGCCCGGAGAGGAAGAAAGATGAAGAAGGCCAGGGAATGGTAACAAGCTTGAGGAATGGAAGACAGCAGAGACCTACCTTCCACAGAGATGTCTTGGATGGCAAAGCGAAGGATGATGGTCCAGATCATACCCAAGGTCATTTTCACGTTCCCGTCCACGATTTCTACAGAAAGAACAGCAGGCTACGTGAGTGAGGACAGATGACAGGAGGCCAGAATTACCATCCCCAGAATTCCCGCATATGTCCACACACCTAGGCCTCCAAACCTACAGAGCTCCATCCAGCTTGTAGAGGAAAAGAGTAGATTTTTATTTTTATTTTTGTGCTGAGGATGGAGCTCAGGGCCTTGAACATACTAAGTATACACTCTACCTGTGAGCCATCCTACCTCTCAATCCCTAAGAGAAAGTTTTTAAGTCAGTGCTATCAACCAACAGTTAGATGCTAGGAGAGAAGTCTATCTTGGGCCACAGAGAAGAGGTGCCTTAAGCTCTGAACTGTGTCATCAGCCTGACAGATGAGAGGGGCTGGATTTCTAAGTCATCCCACAGTTTTGGACCACTCCATGAGCTGGGTCCTATATAATCACTATGCTCAGAACAGCAGTCCACACAGAGAGCTGCAGACTTGACAGTTCTATAAAATACACCTTGAATGGTCCTCGGACTCCCCAATCAACTCTCTTAGGCCATTCCTAAGGTACTCACATAGAATTTTATTTTTTAATTATACATCAAGTTCTTCACTCAGAAACCTGCTCTTTGGTACAAGCAGTAATTTTTAAACTCTTAAATGCTGTAAATTCTATTTTTTTTTAAATACCAGGCCTAGAAGCACAAATACAAACATAAATCAGTTCTGTTTTTAAGGAGCCTAAGTCACAGGGCTCTTTGTGGTCTTGGTGGTTGGACAGTGAGATTCCTTAGCAGACCAGGGAAGGCTGACCTATTACAAGGTACGCTCAGTCGAGAGTAAGAAACCAAGGAATATCTTATTTTCCCCTTTTTAGGAGAGATGCAGGAGATCCATGAGAGGGGTCACTTCTACATGCATGAGGATCTGTACCCCTACATCCCTAACTATGGTGATTCCAGTGAGGCAAGCCTTGCTCTAGGATCTTTGCCCCTACTTCAAAAACTAGGGCAGAACTGCACACAGCTCTACAGCCAACAAGTTTCAAAGCAGAGAGCTACTTCCCGCAAGCAGCAGTTCCACTGAGTCTGCGTGTGGGTAACTGGCGAAGGAAGACCAGTATCCACTTGGGACACCAGATGGGACAGAGTGCTTCCCACTAACAGAGCCCCAGGCTCCAGGGGAGCACTAGCCCATTCTGGAGACTTGGGTTATAAAGATATACACTAGCTGGGTGCCAGTGGCTCACGCCAGTAATCCTAATTACTCAGGAAGCTGAGATCTGAGGACTGCGGTTCAAAGCCAGATTGGGCAGGGAAGTCCGTGTAACTCCTAGCTCCAATTAACCACCTGAAAACCGGAAGTGGTGCTATAGCTCAAATGGCAGAGTGCTAGCCTTGAACTGAAGAGCTGAGGGACAGTGCCCAGGCCCAGAGTTCAAGCCCCACAAACAACAACAACAAAAAAAAAGATATAGACAGCCACATCCAGCATAAAACTATTTTCAGTCAAACATAGTGATTCACATCTGTAATTCTAGCTATGTAGGAGGCAGATGTAGGAGGATCACAGTCTGAGGTTGGCCTCACCCCCCCCCCCCCAAAAAAAAGTGCAAGACTCTACCTGTAAACAAACTAAAAGGCAAAGCACTGAGAGCATCTGCCTAGTGAGCATGAGGCCTTGAGTTCAACACACAGAACTCTAACCCCGCCCCTACCCACCAAAAAAAAAAAATCAGTTCATAAAGTGATGATCATGTTATCTATAGCTTCCAATGCTTTGATATCCCTAACACTTAAAGAGTTTAAAGTGATAAGAAAAAGTCTAAGTTCTCAGTAGGTAAATAGGCAACAGGCACAAACAGACATATCACCATATCACAAAACATGAACTATAAATAACCAATAACTATAAATAACCAATAAGCATGTTTAATCTCGCTTGAAATCAAAGAAATAAGATTATTTTTCCAGTGATTAAGTTTGCAAAGTTAAAAAACTAAAACAGGCATACGTCTCAGTATTTTCAGGATTTACAGCTAGAAGTATAAACTGGCTTTTTAAGTGTGTGTGTGTGTGTGTGTTTTGTGTGTGTGTTTTGTGTGTGTGTGGTGTGTGTGTGGTGTGTGTGTGTGTGTGTGTGTGTGTGTGTGTGTGTGTGTGTGTGTACCCAAGTGCTTGAGTTCAGGGGCTGGGCACTATCCCTGAGGCTTTTGTGCTCAAGGCTAGCTTTTTAGTGGTTAATTGGAGATAAGAGTCTCACAGACTTTGCTGCTGAAACTATGTGCGTTCTGTTCCCTTCTAGGACGCCAGCTCCACAAGGTCAGGACTTTTTCCTGGTTTGTATCACTGCTTAGTATCCGGTGCAGTGCCTGGCACTGAGGACATTCTCCACTAGTATTTGCTGAGTGAGTGAATGAATGAATGAATGAATGAATTAACCCTGGCGGGCACTAATATAATGACTGCATGTTCAGAGGCCTCTAGGAGCACAGTGGGCTTTCCCAGAGCAGGCCCAGGCATGGGGCAGAGCATGGATGTGCTCAAACAGAAAACAGCCAGCAAAGACTGCGTTCATGAGTTTTTAATGACTTGAAAAAAATCTTGATAATGACATTTTATGGACAGCATTTCAACTCTAAGAGAAATCTCTCAAGAAAAAAAAAAAAAAGCTGAGCACTGGTAGCTCACACCTGTAATCCTAGTTACTCAGGACGCTGAGATCTGAGGATCACAGTTCAAAGCCAGTCTGGGCAGAAAAGTCTGTGAGACTCTTATCTCCAATTAACCACCAGAAAACCAGAAATGGTACTGTAGCTCAAGTGGTAGAGTACTAGCCTTCAGCTGAAGAGCTCAGGGACAGTGCCCAGGCCCAAAGTTCAAGCCCCACAACCGACAAAAAAAAAAGAAAAGAAGGAAGGAAGGAAGGAAGGAAGGAAAAAAAGAAAGAAAGAAAGAGAGAGAGAGAGAGGAAGAAAGAAAGAAAGAAGAAAGAGAAAGAAAGGGAGAAAGAGAGAGAGGGAGAGAGAATGAAAGAGAAAGAGAGAAAGAAAGAAAGAAAGAAAGAAAGAAAGAAAGAAAGAAAGAAAGAAAGAAAGAAAGAAAGAAAGAAAGAAAGAAAGAAAGAAAGGAAGGAAGGAAGGAAGGAAGGAAGGAGAGAGAGAGGGAGAGAAAGAAAGAAAGAAAGAAAGAAAGAAAGAAAGAAAGAAAGAAAGAAAGAAAGAAAGAAAGAAAGAAAGAAAGAAAGAAAGGGAAAAGAAAGGGAAAGCAAGCAAGCTTAGAGCATGTGGTGACTGCGTTGAGCCTTTCTGAAGGCCTATGTATTGCTCCCCCTGTGCCTCACTCCTTGGTGAAGGCCAAACACCTCAAATTCCCTATGGCCAAGGAAGCTCAGGGCCTGCAAATCTACCCACCCCAAAAGCTTCTTTTGGGGGTCCTAGTTACTTTTCCAGAGAACCTCTCCTCCCCAGTGATGTCTTCCTAAGTTCTAAGGTACAACAAAGAAGCAGTTTTAGTACAGGAAAGAGAAGCACTAAGAACAAACGAAATGCTTTCCAAGAGCTCCCATTTTACCTGACTTTCATCCCACCCTGGGGGAAGGGAGGGAACCCTCCTAAAGAGGGCCCCCCTAAAAAAACAGGAGATGTTTTCTAAAGGTCACTATGATTACAGCACAGACACCCCGCTTACAGGCAGCTCTGTCAGGGGACTGCTCAGAAGGTTGGGCCCACACTGAAGATTACAAAGCCCACAACTGGGCACCTTGGACTAAGCCACAGGGAAGTTAACAAGGTCTGCCACAGGTGTGGGAATAAACAGCTGCCATCCACTGCAATGTAGAGGAGCTACACAGTGGGGACTGCTTCCCCTCACTCCCCTCATCTGCCCAGGTTCAGAGTTTAATGCATGATGTGCACAGGGGTCACATGATGGAAACAGGAACCCGGAAACCACCACCTCCTACACCTCTGCATGGGCTACTGCACCCCCATCTGCTCCCACCCAGATGCTAAATGACTGACACTATCTCTAGTCTCTTGGCACCCAGACACAAAGGTTTTCCTGCCTACAGATATTCAAAAGTTCTCTTGGGTTCCTAACCATCGATCACTCAAGCCTCCAAGCCCCCAAGTCTAAACATTCTAGAACCAAGTATCACTGGAGAAATCTCAGGGATGCATTCAGCCTCAATATGTTTGTAAGTGCCCAGGCTCCAACCTCTACCTGGACACCCTCAGGGACAGGGCTGGTATCACCTTCCTGGAACTCGAGTTCTATTCCCTAAGGCTCAAGATGTTGTCTAGTTGGCCTATACGGTCTCCCTTTAAGCCTAGTTCTGTCCTTTAGGGTCATCTAGAGTCCACCCTTGCATCACATGATAATTCTAATGCTGGAGGAGGGAAGAGCTGCTCCTGGGGGTGGGGGCCTTCAGATATAACTCCATCAGGACCGCAGGCAACATGGCCTGCTCCATCACCAGAAGAGCTCATTCCAATGATCTAACCTAGTGTCTTTTTCCCCCCCTGCTCCTGGGGCTTGATCTCCAGGTCTGGGCACTGTCACTGAGCTTTCATGCTCAAGGCTAACACTCTATCACTTGAGCTATAGCTCTACTTCTGTTTTTTGTTTTGTTTTGTTTTGTAGTTTAATGGAGATAATAGTCTCATGGGACTTTCTGGCCCCAGCTGGCTTCAAACCATGATCCTCAGATCGCAGCCTCTTGAGTAGCTAGGATTACAAGTGTGAGCGACCAGTGCCTGGCACCGACCTAGTATCTTTTACTTAGTGTCTGGTGCAGTAAATTCCATTTTGTTAAAACTAGCTCCCTACCCAGCAGAGCAGCCATCCTAGCAGGCTACTTGCAGGATAGATTTTCCACCATCAGGAAGCCTCAGACATACTGGCTACCAGGGAAGGAAGGGAACGTCATAAGTCAGGTCTGGGTCTGGGTATGGAGGATCAGGACAGAGCAGCAGAGCAGAACACAAGATACGGTGCTGAGCCCCAAAGATTCAGTGTCTTGCATGGCAGAGATGGTGGTCACCTCTCCCATCAAGTACATTGGCATCTGATACTCTGAGAGGAAGCCACAGACCTGACCTGCATCCACTATAAGGTGAATTACCTATACCTATGCAGGTCTGGCTGGGGATCTCATGGGAGACAGCAGACACCAGCAGTGTGGAAAGAAGTTCAGCCGGCAGCCTAAGCGTGGGCATTAGAGCTAGCTCTGTCTGATGAAAAGATTGACAATTCACTGGGCTCTGGTGGCACATACCTGTAATCCTAGCTACTCAGGAGGCTGAGATCCGAGGATCTCAGCACATGCAGGAAATCCAGGACTCCTAGTTTCAATTAATCACACACAAAAAAGCTGGAAATGGACCTGTGGGCTCAAGTGGTAGTATGCTAGTCTTGAGCAAAGAAGCTCAGGAACAACGCTCAGGTCCTGAGTTCAAGCCCCAGGATGGACAAAATAAAATAAATAAATAAATAAAAGGACTTGTTTATTTTAATTGCTCATTTTGTCTTTTCTACAATTCTGGATTCCCAACTTCTTTGGAAAAGCTGGAAGATGGTACAGCATCGGACCAGCTATTCTCAGATAGCATGGTCCCCTCTACAGGACAAGCCTCCCTGAGCTCTCCAGAGTCCCCACCAAGTCCACGCAACACCCCTTCTCTTCCTCCTGGCCTGGTGGGCATGTGAATTGGCACCAGATCCCAGTGGGATTTTCCTTGGCGTCTCCTGCCTAAAAATGCCTGCCAAGTCTTTATTCCTCCCTAACAGAACATATTGTCCTTTTCTTAAGAGACAAAGAATATTTTCCCAGTCACAAAGCATGTGTAAGGAGTTGGGGCCACAGCCTGCAGGATATGTGCCCCAAAGCAGCACACAACTGAGAGGGAAAGGGAGGAGTTTAAGGCACAGCCCATGGCCTCCTCAAGTACTAGGGTCCGCCAACTTATTTTCCAAGGAAAGGCTTGTGGCTCTCAGAGCCTGATGGTCTCTGCAGGACCTACTGAACTCAGCCACCATGACCCAGGAGCAGCCACAGACGCTATGTAAATGACTGGGTGTGGCCATGTTCCAATGCTTACAAAAAGCAACGTGAGCTGGCCTCCACTTCATACGCTGTACTTTGCAGAACTTTTGGTTCCAGTTTCTCAATGTAATAGATTGGCATCAACTCCAGTCACTAGGCAGGAGGGGACTCTAAACATCATCTAGAAGAGATCTGCTGCTATGGCCTCTGTGCTGCCCAAGGACAGACCACTCTAGAGTGACACAGGACTAGATTTAAGTGTGTTCTGGCTGGGCCACTTAAGAAACAGCTGTAATCTCTGATGAAGGGAGATCATGGGCTAGAGGACCATAGCATCTATTTCCCACAGTGAGCAAGCAAGCTCAATACTCAGTGTTCTATCAAGAATGAATGAATGAATGAATGGAAGTGTGCTGTATCCATCTTTCCATCTCTGATATCAAACAATGGGTACCCAATAAATACATGTTAAGTCTACAGCTCACATTAATAAAGAGGTCTGTTTCAAGTATTAACCCTCTAGATACACCACAATATATTATACACACTACCTTCATTTGTGTGTGTGTGTGTGTGTGTGTGTGTGTGTGTGTGTGTGTGTGTGTGTCCATGCAGGCTGGTGGTGGGGCTTAAATTCAGGACCTCACATTCTCACTTGGCTTTTTCACTCAAGGCTGGCATTCGTACCACTTAAACTACAGCTCCATTTCTGGCTCTTTCTCTTTCTTTCTTTTTTTTTTCTTTCCTTTTTTTGCTGGACCTGAGGCTTGAACAATGGGCATGGCTGCTGCTCCTAAAATTGCCATAGCTCCACTACCGGTTTTTTGTTGTTACCTGGAAATAAGAGTCTCACGGATTGTGCCGGCTAGCTTTTGAATCATGATCCTCAGATCTCAGCCTCCTGAGTAGCTAGGATTACAGGCAGGAGCCACCAGTGCCTGGTGCCTTCTTTCTATTGTTAAGAGCATGCTGACACTAGATTTGAGAATCATAGTTTAAGGCCAGACATGCAAAAACGTTAGTAAGATCCTTATATCTCAACCAACAAGCTAGGCATAGTGGTGTGTAATCCTAGCTGCACAGGAGATAGAGGTAAGAGAATGGGTGTCTGATGCCAGCTCAGGCAAGAAGCTTAAGACCTCATTGGAAAATAACTAAAGCAGAAAAATCTGGGGGTGTGGTCAAGGAGTAGAAAACCCGGGTTTAAACCCTAGTCATGTGAGAACAGCAGTATCCCAGGGCCTGTGGAGCTTTGGGGGACCTCACTGGCTTCCAGTCAGCGCCCCTACAGGTAGAAAAGGGCAGTGACATAGCAGGTAGGAGGGTGGCCCTCCAGAGTGCGACTCTGTTGTGCAAGGTACTAGAAAGAAAGAAAACGCTGTTATGGGAAGAATTGCATACAGGCTGACCAGACAGAGATGTGCAGAGATGTGCTGCAGAGATGTGCAGGTCCAGGAGTCAGGGCAGGACGCCAGGACATCGAGGACAGCAGAAGGCCTTGCTCACCTTCGGCTCCGATGGACACCAGCTTGACCCCTTTGCTGGCGATGAAATCTAGGGCCTTGTTGACATTAGAGATCTTGTGGACCCGCATCTTGCCTCTTTCTGGCTTGGCCAAGCGCTCACCTGATCGGATCAAAGGGAAGAAAAGGAGGTGAGATGCAACCCTTCAGATGCCAGGCCGCTCTCGATCCATCCCACCGAAGGCACACCTTGGAGGTGTGTGTGCTTGTGTGCTGTCACGCTGTCAAGGAAAGCGAGTGAGGCAGAGGCCACCCCCTCTTCCTGTCCACGGGTCAGGTCCAAAGCTACACACACACATTCGCTCAACGCTTATTGGTTTATTCCTAATTTTTCAAAGTAGTTGTACAAAGGGTTTCCATTCAACGCGTCAGTGTATAAGGACAATGCATCGCCATCACTGTCACCCCCCCATCATGCTCACAAGCCCACCCACCTCTCACAACCCACCCCTCCCATCTTAACACTTATTCATGGAGCCCCTAACAAAAGCCAAGGATTAGCTGGGAGGGAATGTGAGAGTGAATGAAACCATTTCTTGTCTTTATGTAATGAAAGTCCAGTGGAAGAGACTGGCCTTAGATAAGGAAATGTACAAGTCAGTGTATACAATGAACACAAAAGGGACCAGTGAGAAGAAGGAGAGGCAGGGGAGAGGGGAGGAGGGAGGGAGGAAGAGAAGAGGGAGGAGGAAGAGAAGGAGGGAGGAAAGGGAAGAAGGAGAGAGGGAAAAGAGGAGGAAGGTAAGGAAGAAAGGAGGGAGGGAAGGAAAGATAAAAGGAAGGACTGTGATGGAAGGAAAGCCTACCTAAGAAAGCACATTTCTTTACAGAGCTGTGTCATACCATCCTTTGGGCCCTTTCCTGGAAAAGTAGAATTGAGTCTCAATAATGCTTTCTAGGGCTGGGAAGGAGGCTCAGTGGTAGAGTGTTTGCCTCACCACACATGAGGCCCTGGGTTCAATTCCTCAGCGCCACATAAGCAGAAAAATCTGGAAGTGGTGCTGTGGCTCAAGTGGTAGAGTGCTAGCCTTGAGCTGAAGAGCTGAATGACAGACAGTGAGTGCCCAGCCCAGAGTCCAGGCCCCACGACCGACATAAATAAATAAATAAATAGAATAATGCTTTTTAAAATTGTATCCTCTAGTACCATATCATACCTGCTTGATGATCTGTAGTAGTGACTGTGCTTTATCAGAGGTGTTTTTAATGATGTTACTCAAGAATGCTTTCTTGCCGGGCGCTGGTGGCTCACGCCTGTAATCCTAGCTACTCAGGAGGCTGAGATCTGAGGATCGCGGTTCAAAGCCAGCCCGGGCAGGAGAGACCGTGAGACTCCTATCTCCAATAAACCACCAGAAAACCGGAAGTGGCGCTGTAGCTCAAGTGGTAGAGCGCTCGCCTTGAGCTGAAGAGCTGAGGGACAGCGCCCAGGCCCAGAGTTCAAGCCCCACGGCCGACAAAAAAAAAAAAAAAAGAATGCTTTCTTTCCAGATGATGATTGAGAAGCTAATTTTAAAAAATGCTGCCAGGTACCACATCAGTAACAAAACTTCTCATTTTTCTAGGTTTTTTAAAAAAAATCTTTTTTCTCCTTTTTATTCATGGAGTGTGCTGTATGTCTAATTTTGTTCAGATGACTGCAGAACCTGGAAAAGCCGTTGCTGCTATTGATGTATAACATACTGCTATTATTGGTCTCATATATATATATATAATTTGAATTTTTGAAAACTTTAGCTGTGCTGTCCACTTTGGAAAAAGTATCCCATTCACCGTGTTAAGTTGGCATTGTAAAGAAATTAATAGCCATATGGGTCTAGAAATGTTACTTATTTTTTTCCCATTTGTACAGGGGTAAATGCACCGTATTAAATATGTGAGGTCTTATCTAAGTGGGTTTAATTACAGAAACTAAAAAACAAAAGGATGAGGGGGAGGTAGGAAGAGAGAGGGAATCGAAAGGAAAGGAAGAAGGGAGGGAAGAATGAACTGAGGAATGGTTAGGGAAGACCCAAAGTGCAAAGCCAGGAAGATTGCAGGGACTGATGACCAAAGCAGAAGGAACACATGTGCAAAGGCCCTGAACTCTTAGACTATTTCACTCAGGAAGAGAGTATAGGTCACTCTAGAGTATTTTGAAAAAGTTCCTTTGTGTTGAAATGTCTACAGTGCCCCTTCCCTATTTGAGAACCACTGCTGTGGGCTGCCCTGTTATATTGTCTCCAGTGAGTACCCAGGGCTCTGCCAAAGTCAGTCCCTACACACACATTCCTATCACAAAGTGGGTGGGCTGGGCTTCTGCTGCTCAAGCTTCAGAGCAGAAGCTGAGGGAGTAGGGCAAGAGTTAATCTTCCAAATCCCCCATTAAAAACCAAGTGTCCAGGGGAAAAGGCCTGTCAACTTGGCTTGAGAGTCACACCTGGGAGAGGGGAACACTTCAGAGTCCCTTAGGAGTCAAGAACCCTAGGTGCTGAGCCCCAGGCCTCCTGAGCCTGCTGTGATCCCCAGCCCAGCCTGGAAACCGCTGGCCAGTGAAGAGTCAGGGCTGGCAGCTGGGCCATGGGCCAGGCCGCCCTCCTCAGGAGCAGCCACCGGCTTCCGGGAGACAGCAGACTGCCTGCTGCAGGTGGGCCAGCCTTCCGCTCCAGAAAGACACAGCTGCTTTCTCATTAAATCAAGACTTTCTCGGAATCGCTCCTCAACACAGACCTTGCCGTTTCCTGACTGCAGAACTCTTGCCCAAGAGCCCAGGGTTCCTGCAAACCTGAGCCCCACCCCCTCGGCAGCTATACACACAGTAGAAACCAGACTTCTAGGCGACCAGAGGTTGGAAAATTTTCCTGGGTCTAGACTAGCAGTTTGCAAGCTTGTGTCAGCCTGGAATCACCTGGAGAACTTGCTGCCCTGATGTCCAGCCCATCTAACTCCGATGGAGAGGGTCTGTGTGGAAACAAGCAGTCCTACTGATTCTGGGGTCAGTGACCCCAGATCACACTTTTAAGAGCCTTGTCAGCAGCATCCTCTTCCCCCTTCACACCCCTTGGTAGCCAGGCCACCTCCCAAGATAAAGGAGGAAGAGGCACAGTGGTCTCGCTGACCCCATCTCCACCAGTTCTGGGAAAGATGTGTGCCGCTCACAGAAAGGCCTGGCTGAGCTCCCTGTGCGTGTAGGCTGGGCAGCTCAGCAGGCTACCCTGTGGGACCTGGTAGAGCAGCCCAGCTCTGGGCATGCAAGCATCCTACTATTCTAGGTGTGACTGACACTTGCTTGCCATGCCCAGTTCTAAGTCATCTAAGTCCTAAGTTCTGATGCGAGCTCAGCAAGGAATGGGAAGACAATGAGCTGCAGATTGCAGCACTAGGCAGTAAAAGACACAAGAAAGGAAAAGGCAGATGCTGCTGGGGTGAGGGGAGGTGGCGGGGGAGGGAGGTGGCAGCCAAATCAGATTTGGGAAGAAACATCAGGGAAGTCTCCTGAGAGGGAACCCCCAAGCTGAGTTGTGAAGAATGAAAGAGTAAATGACATTGGGTGCTGGTGGCTCATACCTGTAATCCTAGCTACTCAGGAGGCTGAGATCTGAGGATAGCAGTTCAAACCAAGCCTGGGCAGGAAAGTCTGTCAAACTCTTACCTCCAATTAACCACCAGAAAACCAGAAATGGCTCAAAGTGGTAGAGTGCTAACCTTGAGCAAAAACAGTTCAGGGACAGTGCCCCAGACCCTGAGTTCAAGCCCCATGACTTAAAAAAAAAAAAAAAAAGAGTAACTGGAAGGTTGGTTGATTAGCTGGTTTTCAGCTGGGGAAGGTTGGAGGAGGAAGTAGAAAAAAAAAATCTAAAAAGCAGAATAGAATAGTATAGTAATTCCTTAAAACTTAAAACCAGAATTGCCAAATGATCCAAAAACCCCACTTCTGGGTATATACCCAAAAGAATCATATTCCAGGAACCCTTCAAATTTATTTATTTACACATTCAAATTTCCAAAGATAGAAGTGACCCAAGTATCCATTTGCAGATGAATGGGTAAATCAAATGGGGTGCATGCACCCGACAGAATACTATTCAGCCTGAAACAAGAACTCTGACACATACTACGACATAGATGATCCCCAACAGCGTTACACTAAGTGAAATAAGACACTGCATGAACCTGCTTACATTAGAGAGAAATCATCATCTTTCATCAGAGAGAGAAATCACAACGGCAGGGACTGGGACCAGGGAAGGGAGAGTTTGCATTAACAGGGACAGAGCGTCAGCTGGGGAGGCCAGAAAGTTCCAGAGATGGATGATGTAGGCAGCTGCCCAACAATGTGAATGACTGTTGTGCCATTGAACAGTAAGTACTTGCAACTGACTAAAATGGTCAGTGTCACATGATGTGTATATATACACACACACACACACACACACACATACACACACACACACTCATCACGCATAGAGGTTTTACCTGAAAAGGAAGCATGGAGGACTATTATTTTAAGAGGACTGAGCATGTGTAAAGGCTCAGAAAGCAGAGTCCATGTCATCTGGGTGCGCTCACCACTGTAGCAGAGGGCCTCAGGTCTACTACCTTTTTGGGAATAGTTGATTCAAAAGGAAACAGGTGCCAGCTCCCTCAGGCTGCTCTGCGAAGGAATGCGGACTGGGGCTGAAAGCCTTGGGGAGGGACGGCAGGCTGCTGAGCAGGGAACAGTGTGACCATATTTGGGTTGGCAGACGGCCGATCCCTGAGGGGATGAATGCAGGGTGGACGGGACAGAGTCTCAGGCCTTTGGAGGGTAGCATATAGAGAGATGTGACCCAGCATCTGGCTGACACTACAGTGCCCAAGGCTCAAAGTCAGGTTGTGAAGGACACAGAATGAAAAGAACACAAATGTCCAGCGGCAAAATGGACAGAGGCAGCTGTGGGTCTCAAGTGAGGGTCACAAGGTCACAGCAAAGGCTTCAAGAGGAAGAGAGGTTTGTGAGGGCCAGGACTCAGCTACAGGATGCTGAGGACACGGTAGGACATGCCCTGTGCTAAGACCTGGATGCAGTTTTGTCCTCGGTGGTTTGGGTGTTAGAAGCTTGAACCCAGTGAAATGATGTTGAGGTGGCAGGGGCTTTTAAGGGGAGGGCCCAGTGAGGTCATTGGGGGGCGGTGCAGTGTGTTCAAAAGCACTTAATAGCACAGTTCTTATGAATGAACAGCTATAAAACAGACAGCCTAGACTCTCTTTGCTCTCTAGTTTCCTATCTAGCACAGGGTCTCTCCCTCCCTCCATGTTATGAGGTAGCCAAGGAGCCCAAACGAATGAAGACACTAGTCCTTGGAATTTCAACCTTCAAAACTATGAGCTACAGCAGAAGGCCGATGGCTCATACCTATAATACTAGCTACTTAGGAGGCTGAGATCTGAGGA
Organism: Dipodomys spectabilis; assembly: GCF_019054845.1. Lineage (NCBI taxonomy): Eukaryota > Metazoa > Chordata > Mammalia > Rodentia > Heteromyidae > Dipodomys > Dipodomys spectabilis. The sequence goes on along the minus strand of NW_024870834.1, from coordinate 24,183,664 downwards.
TCATGGTTTGAAGCCTGCCTGGGCAGAAAAGTCCCCGTAAGACTCTTCTCTTCAATAAACGACTCAAAAACCAGAAGTGGTGCTGTGGTAGAGCTCAGCCTTGAGCACAAAGAGGCTTAGGGACAGCACCCAGGCCAAGTTCAAGCCTCACAGCCTACCAAAACAACAACAACAAAAAAAAAAAAAAAAACTATGACCTAAATGCACGACTTAGGGAGGAAAAAAAGTACCCAAGTACCCAGCCTCTTGAATTTTGTTATAGCAACTGAAAAAGGATTAATACTAGGTTCATTATCTAAGAGGGTACTCAAGAGCTGGGAATGTGGCTAAGTGGTAGAGTGCTTGCCTAACATGCATGAAGCCCTGGGTTCGATTCCTCAGTACCACATAAACAGAAAAAGCCAGAAGTGATGCTGTGGCTCAAGTGATAGAGTGCTAGCCTCGAGCAGAAACTCAGGGACAGTGTCCAGGCCCTGAGTTCAAGCCCCAGGACTGAAAACACACACACACACACACACACACACACACACACACACACACACACACACACACACACACACACACACACACACACACACACACACACACACACACACACACACACACACACACACACACACACACACACACACACACACACACACACACACCAAAAAACAAAAGAGAAGGGACTCAAGAGAAACATGGCTGAGATCTGGTCTAGGACTCACTAGTATTAAGGCTGGGTAGCTGAAAAGTAGCCCCGTTATATATACCAAGGCTAGACTCTTGGGGACCACCAATATTTAAAGGATGGCAAAGGAGAGGCACCCACAGGAAAGTCAAGATACACATTCAAGTGGAGTTGTGCCTGCAGACATCTGGACAACCTAGGGGCTGGCAGCTAGGTTGTAGTGGAGCCAGGTTTCAAGCTAGGTCCCAAGGGTTACCCTTTTGCCCACAATTCCTGCCATTTTGAAGAAAAAGGAATCTCAGATACCACTCTTCCAAACCTCTCGTTGTAATCTTGGATGTGGAGACAGAAAGGCAAAATGGCTTGGCCAAGACACTCACATACCTGTGGAACTGAAGGTGTGGCTCAAGTGGAAGAGTGCCAGCTATGAGCAAGACACCCACAGGGTCCACAACGAAACCAAGGCCTTCTAGTCCCACCTCACCTCCACTTGGTTCAAGATACCCAAAGCAGGTTATGACCATGGACAGTGAGAAATGGAAGGGCCAGGACAGAGCCCAGAGCACATCACCGTAACCTGGGACCAGGATCACCTCACCTGAGATGACCTCCAACAGCAGCATGAGTTTCAGGCCATCCCGGAAGTCCTCCTCTATATTCTCGATCTGGGTCCCGGCCTTCCGGAGGTGGGAGTTGCACCATGCTGTGAATGTCTGGGCAGAGGGAAGATGAGCGAGTAGTCAGTCTCCTGTCAAGTCACATGGACTCCAAGGCCCTCACCAGGGCCTTCAATGCCTCCCCAAGACCACTTCCTCCTGAATCTTTCCAGGTGTTCTATAGAGGTGCTAGGCAGTCTCCCTGCCATCGCCAGGGAGGGTTGACACCCACCCAGCATGGCTGTTCCAGTCTCCTTCACCTCATCATCAGAACTGCAGCCCAGGTTCCCTATGGAGCTCACCACACATAGGTACCAGGGGAGGAAAAGCCCAGCAGCCTCCGCTAATGCAGCCCCTCCCAGCCCTCTTGCCGAAGCATCATTCCAGTCTGGAAGTACCACAATTCCATCCTTGGCAATCCCACCCTGTGGTGAATGAGGTTCAGTCTTCACAGAGTTATGGTGGAGTGAGTCAGAGGTGACATGTTAAGTCCCAATAATACTTCTGGGTAGATTTGATTATGCAACCCTCTTGCACTTGGCAGCTACCTAAGAGGAAAGATTTGGCTTTTTGGGGGGAATGGAGCTCAGATGCATGGTGTCAGGAAAAGAGAAAGAAATGCAAGTGGCCAATGTGTGGATGTGGGTTGCAAAAGTATGAGGAAGAATTCCAGAAAGGGAATGGAAGGAAATTAAATACACAGACCATCAACTCCCTCCCCTTCTCTACAGAGCAGATGGTGATCAGATGGGATAGCAACCAAGCTGCCCTGTGTCAGCAGCACCACCTGGTGGCTCATATTAGGAAGGGCTGCAGGCTTCCTATTGCCTTGAAGGACTCCATGCAGAACAGGAACGAATGAAAGTGTGTGCTTAATTCCACTTGTGCCAATCCTATCTTTAACTGGCATTGCACACAGCAACCAGAGAAACGGGGGCTTTTTTGCTGTACTTGTCTCTTCTGTGACTGCTCCAGACTTCTTTGCACCTGATGGCACCAACAACCTATCTACATGCCAGCGTCCAGCTTACCCACAGCAGGGCTGTTCAGAGCCCTTTCCACCTGCCCTGCCAAGGTCCAATGATGGGTGGCATATTATCAAAAAGGCAGCAGCAAGCCCATTGCTAGTGGCTCACAACTATAATCCCAGCTACTCATTATCTGAGAATCAAGGTTTGCAGCCACCTCCCGCAGATATATCTAGAAATACTCTCCTCCTAGGAAAGATCACCTAACCCATGCCTCTTGCCTCTTGGTCTGGAGAAGTCCAAAGTCAAGTGGTCATGAGCGGGAGTGGGTATCAGTACCCCAGTGTTTATTAAGAGGGGAGAAATGGCTGCCTAGATGCATAGGCAAAGGCAAAGAGCCTCCTGTAAGCAGGAGGGAGGAGGATGGAGAGATGGGAGGAGGAAAGGATGGTATTTTATAACACCTCCCTACTTGGGGGCCTCACCTTAATGTGCCACCCCAATCCTTTGGGAAGACGAGCACACTGATCAGGTAGGCAGGGCATATGCCGATTCCTCAGCTGAGAATATTTTGCTGGTGACCACACATTCGTCTTTCAGGATAATGAGTGATGCCATCACCTCCTCCAGGAGGACTGCCGGGGTTGGGTGCAGACTACACAGCACCACACTTTCACTTCATCACTGCCTGGCCTATGGTCAGCTCCATAAACCCAAACTTGGGCATTTCTGAAGGTAAGGACTCATATCTCAGAGTCCCAGGGCTACAGTAGTGAGCAAAGCAGCGTAAGTCACAGCCCCGGGCAGTGAACATTCTAGTGGGTGTGAGAGTTTGGGCAGAGCTGGGGGCCCCTTGCAGGTGACACTGAATGACTGGGGGGGTGGGGGGGACACATGGTGTTCTGGGGACGCTGTGTGCAGGGGAGACAGCTCCCAGCAGAGGGACTGGGGCAGGGTGGCACGTGTTCTAGCGGCTCCTGGTGTTGGGCCCAGGAGCCAGGCAGGGGCAGAGAGTGCTGCAGGCTTCCTACTGTCTTGAAGGAAATTGCTCAGCCCCATGGGCCAGGCTCCTGGGGAGAGTCCAGCAGGGACTAAGAAACGTCCCTGTTTATAGACGTGGTCTTAAAGAGGGGGTGGGAGGGAGGAGGAGGAAGAGCTGTTTTGAAAGACAGGGCTTGTGAAAGGGGCAGAGCACTGTCGAAAGCAACCAGCCCCATTTCCTGGGGAAGCTGTGGAGCACGCAGCCAAAACCACACCTGTGTTTGCTCAGGTCTCCTGGACAAAGCCATGGGCTTTGCTCAACCCTCTGCCCTTCCCCCCACCCCCTGCAGTTCATGGCTCTGTGCAACTCCCACGTATTTAAGTAAAGCCAAGGCATGGGGAGGAAATGGGGGTCTGAGCGTGCACTCTGGGATGGACTCTGGGTCGGACCCCTATCTCGGTACCACTGCTAACTGTGTGAGCTTCCAAAGAACCTCCCTAACCTTCAGTTCCCTTAGCAGTAAGACAGCACTCCCTAAAAGTCAAGAGGATTCACCAAGAACTATCCACAAGGAACCTGCTGTTTACCAAGTGTCCAACCAACAGGACACACACACACACACACACACACACACACACTTGCAGCTGGGCCTGGAAAGGCTCCATTCTCTGTACCCCACATCCCTTCTTGGCCTCCACTCACCAAACCCCAACCCCAGGACCACCACCCCAAGTGCTCAAGGGTGACTACAGAAGCTAAATTGTGGCTGGTGCAGAAAAAGGATTTTGACAGTGGCCCCAGCAGAGGAAGATAGCAGATGAGTGTGCCTGCTCCTTAGTAGCCCTCCAGGGGTCCAGTAGGGAGAAAGAACCAACAGCCTAAGCTCTGCGCTGGCCTCATGGCCTCTGCTAGAATACCCAGCCTAGTGGGCAGTGCTATGCCAGAAGGCTGAGGGTCCAGCCTCGTTCACATGAACACTGAGGGGACATCTGACCTCTTGACCCCAACCAGGCCCCCCTCTGGTTCCCCCTAGCTCCAGGAATCTTCTGTCCCCTCTGCCTCCCCCCCCCCCGCCGCCCCCGTACCCTCCCCTCAGGCTCACAACAGGCCTGACAAGGAGACAGGAGAGAGGCTGTGTTCCGTGGACATGCTTTGCTGCAGGAAAGGGCTCAGCAAACACCAGGACCATGCTGGGACAGATGCACTGACTTCCCCGCTTTTTTTTTTTTGCACTGACTTCCCCGCTTTTTTTGGGGGGGGGGGGGAGGGCACAGGGAGCAATACTAGGGTTTGAACTCAGGGCCTTGTACTTACTAGGAAGTCACCATGCCCCTAGCCCTTTTAGCTTTATTTTTCAAATAAGCTCTTATGGTATTTTTGCCCAGCAGTCAGCCTCAGACTACAATCATTCAACCTAAGCCTCCTGCTGGTCTCCTGTAGCTGGATGATAGACATGAAACATCATGAGGGCTGGGAAGGTGGCTCAGTGGTAGAGCGCTTGCCTTGCATGCCTGAGGCCCTGGGTTCGATTCCTCAGCACCATATAAGCAAAAAGAAAAAAGCCGGACGTGGCGCTGTGGCTCAAGTGGTAGAGCACTAGCCTTGAGCTGAAGAGCTGAGGGACAGCGCCCAGACCCAGAGTTCAGGCCCCACAACCGGACCAACATCATGAATGGTGTATTGGTTGAGATGAGGGGTCTCATTACATTTTTGCCTGAGTTGACCCCCTTTCCCCAAGCCAGACATAGTGTGTTTGCTGTGCTAAGGGAGGAGCAAGAGAGAAGGCTGGGGAAGAGTTCAGCAGCCCCGAGTGCTGAGCTGATGAGAAAGGCCCCCTGTGATGCTGATTCTCCAAGATCCCAGGCCACACCTGAAAATACGAATGAAGGTTGTGTGGAGTTCAGCCAGAATAAGATACACACACCTGTGTCAAAGCAGGGCACTCTCCACTTCTGTACATGGGGAACTGGGGATCAAAAAACTGCTTGAAGCTAGCCTCACGCCTGTAATCCTAGCTGTTCAGGAAGCTGAGATCTGAGGATCTCGATTCAAAGCCAGCCCGGGCAGGAAAATCCATGAGACTTTCATCTCCAATTTACCACCAGAAAACCAAAAGTAATGCTGTGGCTCAAAGTGGTAGAGTACTAGCCTTGAGTGAAAAAGCTCAGGGCAGCATTCAGACCCTGAGTTCAAGTCCATGACAGACCAAAACCAACAACAACAAAACAGGATTGTCTTATGCATTAGATTTACCAAGCCTCACAGGATGTCACTAGCACCCCTACCCCAAGCTGAGACACCCCAAAGTCATCTCCTGTTGAGACAAGCAACACATACCACAGGCTATAATCATCAATCATGTTTCCTGAGCACTTACTTTAGACAGACCCTCATGTATGCTCTGATTCCTATATATACACATTTGTATATCCATGACGCTACAGGGACGTACCAATCTCCTCATTTAACAGTAGAAAAGCCCATGTGCTCCTCCTCATTTTTCCTGAAACAGTGGCCCTCTGGGGCCATCCTTTGGTTTCCCACCCACATGAGAAGCTGCCCACTTGCAAGTTTACCAGTGTGCATGGGAGAGAACAAAGAGCAAAGAGAACAAGACTAGGAGGGTGGGAGGTAGCCAGGGGATAGAAGCATCTTTCTGGCCTGCACACAAGGACACAGGCCCTCACTGCCACACCTACAATGGAGAAAGGCCAGAAATCGGGACTTAGAAGTGAAATCATTTGGTCTTTAAGTGCTGCTACAATGTTAAAGAAAAGATGCTACAGAAAACAGCCACCACATCACCCCCAAAAAAGAAGAAAAAAGAGGTCAGACTCACTGATATCTGGTTCCCTGGCAAGAAAACATGAACTCTTCCTAAGTCCCTTCACAAAACGGGTTACACAAATATTTAACTTGTGCCCTAAAAAGTCACCTCACAGACACTCATATTGACTCCTAAGCAGGCCACTGATGACATTGGCTATCTTGGGAATCTGGTAGTGAATGGAGGGGAGACTCCTCTCATCTGAGCTTGATCAACAAACAGCCAGTACACTCCGCAAGGGACTGCAATTACATGTGCCACACACAAAGCACCATGGCTTGTGAATTAAAACAAGAAGATGTCATTGATTACATATGCAAATAAGTGTCTGCTAATTCCTGCTGTTAGAGTGGGTACAGAGACAAAGCCTACAATTCCTAATGTGTAGCTGATCTGCCCTAAGACTAGAAGAAAGCAACTTGCCACAGTGAATTGGAATAAATAGGTAGAAACTCCGGACTCCAACTCTGGGGCTCTAGCCTGGGTAAATAATGGTGGGCAGTGGGAACACACACCTATAATCTTAGCTAATCAGGAGACTGAGAGCTGTACACTGAGGTTTGAAGTCAGCACAGGCAGAAAAGTCCTCAAGACTCAAAAATGCTGGACTGGAAGTATGGGTCAAGTGGTACAGTAGTACCAGCTGTAAGGAAGGAAGAGCTTGAGTTCAAGCCCTAGTACAAGTGCACACACACACACACACACACACACACACACACAGGAAAAGGCTAGGTAAATATGAGAATATTTTTTCCAGCCTTACTTAAGAGAAAAAAATTAGAAATACCCCCAAATTATATTAATAAGGTATCAGCTAAGTAAATTATGGTTCATTCACCTAATGGAATAGTTCAAGGTCAAAATGATGGGTTCTGAACCTATGTTATGGGAGAAGGCTTACATATAATTAACAAGAAAATCAGGAACACAATTGTACATGCTACAGATTTAAAACTTGAAGCAATCACACAAAAATGACAAAGTAAAACCAAATGTATCACAATGCACACATGGGTGTATAGCGAGAAGGAACTAAGTTATCCAGGACCCTCTGCCATTTCCCTCTCCCAGTCTCTGTCCCTGTAGCTGATATGTCTGCCCTTCTCCCTGCTAGGCTTCTCCTGTTGAATGTTTAATCTCCTAGGTATGACCCAGATTCTCCACGATTCTCTCCAGAAAAGCCCCCAGTGACAAAGGTGTGAGCCAACGACCCTCTAGCAGCCAAAGGATGGGACACATCGTACACAGACATCTCTGATGGAATCAAGGCCACCAGCCCTGGGTCTTTCCAGGTAACCTATTGTTCAAAGGACATGGGTCAGGAAACCTGGACACTGCCCTGGCTCAGGTAGGCCTATGAATTCACGTGAGTTAACTCCTTCCAGGCTGTTATCCCAAACCAGTCCCTCTGACTTGCAGGTAGAGTATGGACCCATTCCCCTCATAATATGTCTATGCAACAACCAAACAGCGAAACTTGGTATTCTTGTATAATTTCTTTCAATCAGTGGACTCTGATTCTTGTCACAGAAAGCCGGTAAGTTCCACAGACAGTCATTATCTCCAGCAAACTCAAAGCAGCCCCATTATCTCAGTCTTAGCCAGCTCAGGGCCTTCCCAAGATAGCAAACACCAAATATTAGTTCACAGGATAGTACTTAGAAGTGTGATATTAGCGTGTGCCTGAACAACCCAGGAGGACCTGGGAACCATGGCTGCCTCCAGTGAGGGAGGCCAAATTAGTGGGGAGAGAATATGCTTTTCGGACTGGGATGTAGCTCAGTGGCAAAGCACTTGCCTAGCCAAGTACAAAATCCTGGGTTCGATGCCCAGTACCAAAAAAAAAAAAAATATATATATATATATATATGCTTTTCATAAAATCCCTTTTCTTTTTAATTTTATACTATATGTAAATGGTATGTTTATGAGATACAGAGAAAGGGCTTAGAAATTTCTAGTGCCATTATGAAGAAAGTTCTAACTAGGGGCCAGGACAGAGGACACACCAGTGATCAGGCACAGACAGTCAAGTAGCCAAGAGGTCAATAGTTAATTGCAGAAAGAACAGCATGCTCCTACATGGTCCCAGAACCCTCCCCCTCTGCTTGCCAAAGAAGCTTCTGAACCTCTTCAAAGTGGTACAGGGCTTTCTCTTCAAGTTATTGAGTGAAAAACACAACCCAGCCAGGTGCTAATGGCTCACACCTGTAATCCTAGCTACTCAGGAAGCTGAGATCTGAGGATGGAGGTTTAAAGGTAGCCCAGGCAGGAAAGTCCATCAAACTCTTATCTCCAATTAGTTACCTAAAAGCTCAAGTGGAGCTGTGGTTCAAGTGCTAGAGCACTAGCCTTGAGCATTAAGGGACAGTTCCTAGGCCCTGAGTGTAAGCCCCAGTACTGGTGTGTGTGCATGTACCCCCCACCCCACCCCTCAATCTATCAGATTGAGCTTCAGATTCCTTGGACTTCTGGTCAGAGCCAGACCACTGCCATAGTATTCATGCTTCAGGCCAGCATCTGTGCTCAGGGTCAGCTCCCCTGCCACATCCAGTGGCTGACACAGGAAGGGTCACTACAGAGCAACCAGGGAGCATGAGCTGTCTCTCAGGCCACCTTGAAGTCCTTTGGAGCCCCACCCACCGAGGGTCAGGGTGTGGTCCCTGCATGGTTTGTCTAAGCAAAGACCTGGCCAGAAATGATCTCAGGTGCCTAGTGTACTGGTAACATAAACAGCAGTATCTGGTTAACTATCCCAGGCCCACTGCCAGCCTTTGAGAGCAAGCTGTCAGCTGGCTCCCCGCAGATGAAAAGCTGAGTTCTCCGGAACATCTCCACCCAGATCTGTGTACCTTCCACCCACCTGAGAGCCACCACTAAAGAAGCTGTGTGCTCCCACAGTCGGTCCCCACCCTCAAAGGCCAGGGTCCAAAAGCTCTAAGTGCAGGTGTCAGGCTTGCCCAAAGGGGCTGAGCACCAGATAGACAGACCCAGGCTTCACTCCAGCCTAGGCCTGCCTTCTTGGACAGCACTCTAGTCTCAGGGTCCTCATCTGTAAAAGGGAGGTGGGAGGGGCGGGGCAACAAGACCTATACCAGCACAGAATGAGACAGAAACAAATTGTACCTAAAGACTGTCCAGTGCGACATCCACAGTAGATACCACCAAAAGTTAACCCAGCCAGATCACTGACCATGAGATCCTGGTTAACCTGTCCAGGACTCAAAGGCCTAATGGGGCAAATAGGGTGAACAAAACCACCACTTTGCAAGGCTGTTGTCAAGATGAGGATACTGGATGCAAAACAGGAAGTCCTGGTCACAGCAGGCACCCAATAAACGTTGCTGTCACTTCCCATCCTTTTCTATTAATCAAAGTTAATCATTCACAGAGCTCCAAGTATTGGCCAGAAAGAAGCCCTCTTATTTCCTTCTCATGGATAAGGAAACCCTGAGACCAGCCTCCAGTCACCAAGAGCCCATCTTCAGACACACCATGCCAACTACCCAGAGGGTAGCCAGGGGCCATGGAGACTGGCATAACCATGCATGGAGAAGGATCACAGACCCTCCACAAAACCCTGGCACAGCTTTCCTGCCCTATGCAGGTGAAATCTGTGGGCCTTAGGATAATTCAGAGCCAGTTTTAGAGTGAGATGGATAAATAATTCCAGAGAAGAAACCAAGTCTGTCCTCTTAGAGCGATAGATAGATAGATAGATAGATAGATAGATAGATAGATAGATAGATAGATAGATAGATAGATAGATAGATAGATAGATAGATAGATAGATAGTTTTTATTATTGTTGTTGTTGTTATTGTTGTTTTTGCTTTTGTCAGTCATAGGGCTTGAACTCAAGGCCTGAGCACTGTCCCTGAACTTTTGTGCTCAAGGCTAACAGTCTACCACTTGGAGCTACAGCTCCACTTCTGGTTTTCTGGCGGTTAACTGGAGATAAGTCACAAACTTTCTTGCGTGGGCTGGCTTTGAACCGTGATCCTCAGATCTCAGCCTCCTGAGTAGCTAGGATTACAGGCATGCTCTGCTATCCATATATATTTTTTTGGGGGGGGTCTGGTTGTGGGGTCTGAACTCTGGGCCTGGGCGCTGTCCCTCAGCTCTTCAGCTCAAGGCTAGCACTCTACCACTCGAGCCACAGCGCCACTTCCGGCTTTTTTCTTTTTGCTTATGTGATGCTGAGGAATTGAACCCAGGGCCTCATGCATGCAAGGCAAGCGCTCTACCACTGAGCCACCTTCCCAGCCTTATCCATATATTTTTTAAAGTCTAATCTAAAATGTCCCAGAATCTCACTCAGTCCTATATATCAAGACTTACTCCTTCCACTCCCATCCATTTGTCCCATTAGAGGAAAGCAGTCTGAAAGGCAGGTCTGGACCCTCAGCCTCTGGGGGGAAAAGTGGATGAGCTCAAGCAAGTCCGATGAGGACCACAAGGTGGGAGATGCTGACCTTCTCAAGGAAGAGTGGCTCAGGCCCCCAGGAGGCCAGTGCAGGGCTGGCTTTTCCCCACTGCTGTCCCCAAGGTTGGCCCCCTGCGTCCGGAGTCTGATTCTGGCTACAGACTTGACAGCTCACAGACCTTGGAGAGTTAGGGCTCACAGGAGCAGCCTGTACATTCTTTCTCCAAAGAAGGAAAAGCCGCACAAAAGTGAGCTCATTTGGTTTTTCTGGCACAGATGTTAAGAGCTTCAGGTCCCCAACTCCACAGAGAACTTCTCCAGATGACAAGGTCCAGCCTGCTAATCACACATGATGTCATCTGTGGTCTGGCAGCCTCTGGCCCCTAACTTGACTCCTCCAAGTATGATGTCAAGGCTTCTATAGTCTCATCTGTGAAATGGGACTGGTCAAAGCCACTCCAGTGGTTGTGGAAAGAACTAAATTGCATGACACTCAGCTTGTGGTAGGAGCTCAGAAAAGCAAAACAAAATTAAAGTCCAGTTCGTTTCTTATCCTTGGTCCGGGGTCACTTTTACAAACAGTGCTATGCGGACCACCGAGGAGAACGTTACGTAGATTTCAACCCTCTGTGTGGAAGCTCCTCTCTATGGATCAAACCACTTGTTATAAATTTGCAAGAAAAAAAAAAGTTACTGCTCAGTTGAAGGAAAGGTCCAGGTCTCCTCTGGGCCGCAAAATGGCCTCCAAGATGGGATCACCTGCTCTGGTCTGTCCTAGTCTTCACACAAGGTCACTGAGACCCTTTGGCACAGTGCCAGAAAACTCCAACCTCAATGGCCATAGCTGGAGGCAATGCCTCACCAGTTCTACCATCAGCTGTTGGGGACCTGGGAGGAAGGGGTTCCTGGAGGGTTCAGACTCAATGGGGAGAGACCACGGCACTTCTGTAATGGACAGAAAGCCCCTGAACTTTAGCCAGAACCCGAAGTCCAGGTTCACACTAATCAGCCCAATGACCAAAGAGTGGAACTGGAAAAACAGAACTAGGCAGGTAGAAAAGCTATATGTCTAACCGTGTCCAGAAGGGGCTGAAGATCTGGCCTTAGTGCTTTGGACTTAGGCTAAGATGATAGGATGGGCACTTCTGCTTTACTAATCCCAGGACCTGCACAAACCCTTTGAGCCTCAGTTTCCTCACTAGTAAAATGGGAATGATAACTTTCTTATGTTCAGTGAGTACATCTGTGCAAAAATTCCTAACCCCTCAATTAATTAGCCCATGTGGTTTATTTTACAGTTCATTATGAAAGAAGAAGAGGAAGGGTTTGTATGGGAAGGAGAGAGAGACAACAGGAACTACTCCAGGGTCTGTAGAGTTGCTCTGGTGTACTAAATGTTCCCAGCACCACAGCAAGGGAATGGGGGGAGGGGCATCTTGAGGGACAGATGCCCTGGTACCTAGCCTGATTCTATATGGGAATGTAGGAAGGTCAGCAGGCTCCAGCAGGCACCTTGCCCAGCCTCCCTGACCCAATCGAAGAGACACAACGTATAAAACCTCAGCAGAGATTCCAAGTCAGTGCCAAAATGCCACCCACCTCCTTCCCAAGGGATCGCCACCACATGATCTCCCAAGGGAAAGCTCAAAGCTCCAGAGAACCCCAAAATCACCTCAAGCAGAAAGTAGGAGGTTGAGGCACAAGTAGAACATCCTAACCACACCAGTGACACAATCACAGGGTGAGATCAGACATCCCTAAGGGGACAGAGGCACGAACAGATTATATCCACAAGCCACCACTCCCTGGGGCCTCCACTCCCTGGGGAGCAGGGACCTTATGCAGAAGATTGCCATGACTCTAGACTGACTACCTTACACCTAACAATAAGTTTCTGGTTTCAGAAGAGCTAAACAGAGGAAGGCATTTCAAGAGCTCATCCTCTGCTGTATATGAAACAGTCATTTATCCTTTTACAGCTGGCAGACTGGCCAACTCTTAGAAATGCCAAGTGGAATGAAGGGAGCCAAGAGCCCTCATGCTCAGCTTGGGGGGACAAGTGGACTATGACAGTTCTCCTAGACAATGACCCTACACTTTATCAGGCAATTCACTGTGTACATATCTATACCCCAGCAACCCACAGCCTGGGACCTTCTCACAGTGTCAGGTGTTGGAATACTGTCTTCACTGAGATGCTGCAATGCTTGTGTTGTGAGGAAAGGAGTGGAGACTGTCTGCATGTCCAGTGTGGGAAGACTGCAGGTTAAATATGAGGTGCACAGCAGCCCTGCACACAGGCCATGAGCTGGGAGAGTTGGTGGGCAGAGGCAGTTACCTTACTTCCATTCTCACAACACTTATCTGTAGTTAAAAAGCCCACAGGGCTGGAGGTGAAGCTGGGTGATAGAATGTTCAAAAAGTGCATGCAAGGCCCTGGGGCTGAATCCTTATAACAGCCTCACTGCCCTCTCAGCAGCCTGTCCACAACACCCTTCAGGAATATTAGGAGCCAGCACAACAGGCCTGCATACCAGGCAGACAGCTAAGACCTCAGTTATGACCAGCTGGCTGGAGGGGCAGGGCAGCCAGGGGGTCCATAGAAGACGAGTGAGAACATGCGTGTGGCAGGTCTCAGAGCACAGGACAGTTATAGACAGATCTGGCTGGGCCCCTTTAGCTCTGCTGGGAAGCCCAAGAATCTCTAAGCAGGGCAGGTTAGGGCAGGGCAGGGGGCTCAAGGCAAGGCCAGAGGTTATACCTTGAGTGGTTACACCCTCCTCAGGGGTACCTGCTTCCTCCCCCAAACTGAGAGGGAAACAGGGTGCAGTAAAGAGGAGGCTGGGCACTGGTGCCTCACACCTACAATCCTAGCTACTCAGGGAGATCTGAGGAACTGTGGTTTAAAGCCAGCCTAGACAGGAAAGTCCATGAGATCCTTAATGCTGGAAGTGGAGCTGTGGCTCAAGAGGTAGGATGCTAACCTTGAGTAGACAAAGCTAAGGGACAGCACCCAAGCTCTGAGTTCAAGCCTAGTACTGGTACAAAAATGATTGGGGGGGAGGGGGCGCAGAGGGACTCTGAATGAGAAGAGGACCTTGGGAACCCCAAGGGAGGAAAGAGGAGTAAGATCTGGCAGCTGCTCAAATGATAAGCATTCACTTAATATTATCACAACTCAGCTAAGCTGCTCAACAAGCAGCCTCTTACTCTTTCATAAAGAAGCTTGAGTTTTCATGTTATTTTTTTGTGTGCATGCAGTGCTGGAGATCCAACCCAGGGCCACCCAAAATGTAGAACTGAGGTTTGAAGTAGGGTCTATAGGACATCAAAGCCTGGATCCTTTGGCTGAAGCTCCAGCTCTTCCAAGTAAGTCATCAGCCTAATAAAGACTCAGCTGGATCCCCAGCTCTGCCTGCACCCTCTACCCACCGGATGCACTCCTGTGTAAGGCCACACGAGGACCTGTTCAGCTACTCCCTAGGCCAGGCCTGGGGACAGCTGGCAAAGGGCAACCAGGGACACAGGGCTGAGCACCACCTCTAGCACTCACAGCATCAGGAGAGGGCTGTGGACCCTCTGGCTCCCCGGGGATACAGAATGGGCAGGCCGGGTTTCTAAGTCTCAGCTTTGGAAAGGGGAAAAGAGGGTTTGAATTCCTGTGTCTTTTGGCTTCTGAACACAAAGCCTATTGAGAAAGACAATGAATAATTAAAGGAGCAGCCAAGCCAGTGGTGTGCATGCCAGGGTGTGAGCAAGGGGCTTGTTTGGGCTTGGGTTGGCTCCTAGTCAGCAGTCTCCTTCACAGCAGGTCATCACCGATCCTCCTGCCCTGCCCAGACTCCAAGCTCTGGGCAGGAAACTGGGGCAGAAATCATTCATTCAGTTAATTCCTACTGAGTGCTGATTCTGGGCCAGGCTCCCTGGTGACCAGGTAGGCAAAGAGCATGGTCCTAGGTCATGGAGCCTGGAGTGTGACTGAGAGCCAAATGGCAACCAAAGGCAATCAATGAACTCAAATGCACACAGAAGAAAGTCCCAGAAAAGAGGCTCAAACCAGCCCTGACCTAGTTCTGAAGTGAGTGTCTGACTCTGCTCTGCTCTTTGGACATCAGTGAATTCCTAAGGCTGAGAAGTAACAGCATGATGAAAATGAACAAGGGCCATATAGTCTTGAAAATAAAAACTAATAGGCTGGGATGTAGCTCAGTGGCAAAGTGCTTGCTTAGCCAGTGTAATGTCTTGGAAAAAGAAAGACACACACACACACACACACACACACACACACACACACACAAAAGAGAGAGAGAGGGAAGGAAGGAAGGAAGGAAGAAGGGAGGGAGGGAGGGAGGGAGGGAAGGTAGACTATTACTAATGACATCGGGATACCAGGTGAAACCGAGCTATATGGTAGCCTGTGCAGGTGCAGGGAGTGGCCAGTAGGACTGAGCAGCCCAAGCAGAGGATACACAAAGCCCTAGGGAGGACAGAGGTCTGCCTTTGGAGCTGGAAGGAGAGGAACAGGGCCAGATGCCAGGCATCTGGACGCCTGCAAGATGTTAAGAGTATTTCCCCTGAGAAAGTTGAGGCCACGGGAGATGTTTGGTTTGATTTCAGCTGACAAAATGAAAGAGGGGCGGGGTGGTGAGGAGGGTATGGGAGTCAGGTGCCACTGGACACAATGACGCCTGCATCTTGAAAAGAAAGAGACTTCTGATTGCCTCAGGAAGAGCAAGGCAGGGGGGACAGAGGCAGCCAAGAAACGAGGTGGAGACAAAGGTTAGCTCAGATGGAGCAGGGGCAGAGAGATGGGTGGACCACAGAGATACTCAGGGAGAGAGGCAGAAATCAGGGGCCACGCCCTGATGTCAGACCTGAGCCAACAGAGGATTCAACAGGAAGATGCCAGCTGCTGACAGGCAACTGTCCACTCCATTCTCTTCATCCAGCCCAAACACCTCCAGCCACTCACCCTGGCTAAAGAAAGACATCAAAGCTCCAACCTGACAGTGTGGTGGGGAGGCTGGAGCATTCAGAATTAGGTACCCAGACCCCAATTTCAAGGGCATGCGCTCTCTCTCTCTCTCTCTCTCTCTCCTTCTCCCCCTGCCCCGCCCACCAGTCCTGGGGCTTGAATTCAGGGCCTGGGCACTGTCCATGAGCTTCTCTTTGCTCAAGCACTGGCAGAGCTAGCACCCTACCACTTCAGCCACAGCACCACTTCCAGCCTTTTGTGTTTATGTGGTACGAGGAAATCAAACCCAGGGTTTCATGCATGCTAGGCAAGCACTCTACCACTAAGCCACATTCCCAGCCCTCAAGGGCTCTCCTGTATGTTAACTCGGTCCTCCCAAGCCACCCATGAAAGAAGTGCCCTTTACAGGTGAGGAGTGGAGGAAAGCTCACCACAAGCTGTACCCAGTCCACAAAGCCCATCTTCCCAACACCATACCCTTGGGCAGTGTTGACTTCCCTGTTCCCTCCGTGGGTTACAGCCCTGGCAGAGCTCCGCCACCCTCCACATCCTTGCTGTCCTACAGCCCAAATTGCAGGCTGGGGCTGGCAGAGGATGGGCCATTCTCCAGAACCACTAGAAAAAGTGGTGGGTGCTGTAGAAGGCCTAACCAGGGTTTTCTCCAAGACCCTGAAACAACTCAGGATTGAACAAATAGACAAGGCAGTGAACCCGGCTCAGCCACAGCCTGGGCAAATGCCCATTCTTCAGTTACCTATCTGAACAGGTCAAGCTTGACTACATTTCTTTCTTTTTCTTTTTCTTTTCTTTTTTCTTTTCTTTTTGGGGGGGGGGGTGAGGGGGGCGGTCCAAGACCAGGACTCAAACTCAATATCTGACACTTTCATTGACTGGCATTCTACCACATGAGCCATGCGTCTTACAGTTTGGTTCCTTCCTTCTTTCTTTCCTTCTTTCTCTTTCTTTCTTTCTTTTTCTTTCTTTCTTTCCTTCCTTCCTCCCCCCCCCCCTTTCTTTCTGTCAGTCATACATAGGGCTTAAAATCTGGACCTGGGCACTGTCCATGAGCTCTTCAGCTCAAGGCAAGCGCTCTACCACTGGAGCCACAGCACCACTTCCAGTTTTCTGGTGGTTAATTGGAGATAAGAATCTCACAGACTGGGCTGGGAAGGTGGCTCAGTGGTAGAGCGCCTGCCTTGCATGCATGAGGCCCTGGGTTCGATTCCTCAGCACCACATAAGCAGAAAAAGCCGGAAGTGGCGCTGTGGCTCCAGTGGTAGAGCGCTAGCCTTGAGCTGAAGAGCTGAGGGACAGCGCCCAGGCCCTAGAGTTCAAGCCCCACCACAACCGACAAAAAAAAAAAAGAAGAAGAAGAATCTCACAGACTTTCCTGCTCGGGCTGGCTTTGAACTGCAATCCTCAGATCTCAGCCTCCTGAGTAGCTAGGATTACAGTTGTAAGCCACCAGCACCCGGCTTTCTTGCTTTCTTTCTTTCTTTTTTTTAATTTGCTCACATTTCTAGAAGGATCCTCAAACCAATCAAAATGGAAAGGGGGGGGGGGGGGAATGGACACTATCTACCCACAGGCTTTCACTAACAGCCCTAGGAAAGTGTGCTAGCTCTATCCAGCTGGCCTGTACCATCTAAAACCAGGCCTTCCTAACTTGTATCACAGCCCAACAATACCTGCCCAAGTGCTCTGGAAAGCAGCCAGCATGTTACCTAGGACTTGGACTGCAGAAGGTACACCTGGGGACACGTCCCAGTGGAGGGCAGGGTTCAACTCACCATCTGTCCTTCTGAAAGCTGGTGTAGGGCCCTCAGGCTGTCTCTGCGTTTGGTGTTGCACACTCACCTCCTTCCTGCAGTCCCACCTCTCTCCACCCCCACCTTATCCATGCTCTAGTGGAATCACTGTAGGTACAATGAACTCAGCACTGGGAGATCTAAGTTCTAATTCAGGTCCCCATCACCAGGAAGCTGAGCAGCTCCAGCCAGTCCCTTCCAGGTTCTTATCAATAGGGCTCCTCACTTTCAGGGGGCCATCCTTGTGTCATTCCAATGGGTTCCCATGAAGCGCAGATGATATAACCACCATGGTTCCCAAACTCGCTCACAAATGTTGAGCATGTAGATCCCACCCTGACAACTTTCATTCTGGTTCAGGAGTCTGGGGGAAAAGCCCATAAACTGATGCCAGAGCAAGGACTCCAGGTGAGTCTTGAGACCAGGAGCAGGGGCAAACCATGGGCTAGGGAAATGTACAGGAAGTCTTTGTCCCTTCACCTTCTGTGTGAAAGAAGAGTTTGCTAAAAGCATCCTTGGTGCACCCACACGTAAATACCCACACCTGCCCACCACTTAACCCCCAGGCACAGAACACTAACCTGAATGTTTTACATCCATCTTTTCATTTAGTCCTACGAACCACCCTGCAAGGTAGACTGCTTTCTTTTTACAGGTGAAGAAAATGAGGCTCAGATGCAGTAAGATGGAAGGGCTTTCCTCCATTCCACATTGCTGACTCTACAATTGTATGAGGCGTTCCCTCACACCAAATCCCAATTCTTCTCACTATCTTCTATCACTAGGACAGAGGCGAAGCCAGTCACATGGTCACAAAGGGGAACAAACTTTGCTCCTCAGTGTGCTGTGATACTAAGCTAGGGCGTTCAGTAAGTTTGTGGTTCAATGCACCATGAGTTTACATCTCCAGTCAAAGAACATCTGTATAGAACACCAGTCCAGCCCACTACCAGGCCACAAGAAAGAACAAGAACTATCCCCACTCTTGGGGAGCTTTTCTTTATTTTTTTTGGGGGTCCAGTCGTGAGGCCTACACTCTGGGCCTGGGCGCTGTCCCTCAGCTCAGCTCAAGGCTAGCACTCTACCACTTGAGCCACACACTACTTCCAGCTTTTTTCTTTTTACTTATATGGTGCTGAGGAATCGAACCCAGGGCCTCATGCATGCAAGGCAAGTACTCTATCACTGAGCCACCTTCCCAGCCCTTGGGGAGCTTTAAACACACATACACACACATACACACACACACACACACACACACACACAGAGTCAATGAGCTGTACGTCTCATAAATAGCACAGAGCACCCAAGAGGGGACCACATGCAGATGCTTGTAGGGGGAGGGATCAGGAATGTGGCTCTGGGTAGAACTCATACCCTAAGCATGCAAAGACCACACTGCCTTGCTTGGGGTCTGGGTGGCCTGTATTTAGGGCCAGCTTGATTCAGGGGCAGTCTGCTGGGTTCAGCAGACTCCGTGAGAGCTGGAATCAAGACAGGGGATCCTGCTGTTAGCAAAGAACAGATGGAACTCTGCTCCAAAGGAAGCTAGGAAGTTTTGCATTAGTGTCTGTAACTCACTGGCCAAAAATGTGTCAAACACTAACCTCTAGGAGAGTCTCTGAGAGAGAAACAGCCCAGGGGCAGAAAGAATTGGGGGAAGGAAATGCAGCAGCAAGCTCAGGGTCCCCACTCCCCTACAATGCCTAGGAGGCAGTACCCCTTTTTCCTAAATCTAAAGCAGAAAGGATAGGGGAGGGAGGCTGCTCCTCTCTACCAGCATATTTCTGAACATCTCATTAGCTCTGCAGCTCCAGATTTCCCCAGAGCTGTGTGGCAGCCATTGCCCAACACAGTATATTCTTGGGGACCCAGATGACTAGCCTGCTGGCCTCTGCAGACAGATAGCCCTGTGGCAGGAGAAAGGTATGATATCTAAAGCCTTCTTCTGTGAGGTTCAAAATACCCGAGAGGCACAACCAGTCAATATAACAGCTAGTTCACACACACACACACACACACACAGATGCAGAGGCACCAATACTTACATACCCTACTTCATAGCAGTATTATTCACCATACCCAAAACATGGAAGCAACCCAAATGTCTGTCAACACATGAATGCATAAACAAAATCGGTCATGCATACAAGGGAATATTATTCAACCTTCAACAGGAAGGAAATGCTGACACATGTTACAGCTTGGACAAACCTGAAAGAAATCATGCTAAGTGGAAAAAGCCAGTCACAAAAGAGCAAATAATGTATGATTTCACTTATGTGAGGTACCTAGAGTAGTTAAATTTAGATAAAGTCTTTATGCCTACAAGGATAGGGACAAAAAGGAATAAAAGCTATTTCATATGTAGAGTTTCAGCTCTGCAAGATGAAGAATGTTTTGAAGATGGAAAATGGCGACAGTCGCACATCAATGTCACTGAACTGCACACTTAAAAACTGGTTCAATTACCCAGGTGCAGGCCGGGTGCTGATGACTCACGCCTGTAATCCTAGCTAATCAGGAGGCTGAGATCTGAGAATCACGGGTCAAAGCCAGCACAGGCAGAAAAATCCGTGAGACTCTTATCTCCAATTAACCACCAGAAAACTGGAAGTGGCACTGTGGCTCAAGTGGTAGAGCGCTAGCCTTGAGCTGAAGAGCTGAGGGACAGCGCCCAGGCCGAGTTCAAGCCCCATGACCGACAAAAAAAAAAAAAAAAACGCTGGCTCAATGGAAAATTCTGTTAAGTACTTTCAGCACCAAAATTTTATATGTGGCAGAGACAAATAAGTACTACCTGGTTTGTTATAATGTAAGCATGAAAACGTGTGTGTGTGTGTGTGTGTGTGTGTGTGTGTGTGTGTGTGTGTGTGTGTGTGTGTGTGTGTGTGTGTGTGTGTGTGTGTGTGTGTGTTTTCTGTGGGACTTGAACTCAGAACCTGGGTGCTATCCCTTAGCTTTTTCCCCCAAGGCGGCTGGAGCTCTACCACTTGAGCCACATAGCTTCACTTCTGGCTTTTTGCAGGTTAATTGGAGGTAAGAATCTCATAGACTTCCTGCCCCAGCTGGCTTTCATATGTATATCTTCAGACCTCAGCTTCCTGAGTAGGCTAGGATTACAGGCATGAGGGATTGGCGCCCAGGCTGCATGAAAAACTTTGATGAGGAAAAAAAAAAACAGACATGAAGGGTCTATAAACCAAACATTTCAAATAAATGGGCTTAAGGATGCTGGGTTGGAGGAGGGTGAGGTCCTCTGACTCCTTGCCTTGCCCATGAACACCAACCTACCCCAGAGGACAAAAATACACCCCAGTAACCACAGAGGGACACTTGAGGTGGGGGCCCAGCACTGCTCAAGCCTTTCCTAATAGTGAGGCAGAAGGGAAATTCCTGTCCCCGTGGCCAGAAAAGGTGACTAGTGGCTCCCTTGCTGGGCCCTGACTCCAGGGTGACTCAGGCTTCAGTTTCCCCGGAAGGAAGGGAGCCAGTGGGCCTTTTTCCCTTTCTAGGAAGGCACAAGAGAATGACTCGGTCCAATCCCAGAGGCCTAGTCTTTTTACTCAGCCTGCTCTGCCACACTCCTCAGCCTCCTCCAGGCCAGGCAGAGAGGAAGTGATAGCAACAGGAGTTTCCCCGCTCTCCATCCTCAGGTCCCAACATGGAGGGAGCTGAGAAGCTCTGTCTCCCCGCTCCCCACCCACCCACCCTGCATATTTGAGCTCTGGTGTAGCAATTGCCACTGACTTCCCTGGTCTTGAAGGGGCAGATGCTCTGTCTCAGGCCCCTTACAGCTCTGAAGCTCTAGGCTTCTATCAGAGTTGGATGGAACTGAGAAAGAACACAGGAAGACCAGACATGGCCTCAAAATGAGAGGAGCTTAGGGAACAGAAACAGCCTGGCATGCCTCCTGGGGGGGGTGGGGGGGGGGGGGTCACAGTTCTCACTGGAACACTTGTATCATCCCACCCCCACTCCCAGGCCAAGCAAGGCCTTCAAGGTCTGCTCTCCATCTACATCCCCATGGCTAGCCTTCAGGAAGGGTAACCCAAACATCAAGGCAGAAGAGGAGCCTATGAAAGAAACCACCAACTACAGTAAACCAAACAGAGTTGGGGAAAGTTGTATGCCACTGACCATGGCCTTGGAGCAACTCATTCATCTCTCGGGGCCTCCTTTTTGTCTCCAGCAGAGGGGACTTGGCTTTGGTCTCCATAGGACCCTCTAGCTTTCACAGTCCCTGGAGGGGACCATGGGAGGGAGGCCTGCTGGAGCAGCTTCCTGTAGCCCCTGCCTAGACCCAACGGCACCCTGATCCACTAAGGACCTGCAGACCACAGACAAATGAGCTGACAGGCAGCCAACTCCAGGCAGTTTGGAGCTGTGAGGGACACAGCTTCAGCCTGGCAAAGTCCAGCTGCTGTAGGACTGTTTGAAAGCAAACATCCTGCTTTAACTCAGGCTGCAGATGGGGTCAGAAAACAAGAAGGCAGCTACACGTATGGCCCCTGTGCCTGACGGCCTGGCAGGAGGAGGCCGCATCCCCCTCCGTCCTCATTTCGGCTGGTTTTAACCATAAACATAGCGCTTTCCTAAGGAAAGGGCTTAACACAAACCAGATGCTTGGGCACTCCCCCCCTCCAACCCCCACTCCACTCTTTGGCCCTGAAATTAAACGCTCAGTATCTCCTCTGCCAAAATTCACTGGAAGGTCCAGCCTTAAAGAGCCAGAGCCTTTGGTTCTCACCCTCGCACACCCTCAATCACATCCCCACTTAAACAAAATGTCAAAGTCCCCCAAATGGCAAGTGGGAAAGGCGGCAACCAGCAGCGTCTGACACCCAGGTCCACAGGAACAGCTTTGAAAGGGGAAGTGGCCAAAGGAAAGGGCAACCCTGGGGGTGGTTTGGGGGATTTTGCCCCTGGGGTGGTACCTGTTTCCAGGGTCTAGAAGACAGGGTAAAACATCAGACATCTTGCTTAACTCTGAGCTCAGGCAATGAACAAAAGGTATCTTATAACTGCTCTGCTGGTCAATGCTGAGATGATTATATCCCTGGTCTGGAAAGCTCTCCTGGTCCCAAAACCTGTTCTGACCCAGGATGAAGGTCCAGACTCTGCCCACTCCCACCCTCTGGGGCAGCCCTTGTGTCCTCCACCAGCACCAGGGCCATGTGTTAGTACCTAGCACTAGTCAGTTTGCCCAGCACAGGGACATCTGGACATCTGGACCTCCTGCCCATAGGTTCTATTCTTCGTATTCCCTCAAACCCATGCTGAGGGGCTCAGAATGCATGCTTAAATTTCACCAGCTGCCACTACTCAAGTAAAGGAACAGGCAATAGCAGAAAACTATTTGAAAAGAGGTGATGCTTCCGACAGAAATTCCATACTTGCCATAAAATGTTAAATCTATTTTTCAAAAGGCATTTAGTCACCAGGAGCTGGTAGCTCACACCTGTAACCCAAGCTACCCAGGTGGCTGAGATCTGAGGATCACAGTTCAAAGCCAGCCCAGGCAGCAAAGTCCATGAGACTGTTATCTCCAATAAACTACCCAGAAAAAGCCAGAAGTGAAGCTGTGGCTCAAGTGGTAGAGTGCTAGCCTTGAGCACAAAGAGGCTCAGGGACAGTGCCCAGGGCCTAAGTTCAAGTCCCAGGACCATCCAAAACAAAACAAAAAACAACAGCATTTAATCCTACACCTTTCACACTGCCATTTTCATATTGTACTAGCATATTTACACTAGCTTTACAGTTACCACCAACTTTAAAATTATTTTTAAGTCTGTTGAATATTTTGTACCTGCATAAATTCCCTAATTATCTTTTCTAAAGACTGCTTAACATAGCTAAAAGTGGTAGAGTATTATTAACAGTACCCAGGCCCTAAGTTCAAGCCCTATGACCAACAGCAACACAAACACACACACACACACACACACACAATGGAGATAAAAGTCTCCAATTTGTCTGCTTGAGCTGGCTTCAAACCGAGTTCCTCAGATCTCAGTCTTCTGAGGGGCTAGGATTACAGGCATGAGCCACTGGCACCCATCCTGATTTGTTCTTATAGATAGCACAGATTATTTCCTAGCAGTGAACAGTTTCCTTGGGCTTCAGTCCTGCATTTGAATGTTGGGATTGAAGGGATGGCTACAAGAAGAGCCACTGTGCAAACAGAGGTTGCTCCAATTCATGGCACCTTAGATATGAGTGCATCCACTGGTACTATCAGTTTCTCCCTTGTAAAGCAGATTCTCAGCTAAGTTGCTTTGATTAAAGATTTTCCCTTCTCGGGGCTGGGAAGGTGGCTCAGTGGTAGAGTGCTTGCCTTGAATGCATGAGGCCCTGGGTTCAATTCCTCAGCACCACATAAGCAAAAAGAAAAAGCCAGAAGTGGTGCTGTGGCTCAAGTGGTAGAGCACTAGCCTTGATCTGAAGAGCTGAGGGACAGCGCCCAGACCCAGAGTTCAGGCCCCACGACCGGACCCAAAAAAAAAAAAAAAAAAAGATTTTCCCTTCTCTGGATCACCAGATTTAGGACCCTGGGAGCTTATCAGTTGTGGCTGAATTCTGGCCTGGGCGCTGTCCCTCAGCTCTTCAGCTCAAGGCTAGCGCTCTACCACTTGAGCCATAGCACCACTTCCAGTTGTTTACTGTAGATAAGAATCTTACGGACTTTCCTACCCGGGCTGGTTTTGAAACACAATCCTCAGAACTCAGCCTCCTGAGTAGCTAGGATTACAGGCATGAGCTACTGACACCTAGCTAACCTTTTCTTAAATCTTAGCTCCAAGTTCTATGTCCCCTTGGCCAAGTCTCACATTCCTAGTGCACTCTGTTCCCAGTAGACCTGTGGGACTCCCCGATGTCCACTTTCTCTCTCCACACCCTCCTATCCTCAACAGCCTCCTTCTCTAAGCATCCTCAGCCCTGTTCTCCTCTGTGCCCCCTTCCTATAATTCCCCCCCAAGGTGAACTTCAGCACAGAAGTAGCTAGAGGGTTGTTTTACCTACAGTTCCCAAATTGGAATCGTGGTAGTGTGACCTCATGAAGGGATTATCTGAGAAACCAAGTCCTCCAGGTCTTCTAGGCTTCTATTGCCTGAGCTGGGCTAAGGGGACAGGATGAGTTTGTTGGGCTGACAGACCTCCAAACTGAAGTAACCCAGTCTCATGATGATGAAACGGGTCTCAGAATCTAAGACCAAACCTGACTCCTGCTGTCAGGCCACAGGGACGGAAGCCAGAACACAGACAATGGTCAGTCAGAATTTGGTTCAGTGGGAACCAGGGGTTCAGAGGTCACTAAGGTAGGATAGGGAGGGAAGCAGGGCAGGGCCAGGATATGGGGAGTGGAAAAGCCTTCTCTCTAGAGGAAGCCAAATAACAGAGCAGGGCAGGTCACAAAGAACACAGACGTTTGTGTTCACTGCTAGGCTGGGAGAGAGCAGTGGGCAGGGTGGGCTTAATAGGCAGGTATAGACAGCCCCTCCTAATCCCAGATGAATAAAACTCATCAAGATAGTCATTGCTAGCACTGCGACATTGCTTTAAAGCAGCCTTGCAGATTCCCACCAGCCCACTGGCCCCTAAGCCAAAAGAAACTCACAATTTCCTCTTCTTTCCTCATTTTTCCCTCTTACTAATTGGGATTTGAGGTGCCAAAGAAATATCTGATTCCCATTTAGGGGCAGCTAGTAAATGTAGAGTCTAAGTCACAAGAAAACAAAGCTTAATTAGAATGTTCTGGAGGAGGAACAGGCAAAAGTGAAGGATTTAAGTTTATCCAGTGGAAGTTCTGCTCATCCCATTCATATGGAAGGGAAGAGTCCTCCTTAGACTTCTCCAGCTTTATCTAAGAATCAAGTAAGGGGTTTGCCTGAAATGCAGATTTTAGGGCTGATCTGTGGATCTGGATACAGCATATAGCCCTGGAGTAAAACACCCCATCTAGGAGGCAGAAAATGAACACACCTATTGGTATCATCATACCAGGGAAGGTGAAGTCCCTAGAATAGGAGACTGATAGCCTGAAGCAGGAGGGTTGATATTTTGTGAACTACTCCAAGTCCTCACTGCAAGGAAACCTTTCCAATGACTACAACACAAAGGCTGCATCTCCCAAAGAGGCCACTCTGCCTCTCAATCACAATGATCCTCACTGGATCGGCTTGTACCATTCACTGTGGTTTTCTGGGTGGGGAGGGGAAAAAGAAGCGGGGTCTAACAAAGCAGACAGGATGAATCAAAGCCAGCCCCTGCACATGGCCACAAGCTGGAGGCAGGACGAGGCCC
Source organism: Dipodomys spectabilis (assembly GCF_019054845.1). Lineage (NCBI taxonomy): Eukaryota > Metazoa > Chordata > Mammalia > Rodentia > Heteromyidae > Dipodomys > Dipodomys spectabilis. The sequence continues at coordinate 24,158,046 of NW_024870834.1, read as the reverse complement.
CTGTAGGGAGCTCTTTCCCCAAACCACTCCAACAGCTGCCAAGACATTCCAGTGGCTTCCCTTTTTGCTGCCTCCCCAGGATACATTCCCAAACCAGGCTTCTCCCCACCCCGTCCCCCGTAAATAAACTCCTAATCATCCAGAGCCCCTGGAAATTGGAAAGCAGTTCCCAAATGTGTCTGACAGGCAGGCCAGAGGGTACACAACATAAGGACATGGAGCATTCTCTAGAGACCAAACCTTTGGGAAAGCTGAGCTTCACATGTGACAGAGGGCTTTGGACAATGCTAAGATGCCATCATTCAAGTCTTCATCTCTTCTCCCAGAGGAGACTTGGGGCCTTTCAGTGAGAGTGTCTGTCCAGAACCCATTCAAATGCATGTGACAGCCAGAGCTTGCAGGTGCTCCGATGCACTAAGCAAGCTTCAGCCATGCAGCTAAATCCTTGCAGTGGCTCAGTCACCTACGTTGGCCTCTGAGGCCACTTAGATGTTGACAGAGTTCCTAAGAACCAAGGCTTCACTCTTCTTTGGAGGACAAGAAATTGCACAGGCTACCTTTTTCATTGTTGTTTGTTTCTTTGTTGTTGGTCATGGGGCCTGAACTCTGGGCCTGGACGCTGTCCCTGAGCTCTCCAGCTTAAGGCTAGTGCTCTACCACTTGAGCCACAGCACCATTTCTGATGTCCTGGTGGTTCACTGGAGATAAGTCTCACAGACTTTGCTGCCTGGGCTGGCTTTGAACTGCCATCCTCAGATCTCAGCCTCCTGAATAGCTAGGATTACAGGTGTGCGCTGTGAGCCACCTGGCTACTTTTTTTTGTTTGTTTATTTTGCTTCTTGCCCCAGCTTCTGAGGAAAGCAGTCAGACCTGAGGTGGCATGGGTGACAGTGGCAAACCCAGCAATGGTGCTCTGAGTGTGGGTCAAGACTTCAGCAGGGTGTCTGGCCAGCGTGCACCCAGATCATGGTGAGCTCCAAGAAGGAAGAAGAGTAAGACAGCAGAGTCCAGTTCTCATTTATGACTTCTCCCATGTCCCTTCAGTTTTACCAAATACTCTGACTCAAGGCAAACCGCATACAGAGATGGGAACTTGGGGGATGTGGTCAAGAGCCAGTGCTGGGCAAAATGGCATCAGACACACATTACCCTTCCTGACCTCTTCTCCCGCCCCTGCACACCCCTGGATCTCTCCAGGCTGTGGCAGCCATTAAGGGAACTGCTAAGGTAACAGTGACCTAACACTTCCCTTTTCCGCTTAAGATTTTCTAAACCACCTACTATGTGATACCAGGGTCAAAGTTAACAGGGCTCAGAATATTAAGCTTAGGGTCAGATAGCCCAGTGGCTGGGAAGATGGTTTGGGATGGAGGAAATTTAGCCCCAGGATCCACTACGAGGCCTGTCCCAAGCTCCACCACGTGGGGCTAACAAGGAATAGCCAGTTCACTTCAGTAGCCAACCTCCTACCTTACTCTCAGGCTGGTGGAAATTCTGCTAATCCTCCTTTTCTTCTTTATCCTTCACTGTGGTTTCCTGACTTACTACCATAAATATTACTTTTCTTTTCAATTAGGAAAATAGGCACGTATAGCTGGTGGCACAATACGCTGGTCAGTCTTTCAGAAGCAAATGATTAATATGTAAAAGGAACTCAGAAATTATCCTCTCCTAAGCTACATATAGTGGTATACGCCTGTAATCTTAGCAATAGAGAGGCTGTGGCAGGAGGATGGACACTTCAGGGTAACCTAGGCCAGCCTGTCAAAAAACAAATAGAAGAGACTATTTCCTTCCATCAATTAACCCAGCTCCTGAGGATCCCTTTAATGCAGGGAAATGCCTACATGAAAGGAACAGAGGCATTACCTCCAATAGCCACAAGCTGGCAAACACAAAATACACCATCACAGAGACAGCTCTCTGGCTGAGCCTGTGGCCATACATACTGCTGCTAGAAGGCAACTTTGGCCCACCCAGACATCATGTTAAGAAGTAGGATAACCAAGTTCTCATTTCCATAGCAAAACAGCAGCTATGGCTCTCCCATGTCCAGTAAAGGCCTCAAAAAACTTGGGAAATGAGAGCCAGAGGCCAATCGAACAAAAACCATGTGAAGCAGCTCCAAGAAACAGCAGCGCTGGGTTTCACGGCTTCCAGCTCCCCACGGAAATGCCTTCAGCCAAGCCTGATTTAACACCGTATCACTGGCTTTTATGGGAGTCATTTTAAGAACCAAGAATAGAGAGAAAAGGTTTCGGTGTGTCCCAGGAAATAGTTGACAGTATATCCACTGAAATACTCTCCTAAAATGGTCAACTCCTGAGTGGTTAGGGCTCACGAAGTGTCATTCCCCTGAAATGGCATACTTCCTTATACTAGGAAATAAACACTGTTGGTTTCCAATTTCCCTTTTTGTTTGGACAGCCAGGAAACTCAGAACTAGGGTCGCACTGACTTGCAAAAATTAAGCACTTTTAACATTGTACTAAGTGAAATAAGTCAGACACAAAGGGACAAATATTGCATGGTCTTACTTCTACATGGCATTGAAAGTTGAAATAGAAATACAGCAAATACAGAAATAGAAATACAGAAATACAGGGTGAGGAAGTAGGGGAGATGGAGGTATTAGGCAAAGGGTACAAATGTTCATTATAAGATAACTAAGGCTGATAAGCAGTGGCTCACGCCTGTAATCCTGCTCAGGAGGAGGCTGAGATCTGAGGATCACAGTTCAAGGCCAGACTGGCCAGGAAAGTCCTTGAGATATCTATCTCTAATTAACAAAAATAAATAAAAATCTAGAAGTAGAGCTGTGGCTCAAGTATAGAGCACTAGCCTTAAGCAAAAACGCTCAGGGACAGTGCCCAGATCCTGAGTTCAAGACCCAGGAATGGCACAATCAATCAATCAATATATAAAAGATATGAAGATGTTCTAGAGGTCTATTGCACAGTAGTGACCATGGTTGTTTACTTGGAATTTGCTGGGAACAAACTGCTTAATGTTCTTATTACATACACAAAGATAACTTTGTGAAATGATGGATGTATTACCTTGATTATGTTCATGAAATCAGTATACTGTACACTTTAAATATATATTTCTTTTCTTTTTCTTCTTTTTTGGCAGTGCTGGAGTCTCTCATTTGCTAGGCAGATGCTCTACCAGTTGAGCCATGTCCTCAGACCTTTAGCTTTTAGCTAGTTTTTCAGGTAGCCTACCTTTAGACTATGATCTTCCTATCACTGCCACCCAAGTAACATCTCACCTAGCGTGCACACACACATACACACACACACACACACACACACACACATACACACACACACACACATATACACACACACACACACACACACACACACACACACACACACACACACACACACACCATTTTCAAATACCAATTATACCTCAAGAAAGCTAAGGGGAAGAACCAGGAGTGGCGATACATTCCTGTAATCCCAGCTATACAGGATGCAGAAGGAGGAAGATTGAGCTGAAGACCAACTTAAGCAAAATTAATCTTAAGATCCTGTCTAAACAACAAATAAAGCAAAAAGATTGGAGCAGAAGGCATTGCCTAGCAAGTGGTAGGGCATTGGCGTAGCAAATGTGAGGCTAGGTTCAATTTCTAGTACCACAGAAAGAAAAAAGAAAGAAGCTGGGAATGTGGCTCAGTGGTAAAGTGCTTCCTAGCATGCATGAAGCCCTGGGTTTGATTCCTCAGTACCACATAAACAGAAAAACCATATAAACAGGGAAAAAAAAAAACCCAGAAGTGGTGCTGTGGCTCAAGTGGTAGAGTGCTAGCCTTGAGCAGAAGCAGCTCAGGGACAGTGCTGAGGCCCTGAGTTCAAGCCCCAGGGAAGGGAAGAAGGAAGGAAGGAAGGAAGGAAGGAAGGAAGGAAGGAAGGAAGGAAGGAAGGAAGGAAGGAAGGAAGGAAGGAAGGAAGGAAGGAAGGAAAGAAGGCAGGCAGACAGGGAGGGAGGGAAGGAGAGAGGGAGGGAGGGAGAGAGAGAAAGAGAGAGAGAGAGAGAGAAGGAGGGAGGGAGGGAGGGAGGAAGGAAAAGAAAGGAAAGGAAAGGAGAAAGCACAGAAGAAAAATTTATTACGTTATTTTTTTTAAGCATGCTCTTTTTTTTTCTTTTTCTTTTTCTTTTTTTGGTCGGTCGTGGGGCCTGAACTCTGGGCCTGGGCGTTGTCCCTCAGCTCTTCAGCTCAAGGCTAGCACTCTACCATTTGAGCCACAGTACCACTTCTGACTTTTTCTGCTTATGTGGTGCTGAGGAATCGAAACCAGGGCCTCATGCGTGCAAGGCAAGTGCTCCACCACTGAGCCATGTTATTTTTCAAACTCACCTCATTTTTGTTTTAGGGGACAGGGTCACTGTATAGTTCAGGCTGGCCTTGAACTCCATATCCTTCCTGCCTTCGCCTTCAGAGTGCCAGGATGGCAGTTAAGCTGTTTTCTGAACTGCCTCACCCACCCTGGCCTCGTAACTTAAAGACAGCTCTGCAGGAAACTTTTTATGTGTCTGCCTCAAATGCTTTTGGGAAAGAGGCAGCAAAAGCACAAATAAATATATATTCATGAGACAACCTCTACACTTGGATCTCTCTTTCTCTAGGGAAGGAACATTAAAGGCTACAAAGCTATATTAGAAAAGTATTTTTTGGTACAATGCCAAGTGTGGGGAACTTTTTAAAAAGCCAAGTGAAATTTTATATATACTATGATTACCGCTATCAGAATAACGCAGGGACTAACAATAAAAACAGAAATAAGTTTCTAAAAATAGAAGCTGTTTTGCTTAGGTAAAAGAGGTTTGATAGTGATTTTTCCACTGAAGTCATTTATCTTCTCAGACAGAAATGGAAGACACATGGGCAAAGCCAGAAAGTAAGGCAGGAGCCAGGACAGCAGCACTCCCAGGGGAGCAGAAGGAGCCAGGCTTTTCCCAGGACACTGAAAAGGCTTGGGGGGTGGGGGGGAAGACGCTTAGTCTTTTCTTTGTGTGCTAGTCCTAAGTCTTGAACTCAGGTCCTGGGTGCTGTCCCTTAGCGTTTGTGGACAAGGCTAACACTCTACCACTTAAGCCACAGCTCCACTTCCAGCTTTTTGGTAGTTAATTGGAGATAAGAGTCTCGTGGACTTTCCTGTCTAGGCTGGCATTGAACCATGATACTCAGAATTCAGCCTCTTGAGTAGCCAAGATTACAGGTGTGAGCTACTGGCTCCTGGCTTGGGAAGGCCCATTTGGATTCCCAGTGTCTGACCCTGTGGCAATGGTAAGGTGCTTAGTGCTAGAGTTACAGTCTCTGAGCTTTGGTTAGTCAGCCGACATGTTCTGAGCACTCCCCTTTAGAAAACAGGGGTCCTAAAGGAGGAGCCATGGGCCCTGACCCCTGACTTCTAGATGCCTAGGACCTCGTCAGCCAACCAGCTGTTCTCAGCTGTCCTGTAGCAGATCAAATGCTTTCCACTCTTGCAATCTTAGCTACCCACCTCCAGAAACTACCTACCAACTCCCAGACAGCCAAAATACACTCACACAGCCAGCTCTTCTTCAAAGCCTGAGCCAGGTACCCCTGAACTCACCCTCTCAGCAGCTGTATAGTCCCTGACTGTACACGGGGCCAGCACAGCTGTGGCTAGTACAGTCTACAGGAGCTGAGAGGCAGGCACCAGAGGCTTCCCCTCTATGTGGATTACAGTTTGGCCTACAGGATAGAGGTCCCCTAGAACTAGAATCCTGGTACTGCCAGAATGGGTAGCAGCCCCTTTTTATTGCTTAGTCTCTGCTCTGGTGACAACAGCTCACATCCAGCATGGGGCAGTTGGTTGGTAGGGGCAAGATCTGTCATTCAAGTTCCCTGGCTTGGAAAGCTGGCAGGACAGCAGGGGCTGACTCATCACCTTGCAGGTGGAATGAGCTCACTACATTCCAGAGCATCCTAACAAATGGAAACCCACAGCAGAGAAGGTTCCCATGGCAACCACCCAGCACCTCCTCCACAGCCTTCCTTGGAGCCTGTGCCCACAGTCTCTCAACATGCCCTTGCCAGACTACTGCTTAAAACAGAGTCAACAGAAGTGGCGCTGTAGCGCAAGTAGTAGAGCGCTAGCCCTGAGAACAAAAAGGTTCAGGGACAGCACCCAGGCCCTGAGTTCAAGCCCCAGGACTGGCAAAAAAACAAAACAAAACAAAAAACCCTTAAAGCAGAGTCAAGAGAGGCTTGGAAGGCCATGAAATAACCCCTTCCCTGCACACATGTCACCCCAGCTTTGGGACCTGTATCTAGGTAACGTTCAAGATCACACCACTCTGCCCTTACTGGTTCACTCTTGCTTTGGAAAGTTCACTATTAGAATTCCTATTCTAAGCCCAGCACTGGTGACTTACATCTGTAATCCTAGTTACTCAGGAGACTGAGATATGAGGATTATGGTTCGAAGCCAGTCTAGGCAGGAAAGTCGGTGAGACTCTTCTCTCCAATTAATCACAGAAAAACTAGAAGTGGCGCTGTGGGCCAAGTGGTACAGTGCAAGCCTTGAGGAAAAGGAGCTCAGGGACAGTGCCCAGGCCCTGAGTTCAAGCCCCAGGACCAGCACACACACACATACACACACACACTCACGCACGCGCGCGCGCGCGCACACACACACACACACGAATTTCTATTCCAGCTGGGCACTGGTGGCTTATACATGTAACCCTATCTACTCAAGAGACTGAGATCTGAGGATCTCAGTCCAAAACCAGCCCATGCAGAAAAATCCATCAGACTCTTACATCAAATTAACCACCAAAAACATGGAAGTAGAAAAAAAGGATAGTACCCAGGCCCTGAAGCCCCAGGACCACCAACATCCAAAGTAAATAAATAAATAAAAGAACCTCTATTCTGAACTAGATCCCATCTCCACACAGCTTCCACAGTCCTATTATCTTCCATTTCACCCCTCTTCCAAATGACAGGCTGTGGATGCCTCTAACTAGCCTGGCTGATTTCAAATACCCCTTTCCTGCTGTCTCCACCCATCACCTCCCAATGCATGGGTTTATGTACATAGATTCTATTGGTCCCAACAGGAGGTGTGGTGTACAAGTCAGAGAGCCAAGTGCTGTACAAATTTCAGGACCATCCTGGCATCTGCTACTGCCCTGACAATGACCAGAGTTGGTCCCTCTGCTTTCGCAGCAGCCAGTGTGCATTGGCCTCCCCCTGGACATCTTCCACTACAGCTGTTTGAGTACCTCCCCTCCCCAGAGCTGCACATACTCCCTTTCTCCTGCCATTGGTAACACTATGCCAGGCACCCTTTGCTACCACCCCTTTACCTGTCTCTTCTCTTCCTTCCTCTTCCCTCCCTCTCTCTATGTAGCCCAGGCTGGCTTCAATTCTCCTGGCCTCTGAGTGCTAGGATTACAGACACACATTATCAGGCCTAACTTATTTCTAGATTCGATTCCCCCCCCCCTCCCCCCGCCAATGCTGCGGACCTAACCCAGAGGCTGATGCATATTAGCCAACTGCTCTACCACTGAGCTATACCCTGCCCCCAGCCCTCTGTATTTGATTTTAGCTCACCCTTCAGAACTCGTACCTGTATCCCTCAGGCTTGGTTGGGGCCTCTCTGTGGGCTCCCTTCACTATGATATGCTTGTAAATGACAGGAAAAGTGCCAGCCCATAGGCCCCTCACCCATTGGCCTGCTTGGAAGTGAAGATACAGCTCCAGGCTGTTACTAAATACTGCCTTCTACTTCATTATCATGTGTGGGACAACAGGCCTCATAAACAATGATGGTCCCATAAAATTACAATACAGGTGAAAATTTCCTATTGCCTAGTGACGCTGTAGCCATCTTGGCTTATATAAGTACACTCTGTGCTGTTTGCACAATGACATGATCACCTAACAATACATTTCCCAGCACTTGTTTCCTTTGGTGGACACTGGTATTTGTTATATGTAGGCGGTAAGCATGTAAGGTTTTACTTTCTTGTATGCTCGAGATATCATCTGACAAAAAAAGGCAGGCCACAATAAAACAGGAGTTGAGTGGAGGAACAAGTGCAGGAATGAGAACTGCATGTCTATGTCAGATGCCGTCCTGCCACCCTGGGCCTGTAGAATGTAGTGCTAGCTGGCCGGCGGGCCACATGCAGTTAGTTCAAACCATCAGGTGAACGCCAGCAAGTCAACTGGCATAGCACAAGGCTGAATTTTCACTCATACTGTAATTCCACTTCTTCTGTCTTTACCCTTTCTCACTTGAGAAGTTCCTAGCGTGTCTGATGAGCACGCTGATCTGAGTGTCAATGTAATAGCCCAGGGGATTAAACGTTACAAGCAACTTTTACTAATTGTGAAAGCTGGGTGGCGGATAAGAATTCACAACACTATCTGCTCTATTCCTGTGTATGAATTTCCTGTAAGGTTGTTTTTAATTTCGTTCATGCATGAAACTAATGTGCATTGTGGATAGAGAGAGAAATAAGTATCTGCCTCCTCCATGAAATGATGCCTTTATTAAATTCTAAATTACCTGCTACCTTATCCCTTCCTAGGAATTAAAACATCTAATGATATGTGTATCATAGAGGCCATGCTGATCTCCCAATGAGGGGCTTCCAACACAGAAAGCAGGGAGTCTCCCCAGCCCTGCCTACTCCACTCGCCCTTGATATCTTCCCTCGCAGTCCAGGTGACAACGGGACTGAAACTTCACTTGAAGACATCTCAGAGATAAGGCCGCGCTCCTGGGACAGACTGACTGGCTTCTGTCTACACTTATATATTTGAGTCTATCTGCTTGAGCTTTTCTGAGCAATGACCCAGCCCCCAAACTAGCCATGCTGTTCCCCCTTCAAATAGGAAGTAACTACAGGAAGACAAGGAAGGAACTTTACCCCAAGGGACCTCATACTCCACCAGGAACCATGATGGGATCCCTCCAACTTACAGCCCACTTCCCTTCAAGAAGCAGGATCCAAGACCCTGTTCTAAGAGTCCACTAGGTACCCAGTACCATGCCAGCATTGGGGACAGAAATAGAAGACCGGGGCTGAGATCCTTGTCTTCATGAGAATCATGGTCCTATTGACCATGGATTCAAATCCTAGCCCTGTCACTTACTACCTGCAAGATCTTAGGCAAGATACTAACTAAACTTCTCTGCGCTTTTAATTCCCCACAATGTTCCACAATGACAAGTTTCCACTTCCTAGAGTTGCTGTGAGGGTTATGTGGGTTCCTGAGTGAAAAGCACATGCCCCTGTGCTTATCTGTAAAAGGCTAAGAACAATACCAGGCACACAGCACCAGAATGCTAGTAGAATCATTATTATTATTATTATTATTATTGTCAGGCAGTGGAGACTGATGTATATCTACATTTATAGATATATAAATGTATCTATAAACAGATATACAAATATAGATATCAAAATATCCATTATCTATATCTCCTATATATATACTATATCTCATATATATACTATATCTATAATATATACAGCTACATATACATACTTTATATAGCATATACCATATGTATATACATACCTACTATACACACATACTATATCTATATGTACATACTATAGCTATACTATATCTCAGTGGAGATATATTGAGCCCTGCATTGTCAGATGGCTCATAGAGTGTACATACACAAATCTAGGTGGTACAAGATTATTGCTCCCAGGTAACAAACCTGTATCACATATTACTGTACTGAATACTGTAGGCAACTGGAAAACATCAGTAAGTATTCGTGTACAGAAAAGGTACAGTATATTGCCGGGCGCTGGTGGCTCACGCCTGTAATCCTAGCTACTCAGGAGGCTGAGATCTGAGGATCGCAGTTCAAAGCCAGCCCGGGCAGGAGAGACTGTGAGACTCCTATCTCCAATAAACCACCAGAAAACCGGAAGTGGCGCTGTAGCTCAAGTGGTAGAGCACTCGCTTTGAGCTGAAGAGCTGAGGGACAGCGCTCAGGCCCAGAGTTCAAGCCCCACGACCGACAAAAAAAAAAGAAAAGGTACAGTATAAATACTAGGCAAAGCCAGGCACCAGTGGCTCACGCCTGTAATCCTAGCTACTCAGGAAGCTGAGATCTAAGGATCTGGTTCAGTGTCAGCCTAGGCAAGAATGTCCATGAGACTCTTATGTCCAATTAACCACCAAACAACCCAAACTGGAGCTTTAGCTTCAATGTTGAGGGACAGCAAGTTCAAGCCAAGTTCAAGCTCCAGGACTGGCATACATGTGCACACAAACAAATCACACACACACACACACACACACACACACACACACGCACACAAATACTAGGCAATAGGAACACACACACACACACACACACACACACACACACACACACACGAATACTAGGCAATAGGAATTTTCTTAGTTCCATTATAATCCAATTGGACCATTAACATAAACATGCAGCAGCACCTGACTGCGTATTACCAGTTAGTAATCTATAGCAGATCCAGTCCCTGTCAAGTCCAGTGATGACAGGGATTGGAACCTCACTTGAAGGAATCACAGAAGTAAGGCTGGATACCCCAGAGGGCTGGCTGGCTTCTGTCTCCCCTTCTTATATCACAGTGTCCACGTGCCTGAGCTTTTCTGACCCAGCTCCAACCCCAGCCATGCTGTCACATGTAAGAGGTCCCAAAAGCCTGGTGAACACTTTCCATCTGACCTCTTCTCAAAAAGGCCATGAGGCACCTTCATCAAAGAGACATAGCAGCCAGCCCTCCCAGCTCCAGGATGCTATGGCGAGGCTGAGAAGTATGTTGGATATTGATGGTGGTGTCTGGCAAGTTGGGTTTTGGTTTTTGAGCCAGCTGCTGCTTTCCAATCACTCTGGACGTCATGGTGTCCCCCATGACTTCCCTGATCTATTTAACTTTTCAAGGTTTTGATTCCTGCACCTGTGAACAGGGTGAATCCCCTGGCTCACGGTAGGATGAAATGAGTAAGGTAGAATAGTAACTAACACAGCCTGCAACAAGACCACAGCTGTTTCAGACGGTGGAGGCCCAGGATCAGCCAGGAAAGTGCCCAGCTCAGGGCAGCCAATGAAGGCAGCGCCAGCCCTGAGCTCCCAGGAAGAAAAAAAAGAGAGCTGTTCTTGCTTCGAGGGAGGGCCCAGCAGAGTCTCACTTCCCAGACCACACTTGGGGATGGTGGTGTTGGGCTGCCACTGGAACAACAGACTGGACTCTAGTCCAGAAAGATAAATTAAAAAGCCCTAAGCTGATCCTGAGTCACCCTTCTACCACTGACACAGTGCTGGGACTTAAGTCTCCATAACCAGAGAAGGCCACTTCCTGGTTCCTCAGGAATGTGCTGGAATGTGCAAGTCAGGAGAGAAGTATGTGGCGCCCAGGGAGGGTGGAAACTTGCTTCTATGGGTAATGGAGCCTGCTCCAGCTAGGGCTGACAGCTGGTGATCAGTGCCAGCTGGAAGAAGCTGGTAGAGGGAGGCAGTCAGGGTAGCGGGCAGCTATGCGGGCTTGGGCAGGGCAGCCCTGGGAACCACACCCAGCTCCTACCAAGAGCTGTGTGACTTGGGGGCGAGTTACTTCATCACCCAACTGCTTTTGTATAGTGAAGGTAAAATTATCAAAAGTAGTGTTTTCTTCAAAGGGTAGTTCCTATGATTCACGAACAGAGTGTACAAACAGCCTCAGCACTACACTGCTTCTACCTATCCCTGCTGCCCTCCCCAGTGGAAAGCTGGGGAACCAGCCCAGGGCAGGTGAGAGTGTTGAGGTCTACCTGCCCATCATTACTTTCTACCTGGGAAAGTCACCTGAAATGGACTACCCACACACTGGCCAGAAGCCAGGTGGTTTTATCTGCCCTCACAGCACAGTGGCCAGGTATGTGTCTACACAAAGGTGTTTCAGAACTCACCTGCAGAATGACTTCAGAAAATGGGATTTTGTGTATGCAGAGTAAAGACCCTTACAAAGCCAGCCTCACAAAGAAGGAACTTGGAGCAGTGTCCTCAGCCAACTCTAAGTGTCACTATACACCTCAGTCCCTCCATTGGAAGAGTAGGGGTTAGATGATGGTGGACGTTCCTTGTGGCTTGGAATACTATGATCTGATGGTTTCAAATAGGTGCAAAGGAGAGAAGTACAAAAGCTGGCCCCTGAAAGTAAACAGGCCGCTTACTGACACCAGACCCTTAGGCAAATTCCAGGATTAAAGTTGCTCCAGGACTCTGGCCACAGTTCCCCAGACCTACTGAGCTCACAGGGCAGGTGGCCACCTTCATTCCCTGGCCAGTGTGGGAGGGGTTAGGGGAGTGTTGGGATTTCAGCCAAACCAACACAAAGGGCCAATTATGAGCAATCCACTTTGCAGGGGAAAAGGATATTCTCCCACTCTTCCTGAGCCACCCCAGACCACACCTGGAGCACCCAGGCTTAGGGGTGGAGCTAGGCAGCCTCTCAAACTCCAAATAAGGCCTTCCCTAGTGCTGCCCTCCAGGGACACCTGCCTTCCCACTCAGAGCCACACCCAAGGCTGGCATTTCCAGAGTCAGAAAAGGCAAGGCCAAAGACACTAGAAGGGAAGTACACTCACCTGGCCCTACCCACGCCCTCCCTAGAGAGTGGGAGCAAATTCCTGAAAGCTGAGGATACTGCAGACTCCCTACATAAGACTTAGCTTCAAAGGCAGGCTGGGAAGCCCAGAGGTCAACCTCAAGGTCACCTGGAAATGTGTCTGGGTCTGCTGGTATTTAGAGCACTGGCCCCACTCGACCTTGGAGACGATCTCCTTGACAGAATCATCCTGTCACCCTTCTCCATCCTGCTACCATCCTATGATCCAGCTTAAGATATGAATTATCCACCAACACAGCAGCCATAGACAGCACTCACACTAGAGCTGGGGGTCTCCTGAGGCCCTAGGACATCATCTAGGACCAGTTACTGTTTCCAGAGAGCAGAACCAGTTTCTGCCAAGCAGCTATCTGCCCTAATCATTTAAAAGGGGTAGCCTTGCCACTCTTCTCCCAAATGCCATCCCCAGTGTACCAAGAGAAAGAGAGGAGGAGGCAGATAAACTAAGGCCCTGCTAGAGACACCATGATTCTGATTCTGACTAGATGTACACCACCCAGGATGAGATGGCTAACGGAGAGCCACTCTCATGAGAAGCATGGAAATGCCATCTCTAGAATATTTAACATGGCAGGGAGCTAAAGATATATACTAAGTGCATTTTGAAGGTATTTATGGGTTTTTATCATTTGAAATGCTGAAGGTTTTGTTAATCTCTAGGGTGATAGGAAAGTTGATGTCTTTTTTTTTTTTTTGGCAGAGGGGTCCAGTCCTGGGGTTTGAACTCAAGGACTAGGCACTGTTCCTAAGCTTCTTTTGCTTAAGGCTAGTGCTCTACCACTTAAACCACATCCCCACTTCTAGTTTTGTATTTTTTTTTCAGGTCCTGGGCCTAGAACTCTGGGCCTGAGCATTGTCCCTAAGTTCCTTTTGTTCAAAATTAGCACTCTACCACTTGAGCTACAGTACCACTTCTGGCTTTTTTGTGTGTGATTAATTGGAGATAAGAGTCTCATTTACTTTCCTGCCTCATCTGGCTTTGAACAATGATCCTCAGATCTCAGCCTCTTGAGTAGGTAGGATTATAGGCATGAGCTATCATGCACCCAGTTTTACTTCTAGCTTTCTCAGTAGTTTATTAGAGATAAAGAATCTGGACTTACCTGCCGAGGTTGGCTTTGAACTGTGGTCCTCAGATATCAGCCTCCTGAGTAGCTAGAATTACAGCAGTGAGCCACCGGCACCCAGTAGTAAATAGGTTTTGAAATATCCCTGTCATGGAAGAGCATCCTAAAAGGAGAGGCGTTCACTGGAATCCCTTGTTTTGCTTAGGCTATTTCTACAGCAATATGCACAATGCACTATGCTGGCTCAATTTGTGAATTAAAGAGACACTTCTTCAATGGTAATCACTGAACTCTATACAATGAAAATGAACTACACAACTTGTGCATGGGAGTGGGAGGGAAAAACTGGGAGAGAGGAAGGGAAGGGGTGACAGGATCCAAAACTAAATATACTCTTTACCTGATGTATGTAACTGTAATCCCTCTGTACATCACCTTTATAACAATAATAAAAATTTAAAAAAAAAAAAAGAAGTAGGGCTACTAATGTCCACCCTCAGGAGAGAACCTCATTTCTTGCCGGGAGACTAGAGGAAGAAGGAAAACTGAGATCTAGGCTTCACTTCCTTTGAAATCCCCAAATCTACAAGGTTCTTTGAAGCAGGGCTCCCAACCAAATGCAAAGATCTCCCTGTGCAGGGAGAGAAGGTCAGGGTGTAAGGGACAGGCCAGTATGTCCAGCCCCCCAACAGAGGGCTCTGAAGGAGGGGGCTGGCCAGAAGAAAACAGGACTGTCTACAAGGGAGCTGGCTCCCTCCACTGCACATCACATATCCAAGGAAAGGGTGCCACACAGTGTGGCAGGGCCTGAGGTCATCAGAGAAGGTCTGCCTCATCCCTGCCTCTGGCTTCCTTCCTGAATCTATGAAGCCAGCCGTACTTCTGCCTGGGAACGCTCCAGAGTGGCCCTTGAGGACTCAAACCACTGATACCTAGCTCCACTGCTCCTGCCAAGCCCCTCCTGCTGACCTGTAACTGCCTACACTTGTGGCTGGATATACCCACTGAGTAGGCCTGGTCTCCAGGAAGTTGGACTGAATACGTCAGGTGCCCAGTGGACCCAAAGCCCACCTTACATCATCCAAGCAGCCTCAGGTCACTGGTCAGTGACAGCCCCCTGAGACTCCTCCAAATGTGCTCAGAGCTTCATGGAGGTGCCCCAGAGGCTGTACCAGGCCTGCCAGCAGCCTTGCCAACACAGCTGTCCTTTGCAGCTCTCTCGCCAGCAATCCTCTGGCTCAGGCACTAATTTGGCAATAGCGATGGCTGAGTGGCAAAGAGCCAGGAGAAGAAGAGGCAGGAGTAAGGAAAGCAGGCTGGGCCAAGGGTGACAAGGCTGTGACCCCACTGGCTCCCTTGCTGGGAATGGGACTGGCCAAGAGGGCTTACCATGGCTCTCACCTCTGACCTCATCTAAACTCTACCTACAGCCAGAGCACAGCTTCTGTCCTGCAGACTACCAGTAGCTCCCAAAATGTTCCAAGAATCCACTGTGAAATATAAACTATAAATTCACTCAAAAGCATTCCCAAACTCACAGTAGTGCTGTCATTACATAGTTGCTTCTTCAAGAAGTCATAAAATTGGGCACTAGAGACTCACACCTCTAATCCTAGCTATTCAGGAGGATGAAATCTGAGGATCACACTTCAAAGCTAGCCCAGGCAGAAAAGTCCATGAGACTCCTATCTCTAATTAGCCACCAAATAGCTGGTAGCAGAGGTGTGGCTCAAGTGGTAGAGTACCAGCCTTGAGCAAAAAACTCAGGGACAGTGCCCAGGCCCCACAACTGACCAAAAACAAACAAACAAACAAAAAAAAAGGCTAAGAGAAAAGAAAAGAGTGGGTGGTGGTGGTGGTGATGCATGCCTATAATGGCAGCCTCAGGAAGGAACATGAGTTCAAGGCCAGCCTGGGCTGTAACTGGATTCTGACTAAATAAATAAATAAATCAGAAAGTCTAGAGATACCTGCTGTAACCACCTGAGCCTTCGAGGTCTTTCCAAACATCCTTAAATGCCCTTCAGCTCTTGCCAGCTGTCTCAGACAGATGTGATCACTGAATGAAGGACTATCTGTAAAGTATGCCTGGCCTAGCACAGTACCGGAGCTGCACAGGGGAAGAAAGGATGCTCAGTGCACATTCCCTGGCACATTCCTGGCCAGGGCTCCTGGTCTAGCAAGACAGGCCTAAGCTAAGCCTTCTTCCCAATTGTAGCTTCCATGGAAAGAGGCTCAGGGGTAGATCCCCAGCTGGGCATCCTCAGATGCCAACATGGTCTCCCTGTCTATGACAAACAGTTTCAGTCAGGATAGGTGACAGACTCAAACTCAGTCCCCAACAGAATTCTTCATTTGTGGGGGGGAGGCCGGGGGTACTATGTATGATTAATCTCTAAATTTATGTTTGCTTAACTTAAAAAAAAAAAAGCAAGAAGATGGCTAAAGTAGAGTTCTGTGGTCATTCCCTTGTCTAGTACATATAGGATCCTAGGTTGTATCTTCAGCATCATAATATAAAAGAAAGAAAAAGAGGTAGCGGGGTGGGCGGGGAGGGATAAAGAAAGGAAAAGATAAGGAGAAAAGAGAAGATAGGTCTTTGGTTTGGACCTATGTCTGGAAAAAAACAATCTAAATTTCTCAAAGAGGCCTCAGGGCCTTGTATGCATAAAGATACCTCCAAACAGTCCTGGCTAGTAGCAACCCAGATGAAGGGCAGGAAACCAGGGTCTGGCCCCAGTTCCCGGCCTCCCGGAAAACATATTCATAAGCCGCCTCCCCCACGTCCCAACTCCCAGTGAGGAGTCTGGAAAAGCACTTTGGGTTCCTGGAAAGAAAGGCCCTTCCGAAATATCGGGAACTTGACTGGAAAGTGCCATTATGTATTATCTGGAGGACGTCTGCAGTGTTTAAAGGGAACTGCTCCTCTGCCAAAGTTAAGGCCATAGCCAAAAACAATAGAGGGGCTTCTGGGAGCAGCAGGCACACAGGCAGGCCTGCAGTCATGCTGACAGGGGAGGCAGGGATCCTGTTTATCCAGGCTGGGCCCGGACTGAGAAGAACTAAAAGGTCTACTTCTCTATCTACCCCCTACCCACAAGCTGTTATGCGTGGACATCTCCACATGGGATTCAAGAAGAAGAGGCAGAGCCTGACTTCCACACCCCCTCCCACCCACAACCCAGGCTCCCTGAGGTGCCTTGTCTAACACAGAAAGCCAGGTTCCAGCAAGAGACCCGCCTGAGGAAGGCCACCCACCTCGAAGTTCCCTCCTCTCCTGTCATTTCATCTACAGACGTCTTGAAAATAGAGCTCAAGCACCAGTCCATCTTACTCCCATCCACTATAACCAGCTTCGCAGATGGCTTTTAAAAAATAAATCTTTAGACCCATAAAAATGTTCCTCTCCCAAGTCCTGGCCTGGATTCCAACGACAATCCTGTGACCTGTGGCCAAGCTCCAAACAGCCCCATAACTTCCAATCATCAAGAAACAGGAACAACAAGGTAGCAGAGACAAGAAGGATCCCTTCCCCCACCTGACTGCTTTCCTACCCACAGCTGACCTTTGAGGTCTTTGGGTTTCACACCCTGCCGCTTGCTTCCTTTGGCATTTGGCACAACGTTGGGGGACAAGACACAAGAACGTCCTCTCACAAGACCATCCTGGGCTATTCTCCAGGTACGCCCCCAAATGACTAGCCCCATAGTGTCAAAAAGCCAAGCAAAGCCCCATTGTCCCCCACTACTTTCATTCTTAAGAGTCTCGAGGCTTAATCACGAGCTTGGTGGTTTTCATGTGCACAGGATTTTTAAATCCAAATAAACCTGAGCCCAGCTGCCGGGGTTCAAAGCCTATTTGGTTCCCCTGATGACCACAAAGGAAGGCTCTCCAAGCAGAGGATGAAGCAAGTAACGTGAGAACAAGAAAGCAGCAGAGTCCTCCAGGAAGAAGCCACCAGGGGCAAAGGGACTCTTCCATGTACAGGGGATCCAAGTCTATTCCTGACAGTGATGCCTCAAATTGAAAAATGCTGAGAAACCTAATTGCCATTCCCCACATTTTTCAAGCAAGAAAGGTGGCTTTGAAAAGGCTTAGCCTCCAGACCCCCCCACCCCTCCAGCCCCAGTCAAAGGCATGGGCCCAAACCAACTCCAAGCCATTCTACTGTGGCCAAGACCCTGACAAGTCTCCTTTCTGAACCTTACATACCACTTCTCAGGTTTGCTCATTATGAGTAATGGAGAGAAATCACATAATGATCAATGTGAAATCATAAATGCTAAAAACCATGAATCACAAAATGAGTACTTGATTATACACCATCTTGAGTTGTTCTTATTGCTTCACTTATATTTAAGACTTGTCGTTCAGTTAAACTCTCTCCATCTTTCCTCTCCCCCAGAAGCCAGCCACTGCCATGATAGTAGAGCTGGGCAGGCAGTTTTAGCAGGTACAAGTTTTATCCCAATTTTTTTTTTAAGTGACAGAAAGAAAGTGGCGCTGTAGCTCAAGTGGTAGAGCGCTAGCCTTGAGCTAAAGAGCTGAGGGACAGCGCTCAGGCCCAGAGTTCAAGCCCCACGACCGACAAAAAAAAAAAAAAATTAAAGTGACAGAAAAAAAATTGTGTTTGTTGTTTTTGTTTTTCCTGTTCTGGAGCTTGAACTCAGGGCCTGAGTGCTGTCCCTAAGCCTCTTTGTGCTCAAGGCTAGCACTCTATCACTTGAGCCACAGCACCACTTCTGGCTTTTTCTAAGTAGTTTATTGGAGAAAAGAGTCTCATGGACTTTTCTGCCCAGACTGGCTTCAAACGGTGATCCTCAGATCTCAGCCTCCTGAGTAGCTAGGATTACAGGCACAAGCTACTGGCACCTGGCAGACATAAGAAATTTAAAAGTCAACATGAAACAAGATCTCAGGTTGTGTGTCCAGCCAATATAAGAGCAAGAGTATTCAAAAACCAGAAGTTGGAAAGCTTCAGTGACAGTAAGCTATCAGGACTGCTAGGAAAGCACAGAGGACCGAGTGAGCATCTAACAAGACAAAAAGAGGGAACCAGAGGTATGGCTCAAGTGGTAGAGCGACAGCCTTGAGTGAAAAGCTGAGCATGAACATGAAACTCTAAGTTTAAGCCCTAGTCACTGTACACATACACCACACACACACACACACACACACACACACACACACACAGAGGCATCTATCTTCTGGGGCTCATACCTGTTATCCTAGCTACACTGAGGATTAAAGTTCTAAGCCAGGCTAGGGAGATAAATCCAAGAGACTCTTATTTCTACTTAACCAACAAAATGCCAGAAGTGGAGATATGGTTCAAGTAGTAGATCACCAACTTTGAGTAAAAAAGCCAAACAAGGAGTTGGGTGCTGCTAGCTCATGCCTATAATCCTAACTACTCAGGAGGCTAAGATCTAAGGATTGCAGTTCAAAGCCAGACTAACTCACAGAAAAAGCTGAAAATGGAGCTAGGGCTCAAGTGAGAGAGTGCTAGCTAGCCATGAGCAAAAGGAGCTTAGGGACAGTGCCAGGCTCAGAGTTTGCTTAAGACCAGCAAACAAAAAACAAAAACAGGGCTGGGAAGTTGGCTCAGTGGTAGAGCGCTTGCCTTGCATGCCTGAGGCCCTGGGTTCGATTCCTCAGCACCACATAAGCAAAAAGAAAAAAGCTGGAAGTGGCGCTGTGCTCAAGTGATAGATCGCTAGCCTTGAGCT
Source organism: Dipodomys spectabilis (assembly GCF_019054845.1). NCBI lineage: Eukaryota > Metazoa > Chordata > Mammalia > Rodentia > Heteromyidae > Dipodomys > Dipodomys spectabilis. The sequence goes on along the minus strand of NW_024870834.1, from coordinate 24,138,578 downwards.
GAAGAGCTGAGGGACAGTGCCCAGGCCCAGAGTTCAGGCCCCACGACCGGACCCAAAAAAAACAAAAACAAAAATAAAAACAAAGGCCAAACAAGAACATGAGGCCCTGAGTTCAAGCCCCTAGTACCGACAGACATACATACATATATGCGTGTGCACACACACATGTACGCACACGCGTGCATACACACACACACACACACACACACACACACACACACACACACAGAGCCAACATTGGCTGCTATGACAGCAGCACCAGAGCAAAAGACTGTAAAACCTTTGGCAGTTTCTGCTCTCTGAGTTGGTGAAAAACACAAAGTTGGCAAATAAGAATTTTAAACTGTCAAGAAAAAAAATCATAACTCCTTAATGATTGTGTTTGTACTTCTGGTTAAAAATAGGATTCTGAAGTCAATCTGACTAATTTCATTCATAACCCAGGTGTACTAGCTGGTCACTCCCAGGTAAGTTGGGTATTATATATATCTCTGGGTATTAATTTCCCTCTCTAATAACAAAAAACTAAAAGGTCCTTCCACATAAAGTCACTGGACAGACAAAAGTAATCCAAACCAATTAACCTCCAATCAGTGTGAAAACTATTAGTCTTTTTACTTATTTGAAAAACCAAGATATTGTTAATAAATACTGATTGGTTGATAGAAAATAGATCTCTCTCCTGGCCAGCCTGCCTTGACTTATCTCTTCCCTTCCCAGAGATAAACATTTACCTTTACCTCTTGGTAACTTAGTTTAGAAATGCTCTCAACTAAAACCAACATTTCCTTTTAAGGAAGGAATACACCTGGGCTGGGAATGTGGCTTAGTAGTAGTGCTTGCCTAGCATGCATGAAGCCCTGGGTTCCATTCCTCAGAACCACATAAACAGAAAAAGCCAGAAGTAGCACTGTGGCTCAAGTGGTCGAGTACTAGCCTTGAGCAAAAGCAGCTCAGGGACAGTGCCTAGGCCCTGAGTTCAAGCCCCAGGACTGGCAAAAAAAAAAAAAAGGAGTACACCAGCTGCCTTCATTTCCAGCTCTTTCTCAGTGCTGCTGTGAAGAGGTTACTCCGTATCTCTGATCTATGAAGAAGGTTCATCATCCCACATCCCTCACCAGAGTGCTGTGATGTCAACTGAGGTCACTACCAGAACATAGCTGACACACTGTGCATCCACCACCCTGACCAACTCCCTCTCAGTGCACAGCAGATCCCAGCTCCAGAAGTGGTCCGTGGTAGCCAAGGACCAAGCGGGCTGTTTCAGCAGTTTCCAGGGGAACAGCATCCTCCGTATCTACACCCAGTTGCCATCCTCGCTGCCTTTTATTCTCCTCCCGCCTCTGTAGTAGGCTAAGTCACCTTCTTGCTATTGCTAGGCAACCTGCTGGGAGAGGTGCCACTGCCTCCCCACTGGATGCCTGCCTTGGACCCTAAAGAATGCCATCCTTGAGGAGAACAGGAAGGGAAGCAATCCCGGACCACAGAGTTTAGCTGTTTGGTCACCAGGACTTTCCCCTAGGAACTGAGACTTGGGGAGATGAAGAAAGCCACGCGCGCCTCCCCCGCCCTCCCCAGCCTTCTGTTCCTTGTGCTTATCTGTCATCTATTCTTAGTCAGCTTCCAAGAAAAGGGCCACATCAGACACCAGGATTTTCATGAAAGCTGCCTTCCTAATGACTTTCCTTCTCAGCTTTCCTCTGTCACAGTGACCCCAGGCCCTTAGCTTTAAACAGTGAGCAAGAGGAACAAGGGGGAAAACACTTAATGAGGGCAGGAATGGCAGGTGCCATCAAATCACCTGAGCAGTATTCATGCGTGGCAGGTGGGATGACAGGCAATTGTCACCTTCTTTATATGATGTACGCTTACCTTCAGTTTTTCAAAATTGTGTTCTTATACCATCAGTGTCACCATTTTAAAGTATACAATCCAGTGGTTTGTGAATATATTTGCAAGGTTGTGCAATCATCTCCACTATCTAATTCTAGAACGTCTCCATTGCTGGAGTTTTGTTTGCATACATTTGTCTTTGGTTCAATGTTCCTACCCACACAGGCATTTGTTTTTATAAGCAGCAGAGCAAAAGTTGTGAGAAGTGCAAATGTCAGAGCCAGACGGCCTGGCTTCAGATCCCAGCACCACGACATGCTGGCTGTGTGATCCTGGAAACCTCCTGTCCTGCCAGGCGCTGGACCTGCGCTGGTGCCCACCTCAGTGTGTTAGATATGCTCATGCACCCAATCCCCACGCTCAGGACAGCCACTGGCACTCAGAACATGCTCACAAAGGGTGAGTCGTCTTAATTAGAAGAGGAATTATTTTTGTTATAAACTTAAAAATAGGCCAGATACCAGGGGCTCATAGCTGTAATCCTAGCTACTCAGGAAGCTGAGATCTGAGAATTTCAAAACCAGTTCAAAGCCAGCAGGAAAGTCCATGAGTCTCTTATACCCAGTTAATTACTTCCCCCCCCCAAAAAAGGAATGGAGGGGCTAGGAAGGTAGCTCCGTGGTAGAGCACTTGCCTCGCTTACATGAGGCCCTGGATTTGATCCCTCAGCACCACATAAGCAGAAAAAGCCAGAAGTAGCTCTGTGGCTCGAGTGGTAGGGCACTAGCCTTGAGCTGAAGAGCTGAGGGACAGCTCCTAGGCCCAGAGTTCAGGCCCCATGATGACAAAAAAAAAAAGGAATAGAGTTCAAGTAATAGAATACTAGTCTTGAGCCAAGAAGCTCAGGGACAGCACCCAAGCACTGAGTTCAAGTCCCAGGACACGTGTGCGCGCACACACACACACACACACACACACACAACCAAGACAGCCAGTTTTCTGGGAGAGTATTGAGTACACACACTGGTCCATCCCCTCTACAGCCACCTGGGGTTAAATGAATAGTACACATGGTGAGGGCAGGTTAGGGTCATAAAGTTGCCACACATGGCCCAGGGGGCCTACACATTACTAGGCTGAACTCACAGTCAGCTTACCATATAAGCCCCAGGCAGGGCAGGACGTGATAGAAGGCAGAGGAGAGAGGGGGCCTGAGCAGCCCTCTAACTGCTGGGAAAGAAGGATTAGGGGAGCTTGGACTTGATATCTATGCTAGGAAGAGGTAGGAAGTCTCGATGGTGCACTGGGTCCCTCCTCCAATGCCCATGCTCTTGCCCAGCTCCCAGGGCCAGGTGTGGTGAAGTGCTTAGAGCGATAGGTGCTGGCTCTTAGGCAGGAGACACAGAAACCTGGGCTGAACAATGAGTCAGATTGGAGTTGACCCATCTAAACAGTACCAGGGAATCAGGTTAAAGGGGTTTTCCTCTGCCTGCTGCCTTTGCCTGTGACCTCCATGGGAAACTAACTATATGTTAGAATTCTCCAAAGCACCACCAGCTGGTGGGCTGCAGGACCCCTGATGAATAACTCTCCTGCAGAGAAGTTTGGCCACTGGCCATTCTCAAACGGTGACAAAAGCAGGGCTGATAGGGCCAGGGGGCAGCTCAGAGGGGCTAACTAGCTAGGATGACACCAACAATACCTGTAGAAGTGTGGGCCTTGAGAATCTGACCTGCCTCATAAACGGACCATCCCTCTCAGAAAGGGGTGAAGAAGCCAAGCTGGGCACTGGTGGTTCATATTGTTCATCCTAGCTACGCAGGAGGCTGAGATCTGAGGATCACAATTTGAAGCCAGACTGGAGAGAAGAGTCCATGAGACTCTTATCTCTAACCACCAAAGAGCTGGAAGTAGTGGTAAAGTGCCATCCTTGAGCAAAAAAGTTATGGGACAGTGTCCAGGCCCTGAGTTCAAGCCCCATTATGAGTATAATGGTAATAATAATAATAATAATAGGGGCTGGGAAGGTGGCTCAGTAGTAAAGTGCTTGCCTCTCATGCGTGAGGCCCTGGGTTCAATTCCTCAACACCACATAAGCAGAAAAAGCCTGAAGTGGCACTGTGGCTCATGTGGTAGAGCCCTAGCCTTGAGCTGAAGAGCTGAGGGACAGCGCCCAGGCCCAGAGTTCAGGCCCCACGACCTACAAAATAAATAAATAAATAAAAAAATGCAGAAGGAGCAGAAGCCAAATGAAGGAGAAAAAAGCACAATGACAGAACAATGGACATCCCCAGCCGATGACTCACAGTGGCTTTGTCCTGCCCTCCCTCTGCCCCCACCTCCCCGCCCGCTTCTCCCCTCACCCTCCTGTGTCTTGCCCTCACCGGGCAGAGCTGCCTCCCAATGTCCTTTCAGATTCTGCTCAAACTGAAGGAGCATCACCTTCTCTACCAAGGCCATGTGCTTGCTGCTGCCCTTACACAAGCTATAGCATGCATCCGCCTTGGCTGTTTGCTCATTGTCCTGATCATTGCTCATCCAGCCTGGTATGACTCTGGTCCTCAATCCATCTACTCTCCCTGTAATCAAGACCCCACTGAGAACAGAGCATGTGGTGGTGAAGAGGGGATTCAATTAACAGCCCAACTGGCTTCACAGTGGGCATCTCAACATTCCTACACTCTCAAGAGCAGCCTTCTCTCCTAGAACTGCCCAGCAGCTTTCCCATGCCAGCTCGTGCCTCAGGCTCCAGCTGCCCCATCCTAGGTCCAAACCCACAGGAAGCACCAAGGCTTATGTGACAAGTCCTCAAGCCACATGGATGGTTTGTGGCCCAATGGCCCGGGACCCAGCCCCAGGCCTTCCTTGAAAAGATGGAGGAGAAGCAGCCTTGCAGCAGCTCCCTGAAAACAGCCTCCAGCAAACCTTGAGGAGGAAGGTGACTTCACAGCAGGCAGGAGCCTGCCAGCCCCTTACTCCCACAAACCCACCTCCAGTTGAGGACAGTGGTAGCCCCTGGCGATCCTATACATTCCTCAAAACTGGAAAATCTGTTTCATATCTCAAGGCAGGCTTCTCAGACCTGCCTAGTCGGGAGTCAGCTGGTCTCTGCATGCAGTCTGAAGGCCTCAGCATTCCCCCTCCTTGTCAATTTCTCACTCAGGCTTGGCCAATCACTTATCAAGCGGTGGGCACCTGTTCTTAACACCCCCACATGGCGCAGGGTTTTAAGAGGAAGGAGCTGTATCAAGTATAGTGGGGCGAGGGAAGCTGATGGAAGTGTGGGCAGCTAAACATCAGGGGCTGAAGACACTCCTAAAGTAATTGGCTCTTGGAGCCATTCACACTGCATAAATACTTTCCCTGGACCATAACAAGCGGACCCTTTTTTTTCTTTTTCTTTTTTTTTTTTTTGGGGGGGGTGCTTGTTCTGGGGCTTGAACTCAGGGCCTGGGCACTGTGCCGGGGCTTTTTTGTTTAAGGCTAGCACTCTACCACTTTAAGCCACAGTACAACTTCCAGTTTCCTGAAGATAAAGTCTCACGGACTTTCCTGCCCTGATCTGAAACCATAATCCTCAGATCTCAGCCTCCTGAGTAGCTAGGATTACAGGTGTCAGCCTCCAGTGCCTGGATCAAGCTGACCCATTTTTAAGCACTTTTAACATCTCTCCTTTGGTCCCAGAGAGTGAGGAAGTAGGGAAAGGGTAGATGATGGAGTCCACATCATTGCATAGGCAGAGACTGAATAATCCGAGGTTAATGACAGAATGAACCAGAAATGAACTCAATCACAGGCCAAGGACAACACAATTCCCCTAACCCCCTAGACAACCCTGGCTTGTTCCAAGATGAGTTGACATACTCATTATGTCTTATCTGAAAGCCTACTGGGTAAATGCCACAGAAACTCCAGCTCTTCCAAAACAGTTGACATTTATTGAACATTAAACATGTGCTAGTTGGTATGTCTTATCTTTTCATACAGTACTTCATTTACACCACATACCTATACCAAGCAGGAAACACTCTCCCCATTTTCCTGATGCTATTATCAGGCACAGAGAGGGAATGTGATTTGCCCAAAACACCACAACCAGTCAACAGGGAAGCCAAGATTTGATCCCTTGTGTGCCTGGGCATGTTTAGCTACAGAAGTTAGAGCCAGGATATAGCCAGCCCCTAGACCAGGTGCCTTATCTGGAGCATTAAGCATATCACCTCTATTCCTTCCCACAGCCTAGGGTTGGGATCAAACTATGCATGATTCCATTCACCCCATTTTCAGTGACACTTCTTAGCCAGGCCACCTAAAACAGTCCTGCTGTGTGCTACGCACCAAGAATTCAGGAGAGAAAACAGGATATAATGGGTCCCTAGTTCTGTTGACACTTGGCCTGAGATAAGGCAGGCAGGAGTATAGAATAGAGAGGGATCTGAGAAAAGGAGAGCCAATGCTTTCCTCCTTCCAGTTTCATCATTCTGGCTTTAAAAGCATCCTTTCCAGATAAGCTTTCCATGGTGGGCCCTCCTCACATTACAGTCCTCCGCCTTGCCCAGGGTCCTTGGTTAACTCCAGCAATTGTTTCACCGTCCTCAATGGAGTATAAACAAGGCAGGGTATCTTCATGGGACATAGTCTGACAAAGGTACAGAATTAGGATCTGGAACTTATCCACAGCCACCTTCACTCACCCGCCAAGGCTGCTCTCTGTGTCAGCAGCCATTCACTTAACAAATATTGATTAAGCTTCTCCATGTTAAAAAAAAAAAAAAGTCTAAGGACTGACACCTGTGGGAATACACATTCAACCAGAATGTCCAGGAAAAGAAAGACAGAAAATACAACTCGACATCAGAAGCACCATTTTACACATCTCAGGTCATTTTCATAGCTAAGGATTTATGGCTCAAAGAGATCACATGTCTGGAGGAAAAAAAGTATAGAGGCAGGATCCTACTCCGAGTCAATGTTCTTTCCAGCCTGCCTGATGCCTTCATATCCATACACATATAGGTAAAGGTGTGAGTGAGATCTATGTGAGGGAATGAAACGGCAGCTATGATCATCCTGGAAAGAGCGGCTGACCTGTGAACACTGGCAAAGAACAGGTGTCTCCTTTACTCCACATGCCCCACCCACCTGATAACTGCATCTGCCTCTAGAGGCATAGGAACCAGCTCCAAGAACTCTGCACTGAAGCATTCTCTGAAGAGGGACAAGCCATGGCCACCCCCACACAGCATCTTGAGTCATGCCTCCTGCCTGCTCAGACTTCTACCTGTATCCGCATCAGGCTCTATCTCCACCAAAGAAGCATTTCCTACTGCATCATTTGATTGGAACCTGTAAGTGCCCTAGGGGACTGGCAAGGCAGAAATGCATTCCACTTATAGATAAGGAAAATTAAGGAAAGTGACCTAAGAATAGGGTCTATCTTGCTCAGTGCCCTTCTTATAACACCTACAACGTGGACCTGGCTCAGTCCCGGCTCACAAAGCATTTGTGAAATCATCTAATTTTTAAAAGCTCAGAGAAGTAAATGACTTGCTGCAAGTCCCATAAATAGCCATGGTTATACCAGAGTTAAAAGTAAGCTCTTCTCCTCCCCACCCCCCATGAAAAAGGCTACACTGTATCCTTCTCCCCATCTCCCTCATTTCTCCCCTGTTCCCCCTGCCCTTGGAAATGACCAGCTCTGCCCACTTTCCTGCCCTAGTCCCATTGAGTCCACTCAACTCTTCTGGTCAGTAGGGAGAATGCCCAAAATGATAAGTTGCTTTAAGTCTTACATAATAAGGAAAGGCAGAAATTCTGGAGATGAAGAAATTGAGGCCCACAAAAAGTAACAGAGAATAACAGGGGGAAAAACTGGATCATATTTTCCAATTCAGAACCACAGGGCCGCCTGCCAGTCCCTCTGCTGTCAAGCCTGGTGTAGGGGTTGACATCAATCTTTGCTATCAAAACCAGTTGTAGGTTGCTCCAATCCCAAGAAGCTCTGGCTTAGGATAGCAGGCCCAAGCCTCGGCTGCCTCCTTTACCAAGGAGGGCCAAGTGAGTGGAAGTCACCTACCCCTAGCTTCATACCAGCCTAACTACACACAGCCAGGGACTCAGGGGTGGCTACTTTCCCCTCTCTGGCCCTGGTTTCCTCATCTTCTTGCCGTGCCTGGCTCACAGAGCCGTGAGAGTAACAACTGCGACAATCAAGGAGACGTGATCAGAACAGAGCCTGGCACACATCAGCCATGGTCAGCTCTTTTCACGGTTAGATTTTGCCCCCTAGATGGCCAAGTTTCCCATATGACCTGTTTCCACCAAGTCAGAGTTCTCCCAAATACATTTAGTGCATGTGTGTATTCATTCATTCTGTAATGCTGGGAACTACTTGTAGGCTGGGACTCAGGTCTGTTTCCCAGGAGCTGAATCTCACTGCCCTTCCTGGGGTTTGGTTCTTGGGCAACTTCAACAGTCCTGCCTTCCTGGGCACAGTTAGGCTCTCCACCAGCATGTCTCTTCTACTCCCAATGAGAGGTCTGGAGACTTCCAGATTCTAATCCAACTCCTCCTACCTAATTTAAAAGCTATTTTCACCTTAAAATTAAAAATTAATAATAATCATAATCATCATAATAAAAGAGCTCCTGCTTGTCTTCCCTGGGAATCTCCCAATTGCTCAGTTTTTAGTTTCTCCAACAGTCCAATGGGTCTAGGAAATAAATTCAGCCAGTGAGGGGCTAGTGGCAATAGGGTCCCCCTAGTTCTACCAGACTGGGTCAAAAGAAAGAGGAGGGTGAGCTTAAACAAGTGCCACATTACAAATTATTCAGTTCTTTGAAGATGTGGATGTGGCTGTGTTCCTCTGGGCAGAGCAGAAGTCGAGGGGTCTGGGTCGCCACTTTAAGGAAGCCCATTGTCCGTATGTTTTAAATTACCTAGGCTAGTCTGATGAAGTGAGTAAAAAGGGCATCGTTTCAGGCCTTAGGATTCCTGAGTGAGCTAATACAGGATGGGGAAAAAAAAAAAAACTTCAGTCGGCTCTCAAACTCCCCCCCTTTTAAGTTTAAAAAGGGGAATGAATGTTACCATTTTTGGACATGAGCATTCTCCCTCAAGCCCAGCCCTAACCGCACTATCCAGAGGGACGCGCCATCCTGTCCCCCCCCCCCATTTCCAAATGAAGGGGGGGTAATGAAACGGGGAGGAACCGGATGGGAGCGAGGAGGGGGGGGTCCGGGGTACGTGGCTGCCTGGGGCAAGGGCTCACTGAGCAGGCAGGCAGGAAGCCGCGGCAAGATTGGGGCAACCTCCCTCCCCAATCAGATGGTTTCTGGCCTCTTCCTGCCACTAGCCACTATGCCCGGTCCACTACGCCAAGGTCCCCAGCCCAGCCCCGGTAGTGAAGCGCCAACCCTGCGCACAGAGCCGGGGGCACAGCTCTATGGCTAAGCCGATATCCCCAGCGACGGACCCCGAAGATCTCCGGAGTCCGTCCCTCACTCCAGAGCCCCTCAACTCCAACCAAGCTGCCCAAACTCGCTATTCTCCAGGAAAAAGAGCGAGGGGGGTCGGTGGAGCGGGACGCAGACTCAAAGCTCCCGGCGAGCAACCCACTGAATTAAGCAATAAAAAACGGTTCACTGTCCTGACCCCGCCCCCATGGCCCCCCTCCCCCTTAGCTTTCTGGGCCCCGGCCACACTCAGGCAGACCCATGGGCAGGAGCCAATCCCTCCAACACCCGATCTCTGGACACCCGGGGATCCGGGCTGCTGGGCAGAGTCCCCCGTGGCTGCCCCTCAGGTAGAGCCCGGGGCGGCCCCGGAAGCGCACAGCCGTGCCGTGTGCCATCTGGAGGCGGCCAGGGGGGCGGGGAAGGGAGGGGAAATAGATCCCCAGCAGCCACCAGGCCGGGGGGGGGGGGGGGGTCTCAGAGCACCACCTCCGATCCCGGCCCGCGCCGGGATGGTGGCGGCAACCCCGGGACGGCCTGTGGGGCGCCCCCCCCCCACACACACACCCAGGCAACCTGCCTCCCCGTGGGCTCGCAGTTCGCGGGCTGCGGGCTGGGGCGCCCCCTCCCCTTCCTCCCCGCGCCGGTAACCCAACACCCCACCTCTCAGTGGCCTCGCCGTCCCCGCCTCCGCCCGTGCGCGCCCCGAACCCGTTCAGAGCCCGGAGCCCCAGGGCGACGCGGGCGACGCGGGAGCCGGCTGGGGGCTCGGGCGCCGAGGGGGAGCCGCTGGCTAACCTTTCTCTGCTGCTTCTCCCAGGCCGGGTCCAGGAGCAGATCCCGGTCCCAGTCCTCTTCGGGCTGCATGTAGTCGTTGGTTTGCTGAGAATCATAATGGTCCATGATGGTGCTGGCGTGCCAGGGACTGGATTTCCTCCTCCACCTTCTTTCCGGGCGATAGTGGCGGCGGCTGCCCAGGCGTGCGCAGGGAGTCGGCCGGGCAGGGCTGGGCTGGCGGCGCCGGGCTGGCTCCCCCGCGCCCGGTTCCGCCGCGGTGCTGCTGCTGCTGCTGCCGCTGCTGCTGCTCGCCGAGGCCGCTGCAGGCGGCGACGCGGACGGCGGGAGCTCGGGGACGGCTGCCGGCCTCGGGGCGGGCGCTCCGACCTAATCTCCACGCACACTGAGCGACTGAGGAGGACCCACTCGCGCGCGGCGCTGCGGGAGCCGAGGCGGGCGGGCAGGCGGGCGGGCGGGGCGGGGGAAGGGGCAGAGCCCTCCCGAGGTTCTCCATTGGCCAGGCCGAGTTGCCCAAACTTCCCCCCCTTCGCCTCTCATTGGGAATTCCTGGCATCCGTCAGGCGGGCCGCGGTGCATCGAGGTGGACGGGGGGCGGGACCCCTCCCCGGTGCGCACGCCCCCACCCCTCCCCGGGTTCCCACTCCCCCGCCGCTCATGTGACACCGGCTTAAGCTGAACGGGGACCAAAGACGGGGGACGCCTCCCAGAGCTTGGGGACCGAGCCGCAGCGCGCTCACCGGGGATTGGACCTACTCCTGACCGGCGGGAAGGCCCCGAACTCGGGTGCCACCGGCGTGGCTGCGTTCCGACGTGCGCCCCACACCCTGGGCCCGGCTGGGAAGGGACTCAGGAGACCCCAGGATCATTCCTTTTTTATTTTATTTTTTTCTTTCCCAGGGAACCTGGTAGGCAACACACACACACACACACACACACACACACACACACACACACACACACACACACACACACACACACACACACACGGTGGGGAGGGCAGCTGTGGAAAGGAATTTCCTGAGAATTTCCTGGCTCTGCCACCACCCCCTGCCCCGCCTGCCCGCCCGGCTTGACCCAGCTGATCCCTGCCCTTGCAGATGCAAAAGGTTCTCAGAGGCCCCACCACAGGGTCCTTTATGGCCAGCTGTCTGGGTTTTAGGGGACTGCTCTGCCAAGGGCTTCCGTGGTGGCGGCTATGCTGGGGGACTCCCGGTGTCCCCACTGGCTCAGCTAGAACTACCTTCGGGAGGATGGTCATGACCTTCCTCCCCCTCCTACAGATACTGACACCATCCAGAAAACAGAACCTCGAGAGGCCCTGAGTGATCTACCTACATCACAGTCCCTTCCCATTTGCATACACCTAACACATGGAGAAACTGAGGCACAAAGACCTGAACTCCACGAGAAACAGCAGGCTCAGAACTCCGCGGCCTAACGAAGCCTCTATGGTCATCAGAAGAGAAATTGACAGAACTGGTACTTCCTTGGGTTTAGTAAAAGGAGAGTGGAAACCTGTTGGCTTAGCAGTGATGGATCCTGGAAAGGCTTCACGTGTGGGTTGGCTTTTCTGTGGGGGACGGAGCCTGAAGATCCATAACACGTGAACAGTGACTATGTTATGAACAATAGATATGTCAGTTTGGTCCTCAACACCTAGCACAGTACAGCTTAATTTATAGTCATCCTATGCTATCCAGGAGGATTGGTTCTAGGAGCCCCATAGATAATAAAATCTGCAGATGTTAATACCCCATACAAAATGGCACAAAATAGGGATATAGGCATGTACCTTTATCATCTCTAGATTACTTATAATCATTAATGTTGCTGGGTGCTAGTGTCCACACTGATAATCCGAACTACTCAGGAGACTGAGATCTGAGGATCACTGTTCAAAAGCCAGCCCAGGCAGGAAAGTGATAAGACTCCTACCACTAATTAACCACCAAAACTAAAAGTAGAGAAGGGAGTTGTGACTCAAGTAGTAGAGTTCCAGTCCTCCCCCCAAAAGAAACAGTACCAGTATACACGCATAAAAAGAATACCAATGTTATATAAATACCATGTGAACCATTCATTATACTCTAATCTTTTAGTGAATAAGGACAAGAAGAAGAAGTGCACATGTTCAGGAACACATTCCTCCAGCCTTGGATATTTTTCTAACCCTAGTGGGTTTGAATTGCAGATTCTAAAATGTGAAAATGGAGATTCTAACTGTATTTGTAGGATGAATGGCTGGGTAAAGGGGGAAATAAACCAGAAAGCTGTCCATCCAGCAGTCAGTGTGAGTGAAGGAGTTAGAGGAAGATGTTCACTGACATGAAGGGCCGTGAATTAGGACACTTGAAAGGCCAAGATGGACAAAGTGTGGGGGGGGGGGGCGGGGGGGAGTGCCTCTGATTGGAAAGAGAAGGCAGCTGCTGCTGGTGTAAGCAGATATCAGCAGTGTTGGTCCACGCATCATTAGTCACCCACACACGTTTATGCAAGTGTCACATCAGCACTGTGCCTTCCACAAGTCCCTGGCTGAGGAAGCACCGCTTCTGAGCCAGAGACAGCAGATTTATGGACTCTTTTATAACCACTGCTGAACTATGGCTCTAAACCGAACATAAAGGGTAATGATGGTGCTGTATCTATTCATTCACTCAATAAATATTTTCTGAGCACCATCTGTGTGTCAGGGAATGGTGCTAGGTATTATGAATATAGAGATGAAAAAGCAGCCAGGAGCCGGGCGCTGGTGGCTCACGCCTGTAATCCTAGTTACTCAAGAGGCTGAGATCTGAGGATCGAGGTTCAAAGCCAGCCTGGGCAGGAAAGTCCGTGAAACTCTTATCTCCAATAAACCACCAGAAAAACCGGAAGTGGTGCTGTAGCTCAAGTGGTAGAGCAATCGCCTTGAGCTGAAGAGCTGAGGGACAGCATTCAGGCCCAGAGTTCAAGCCCCATGACCGACAAAAAAAAAAAAAAAGCAGCCAGGCTCTGGTGGTTCATGCCCATAATCTTAGTTACTCACGAGTCTGAGATCTGAGGATGGCTGTTCAAAGCCAGCCTAGGCAGGAAAGTCAATGAAACTCTTAAACTACTCAGAAAAGGCTGGAAGTGGTGCCGAGTCTCAAGTAGTAGCGTGTTAGCCTTGAAGAAAAGAAGCTCAGGGACAGAGTCCATGCCCAGACTCCAGGACCAGCAGAAGAAGAGGAGGAGGAAGAGGAGAGGAAGAAGAAGGAGAAAGAAAGAAAAAGAAAAAAAGGAAGGAAGACAGAAAGGAGGAAAAGAAAAGAGATAGCCACAAACCCTGCCCCATACAGAGAAAGACACAGAAAGAAAATGTGAGCCAATGACACAAAAGCAGGATGATGCTGGAGTATCTTAAGCCACAAAAGGGCACTGAGCTGCATGGGAAAGAAGGAGGTGAAACTTGAGTGAGCCTTAAGGAATGAGAGTCAGAGAGAGAAGGAGTGGGAGGATATTCCAGGCGGAATGAAACAACAGGGGCAGGAAACTGTGTGGTATACAGAAAAATGCCTAGCATCTCCATGTGGCTGAACCAGAAATCCAAGGCTGGGAAGGGCAAGAGATGGGGCTGCAGAGGTGGCCTGTGCTAAATAAAGTGAGCATCATGGGGGCAGGAAAAGGAGGATAAGGGACCAGGCTGGCTGGAAGGTGCATGGTAGGTTGCAAAACTGTTGCAACCGTCCATTTAGGAATGGAGATGAGTGGAAAAGATGTTCTTAGGAGATAAAATTGAGAGACATAGAGATTGAGAATGATGTTTGGCATCCCACAATGAACAGTATAGACTCCCCACAACAGGAAGATAGATGCCCTGAAATATCATATGGATGGCCCATCCATATGCTATCAATAATATCTATCAATGAAGTGGGTGGGGCTGAGGATGTGGCTTATTAGTAGAGTGCTTGCCTAGCATGCATGAAGCCCTGGGTTTGATGGTTTGATTCCTCAATACCACATAAACAGAAAAAGCCAGAAGTGGCACTGTGTCTCAAGTGGTAGAGGGCTAGCATTGAGCAAAAGAAGCTCAGGGAAGCCAGGTGCTGGTGGCTCACACCTGTGATCCTATTTACTCAAAGCCAGCCCGGGCAGGAAAGTCTGTGAGACTCTTATCTCCATTAGCTACCAGAAAATTGGAAGTGGAGCTGTGGCTCAAATGGTAAGAGTGCTAGCTTTGAGCTAAAGAAAGAGCTTAGGTACAGTGCCCAGGCCCAGAGTTCAAGCCCCATGACTGACAAAAAAGAAAAGAAAAAAGAAAAACCAGCAGCTCAGGGACAGTGCCCAGGCCCTGAGTTCAAGCCCCAGAACTGGCAAAAAAACAAACAAACAAACAAACAATGAGGATCAAGACCAATATCAGAGAGAAAATCATACATCTTCTCTGCTGAGGTTGAAAAACTGCTTTATTTATGGATTTATAATTTGGGCAATCTGGTGAACAGTGAAAGTACAACCAATTGAGATGGAACAGAAAGAAAGGTATGAGAGTCTGAACACACTGATCTTGAAGTGCCCTTCAAACGTCCAGATTCCATTATTCAGCAAAAAGTTTAACTGCATTGATTTCATGGGAACAGATGTCATAGACATCATATGGGTGTTATGGCCACCTTGAAGAATGATAGACTACATACATAAGATCCTGAGTTTAATCCTCAGCACTAGGGAGGGGACTGGATATACATGTGGGGTAAAGAACAAGAACTCCTTAAAGAGCCTGGTGCTGGTGGCCCATGCTTGTAATCTTAGCTACTCAGGAGGCTGAGATCTGAAGATTGTAGTGTTTGCCAGCCAGGGCAGGAAAGTCTGTGAAACTCTTGTCTCCAATAATCACAGAAAAAGCTGAAAGTGGTGTTGTAGCCCAAGTGGTAGAGCCTTGAGCAAAAGGAGCCTAGAGACAGTGCCCAGGCCCAGAGTTCAAGGCCCAGGACCCCCCCCCCAAAAAAAAAAGAACTTCTTAAAGAACCAGGTGCTAGTGGCCATGCCTGTAATCTTAGCTACCCAGGAGGTTGAAAACTGAGGAAGCCAACTTGGGAAAGTAAAGTCCAAGAGACTTATCTTCAATTAATCACCAAAAAGCCAAGACTAGAGCATTAGACTTGAGCAAAAAAATACTCAGAGACAATACTTAGGCCCTGAGTTCAAGTCATAGGACATGTACCAAAAAAAAAGTCCCTACCCCTGACTAGACATGGTGGCACATATCTGTAGTCCAGCTACTTTGGAAACTGAGGCAGGAGGATCATTTGAATCTACAAGTTTGAGACCAGGCTAAGCAACACAATGAGATCCTGTCTCCAAATAAATAAATATAAACCCCCGGGTCTGGTATGTAGTTCAGTGGTAGAGGTACAGTTAGCATGAATGAGGCCCTGAATTCTGGTCCCAGCATACAACAGAAGAAAAAGAACCCCCAGTGCAGTCAAAATAGAGTAACAGAATATCTTGAAGGGAAAAGGCAAAGTAGGAAGTGTCCTCTAGGAAATAAACTGACTCCTTTTCTCAGATGCCCAGAGTTCACCTTTTTTCCCCACTCCTCTTTCAGATTTCTCTGAATTCATTGACAAAGAAAGAGAGATTCTGGGCAGTATTCTTGCCAGTATACATACTCAGTGGTCGATGTGAAGTGAGAGTTTACTTAAGTCAGTCACAAGGAAGAGAATGAGCCCCTTCTTCCACCAGACTTTCAGCTGCTCCAGAAACCTGCACCTTCTCTAGCCTCATCCATTACCTTGCTCAGGGCAGCTGCTCAGGTAAGTCGCACAGAGAGCCACAGGTGCTCTATTAGTGGAAGAACTTCGCTCTGGGGCAAATGAGCCACTCTGCTTGGGAAAGAAGGAGGCATCATGGTTGCTGTGAACTTAGCATGCTGAGAGGTTCAAAAAGAGCCTTCTTCCTTCCCAAACTCAAGCTCTTAGCAAGGGCTTCCTCCCTATAATTCAGCCAACAGATAGTTAGCAACACGTAGAGTCTGATAGGATAAAAATGAACTGGACTGTTATGAAGTGACATGAAGAAGGCAAAGTGGCAGCACAGGGCCTGGCTGACAGCAGAACACCTCCTTTTCTGTGCCCTGAAAAGGTCCTGCAAAGCCTTGTGGGAAGACACAGATAAATAGAATCTACTAGATTCTGGAAGTTCTGAAAGCACAGGAGGAGGTTTTCCTTCACCTTCATAGTGACAGTAACCTGCTCCTTATGGGCTCTTCTAAGAACTAAGAGCACAGAAGTCCTCAGAGCACAGAGCAAGCAAGCTGAATCTCAACATCCAAAATTTGAAATTGCAAAACTTCATTTGCTTCAATTGCAAAACTTTTTGATTGCCAACCTAACATCATAAGTGGAAAATACTGTACTGGACTTCATGCGGTGGATTACAGCAAAATGCAAGTGCACAAAAAATATTTTGTAAAGTTACCTTCAGAAGATGTGCATAGCATATATAAGAAACATAAAGCAATTGTTTATTTTGATTTAGAGCCCAGCCCTGAGACATTGCATTATGCATATTCAAATATTCCAAATTCAGGGGGATAAAAATCTGAAATCGCAGGCTGGGCACCAGTGACCTACACCTATAATTCCAGCTAATTAGGAGGCTGAGCTCTGAGGATCTAAGCCAGCCTGGGCAGAAAGGTCCATGGAGACTCTGATCTCCAATTAACCATCAAAAAGCTAAAAGTGGAGCTGTGGCTCAAGTAGTAGAACACCAGCCTTGAATGAAAAAGCTAAAGGATAGCACTTGAGTTCAGACATTGATACCAACCCCCACACTAGTACCGACACACATATCCCAAGCACTTCAGGTAAGTGATATTCACCTGGTTTTTATGGAAGGCTAGATAGAGGTAGGGAAAATATGCTATATGGTTTCTTAAGGCCTCTGGCTCAGGAAGCCATACACCAGTTTTATGCCCTTCCCTATAGCAATCTGACTAATAAGATTCACGTTCCCAGCACTCCTAGTGCGTACTATTTGTAACTCTGATTTATTTGACCTCCAGTTTAATCTTTGTTAAGTGAAATAGGGCTTTAATCTAATTCCATCTTGGTGCCTCAGTTTCCCTATCAACCTGTAACAGGTCTTGGGCTGCAGCATTTTGTCATAGTGTACATAAGCATTTCCCAAGTTCTCTGGCCTCCTGAGAAACCAGTGCTGGAAAGTGCTGTTCCCTTATGTGTCCCAGTCACCAGCTGGCAGCCTCAGCAGTCCCAATCCTTCAGCCACCAGTCTGCTTGGAGCTGTTTCCATAAGGCCATTCCTCCCTTCCCTCTAGGTTTCTGGGGGTGGGGACAGTTTCCCTCTTATAGGATCTCTACTGAAAGGCTGGCCTGGAATAGACAGACAAGTTTTCTCTGGTTCCCACGCTCTGCCCACAACATCTGGCCTGGCTGGCACCCTCTTTCCCAGAGATCATGCTTACATTTCTCCCCCAAATTCCAGGGATAAAACCCAAGCAGTACCCTCAGACATCTCCAACTTCAACAGTTATTTTGGGAGCCAAGAGAGCCATGGTTGAAAACTGTCCCAGCTGAGTCCTCCAGGAAGGGCTGGGAGCTCTCCTCACCCATCTCTAGTTCCTAGCAAATCCCAGTGCAAACACTGGAATCAAGGCTGGGAATTCCTGTTGAGTAACAGCTCCCATCTCGGGTGGGTGGGGGCATGCCTAACAGAGTCTAGGCAGGGGGAGGAGGAACAAGGGAACTTGTAGCAACTAGATGCCTCTAGTCTTCTACAGATGCTCATCCCTAGAGACCTGTCCAAGCCACTTGTGGGGTGGGAGGTGGGATAGGATAGCTTAAGTGGGAAGCAGAATAGGGTTGTGGAAAGAACCCTAGGGTCAGGAGTCCTCAGTCCCCTGGCTGAGTTTACTCATCTGCAAAACAAGAAGCTGGACTTTGGAGGGGGTTCTTTAAGTTCCTGGTTGTGAAATTCTGAATTCTGGGCCTTCTCCTAACAATTTCTCAAATTCCTTCATCTCTGAACAAGAGATAAGAGGAACTGGTAGCTCATGCCTACAATTGTAGCTTGAGGAGGCTGAGATCTGAGGATCAAAGCTTGAAGCCAGCCCTCACCGGTCCTGGTCTGTGAGACTCTTAAATTAATCACCAAAAGCCAGAAGTGGAGCTGCTGCTCAAGTGGTAGAATGCCAGTTTTGAGTGAAAAAGGTAAGGGACCTCCACCCAGGCCCTGAATTTAAGACCCAGTACTGGCACCAAAAAAAGAGCATTTGAAACTTTGGGAAGTGTTTTGCACTTTTTTGACTTGCTTTCTTTTGTTGAGACAGGGTCTCGCTGTGTAGCCCAGGCTGATCTGAAACTCAGTATTATACTTCTATACTTCTCAGACTTGTAAGCCTCCTGCCTCTGCCTCTCAAATGCTGTTATATCAAGGCCCTGCTTGCCATCTTGACTACTAAAGAGCACGGTCTCTTTTACAAAGGATACAAATACTCACAAAGCTGCTTAGTTTTTGCTTCAATGTTTCTTCAATGTGTACAAACCTAAAAGGAGGTGCAAACCTCTCTAAGGCTTACCATCAACAATTAAAACAAGCTTACAGCTTCTGTTTTAAAAGAAACTATAAAACCAGTAAGATTCAGATGTGCTTCATTAATTTAAATGTGACAGTTGCTATTTACTGAAACTAAATTGCTACTCCCAGCAGTGATTGAGGTCTAACTGTGAGTGAGCAGGTGGTTCCTCTGCGTCCATGATGCCTGCAGGACAGAGAGCCAAGCATTGCCTCAAATTTCCTACCAGTTTCTCTGTCTGAATTTCTGCATCAGAGCATCACTTAACCTTCATTTGGTGGGAACATACCATAGGAATATTTCCCTCTGCTCTTTTCTCATCAAAAACTTTTTAGAGGGCTGGGAAGGTGGCTCACTGGTAGAGTGCTTGCCTCACATGCATGAGGCCCTGGGTTCTATTCCTCAGCACCACATAAGCAGAAAAACACCAGAAATGGTGCTGTGGCTCAAGTGGTAGGGCACTAGCCTTGAGCTGAAGAGCTGAGGGACAACACCCAGGCCACCTTCCCAGCCCAGGAAAGGGGAAGGTCTTACTGCACAGATGGCCTGGAAGACATGCATGAGACCAGGAAGTGAACAGTCCAGGAGCAGTCAGGTCATAGTGGCTAGCAGGGAATAATGCATACGAAATCTAAGCTGAAAAGTACAATACAAAGGCAGGGATAATAGATACCTGTTGTTTTGCTGCCCAGCAACCATTTTTCCCTCCTGGCAACTGTGCCTTGATATTTCTCTGGGGAGACACAGTCCCAAAGCTTCAGGTAGAATTGACCCCACCCCAACTACCAAGGCAGGACAAACAACTGACCTAGCCAATCAGAGCACAGCAACTAGGTTAGGAATGAGCATGAAACCCAATCAGAAATAAAGGACACACAATGAGCCTCTTGATGGCACTCTCCTAGGAGAGACAGCAGTCTTTTCCCCCTAGAGATCCCTGCAATAAGGATGCACCTGCAGCTTTTGGGAGTCACTACAAGGAAGTTGGGGAGTGGGGGAAGCCAGTACCTTTAAAAAGTATAAATCAAAGAAAATAGAAATGAAGTCTTCATGACATTGTTGATCCCTTTCACCCAAGCTGTTCCTACCTCCTGACTTCTCAATTGTGTGTAGCAATTAAATCTCTCTGTGAATAAGCTGGTGCTGCATAAAAATCGAATCCAAAACTTAGCCATTTCCAGGAACAGGCATCTCACCACTTCTATAGGTCAAGGACTTGGGAGAAGCAGAAACAAAATGGTTCTGGTTCAGAGTCTCCCATGTGACTTGACTGGATATTAGCAAGAATGCTGAAGGCTTGACCAGGCCTGCAGGAAGTGATCCATTGTGTCCCCCTATACAGCTGTAGCAGGAGGCTTTGGTTCTTTGCCATATGGGCTCTTCTTAGGCTGGTTGAATGTTCTCATCACATGGCACTGATAAGCAATTCTAGAAACATCAAGAGGAAATCTCAGTGCCCTTTCTGAGGTCACACATTGTCACCTCCATTTGTAAGTAGCCAAGCCCAGACTATGCTCAAGGGAGGGGAATCAATGTCTATCTCTTGAAGACAATTATATCAAAGAATTTATGAACATCTTTTAGAACCACCACATCTAATAAAAATTTCCTTTTCTGTTGCTTACAACCAATACAGTTCTGATTGGTTATTTCAAAGTCTATCACTATTATGTGATAGCTATTATAATGGCTTTTTTTTTTTGTCAGTTGTAGGGCTTGAACTCTGGGCCTGGGTGCTGTTCCTCAGCTCTTCAGCTCACTTGAGCCATAGCGCCACTTCCGGTTTTCTGATGATAACAGTCTGCTCAGGCTGGCTTTGAACTGTGATCCTCAGATTTCAGCCTCCAAAAGCTCAGGGACAGTACCTAGGCCTTGAGGACTTGTATAAAAAAGAAGGAGGAGGAGGAAGAGGAGAAAGAGGTGGGAAAGAAAGAAAGAAAGAAAGAAAGAAAGAAAGAAAGAAAGAAAGAAAGAAAGAAAGAAAGAAAGAAAGAAAGAAAGAAAGAAAGAAAGAAAGAAAGAAAGAAAGAAAGAAAGAGGTCTGGGAAGGTGGCTCAGTGGTAGAGTGCTTGCCTTGCATGCATGAGGCCCTGGGTTCGATTCCTTAGCACCACATAAACAAAAAGAAAAAAGCCAGAAGTGGCGCTGTGGCTCAAGAGGTAGAGTGCTAGCTTTGAGCTGAAGAGCTGAGGGACAGTGCCCAGACCCAGAGTTCAGGCCCCATGACTGGATTCCCCCCAAAAAAAAGAAAGAAAGAAGGAAAGAAGAAAGAAAGAAGGAAGGAAAGAGAGAAAGAAAGAAAGAGAGGAAGGAAGGAGGAGGGAAGGAATGAAGGAAGGAAGGAAGGAAGGAGGAAAGGGGGCATTGTGGTAGAGTGCTTGCCTTGCATGCATGAGGCCCTGGGTTCGATTCCTCTGCAGTATATAAGCAGAAAAAGCCGGAAGTGGCACTGTGGCTCAAGTGGTAGAGCCGTAGCCTTGAGCTGAAGAGCTGAGGGACAGGGCCCAGGTCCAGAGTTCAGGCCCCATGACCGGCAAAAAAAAAAAAAAAAAAAGGAAGAAAGCAAAGAATAAAAATGAAACACTAATGAAACATATCTTATAAATGCCAATTTATATTTTAAGTTCAAAATCCCCCAATGATCCTCATTACATAAGGACCAAATTTCTTTGCATCGGGGACCAGGCTAAGCTCTGCCAGGTCCCATTCTCTCTCCTCCTGACACAGTCCTTCCCTTGAAGCTCCAAGTGCTGTTCTGTTGAATATAACGTGGTTCCTGGCCTGTGTCCTGCTGTCTGTTTCCTCTCTTTAAAGTTCTGTTCATCTCTCCAAACCTAAGTAAAATGTCACCTCTTCTGTGATTTGACTCCACTCCTGAAAATGATGGTACTACTTTACTGATGCCTACCGTGTCATACTCTGTATTTATTATTTCCAATTCATAAATCCATACCCTTCATGTATGTGTGCTACTTACACTGAACAATTTTACCAGTAAGAAAATTCCAGTTTCACTAGAGAGTTTGAGGAAATTAGCTTATGGTCATCAGAGGGTAAGTAGCAAGCAACTATTGGTACGCCTGATTTAAATCTACTTCCTTCCTCTGTCCCTACCCACTTTGTTCAGGCACACTGAGTGGAGCTGTTGATGAATCTTGCTCCCTGAGAGACCATGAGAGAGATCTTTGCTTCTATCATGTACAACCATCTTTTGTGGATGGGCACAGGAATGAATACTACCCATTTTCCAGAGGAGGAAAATCAAGGATCAGCAGCATGAGATAACCAAGACCTGACTTCAAACCCTGTGCCTTTATCTCCCATGTGTCTCAGCAGGGAATGAGAACTGGGTGGTCCCAGTCCTTTCATTCCCCACATCTGAGGGCTGCGAGGCTGCTGTTTACCTGCTACAGGTTGAACAAGGGCTACAGACAAGGTAGAGATTTTAGAACTAGAGCTCAGAGCTCCAGTTCGGATCCAGGCTCAGACTTTATCTAATGGAGTGACAGTGACCTAGGGCAAGTCTCTTTTTCTTTTCCTGAAAAAGGTGACATTTCTTGCTTGTATCCTACAGACTAATAGTAGGTGAGATTTAACTGTTCAGGGTCTCAAGTGTTCAGCCTCTCTCCATCAACAAACTGCTTGCTGAAATTCCCTTAGCTCAGTACTTACTAGTCATGGCTGGCCTTGGCCTTTCAGGGCTTTACCTGAGCCTTATATCTCCTAAAAGATACCAAGATGAGTTCTGTATACCTTACCTTACATGTCTTCAGGTTAAATTTTAGCTGCCTTCCTAGCCAGGGACCCAAAGGAGATTAACCACATCTGGAGTTTCCTAGGCCTCTACCACCTCAGCCAGCTGAAATGTGTTTGGATCAACAGCCAACTTTGTCAACTCATGTCTGCCTCCAACCCTTACTGAACACGTTAGGCAACAGGAGCCCCAAGGTTGACCTTTGCAGTCTCCATTGTCAGCTGTTATTACAGACACAAATAAGAAATAGGGTAATAATGCACAGATACATGGTCCTTTAACCAGAGAGCTTGAAGTTCTAGGAACATTACCTCATAGTCGCTTAACACACCCTCCCACGGGCCTTTTATGTCCCTCTTTTGTGCTTTCTGGAAAGCCCTCCTCCACAGCCCCTGTAACTCTGTCTTGGCATAGCTTAGGACTATGTTTGCAAGGCCTCACCGAGAGCTGCCCTGAGGAGAGGCCTCATGGAGAAGATGCCCGCTCTCAAAGGCCCTCCTGTCTCCCGCTGTGGTCCTGTCTCCCTCTGTGGCCCACACTCCTGAGGAATCCCTCTAGGGGCCTGCTTCTCCTCAGACTTAAACCAGGCAGGAGTATTGTTAGCAGTGAATATATTAAAATGTTTTAAAATGCTAAGGAAGGAAGACAATGGATACCTATCATCTTATAGCTGCTATGTGGCTTGCTGCAATTGCTGGTCCCTCTATTCCTGGTGGCCCAGAGGTACCATTTGTAGTTTATCTGCAAATAAAAGCCATTCTCACAAAATTTTTTTACCATCTATGTACATTCATACTTGGTTGCCAAAGGCTATTGGTTTCCTTCATATATTCTTTCCTTCTTCCTTTCTTTCCCTCTTTCTTTCCATCACCTATAAATCAGGATTCATTTGCTGTCACATTAAACTAAGCCAATTTCTAACCAAGGAATCTACTCTGTCCCCCAAAGAATCTTCAAAACATTTTGAGAACCACAGCAGATCAAAATGTGAAAGATAGACAGACCCCCTTTCCAGATATGTTTTAGAAACAAACTTACAGGCAGGAGATTTCTCAAGGTTTTGAGAAAAGAGATGGGGAGATACAGTAGAGCCTTCTGTCCAAAATGATGGTTGCAGTTTGACAACAAAATGGAATATCGTAGGTTCTCAGTTGGGTTCTTCTTTGTGGGGAGAGATGGTTTTTTTTGTTGTTGATGTTTTGTTTTTGTTTTTGTTTTGTTTTTTGCCAGTCCTGGGGCTTGAACTTAGGGCCTAGGAACTGTCCCTGAGCTGATTTTGCTCAAGACTAGCAATCTACCACTTGAGCCACAGCACCACTTCCAGCTTTTTCTGTTCATGTGGTAGTTTGTTTTTCTTTTGGTGTCAGTACTGGGGCTTGAACTCAGGGTCTGGGTACTGTCTCTTAGTTTTTTCCACTCAAGGCTGGTGCTCTATCACTTAAACTACACCTTCACTTCTGGCTTTCCGGTGGTTAATTGGAGATAAGACTTTCACAGACTTTTCTGCCCAGGTTGGCTTTGAACCTTGATCCTCATGCCTCCTGAGTAGCTAGGATTACAGGCATGAGCCACTGGTGCACAGCTTCTGAGATGGTTTCAGCTGGGTAAAAAGGAGGTAACTGCAGAACCAGGTATGGCCAGTGTCTGTGTTTAACTCACTCACCAGTATCTATTGGGCCAACTCCCTTAGGAAGATATCACCATTAACTAGGTCAGCTGAGGAAGAGAGCTGATAAAGGCTCTACCTGCACAGGTGAGCTGCAAAATGCCAGAGACTTGAGGAGAAAGGAGGAAGAGATGGGAGAGAACTGTTTGAGCAAATGCAGATAGTGCTGCCAGAGGCTGGGGCAGGGTTACCTGAGTGGAAATGAATCAATGACCTTTATCAATGACCTCTATCAGCATATTTTAATGTGGAACCAGGTTGGGAAGGGCCTGGAGTCCAGATGAAAAACTCAACTTTCTCAGGGTCCTCAGGGTTAAATAGATGACTTTGAGCCTAGGAGAGGCAGCCACCCCTGCCTCTAAGGTTGAGGTCTCAAGGAGACCCCCGTGTTGAGGAAAGAGAGCAGTGTGGAGTCCTTAAGGACACTATGTAACTTAAGGGAATTAAGTCTGCCTTATGTCCTCACTCCATCAATGACACTGACACTGACCTTGAATAAACTATAGAATAGTTTTCAGAGCTAGCCACACATCTGTGGTTCGCACTCGGAAACACATTCCCATCTGTCAACTGAGGATATTAGCTATGCAGCATGGTGGATTAGTCAGGGCTCTCCAGAGAATCAGAGTGTGTGTGTGTGTGTGTGTGTGTGTGTGTGTGTGTGTGTGTGTGTGTGTACCTGTGTGCATGCTTATACATGTGCAGTATCTTTGAGAGTGTGTATACATGTGTATATATATCTGTGTGTATTATAAGGAATTGGCTCATGCGTTTATGGAGGATGGCAAATCCCTAGGTCTGCAGGGTCAGTAAGCAAGCTGAGACTCAGGACACCTGCTGGTGTGGCTCCATTCTGAAGGCTGGCAGGCTCGAGATCCAGCAAAAGATGATGCTTCCATACAAGTCCAAAAGCAGAACAAAGCTGATGTTCCAGTACTAAGTCCAGCAGACAGGAAGAATCCTTTCTTTCTTGGGGGGCAGGTCAGCCTCTTTGTTCTGTTCTAGCCTTTGACTGGCTGCAGGAGGCCCACCTACAACAGGGAAGACTATTAGCTTTACTCAGGCTGTCGATTCAAAGGCTAATTTTATCCAAACCCCTTAAACACACCCAGAATCACGTTCCGACTGTAAGATTGGGCACCTCTGTGGTCCAGTCTAGCTGACACATACAATCAGCCATTGTACAAGGTTATTTTGAAGATGGACCAAATGCAGTGGGAGCACTTGGTAAACTGTCTAGATGTAATTGGTTGGGTAAATCACTCAACTAGACCTTGTTATTGCCCTGAACTTCCCTTCTGCTCTCTCAAACATGGAGTGTGCCCTTGGCCTGAGAAGGGGGGTACAGCAGCCTTGGAGGGAAAAGAAGGGGAGCAATAGTAGACAAAATGGTCTGTGAGCAGAGCCAGGGCCACAGCACCTGGGCAACTCTGCACTTGAGAAAGACAACTAGAGAGGCCCAGATACAAAAGGATGCAGAGAGAAGGGGTGAGGCAAGGCCTGGCAAGAGGCGGATTCCCTACTAAGAAGCCACATAGACTCCCATCCCATGACATCCCAACCCATCCCTCCTCTGCTGTGGTCTTTTGAGGTCTGTGATTATATAATCACCTTCATTCACTAAAGAGCCAGGCCAGTAGGCCCTCTCTCTCTCTCTCTCTCTCTCTCTCTCTCTCTCTCTCTCTCTCTCTCTCTCTCTCTCTCTCTCTCTCTCTCTCTCTCTCTCCCCTATGTCCCTAGCCAAAGGTTATGGGTGCTGAAGCTAATACAGACATACACATACACACACTCATACACATGCACACAGATTCACATGTATATGTACATTTATACACCACTCACATATACATCTACATCCACAAAGAATCCCTACAAGGTTAGATTAAATTAGAAGAGCAGATGAGGATTCAAACTCTTCTCAGAGACTGGGATATTGCACAGTGAGAGAGTTTGTCTAGTCTACTTGAGGCCCAGGGTTCAATTCCCAGCACCACCTGTGTGTGTGTGTGTGTGTGTGTGTGTGTGTGTAGCAAGTGATAAAACTCCACGAGCTCCACTGGCCCTCAGAATTCTGGCAGAGGCAGGTGGAATCTCATCAGAAGGCTGGATTTTTTTATGTCACCCTTGTATTTTACTAAAATTTATACCATGGTTCCCAAATTTTTTACCTTTAACAATCTACATGCAACCAAGAAAATGTGTGAGAATAATCTTGATCTGGGCTCAAGTCTGCATCCTCAGGACCATACCCTTGCACCAGGACTAAGTAGAGTCTACTCCTGAAAAATACCTGTACTCAGCTTTCCAGTGTCTACCTCCCCTGCAGAAGCACCAGCCAAAAGCACTCACATATGGGGGGTGGGGGCAGGGAAATCCTTCAGATCAAGGCAGGTGACTGAGACACCTGGTACTTTATTGTACCTGCTGGGATTCTGTCTGAAGAGACACCACTCAGGTCTATGAGAGTGGGTATGTCTGAAGGAAGCAAGGGTGTCCTTCCATTACTCTTAATTCAGGGAGCCCAGACTGAGCACCTGCTCTGGGTCAGGTGAACTGTGACCTGTAACCTACTTACTGTCAGTGACACTTGGGGATACTCAGCCACTCTGATCTAAAATGCACCTCTCTGAATGCAGTGGTTTCTCAGCCTGGCTAGACTCACTTGGTGAACTTACACACACACACACACAAAACCCCTTACAAGAGTCAAAGCAAGATCCATGGTCTCAGGCTCTCAGAAGTAGAATGCAGGCATGGAAACATACATGAGAATTGTAGAATTGTAGAATTCTTTTCTAGCTTGCTTCTTCTAATCTGCCCATATCAGTCACCAATGACATGGCTTGTTAGGATGGAGAAAGATAGGAAAGAGAGCAGTTATTTGCCTCAGGGTTTGAATAGGCACACAGAGGCAGATGACAAGGGGACAGAAATCCCTCCCCCCTCCCTGAAATGCCTCTTCTGGAACTGCCTTTATGACCAGCTATGAACCACACAGGGTGAACAGTCTTGTATTAATCCATACTTAATTGTGCCAAGTTGGAAGACTTTACCCCTAGTTCAGTAGATGGTACAACCAATGGCTTCCAAAAATCAAAGCCAAGCTGGGCGCTGGTGGCTCACGCCTGTAATCCTAGGTGCTCAGGAGGCTGAGATCTGAGGATCGCTGTTCAAAGCCAGCCTGGGCAGAATTAACCACCAGAAATAGGAAGTGGCACTGTAGCTCAAATGGTAGAGCACTGGTCTTGAGCTGAAGAGCTCAAGGACAATGCCCAGGCCCAGAGCTCAAGCCCCATGACCACCACCTCACCAAAATAAAAGAATTCAAGCCATTTCCAAGAGTTATTGCAGTACTAGCTCCCCACACACACCAGCAACTTGATCTCTCAGAACTTCCTGCTTCCTTCCCAAGAAGGTCATGATGCCCACCACATGCCTCTCTGAGGGAGAGGGGCATTGACCCTGACAGACAGTGACTCCTCCTACAGTAAGAACCTACATTCATTTCTGGTTCTGGAAACCATCATCGCTGGCATAGATGGTCTGAAGTTAACCTGAGTTTGACTCCTGTCTTCCTCACTCATTTGGGATGTCACTTTCGAACCTCAATTTCCTTGGCTGCTACCAGGGGCTGTGGAGGTCTGGTGGGATAATACCCATGATGCTTTTAGCATAGAACCTACTGTTTGGCCCATGTGCTGTAAATGTCCATACCGTTGTTGTTATCATCATTGGAAATCAATGCATGGCCCACCTAGGTGACTGTGGTGACCGTGTTCGAGTGCTTAGTTAAAACATCATTAGAAAGCAGCCTCTACTCCGTGGTCACAGTTTTATTTGGAGGCTCAGTTGACATCTTGTCCATGTCTGGGTGTTAGACATTAGGAGCTCCACTCCTGCAGAGTTTGTCTGGGCGTGAGAATAGAAGCCAGGGATGTGTTTGCTTTGGAACAAAGAAGGGACAAAGATGGATTTCTGGAGGCGTTCACCATCTCAGAGCAGGGAGTCATCTGTCATTTGTTTCTCTTCAGACAGAATGTGGGAGAGAAATCCATTTTCCTGGACTGGCTAGGATAGCTGATACCTATTGTGACTGAGCCTTCTGTGGGTCTGGAGCAGACCCTACCACAGCCAGGCTACATTCTGAAAATGGACTTGAACTTCTGTGATCTTCAAGGATGGGCCTGAATGCCTTTTTCCAGCTACTACCATCCTCATCCCCATAACCATGTGAGGGTGTCGGTAGGGGAGCAGACCTCATTGCTGGCTCTGGGAAAAGACTGATGGTGCCCTGGTTTAGCTGTCAAGGGACCCTTTGGTTTGATTTGTGTTGATATGAGGTCTTACCGTGTTGCCCAGCCTGGTCTCCTACTCTCGGGCTCTTGTGTCCCATCACAGGGCTGTCTCAGGGCTGCCACACTGCGACATTCCCTCTCTGTCCAATTAAAGAACCTGCTCCCTTCAGGCAGCTGAGGGAGCAGCCTGATTGCAAAAACTCCCAACCAGAACCACATCACAGACAAACCCAGGCCACAAACAAGGGGATGGAAGTAGTCCACAGGGATTTAATTTCTCTCTATTGAGATTTCCTCTTCATGGTTTTCTCTCTGCATGATCACTGCACTATTAAACTTAAACAAACAAAAAAAAGATATCCACAATCCCATCCCAGTTTTGTTATTTTGTTCTTATTAGAACCAAGACAGGGACTAGGTGAAATTCAGAAGCCCTGAATGCGGATACTCCCAAATCTCTTTTCTCCTTGACACTAAGAGGACAATGGTTCATGGTAATGAGGCAGGATAGGACTCCCCCCCCATCATACTACCCAATCCCATCACGCTGCCCCCTCAGAATTCCAGGCCCACTTCTCCAGCAGCATGAAAGCCAATTGGGTAGTGGTGGAGAAAAGAGTTTCCACAGCTTATAACAAATGGAAAATGAATGTCAGTGGCTGTCAGTACCATATCTCTCAGCATCCCCAAATTACTGCCTGGGATTTATATGAAATGACATGGGAAGTGTGGAGAGACAGAATTATAATCCCTGCTGCCTTATGAGGAACTACTGAGCTCATTGTTATGTTCCAGAAGTCCATGGAAAAGACTGGTCAGGTGGACTTACCCTCCTCTGTCAGGAATGTGCTATCTTGCGAGAGAAGGCCAAGGTTCTAACATTTGATCCGCTCCTAGAAGAAGCCAACGTTGAGCTAAGAGCTCAACATACATTCTCTCATTACATCTTCACCACAAGCAATGTAAAATAGCTATCATCCCAGAGAAAGGGAACTGGAGATGTAGGTGTGTTAAACAGGATAGATTAGGTTGTGCTGCAATAGCAAACAGCCCCAAGAACCTCCATGATTTTTCACAATTTGTGTGTACTTCCCCCTCACACAGCTGCTTTCCAAGTGATGAGTCACTCATCCTGGTTGCTTTGACCTTTTGGTCCCTATGTCAATAAAGGGCTTCTTCTACTATAATTGTCATGGTGGGTAGTAGAGAGACTAGAGAATCACAAAGGACTTCCTGTCATGTCATTTCATTAGCCAGTACAATCCCAGAGCCTCACCCAAAGACAAAGGAGGTGAGATTCATAGACTTGCACATGCTATCTGTCTAAAACCAAAGCTTAAGCTTGGTCCATGACACTCATGGTTAGTAAGAGGGCTCCCTTCCCTCCAGCCTCAGCCAGCCAATACCGTGTGTGTATGCATCCACATGTACCTCTGCTGGGCACACCTGGAATCATCGAGTGGCAGCATTAGGTCCTTCTAGTTGTACAAATAAACATTCACTACTTTCAAAGCTTTTTTGTATATACATTGGTAGACCAAATCTCCAAAACACCACAAAGCAGCAGCCAGAAATCATTTGTGGTCCCATTTTATAGCTCCTGAAACTGAAATCAGGAAAGTTATAAGAATTGACATGCTTGGAGCTAGTAACCAAAATCCCAGACAAGGACCTAGTCTTTTTTTTTTGGGGGGTCCAGTTGTGGGGCCTGAACTCTGGGCCTGGGCGCTGTCCCTCAGCTCTTCAGCTCAAGGCTAGCGCTCTACCACTTGAGCCACAGCGCCACTTCCGGCTTTTTTATTTTTGCTTATGTGGTGCTGAGGAATCGAACCCAGGGCCTCAGGCATGCAAGGCAAGCGCTCTACCACTGAGCCACCTTCCCAGCCGACCTAGTCTTTTGAAAGCCCAATTTGAAGCTCTTCCTAAGCACACACAGCTTCCTATACCGTAATCTCCATTTCCCCCAAATGATCTTGCCAGTCAGTTCACTAATGCCTAAACTGTTACTCCTGAGACTTCATGCCTCCACTATATCTTCCTCCAGAGAATGACAATTGGGGAGAGGTTACCATTAATGCATATTAAACAGTCAGTATCCCATCATGCAGCCTTAGGTTCAAGAACATTTGAGGTGGAATTAAAAAAAAACAGGGAGATTAGGGCAAATGGGAGAGTTAAGTGTCAAGGAAGGAGTTGGGTATGGGTGGCTCACACCTGTAATCCTAGCTACTCAGGAGGCTGAGATCTGAGGATTGTGGTTTGAAGCCAGCCCAGGCAGGAAAATCTATGATACTCGTATCTCCAATTAACCACCAGAAAACCAGAAGTGGAACTGTGGCTCAAGTAGTAGAATGCTAGTCTTGAGCAGAAAAGCTCAGGGACAGGGCCTAGGCCCTGAGTTCAAGACCCCTATAATATGCGAACTTATTATTCCCCCCTGGGAATGTATTCCAGGTAAGGTCTCCAGTTTTCCCTCTTTTTCCTAGAAATGACCATGTTCATTCCCACACATGCCTTCTTCCTGAAGTTTCCCATCTGCAACTCCACCCCCTCCCCTCCCCAGAGTTGTTCATCACTATAATGAAATACTCAATGCAGGTCACTTATGAAGAAAAGCAGTTTATTTAGCTTACAGTTTTAGGGGTTCAAAGGTCAAGATCAGACACCCTCCTGGGTTCTGCTTCTAGTGAGGATGGTGGAAGGCATCACATGGCAGAGCCTGTGTCACATCTGGAACCAGAAAGCAGAGAGGAAGGGGAGAGAGGGAAGGGCCAGGCTTGTTCTTGAATAACAGCCCCCAGCTTATTCTTGAATAATACCTAGGAGGTACAGAAAGAAAAAAAAAAAAACGATCTTAACCCCTTTCCAGGGGCAGTGTCTCCACTGATCAAGAACTACATGCTAGGTCCCACTACTTCCCAATCCTGCCTTCAACACATGCACACCTGGAGACACTCAGAGCACATCGAAACCGCAGGTCTCACTTCCAATGCCACCATCTACAAGTGTGCACCCAGGGTCCACGCATGCCTTCTGCTCTATCCATGGTCCCCGCCTTTCATCTGACCCCGTGTTACACCCTCCCTCACACATGCCATTCTCTGGCATCATCTGTGGTTCACTCCTTTGTTCTGTCCCTCTGCCCCACCAAATGCCAAGTCCCTTGAAGTCAGAGCCTTGGGGGCCTGCCTTGTTCTCTGCTGTTCCCCAGCACCTGGCACACAGGAAGAAGGCATATTGTGCTTGAGCGTCTATGTCTGTTCATGAAGCCACCACCTGGCACTCAGGTATGAGATGTTACTTGACTCACCTTGGAACTCAGGCAGCCACTTCTCCAGACTGTTCTTGCTGCTGTCAAGAGCTCAAGGCGGGGGCTGGGAAGGTGGTTCAGTGGTAGAGCGCTTGCTTTGCATGCCTGAGGCCCTGGGTTCGATTCCTCAGCACCACATAAGCAAAAAGAAAAAAGCTGGAAGTGGCGTTGTGGCTCAAGTGGTAGAGCGCTAGCCTTGAGCTGAAGAGCTGAGGGACAGCGCCCAGGCCCAGATTTCAGGCCCCACGACCGGACCAAAAAAAAAAAAAAAAAAGTGTTAGCCTTGAGCAAAGAAGCTCAGGGACAGCACCCAGGCCATGAGTTCAAGCCCTAGGACTGGGCGAACAAAACAAAACAAAGACAAACCTACTAAAAGAGCCAGAAGTAGAGCTATGGCTTAGGTGGTAGAGGCTAGCCTTGAACAAAAGAAACTCAGTAACAGTACCCATTCATTGAATTCAAGCCCCAGGACCAGCGCGCACACACACATCCGGACCCATATCCATATTATAGTGATGACGCTTATTAAACATAATTTCTGGAGTTCCTAGTACATGACAGTAGACACCTGCCAGATGAAAAGGTTTCTGAAGCTGGGCACTGGTGGCTCACGCCTGTAATCCTACCTACTCAGGAGGCTGAGATCTGAGGATCACGGTTCAAAGCCAGTCTGGGCAGGAAAGTCCGTGAAACTCTTACCTCCAATAAACCACCAGAAAACTGGAAGTGGCGCTGTAGCTCAAGTGGTAGAGCGCTCGCCTTGAGCTGAAGAGCTGAGGGACAGCACTCAGGCCCAGAGTTCAAGCCCCACAACCGACAAAAAAAAGAAAAAAAAGGTTTCTGAATACAAAAAAAAAGAGCTCAAGGGGCCTGTATGGGCATCAAACAGCCATCATGGCCAGCCTGTCCCGTCTTCTAGCAGAATAGCTGCCTTTCAGATGTGGGCACAAGGCCCGCACTCTGCCCTTCCTCTAAACCCTTTTTGTTCTTGGCTTCTGAAACAAAGAAGAGGTAAAGAGAATCTGCTGGGCCAGAGGCTGTCAAAATAACATCCAAGCCACACTTAATTAAGAGGAGTAATTTGAAGACTTTCAAGGGAGACAATGGAAACATTAAGAGTTTCCACTGAAACATGAACTTAGCCAAGTGGGCTGGGCCACCAGCAGCCTCTGCAAATACTGTCTGAAAGACTTCTTGCTTGGCCTGGAGGTGGAGAGTAGGAGTGGGTGAGGAAAAGGTGGGAGAGAGAGAGCTTGGGTTCTAATCTGTGCTGAGTGACGCTCAATAACATTTCTCTTTGTGTCTCTGTCTCAGTGTCTGTTTCTGTCTCTGTCTTTCTGTCTCTGTCTCTCTGTCTCTTTCTCTCCCTGTCTCTCCCTCCCTGTCTCCCTTTCTCTGTATTTAATGCAGGGCCTTGCTATATAGCCTGGGCTAACTGGGAACTCTCAATCCTTCTGTTACAGCCTTCTGAGCACCGGAATTGCAAGTGTGCACCACTATACCTATGTCTGGCTTCTCCTTTGTTTTCCTTATAACAAAATAAAACATGTTACCATATATGAAGCAAGAGAAAAGTTGGGGACTGGGAAGGTGGCTCAGTGATAGAGGGCTTGCCTTGCATGCTTGAGGCCCTGGGTTCGATTCCTCAGCACTACATAAGCAAAAAAAGAAAAAAAGCCAGAAGTGGTGCTGTGGCTCAAGTGGTAGAGTGCTAGCCTTGAGCTGAAGAGCTGAGGGACAGCGCCCAGGCCCAGAGTTCAGGCCCCACAACCGGACCCAAAAAAAAGAGAGAGAAAAGTTGGACTGCAGGTGTTGCTCAGTGGTAGAGTGCTTACCTAGCACGTGTAAGGCTCTGGGTTCAACCCCCAGAACCATCTCCTTGTAGCAGTTTTGTTTTTTCTTCCCCCTCCCCTTAGTTGTTGGTATAAATAGGCCTTAATAAATAAAAATGAGATTATAAGTCAGGAGCTGCTGACTCATGCCTATAATCCTAGCTACCTGGGAGACTGAATAGGATTGAAGGCTGAATTGGCCATTTAAGGGCATATATTTGAGACCCCTTCTCAACCTGTATCTGGATACAGTAGCTCATACCTGTCACCCTAGCTGTATGGGAGCTGAGATCGCAACAGAATTTCTGGGTGAAATGGTATGCTCCTGGTGTCCCAGCTATAAAAAGAAGCCTAAATAAAATGGGTAAACCTCAGTCCAGGTATGGGCATGGACAAAAGCAAGGTTCTATGTCAAAATAACCACTGCAAAAAGGGACTGGAGATATGGCTCAGCAGTAGAGCATCTGCCTAGCAAGTGTGAGGCTCTGAATTCAAACCCCAGAACTTCTGGGGGAAAAAAAGAGGAAAAAGTGATATTCTACTATCTACTAACTTATACGTTACTTTTCTCATCTAATAATAGATTGTGAACCTTTTCTTATGCCATGGATGTTATTCAATCCTGTTAATTTGTGGTTGTGTAGTATTCCAATGTATGATTGTACCATACAACAACCCCCCCAACAATTAGACTGTTTCCAACTTTTATGAGCATCCAGCTCAGTGACTATTTCTGAATTTCACACATGGTTATTTCCTGAAGACTGATTCTCAGAGGCAGCCTTTCTGTGTTAAGAAGTTTTTCTATGCAAGTTTGAAGAACATTAGGAGCTGTAATCCACCTACTTCCGAGAGAGAGAGAGAGAGAGAAAGAGAGAGAGAGAGAGAGAGAGAGAGAGAGAGAGAGAGAGAGAGATGGGGCTTGAACTCAGGGATAGGTGCTGTCCCTGACCTTTTCTGCTCAAGGTTAGCACTCTACCAATTTGAGCTACAGCTCCACTTTCAGTTTTCTGGTGGTTAACTGGAGATCAGAGTCTCATGGATGTTCCTGCCCAGGCTGGCTTTGAACTGCGATCCTCAGATCTCAGCCTCCTGAGTAGCTAGGATTACAGACATGAACTACCAGCAACCAGCATTCACTTATATTTTCACTAAATGTTTCAACACTGAAATAGGAACAATGCACAAAATTTACATTCCAGTGCAAACTCCTGTTTTTAAAGGACCTTGTACTTTAAAGAAAAGGTTTTAAATTCTTGATCTGAACAACATAAACAAATTAGACACAAAAGATGATCAATTCATTAATCAAACTGATTAACAACAGAAAATTAATAGAAGACTCTGATCTTTACTTTTTTCTTCCATTAAATAATGCATTAATTATGTAATAATTTATCTTATTGGGACTGCCATGTGTATTAACATCTCATGTGTGCACTTTATGACATACACTGATGACTAGTTAGTAGGCCTTTCTAACCCCCTTCTCTTATTTGTGCTTCTTACTATAGAAAATAAAAAAGCCAGGGGCTGGGAATGTGGCTTAGTGGTAGAGTGCTTGCCCAGCATGCATGAAGCCCTGGGTTCAATTCCTCAATACCACATTAAACAGGAAAAGCCAGAAGTGGTTCTATGGCTCAAGTGATAAGAGTGCTAACCTTGAGCAAAAGCAGCTCAGGGAGAGTGTCCAGGCCCTGAGTTCAAGCCCCAGGACTAACAAAAAAAAAAAAAAATAATAATAAAAACTTTCCCAGACTTCTTTGCAGCAAGGGCTGTCTTCACTCAATGAAAACCAAAAAACCTTTGTTTCAGGGATGCTGGGAGTCCCCCACCCCCACTCCGCACCTGGCTATGCTTCTTGAAAGATACCTCCCCTCTGCCTCAGAGTCTCCCTGCTTGTTCCTTCTGCCTGCAAAGCCCTTTCTCCCAAATCCGCAGGTCCCACCTCCTGGCTTCAGTCCCTCAGGCTCCTCTCTGCACGGTGTTTCTGCATCCTAGGACTTCCTGACTCCACCTTAGGACAGCTCACTTCCTTCCTTGCAATTACTCTCCACTCACTCACTTCACATTTCTTCCTAACTCCCCTCAGCAGACTAGATTTGGTTGTGCATTAACTTGTTTACCTCATCTTGTCTGCTGCCCAGCCCCCATGCAAACTCCAGACCAGCAGGACTTCATCTGCCTCATGAACAGCCAACTACAAAGCTGAGCTCTATGCCTGGCATGGCAAATGGCCAATGAGCAAATGACTGAACATCTCAAACACTGAAGATATAGGCCCAGAAGAAGGTTTCTGGCTCAGGCTGATGGCCTAGAAGCCACTGTGCCTCTCTGCAGAGGTTGCAGGGAGGTTGTTCTAGCGATGGCTCCATAGTCACCTGAACTACAACTATCTCTCTCATCAGAATCCCTGAGACTCCAGCCTGCCCCATGGGCCATTGGGCCCGGTCCTTTCCATTTTCATTCCTCGGTCTCCAAGGGCTAGAGATGGCCAGGGCTTCCATACCTCCCCCAGGTGTGGATTAGGGCAGGTGCCCTTGGACGACTGACTAGCACTACCTCTACTACCTTGGCCCAATTTCCTTGAAGGATGTATGAATCCTTGCATAGTCTTTTCAGCTTAGGCTAAGAAGTTAGAGAAGTCCACTACTACCGACTGAATTATGCCCCACTTCCCAATTCCTGTGTTGTAATCTTTGTGTGACTGTATTTGGAAGTAGAGCCTTTAAGGAAGTAATTAGAATTAAATCAGGTTTTAAGGATGGAGCTCTGACCCAACAGAGTTAGTGAGACACCAGAGAGAGCAGGTGCAAGCTCCCACTGTCTCCCTCCTTTCCCTCCACTTCTTTTCCCTCCCTCAACCTTCCCCCTTCCTTTCTTCTCCCCATTCCCTCTCTTCCTATTCCTCTCCCTCCCTCCCAGAAGAAGTCACATGAGTGCAAAGTAAGATGGCCACTGCCCTACAGTGATGAGAAGAAGCCTGAAATGAAATCTACCTTGCTGGCAGATTGCTCGTAGATTGCTAGCTTCCAAGACTAAGAGAGGTAACATTCTGTTGTGTGACAGGACCCAGCTTCTGGCATTTTGTATGGCAGCCTGAGCAGACCAGCACATCCACCATGCAGGCTCAGCTGCCTGAGGGTGAACACATCTGGAGTGTGCCAAGACAAATAAATAAACGCTCTCTCCATCTGCTACCTAGCCTTCCCTGCCCCACCAACCCTACCCTTAGGAATTTGCCCTTAAGGAACGAAAGCCATGCAACCCAATCTCCTCCAGGAAGCCCCTTGGGCCCATCCCTCCCTACCCTCTGCAAAGAACATTCCTCTACTAAGGTCTTCTTCACCTCCCCCAGGGCCTGGTAAAGTCTCTTTCCTCCCCACCCCCCTTCCCACTAAACTAGGGATTCATGGCAGCTGGGCCTGTTTATGTTAGTGGTGGATTCTAACAAAGTAGTTCAGGTTCCTAAGACTTACTGCTAAGGGTTAGAGAGCAAGTCTGGGATCCATTCCCCCAGCCTGACTCATCTGGTGTGGGTCGAGGCCCGGAGGCTGCACTTTAAGCAAACACACACTGTGGGCTTCTCACAGCAGAGTCCCTGAAAGAGCCTAGGAAATTCTGATGGGCAGGTCTGAGAAGTGCCTGAGTCCTCTAGTCTGTCAGTGTCCTGGGCATCAGGACTTTAATGTTCCCCCTCCCTTCTCTTCCCCAGTCCTGCTGTGTAGCCAGGATTGAGGGCCAAGACTTACCATGCGCTCCGGGAACAAGCTTGACCTGTGCTAGTAGCTAGGTTGATTCGGGCATCTTCCTGGGATGGGTGAGTCATTGCTCTGTACTGCCAGCTGTGAACAATTCAGTCTGGCGAGCATCTCCCTGGGTGCCCTGGCCAAGCCTCTCTGCTGGTTGCTGAGGAAATGCAGAGACAGGCCCTCTCAGAGTTTTCTGCCCCTAGAAGCCAGCGTTGGGAAGTAGTTCATGGCCAGGCTGGGGGCTGTGATGGAGTTCAGCGTGGGAGTGGGTACTAACTGCTGGTGACGGGCATCCACCCCAGGCCCAGCCAGCTCTGGACCCAGTCTGTGTCCTGCTGGCCCAGTCACTCCAACAGAGCTTGCATGGAGAGGTGTCATTAGTGAGGAAGTGAGATCCACATTTGAGAGGCTGGCCTTGAACACAGGTGTGCCTAATCTTAACAAGTTCTCCCTCCAGGAACCTCACAGTGCGGAAACAGAATCCCCCTGCCATCACCTCCCTTCCCTCCCATCCTTCCCCCCCCCCACCCCACCCCCGTCCCGGGTTTTTCCTCCTGGAAGCTTGTAACATAGAGGGCAGGATCACCCCATTGATGAGGGCATTCGTGGCTAAGTCCTCACTCAGCCCTAAGTGTCTCATTCCACCGGCTATAGCCTGATTTGCCCCACCACATCATGAAATCCAGTAGAGGGAGGTGCAGGCTGCACCTCAGCCTTGTGGACTCCTGGCTCCTGCCGCCCCAGGGCAGAGTGAGCACTCAGTGCTCACTCTGAGTTCAGCAGAAGACTGACTGCACAGTTGAGGGTGGCCTGAGATGGGAGAAGCAGTAGAGAAGCCAGGGGTCCAGAGCACAGGTTGCCCAGCTTGCCTGAGTCACCCTGGATTGCTTCATTAATATTCCTGTAGCTCATTGTTTTCATCTGCAAAACAGAAGTTAATTGTACACCTGTCCAGGAGCTTGGCTGTAAGGACAAGTGAGAAGAAGCATTGCCACATGACCTTAGATGGTTCTGTTGTTGTCATCCTTACAGTACTGTTGTCTGTTTCCCAGGTTGACTCGACTAGTGCCAATTACAGATCTCAGATTTTGAGACTGGGCTTTCTTCTGGCCTTCCTTACCCTCCTTGTCCTGGGAATGGTAAGATCTTGGACTTGGGATATGGTACAGCCTTGGTTGCATGTTAAAATCACTTGGGTTGCTTTGAAAAGTCCTAGTACTCTCTGGACACTGGACACTCATGCCAGTAATCCTAGCTACTCAGGAGGCTGAGATCTGGGGAACACAGTTCGAAACCAGCCTGGGCAAGAAAATCTGTGAGATTCTTACTTCCAATTAAGTACCAAAAAATCTGGAAGTAGAGCTGTGGATCAAGTGGTAGAGCACCAGCCTTGAGCAAAAAAAGCTCAGTGACAGCACTTAGGCCCTGAGTTCAAGCTCCAGGACTGGCACTCATACCAAAAAATAATACTAATACTCCAAAGCTAAGCATGATGGTATGTGTCCATAATCTCAGTTCTTGGGAGGCTGAGGCAGGAGGATGGAAAATTTGAGGCCAGCCTAGAATACAGACTGAAATCCGCCTTAAAAAAATTAAACCAATGTGGTTGGAGGCATGGCTCAGTTGGTAGACCCCTAGCCAATGAGTGAAATGGCCACGGGTACCCAGTTCAAGGCCTGGTCATGGAGCTAGAAAAAAAGACAAGAAAAGAAGCTGGATGCTGATGGCTCATGCCTATAATCCTAGATACTCAAGAGGCTAAGATCTG
Source organism: Dipodomys spectabilis (assembly GCF_019054845.1). Taxonomy (NCBI): domain Eukaryota; kingdom Metazoa; phylum Chordata; class Mammalia; order Rodentia; family Heteromyidae; genus Dipodomys; species Dipodomys spectabilis. The sequence goes on along the minus strand of NW_024870834.1, from coordinate 24,099,559 downwards.
AGGATCACAGTTCAAAGCCAGCCTGAGCAAGAAAGTCCATGAGACTATTTTTTTTTTTTTTTTGTCGGTCGTGGGGCTTGAACTCTGGGCCTGGGCGTTGTCCCTCAGCTCTTCAGCTCAAGGCAAGCGCTCTACCACTTGAGCTACAGCGCCACTTCCGGTTTTCTGGTGGTTTATTGGAGATAAGAGTCTCACGGTCTCTCCTGCCCGGGCTGGCTTTGAACCGCGATCCTCAGATCTCAGCCTCCTGAGTAGCTAGGATTACAGGCGTGAGCCACCAGCGCCCGGCTCCATGAGACTATTATCACTAGTTAACCACCAGAAAACCAGAAGTGGGGCTGTGGCTCAAAGTGGCAGAGCACTAACTTTCAGCAAAGAGCTCAAGGATAGTACCTAGGCCTTGAGTTCTAGCCTTACAATTGAAAAACAAACAAACAAAAATTTAAACCAAAAGAACCCCAGAAGGACAAAAAAAAAAGGATCTTCCTGGGGTCAGGTGGGTTACATCTATAATCCTAGCTACTTAGGAGGCTGAGATCCAAGATTGTGGTTTGAAGCCAGCCAGGGCAGAACAGTAAAGACAATTCTATTTTGGAGAAAATTAAAAAAAAAAAAAAAAACTACTTAAAAAAATCCAGGCAGAGATGTAGTTTAAGTGGTAGAGCTCCAGTCAAGCCAGTGCAAAGCTCTGAGTTCCAATCCTTGTACCAGAAAAAGAAAAGAAAAGAAAAAGATAATCCCTAGGAGTAGACCCTAGAACAGACACTTTTCAAGCTTTCGGGAGATTCCAGCAAGCAAGCGGAGATGGAAGGAGGATTTTCAGAATGTACAGGCAAGCCATCCTTTGGTGGCTAAAGAGGAGAATCAGAGAAATTTGGCTCTTGGCCTACAAAATTTTTGATCTTAAGATTGTTGAGACTCAGTCTGTAAGACTTTTTTTTTTTTTCCAGTCATGGTACCTGAACTCTGGGCCTGGGTGCTGTCCCTCAGCTCTTCAGCTCAAGGCTAGTGCTCTACAACTTGAGCCACAGCACCACTTCCAGCTTTTTCTGCTTATATGGTGCTGAGGAATCGAAGCCGGGGCCTCATGCATGCAAGGCAAGCACTCTACCACTGAGCCACCTTTCCAGTCCCTGTAAGACTCATTTGTAAGATGGAAGATGGTGCCCACTTCTAGTTGGGTTTTGAAGAATAGCTTTATGCTACAACAGGAATTAATTGCATATCATTATAGCTGAAAGTCCCTCATTGATTGAGTCTCTTTGCAACATATCCAAGGAGAGTAGATGTTTTTATCACACACCCAAACACTTGCACACATGTACACACACACACACACACACACACACACACACACACACACACACACACACACACACACACCATGAGGACATTTTCCAAAGCTTATCTAAATTCTCTTGTAAGCCTTGCCTCCCACCATTGCCAATGAATTTCCTAGCATTGAAAGGCTTGTGACACAAAGCTGGCTGCCACCTTAGAACCCCTTAGATGGAAGGGCAAGTTTTTCTCTTAGGAATCATCAGATCCCTGGGTAGGAATCCATCCAGCAAAAGCTACACAGCCTGATTCCAATGTTATATTCCCTGGTTTGGGCTAAAATTATCTTACCTCATGCTGATTGGAAACTCTGGCAGCTAAATGACTCTGGCTAATTAAAATGCAAACAAAAAATTAATTATTACTTACTAAATGCTTTTGTTTTTCCCAACAATGTTCTCAAGCATGAGGGTTCTAGAAAAAAAAATCCTAGCAGTAGAAGGGATCCCAGGTGGGACTAGGCCCCAGTAAGTAGTCAATTCATCTTCAGATACTGGGCTCGGATCAAAAGCAAGAGGCAGATCTCAGGTGTCCTGGGGGCGGGGGTGGGAAGGGCAGCCCTTGAACTCTGGAGAAGTGGCAGAAAGCCACACCACCAGAATCTGCCTCCATCCTAGGCCAGGACAGTAGATGTGGGGGCTGAACTCAAGGAAGCTGTCATGGCCAGGCCTTGCCTTAATAGACAAAATTATTACAGTAGCTAAGTTTTCACAGCAGACATTGGCCCCTTAATTTCCCCAGAAAGCCCTCAACATTAGTATGAATGTACTCAAAGTATCTCCATTCATTTACCCTCAAACATTTATTGTGTCCCCTTCATGGGCTTCTCTTTTGTAAAGTGAGCCCCTGCCTTGTGGAAGTTTATAGTCTAGAGCAGAGCCCGATCTTTTGGGACAGTCACAGATCAGTGTGGCAGAACACTTCTGTACACATGCTAGGCAGAGCAGTTACAGACTACCCCTCCTCCCATGAAGTAGAGCAATGTTGGGCAGTATACAAGGAAACCCCCCAGATTCCAGAGATACTACAAGACCGCCAAGCCAGACAGAGAAGACGCTGAGCCTGGAATTCATGGGGGCTTTCCTAGGTAAAGGCCCATGGTCCTTTCAAAACTGGGAGGGGGCTTATAGCACTTAACAGTTGAGAGAGTCAGAACTGATATACTTGGATAGAGAATGGAGGTTTAAAAACACCCCCGTCAGAGAAAGGAAAGCTGGACAAACTAGCAACTAGGCCTGCAGTAGAAGAAGCAAAGCCCTACCTCAGTCCAGAACTTAGATGGGAGAGAAGTTCCTCTGAAAAGTGAAGCATCCACAGGGAGCAGAGGTGAGCTGCTCCCTTGGCATTTCTCACTGGCATGTCACTCTGGTCCTAGGACTCCTGGGACATGAAAGTCCATGACACAGGGTCCTGTGTTTACATGAAGGTCAGGACACTAGCCTCTGACAGAAGCAAAAGACAAATGACTCTGGTAATGGTAGTTTTACAACCTGAGGCTCATAGACATACCAGCAAAAACAACCCACCAAAGATGAGTTTCCAACCACACTGGAAAATAAATCACTGTAGGGGATCATCAGTAAAAATAAAACACAAGCAACTAACTTCAGAAGAATTCCCCTCCAAAGAAGTGGAAACACAAAACCTAAAAACTTAAAGCAACTATTTTAAATTATAGAGAAAAAAATTTTCCCTGGGTATGGTGGCATATACCTGTAATCCCAGTTACTTGAGAAACTAAGGTAGAAGGACAATAAGTTCAAGGCCAACATAGGCAACTTAATGAGACCTCGTCTCAAAAGAAAATGGGAAGAAAAAAAAAGTGCGTGAAGGGTTGGGATAACTTGCTGAATAACGTATACAAGACCCTGGGTTCAATTTCTTTTTGAAAAAAATATTTAAGAAAAAAAGAGAACAGGGTAACAACTTAATAGAAAATAAATCAGATCGAAGTTCTAGAAATTAAAATGTTAAAATTTACTTGTTAAAAATTGATGGGTTAAATAACAGAACAAGATGAAGCTAAAGAGTCATTTAGCAAACTGGATGGTACCTCTGAAAGTTACCCAATAAAATTCTGGGAGCAGTTATGGCTGAGGGTATGGAGGAAACAATGAGAAGACCATAATAGACATAGCTTAACATTTCCAGAGGAGAAGTCAGGAGAGAATGGAGGAGGAAAAAATGTTTTAAATAATGACTGGGAGGTGATAAAAATGTAAGGAATATTTGGCTCTTATGACTGAATAAGCATATGGGGATCTAAGAATAAATAAATTCACCATTAAGCCAAGTATGGTAGCTCACACCTGCAATCCTAGTTGTTCAGGAGGTGAGGATTAGGACCAGCTGAGGCAAAAAAAAAAAAAAAAATGGGTATAGTGGTTCATGCCACCACATGGTCTCAGCTATGAGGGAGGCCAGAGGTAGGAGAATTAAAGTCCAAGACCGGCCCATAGCAAGCTCAAGGCCTAGATTTCAAACCCCAGTACCATTAAAAACATACATATGTGCATACATGCATGCATACATACATACATACATATACACATCAATAAATAAATCATAGGATAAGTGTGTTAAAATACATTGTGAAACACACTAAAATATCAACGTCTAAGCACACATCCACTCATGAATGAGGCAGCAGAAAAGCATTGTGGGGGCAGGTTTTCACAATGTGAACAGAGAAGCTACACAAAGAAGTAACTGCCATGGGGCTGGGAATGTGGCTTAGAGGTAGAGTGCTGTGGTGCTGATTCCTCAGTACTACATACACAGAAAAAGCCAGAAATGGCGCTGTGGTTCAAGTGGTCGAGTGCTAGCCTTGAGCAAAAGAAGCTCTGGGACAGTGGCCAGGAGAAAAAAGGAAAAAAGAAATTACTGCCGTGGTAAAGGTAATTGCCCTATTTGTACAACCTGTGGAAAGTGAGAGACAAAACAACTATTGATGACCATTTGTGATAGGTTGAGCTGAAGTCTCATTTTCGTTTAAGTTTATCATATTGTTATTTTGTGGTGCTAGGATTAAAATCAAGGCCTGTGTTCTACCACTTGAGCCCTTTTTACTTTGTTTGTATGATTTTTGCACTGGGCAGACCTGAACTTCTCTGGTATAGTTTGGGATTATAGACATGAGCCACTGTACTCAGCCTTTGTTTTCTTTGTGTTCTGAGTTAGGTTTGGATATGTACACATAAGAACTCACAGCATTTAAGCCACCTCAGGTTAACGTCTTCTATTTAGTTAACAGCATCCAGTGGAAAATCTCGAGATCAACAAAGATAAATACAACAATATTGAGAAAGGTAAGCAGCCCTACAAAATAATGTATAAGTGAGGATAGGATGTGTGATAGGGAATTTTATTAATTATATTACTATTATTATTATTATTTTTGCCAGTCCTGGGGCTTAAACTAAGGACCTGGGCACTGTCCTTTCTTTAGTTCAAGGCTAGCACTTTACCACTTGAGCCACAGCGCCACTTCCAGCTTTTCCTGTTTATGTGGTACTGAGGAATCAAACTCAGGGCTTCATGCGTGCTAGGCAAGCACTCTACCACTAAGCCATATTCTAATTAATGGGGAATTGTGTGTCACTTTGGCTCAGTTTTGGTGCATATTTGTTTGGTCAGATACTAGTTTTGATGTTTCGTGAGGGGTGTGTGTGTGTGTATGTGTGTGTGTGTGTTTAATGTGTGATTAACATTCACAGTTAGTGGGCTTTAAATAAATTATCTTCCATAACATGGGTAGGCCTCATCCTATCAGTTAAAGAGTGAAGGCTTTTGTGTCAAATCAGAAGAAATTATGCCTCAAGACTGCAGAAGAGAAGTCCTGCCTGAGTTTCTAGCCTCCTGTCTTTGAAGCTCAAATTTTAGGGTTTGGGTGTGAAGCCCTAAATTCAGACCCTAGCACCACAAAATACCAAATAATAAAAACTCCTCCACTTCAACTCTTGCTTGGATTTTCAGCCTGCTGGCCTGCCCTATGGATTTGGGACTTGCCAACCCTCACAATTATGCAAGCCATTTCTGTCTCTCTTACAGGTGTCCGGGTAGTAGCTAAGGTATTAACTGCCCGAGGAGGGCTGAGAGAGCTCCTAGTCAGCAGGAATAGCTCAGGTCCAGGTTCTGAGACTAAGGGCAGATCATAATGAATTTTGAAAGAATTTGGGGGCTTTTTCCTCAGTCTACTGTGGCTTCTAGGGGTGGGGGGATTCCATAGTTCCAAGCCAGGACCTGGTCCAGGGCTAGATAGTAGCCCAGGTCTCCCTGCCATAGAGCTGTGCTGTGTTCCCAACCCCAGTCTGTTATTTTTGGATCCAGCATACGTTCTGCTCTCCTTTTGACTGTAACACTCAAATTTGACTTTTAGGGGACTTTCTCCCTCCCCCTCTCTCTCTCCTCACCACATTAGTGAGGTTTGTCATTCCAGCTCTCTTCCCCAGGACTCCAAATTCTGAGCAGAGAATGGAACCAGAGCCAGGCGGGAGTCCTCTGCCCCCAATAGGGATGGTGTGGGGTCCCGTACCTGCCATGGAGAGGATGTGCAGCTCTGCCTTGGACAAGTCTTGTCATTTGTCTCCGCAGTGGCTTGCATATGGTTGGTCCTCACCGAAGCGTATGTAGAAGCCTGGTCCCCAATGCTAAGAGGTGTGGCTTTGGAGAAGAGGGTGAGTTATGAAGGATCCTCTCTCATGAATAGATGGATCCTTGTCCTTGCAGGAATAAGTTCTCGCTCATAGGCTAGACTGGTTATCCTGAGAGCAGGTGGCTGAGGGGAGCCTCCCCCTCCTCTCTCATACACATTGTTCCTCCCTTTGTGCTTTCCACCAAGTTGACTCAACTGAGATCATCCCCAGAACTGTGAGCTAAGTGTACTGCTTTTCTTCCCTCCCTCCCTCCCTCCTTTTCTTCCTTCCTTTCTTCCTTTTTTCCTTCCTTCCTTCCTTCCTTCCTTCCTTCCTTCCTTCCTTCCTTCCTTCCTTCCTTCCTTCCTTCCTTCCTTCCTCTTTTCTTTCTCTCTTTCTTTTTTCTTTCTGTGTGCCAGTCCTGGGCTTGAACTCAGGGCCTGAGCACTATTCTTGTGCTTCTTTTGCTCAAAGCTAGAGCTCTACCACTTGAGCCACAGCTCCACTTGTATTTTGAGGGGTTTTGTGTGTGTGTGTTTGTTGTTTGCTTTCTGTTTTGGGGGGGGTCTGGTCTTGGGGCCTGAACTCTGGGCCTGGGCGCTGTCCCTCAGCTCTTCAGCTCAAGGCTAGCGCTCTACCACTTGAGCCACAGCACCACTTCTGGCTTTTTTTCTTTTTGCTTATGTGGTGCTGAGGAATCGAACCCAGGGCCTCAGGCATGCAAGGCAAGCGCTCTACCACTGAGCCACCTTCCCAGCCCCTGGCAATTTTTTTAAAGTGATAAATGAGAGGAAGGCAGTCTTTCTGTGGAAATGGAGCCTTCCAGATGACCATGAGGCTTAGCCAGGGCCAAGACTGCTTGCTGTTGGACTGAGCTCGCTCTCTTCATTGAAGCCCTGGGCTCTAAGCTCTGGGCCCTTCCACCAGACAGCAGCCTAAGATGGGGGCAGAGTATGCCAAGAGTTCCCATGAGAGCTGAATTTTATCAGCTAATATAATAACATTCACTAATAGAATACTAATTAATATAATACTAATATCAGGCCACCGATTAAAGGTCCCACTCCACAAGGCCAGTGGAAGAGGAGGACCAGAGGGGACAGAGGGAAGAACTTTCTCATTTCCTATCTTGGAGAAGAGAGAAAACATAGCCAGCATTCTCCAGGTAAAACTGACATAAGGTCAGAAGGTGCCAGAAAGACTTCAATATCAAAAGGCATCCTTTGTAGTTGGTCCTAGCCCCCCACCAAGTTCCTTTGGTTTTCTAGACACTCCTGTCCCTCCCTAGGGATCCCCCTTTTCTCCCCACCCTGAGGTCACTGTGCTCAAAGGCCTTAGGGACCAGGAAGAGCAGCTGCTTCCCGTGTGACAGGCTGGCACAGGAAAGCACATAGAAACCACTTAGGCTGGGCTCCTATGATCTCATACCTGTAATCCCACTCAGATGACTGAGATCTGGGGATCAGGGTTCAAAGCCAGCCCAGGCAGGAAAGTGCATGAGACTCTTTTTTGTTTTTGTTTTTGTTTTTGTCGTGGGGCTTGAACTCTGGGCTTGGGCGCTGGCCCTGTGCTCTTCAGCTCAAGGCGAGCACTCTACTGCTTGAGCTACAGCGCCACTTCTGATTTGCTAGTATTTATTGGAGATAAGAGTCTCACGGACTTTCCTGCCCAGGCTGGCTTTGAACCTCAATCCTCAGATCTCAGCCTCCTGAGTAGCTAGGATTACAGGCGTGAGCCACCACGCCCGGCTTCCATGAGACTCTTATCTCAATTAACCACAGAAAACTGGAAGTGGTGCTGTGGCTCAAAGTGGTAGTGTGCTAGCCTTGAGCATAAAAGAGCTCAAGGTTAGAGCACAGGCCCTGAGTTCAAGCCCTACAATTGACCACAAAAACAAATAAACAAATAAATAAATAACTCTCAGCTCCCAGGCCCTGAGTTCAAGCCCACGACCAACAAACAAAACAAAACCTACTTAGCTAAGACCAGAGGGGCTACACACCAGTGGGAACTGGTATGCTTGGCACTCCTATTTTTTGTCCAGGTAGTAGTTAGCCTCTCTAGAGTCTGGCCCTGACTCTGGACCTTAGAACCAGAAGATCTGGGTCCTGCTCTGGCTCAGTCTCCCAGCTGAGAGACCTTGAACAACTTCCTTAGCCTCTCTGATCTCTTAACAGTTTCCCTCAGAGAAGGTTACCCAGAGCATAAACATTGAAAACTTGGGACTAGAGGCATGGCTAAGAGGTAGAAGAGTGCCTGCCTCAAGTGTGGGAGGTTCTGAGTTCAAATCCCAGGACTAGCACCAAAAAGAAAAAAGAAAACTTAGAGCTCAGTCCCTCTCCTCAGGGACCTGTAAATAGAGCCACGAAGGCTCTGCCCCCGCATGCTGGTGCCGGCAGCTCCAACTCCAGTCCATGGAGATGGTTACCAGGATGCCAGGCTGTAACTAGGTGTTCTCTCCACCAAGGAGTTTTTCTCCTTCGCAGGCCTGTGGGAGACGGGCCAGCAAGCAGCCTCTGCTCTGCCCTGTTGGGTTTCTGGGGAGTGTGGCTCATTGCCAGAAGGGGCTCACCCCCACAAGGACACCTCATCAGTGGGAGGACAGTCCAGTCTTCCTCTAGCCCTGTCCCACACTACGATCACAACTCCATACACCCAGGCACACACACCCTCTCACACATTCAGACACACATTTGCACATCAAACCCACTCCCACAAGTACTCCCTACACACACACACATACATGTATGCACGCATCTTATACTCACCCACACGTACATGTTTATGTACGTCCTCAAGAACTCCAAAGCAATGATTGTTTAGGATAAGGCTAAAGTAAGAAGACAGTTGTAGGAACAGGGTACCTGTGGCTCACGCCCATAATCCTACTACTCAGGAGGCTGAGATCTGAGGATTGCGGTGCAAAACCAGCCTGAAAAGTCCCTGTGAGACTCTTATCGCCAATTAACCAATCAAAACTGGAAGTGGGGCTGTGGTAGAGTGCTAACATTGAACAAAAAGAGCTCAGGGACAGCCCCACGACTGACAAGAAGAAAAAGGAAAAAAAAAAAAAAAAAGGAAGTTAGGGGCTGGGAAGGTGGCTCAGTGGTAGAGTGCTCTCCTTGCATGCATGAGGCCCTGGGTTCGATTCCTCAGCACCACATAACCAGAAAAAGTCAGAAGTGGCACTGTGGCTCAAGTGATAGAGCACTAGCTTTGAGCTGAAGAGCTGAAGGACAGCCCAGGACCCACAACGGACCAAAAAAAAAGAAAAAAAAAAAAGGAAGTTAAATGAGTGACTTAGGCCCTGAGTTCAAGCCCCATGACTGACAAAAAGAAAAGGAAAAGGAAAAAGAAAATTGAGGGAGGTAATTACATTAAGTTGGTTAAATCATGGCAAAACCTGCATTTCTATATACAATTTAGGATTCTGATTAGGTTTTAGTGTAAATGTACAGTATTGAATCTGAGGAACATTGGCCAGCTGTCATTTTCCCAATTTACAGAAGAGAAAATTGAGACTCCAATGGTTAAGTAAGAAACTCACCATTGTCATTAACTTTAACATGGGAACTGATGGCCTTGAAGACAGAGGTGGAAGGTAAGTAGTTTTTTTTTTTTTTTTTTTTTTTACTGTATATCCTTTTATGCCTTTTGAATTTTCATACCTGTGCATAGATTAGCTCTCACAATAAACCTTAAATAATTTCTTTAATGAGGTCAAGGTCACAGGGCTAATAAGGTGTGGATCTGGGATTTCAGTACTTATCTCTGGGGTCCAGAACCACCTCTTTACCATAATGCTTCCCAGCTTCCTAGAAGATGCCATTTTCTCAGCCATAGAAACTAGGAAGTGCAGATCAAATGTAAGACATTTTTGTATTGTTAACAGTGGCACTAGAAAAAGAGCCTTTCAGGAGAGTTTGCCAGAAATTGCTTTCTCTAATCAATGGTGGCATGTAGCACAGATGAAAGGAGAGAGAGAGAAGGCCTGGGCGCAGAAGAGAGTAGCTTCTCTCAGTGCAGTGAGGATCAAGGCAATCAAGTGCATCCACAAGAGGCAGGGGATACGATTGACAGCCAAACCTGTGGAGGAGGACTATTAGTAGCCAATCTGCCACAATCACAAAACTCGGCTCTCCTTTTCTCCTGGGAAGGAAGCTGGGCCTACAGCCCTGCACACAGCATGCTCTCGTTCTCCATAAGCTTCTTGGTTAGAAGCTGGGGTCATTATGACCTCCAGCCAGCCATTTCCCCATCTCAAACCCTGCCCCTATAGCAGCCCTGGTCCTTCTAAAATGTAGTCACAACAGCTGGAGGTATGGCTCAAGTGATGTTTCCTGCCGAGCAAGCAGGAACCACAAAAATACAAAATGTCAGTCACATAATATTATTGTTTTGTCCCAAAGGCTCCAATGGTTCTATCTCACTCAGAGAAAAACCCCAAATCCTTCCTGTAGCCTCCAAGACCCAGAACAATCAGGAAAGTGACTTAATTTCAGCTTCCATCACTTCCCTTACTCAATTACAGCCATGCAAGCATCCTTATACCTCAATCAATACGGGATGCACTCCTGCATCAGGGCCTTTGAGCCCTCTGCCTGGAAAACACTCACCCCAGAGACACATAATACACCATATATCTCGTTTAATGTTTATTCTCTGAAGATGGAAATCCTGCAGAAAAAGATCAGAACAGTTGGAACTCTCCAAAATGAGTGAGGGAAACTCAGTGACCTGAGGAAAGCGATCTGGCATACATGTAGCTGAAGCCCAGGCTGACTTCCAACTATGATCCTTAGATCTCAGCCTCTTGAGTAGCTAGAATTACAGGTGTGATCCACGGCTTCTACATATCTTTTATACCTTTGGCTATTTTTTTTTTTTTTTGGGTCCGGTCATGGAGCCTGAACTCTGGGCCTGGGCACTGTCCCTCAGCTCTTTAGTTCAAGGCTAGCACTCTACCACTTGAGCCACAGCGCCACTTCCGGCTTTTTTCTTTTTGCTTATGGGGTGCTGAGGAATCGAACCCAGGGCCTCAGGCATGCAAGGCAAGCACTCTACCACTGAGCCACCTTCCCAGCCCCAACCTTTGGCTATTTTTAAGATTTTCTTGATACCATCTTTTTTTCCAGTTCTGGGGAATTGAACACAGAATGTCTCACTTGCTCAGCTGGTATGTTACTGCTAAGCCATGCCTTCAGTATTATCACTACATTTTTTGTCTTTTTCCTAAAGAGTTGAAGGAATTCATTGCTTGTAGACCAACACTGGGAGAATTGTTTAAAGGAAATTCCTCACCAGATGGATATTTGGATTTAATTAAAAGAAGAAAGAGTACGTGAAATGTTAAAAGTATGGTAAATTTCTCACTGCAAACAAAAATAATAGCAACAAGCTGGGCATTGGTAGCTCATACCTCTAATCCTGGCTACTTATGCAAATGAGATCTGAGGATCATGCTTCTGAGCCAGCCATGAGACTTTTATTTTTTTTTTCTTTTTCTTTCTTTTTTTTGTCAGTCGTGGGGCTTGAACTCTGGGCCTGGGCGCTGTCCCTGTGCTCTTCAGCTCAAGGCGAGCACTCTACCACTTAAGCCATGGCGCCACTCCTGGTTTTCTGGTGGTTTATTGGAGATAAGAGTTTCACGGACTTTTCTTCCTGGGCTGGCTTTGAACCTCGATCCTCAGATCTCAGCTTCCTAAGTAGCTAGGATTACAGGTGTGAGCCACCAGCACTTGGCTCCAAAATTTCTTTTTGGAATGATGGAAATGTTCTAGAATTAGATCATGGTGAGGGTTGCACAATGTTGTAATTTGAGTTTAGTAAAAACTTCTGAACTGTTAAACTTTAAAATAGTTAAAATGATGAATGTTAATGTTATGTAAAATTTATACCAAAAGTGTTTAAAGTAAATTGGATTTTTAAAAAAAATCTTCCCACAAAGAAAACTCCAGGCCCAGATGGCATCAGTGGGAAATCCCACCTAAATTTAAGAAAGAATAGCATCAATTCTACACAAACTCCTCCAGAAAATGAAGGGGGAAAAAATGACACTTTTCAGCTCACTTTTGAGGCCAGAGTTACACAGATACCCACATCAGACAACAGATTTGATTATAAGATTACAAGAAAAGAAATAAATCCCTAATGAATGTAGATGCATAGATACTTAACAACATTTTAGCAAATCAAATCTAGCAATCAGAGAGAAAGGGAAATGAGGTATGACCAAATCAGGTTTACCCCAGGAATGAAAGGTTTGTTTACCATGAGAAAAGCAATCAATGTAATTTACCATACTAACATAATATTTTTTTAAAAAAACTATATAATCATCTTGTTAGAGTTATAAAAATATAACTCTAAAATCCACTCGGCAAACTAAAAATAGAAAAGAAATTTCTTTTTTTTAATACTTTTATTGTTATTATAAAGGTGATGTACAGAAATGTTACAGTTTCAGCAGTCATGTAATGAGTACATTTCTTTTTGGATAATGTCACCCCTTCCTTCTTGCTTTCCCAGTTGTTTCCTCCCGACCCTAGCCACAAGTTGTATAGTTCATTTCCAACATAGTGTCTAGTGAGCACTACTGCTACATAAGGGAAATTTCTTAACTTAATAAAGGATATCTACAACATAATACTTAATGTTTTTCTCCCAAAAGATTAGGGAAAGAGCAAAACTGGCACCTAGCTGGCTTCACCATTTCTTTTCAGTATTTTACTAGCCATTCTAGACAGACAGAAAGTCATATAATAGAAATGAAAAGCATACAGATAGAAAAGGAAAACAGGTGCTCACCTGCCGTTCCTGCACTAGGGAGACCGAGGCAAGAGGATCATGAATTTGAGACTAACCTGGGCTATAGCAAGACTTTGTCTCAAGAGCAAACAAAAAAAAAAGTGGCATATATAATTTATTTTTTGTGCTGGACCTGTGGCTTGAAATCAGGGCCTGGGCATTGTCCCTGAGCTTTTTTGCTCAAGGCTAGTGCTCTACTGCTTGAGCCACAGCTCCACTTCCAGCTTTTTTGGTAGTTAAGGGTCTCACAAGCTTTCCTGCCCAGGTTGTCTTTGAACCAGGATCTTCAGATTTCAAGTCTCTTGAGTAACTAGGCATAAGCCACTTGTTCCCAGCAAGAAACTATTTCTTAGAGATAAATTTTAAAAAATTAAAGCCGGGCGCTGGTGGCTCACACCTGTAATCCTAGCTACTCAGGAGACTGAGATCTGAGGATCATGGTTCAAAGCCAACCTGGGCAGGAAAATCCGTGAGACTCTTATTTCCAATAAACCACTAGAAAACCAGAAGTGGTGCTGTGGCTCAAGAGGTAGACCACTTGCCTTGAGCTGAAGAGTGCAAGGACAGTACCCAGGCCCAGAGTTTAAGCCCCACGACCAACAAAAAAATTGGTTTAATTATATATATATATATATATATATATATATAGGTATATATATATATATATATATATATATATATATATATATATATATATATACACACACACACACACACACACACACACACATATGAGGTAATTTTTACAGGGGGAACTACAAAACATTGCTGTAACAATTTTATGGATTAAATGGACAGGACAGACAAGAGTGACCCAATCTCCTACTAGAGAGAGTAGACAGAGGTCACTTGGGCCGTAAATGACAAGGATCTAAGTAGGGGTGGGGCTTTCCCAAAACCTGTTGCTCACATCCCAACTCCGCATGCGCTGTACACTGGCTACTCAGCTACTGACACCTACCTATAGGATTTAGTGTTTGCCCTGCTAGATTTAGGACTTCCATTGGTTCCACCCTTCCTTTCTATGCCCTTCTGAATGAGAATGCTTATCTGTACTAGCCTATGTAAGAAATATGTAACTTGGACTTAAAGTTTCTCAGGAGTTCATGCTTAGGAATTTGCCTTGCTTTTTTTTTTTTTTTTTCCTCTGGTCGGTCATGGGGCCTGAACTCTGGGCCTGGGCGCTGTCCCTCAGCTCTTCAGCTCAAGACTAGTGCTCTGCCACTTTAGCCACAGTGCCACTTCCAGCTTTTTCTGCTTATATTGTGCTGAGGAATCGAACCCAGGGTCTCATGCATGCAAGGCAAGCACTCTACCACTGAGCTACCTTCCCAGCCCCTTGCCTTGAGTCTTAAAAGAGACTTTAGTCATGAACTTTCCCAATGGAGGATAAGATCATGGAGATGGATGAAATGCATTATGAGATAGCCATGAGCTCTTGGAGGCCCAGGGGCTGAAAATTAGTTTGAGTATGAAATAGCAACACCACTACCCCAGGCTCATTTTTGAAAGTTTGGTCCCCAATGGTTGATGTTATTTTGGAAGGTGGGGGCTAGCTGGAAGAAGTAGGGAACTGGGGACTGGGGGGGGGGGGCGTCTTTTCTCCGTTCCCTTCTTCTTTCCTTCTATCTACTTCCTGTCTGCCATGAGGTAAGTAGCCTGTGTTATGTGCTTCCTTCACCAGGACATCCTGCCTTACCATGCTCCACTATCAACAGAGCCAAGGACTATGGAATGAAGCCTCTGAAATGTGAAACAAATGAAAAATTGAAGGATAGACATGGAAGTGATATAAGCAGGTTCATAAAAGATTGGGCAGACTCAAGAAGTGTTACATTGGAAGTTCCAAGACCTCAAACTTTTTTTTGTTGGTACCAGTACTGGGGCTTGAACTCAAGCCTAGGAGGCTAGCACTCTACCACTGAACCACAGCTTCACTTCTAGCTTTTTGATGGTTAATTGGAGAAAAGAGTTTCACAAACTTTCCTGTCCAGGCTGGTTTCTAATCATGGTCCTCAGATCTCAGTCTTCTCAGTAGCTACGATTATAGGTATGAGCCCCTAAGGCCTGGCTTGCCCTCAAGATTTTATTGGTATTTGCAAACACGTGGGTGATCAGCTCTGGAAAACTAGGTCAATTTGTCACCAACTTCTGGACACTGATGTATCATCTGTCTGCTCACATGTCTGGCCAGGGGAGTCCTTGGACTTGGTCAGACCAGAGTTTTCTCTATTATTTTTTGTATACTGAAGCAGGGACTTGGGGACAAGACTCTGTTGAGTTATTCTTTAAGTCATCAGGCCAGAATGTGATATTTTTGTTTTTCATCAACATCTAAGTCATCATTTTAGCTGTTGAGTTTCCTAACTTCCTGCCTAGCTTCTTATCATTGGTGTTCTTATCAATCAAAGTGTTCTGTAACATGGAAACCTATTTCCTGTAATTTATGTGTGTTTTGGTCCTGGGGCTTGAACTCAGGGCCTGAGCTGTTTTTGTTCAAGACTAGCAATCTACCACTTGAGCAACAGCTCCCTTTCTGTCTTTTTAGTAGTTCATTGGAGGTAAGAGTCTTATGGGTTTTCCTACTCAGACTGGCTTCAAACTGTGAACCTCAGATCTCAACCTCCTGAGTAGCTAGGATTACAGGCATGAGCCATCAGTGCCTAGCTTCTTATAATTTTTATGAGCATTTTTTTAAGTCAGAAGAATCACAGTGCTGGGCAGTCTTAGTTCTTGGGTGCATTACTCATTTAGGGCAAGGTAAGAAAAATTATTTTGCCTATACATTGGCATTCAATGGAAAAGATGTGCTACAAACAATAACATGTCTTTCTCTTTCTTTCCTTTTCTTTCCCTTCCTTCCTTCCTTCCTTTCTTCCTTCCTTCCTTTCTTTCTTTTTCTTTCTTTTCTTTCCTTCTTTTTTTTTGGTTCAGTCATGGGGCTTGAACTCAGGCCTGAGTGCTGTCCCTGAGCTCTTTACTCAAGGCTAGGACTCTACCACTCCGAGCCACAGTAAGTACCACTTATGATTTTCTGATGGCTTGGAAATAAAGAGTCTCACAGACTTTCCTGCCCAGGCTGGCTTTGAACTGTGATCCTTGGATCTCAGCCTCTTGATTACATGTGTGAGCCACCAGAGCCCCACCTATGTATTTCTTTTCTTATTAAATATTTTAATGTTATTATAAAGATGATATACAGTGGGATTACCATTATAAGTCAGGTAATGAGTACATTTCTTTTTGGACAATGCCACCCCTTCCTTCATGGTTTCCCAGGTTTTCCCTCCGATCTCTGCCCATAAGTTGTATAGTTCATTTTCAATGTAATTGTCTACTGAGTACCACTTCTGCATAATGTGTCCCTCTTAAAAGATTATCCAATAGTATAGTATACGCAGGGGAGGATTCCAGTCATGTAACTCCTTTGAAAAGCTAACTTACAGTTTAGCAAAATGAATACCAGGAAGTTGAAATTTGAAAGGGGAGGGAAGTAGAACCAATGAATGGAGAGAGAAATGGTGGGCAAATACAGCCAACATATTCAAAGTATATATGTGAAAATGGAACGAGATACCTTGAAGTGGTATTGGGACAGATGGGAGGAGAAGAACAGGGAAGGGGACATTGATCGAGATGCATTGTACTAATAAACTGACATGTTGAATTGAAACCCCTTTGTACAACTACTTAAAGTGAGCAAAAAAAATATGACAAAAGATTATCCAGCATAATGTTTAGCTTCTGATTTTTGGCTTTCTCTGATCCTCATGGTCCCTATTCTGGCCTGCCTCAGTAACACAGATGTACAAATTCACTGTACACTCAAAATTGATACATGTTTTCTATACATGGTGCTGGAAAAACTTGGTATTCACTAAAAAAAAAAACAATTTCAACTCTTACCTCAAACCATATTAAAAAATCAACTAGGACTGGGAAGGTGGTTCAATGGTAGAGCACTTGCCTCGCATGCATGAGGCCCTGGGTTCGATTCCTCAGCACCACATAAACAGAAAAGCCTGGAAGTGGCACTGTGGCACTAACCTTGAGCTGAAGAGCTGAGGGACAGCACCCAGGCCCAGAGTTCAAGCCCCATGACCAACAACAACAACAAAAAAATCAACGAAAACCCCTCTATACACCATCTTTATAATAATAATAAACCTAAAAATAAAGAAAATAAAATAAAAAAGAAAAATTAACCAAAATGAATTACAGACATAAAAGTATGATCTTAACTTCCAAAGCTTTGGAATAAAACATAGCAGGAATTTTTTTTATGATCTTGAGCTTGGCAGATTTCTTACTTGAAATTGTATTGAGGGGCTAGGAGGATAACTCAATGATAGAATATATACTTAGCATGTGTGATACCCTAAGGTCAATCCCTACCAAGAAGAAAGGAAGAAAAGAAAAAAGGAAGGAAGGAAGGAAGGAAGGAAAAAAGAAAGAAAAAGATTGGGGAGGAGGGAGGAAAGAAGGAAAAAATTGTGTTTAATCCTCCTCAAAGTAATGCATTATTGTTACAGATAACTTAGAAGTTATAGAAAGGTAAAAAAAATGTATCTTCCCTCTAATGTACTGGGAATTATTATTAGATTATTCTATAGGATATTTACTCAAACTCTACTTACTGAGGGCTTATATATGCAAGCTGGATAAAGTGTTGAGCATTTTACCCCCTTTTTTTTTTTTTTGCCAGTCCTGGGGCTTGAACTCAGGGCCTGGGTACTATCCCTGAGCTTCTTTTACTCAAAACTAGCACTCTACCACTTGAGCCACAGCACTACTTCTGACTTTTTCTGTTTATGTGGTACTGAGGAATGGAATCCAGGGCTTCATGCATGCTAGGCAAACACTCTACCAGTAAGCCACATTTTCAGCCTTACACACATTCTTATTTACTTCTCCCAACAAATGTCTGGTAATGCTGTTGTTCATGATCACCAGCAGTACTTGGAAGACATCATAGATAATAGTAAATATCTAACCTTACAAATTTACCCAGTGCACATATAATGTAATGACCAACTAACATTGATGGACCATGTACCATAGTATATGCCAAGCCTTTTTCATATATTATTTCAATCATACCATAAGGTCAGCATTATTTTTCTTTCATATTGAGGAATCTAAGAGTCTCAAAGGTCAAAAGAGCCTACTTGTCAGAGAGTGAAGTTAAGAGTGCAAATTCTAGCTGGAGGTGTGGCTCAACAATAGAGTCCCTGCCTAGCAAGCATGTGACTCCTAGTTCAAACCTGGTACCACAGAAGAAGTCAAGGAGTGTGCAGACTCTAGACTCATAGTTGTTGGTTCAACTTTGAGCTCCATCAATTGCTATGTGACTTTAGGAATGTACTTCAATTTCCATATAACTGAACAGTGGCAGCACCTGCACATTCTATTCAGAGAAGTAAATGCCAGCATGCACATGCGATTCTTAGCACTTTACTAGGCATACAAAAAACTCTTTATAGTAGTTGTAATTAAGCTGGCAAACAGGTTAAAGCCTGTTAGGGGTTCCTAGTAAACTTTAGATCCAGCCTTAAACATGGAGGGAAATGTCCCAACGGTCAGTGCCCAGAAAAGCTGTCATAACCAGACTAAGTTAGCAGTGCCTTTTGTTTTTGTTTTTTTTTTTTCCAGGTCCGGTCATGGGACCAGAACTCTGGGCCTGGGCACTGTCCCTCAGCTCTTCAGCTCAAGGCTAGCGCTCTACCACTTGAGCCACAGCGCAACTTCCGGCTTTTTTCTCTTTGCTTATGTGGTGCTGAGGAATCGAACCCAGGGCCTCTGGCATGAAAGGCATGCACTCTTACCACTGAGCCACCTTGCCAGCCCCCGTTAGCAGTGCCATTACAGGAGTCAGGGATTTGCTATGGTAATGGCAATGACTCCTTATGCATTTATGGAATTTATTGGTTGTAAGGCACTTACATATAATCTGTCTGATGAGAAAGGCTTTATTACAAAAGCATTAAACAGATGAAGAGACTAAGGAGCCACAGGAGGTGATGTAGCTGGTGAAGGACCATGGTATAAGGTCCTTTCAGCCTTCCACCATCCCATCACACTGGGGCCATCCTCCACCATCACCCTTACTCTAAGGCTTTTGTGCCCAGGGGTCAGCAAGTGCTGGAGGGAGATGGGGAGAGCCAGGCTCAATGAAAGAGCTTGGGGGATGTCTGATCTAGAACAGGTCTCATTGGGCTATGGTCTAGTCTAGCCAACTATCTGTACAGCCAGTGTAAAGACAGGAAAGTCAGCATCAAGTTCTCCTGGGAGAGTTTACATACAGGTTATCAAGTTAGAGAACAGACCAAGTAAAATGTTCAGTGCTTGGAATCAGAAACATGACTTGGTAGTGGAGTGGAGGTGGTCAGAACAGAAAAGGGCACTAAGAGTGATTTGGGGCGGCAGGAGCACTCTGTATCTTTATTTGAGGATGTGTCACAAGTATGTAAAGTTAGAAACATCACTAGAATTTTCCGTGGAATTCATCACTGAAGACTGTATACAAGTTATGCCTCATGTTTTAATGGAAAATAAGAGAGCAACATTTAAAAATATTGTGTTTATTAAAGACCACTCTTGAGCTGGTTCATGAGTGGTTCATGCCTGTAATTCTAGCTACTTAGGAAGCTGAAATCATGGGGATGATAGTTGTTTGTTTGTTTGTTTGTTTGTTTATTTTGGGTCCAGTCATGGGGTCTGAACTCTGGGCCTGGGCGCTGTCCCTCAGCTCTTCAGCTCAAGGCAAGCACTCTACCACTTGAGCCACAGTGCCACTTCAGGCTTTTTTCTTTTTTTAATGCTTTTTTTTTTTTTTTTTTTTGCTTATGTGGTGCTGAGGAATCGAACCCAAGGCCTCTGGCATGCAAGGCAAGCGCTCTACCACTGAGCCACCTTCCCAGCCCCTCAGGCTTTTTTCTTTCTGCTTATGCAGTGCTGAGGAATCGAACCCAGGGCCTCATGCATGCAAGGCAAGCGCTCTACCACTGAGCCACCCTCCCAGCCCCGGGATGATAGTTTTAAGGCCAGCATTGGCAAAAATTTTTTAGAGATTCGATGTCAACCAATAAAAAGCTGGAGATGGTGGCAAGTGCCTGTCATGCCAGCTATCAGGGAAGCATAAATAGGAGGCTCATAATCCAGGAAGGCCCAGACAAAAAGCAAGACTCTATGTGAAAAATACCTAAGGCAAAAAGGACTGTTATGATTCAAGTGGGAGAGCAACTACCTAGAAAGTACGGGCCCTGAGTTCAAATCCTAGAACTGACACACGACAAACCAACAAATACTTTCCAAATACGTCTCCCTTCTCCTTTCTGAGATGAAGAATTTAACAAACATGAAGTTGAAGATTTACATAGGAAGGGAGCTTGCCTCCTAGCCTAGGGACTCAGCTTGCTAAGAACCACACACGTGTGTGTGGAGTGGAGAGAGGAGGATCTGAGGGTCCTGGATGCTGTGGGGAGCCTTTCCAGGTAACATTAGCTTCCAATAATACATGTGAACTGTTGCCATGGGCCCCAGATGGAGGGTTTGGGCATTTAATTCTTTCCAGTGATGGCTGAAATAACATTTTCATTCTCCACCCTTATTTTCAAGGGCTGGTAATTTTATGAGACCATTACCACTGGGGCTGTGTTGTTCTCATTCTTGATGTAAATAGGAAGGAGACTTGCTGCAGCAGCTCTGAGAAATGAATGGGCCTTTCTCTCAATCTATTTTTAATCTAAGGGCTCAACGAATAGTTTAGGGCTAAACTTGTGTGCACCAAACAAATAAGGACTATTTGTAGACCTCAAAATGAAATAAATGCAAAGGGAAGTAGGAAATACAAGTTTGGTCAGTACCATTGAAACACTCAATTGAACATACACATATACATGTAATTTTTCATCATTGAAAGTCCATGAGACTCTATCTCCAATTAATGAGCAAAAAGCCAGAAGTAGAAGTGGAGTTGTGTGGCTCAAGTGGTAGAGCATTAGCCTTGAGCAAAAAAGTTCAAGAACACCCTGGCCCTGAGTTCAAGTCCTAGGACCACACACACACACACACACACAGATGCCAAGAAGGACTGGAGGGAATGGGTCAAGTGGTAGAGTACCTGTTTAGCAAGAGAAAGACCCTGACTCCAGTACTGAGAAGCAGCAGCAGCAACAGGAAGAGGAAGTAGGAGAAGAGGAGGCTCCAGTTTGCCTGTGATAAACTAGCCCATGAGCACCTCAATGCCATGAGCACTCTGGGATTCCTGGGAAGGAAACTGAAGGGGAACATACAACAGCCAGACATAGTAGTGGTTCAGGTCCTTAGAACACACTTAAGCAGGGATGCTTCATGATTCTCGCCTCAAAGTGACTAGAGGCTCTGTCACACAGTTTTAGTTCTCATAGCTTCCTGCAGGGTAGATCCTCATTTTCCAAATCAGGAAGCCCCAGCCTAGGATTTGGATAATTTACCCAAGGTCACATGACTAATAGGGGCAAAGCTGCTTCTGTCCAGAACCCTGGCTCTTTCTTTCCACTCTTCCAGACGCTTGGCAGAGCTTTAGAATGTTGTCATGGTGGTTGTTAGGGCAATGGGGTGGCATGTTGGAAGAGAGCTCCAATGTTTCCAGAATGGTTGTTAGACCCTGGGGATCCTTAGATAGGGGAGGACACCAGGGCCAGATTCTGTTGGACATGAGTAATTTGATCTTGAACAACATAGTGTTGGCCACAAGGTCACACAGGGTGGTATATGCTGTGACTATAGCATACACAGGTAGAAACAGAAGAGCACAAATTGAAGGCTACATAGTAAGACCCTGACTCAAAAATACCCAACAATGGCTGGGAAGTTGGCTCAGTGGTAGAGCGCTTGCCTTGCATGCCTGAGGCCCTGGGTTCGATTCCTCAGCACCATATAAGCAAAAAGAAAAAAACCGGAAGTGATGTTGTGGCTCAAGTGGTAGAGTGCTAGCCTTGAGCTGAAGAGCTGAGGGACAGCGCCCAGGCCCAGAGTTCAGGCCCCACGACCGGACCCAAAAAAAAAAAAAAATACCCAACAATGTTACTCACTGGTAGTTCATGCCTACAATTCCGAGATCTGAGGTTCAAAGCCAGCCCAAGTAAAAAAGTCAATCATCAATTAACCAGAAAAATACTGGGCTGAAAATATATCTCAAGTGGCAGAATGTCAGCCATGAGGAAAACACCAGAGCATGAGTTCAAGTTTTTTTGTTTTTTTTTTTGGGTCTGGTCGTGGGGCCTGAACTCTGGGCCTGAGCGCTGTCCCTCAGCTCTTCAGCTCAAGGCTAGCACTCTACCACTTGAGCCACAGCGCCACTTCCGGCTTTTTTTTTCTTTTTTGCTTATGTGGTGCTGAGGAATCGAACCCAGGGCCTCAGACATGCAAGGCAAGCGCTCTACCACTGAGCCAACTTCCCAGCCCCTGAGTTCAAGTTTTGGAATGGCACAAACCCCAACAGCAACAAACCCAAACATCAATCAAATAAAAACAGAAAGCTAAACACCAAAAAAGAAAAACCCAAGCAAAGCCACTGATGTCTCACGCCTGTTTAGTACTAGCTACTCAGAAGGCTGAGGTCTGAGGATCAAGCCAGCACAGGCAAGAAAAGTCTGAGACCCATCTCCAGTTAACCACCAAAGAACTGCAAGTGGTAGAACACTAGCCTTGAGCAAAAAGGGCTCAGGGACAGCAGCCAGGCCCTGAGTTCATGCTCCACAACCCCAGGGGAGAGGAGAGGGGAGACCCAAGCAGGCCAAACTCCTGCTTACGGGTACATCCATTCAAACAGAAGGAGAATCCTGTGGAAAAAAAGGACCAACTATCCAAGGGTAAAAATCCCAGGCCTATCTACTCTGAGAACTTGTCATCTTTCAAGGGCAGTCAGCAGATACCCAGCCGCATATCTGACACATAGTAGGTGCTCAATCACTGGTTGCTATTATTATAACAAAGACTTAACTTGGTTATGCAGAAACTGAATTAGAAGCTGAATTTCCTTGTACGTTGAAACCAGGAGAACTCTCCAGGGCCCTGGCTGTGGGAACCAGATGAAATCTTGTTCCTAATGGAGGTTCTGGGGAAGCTCAACAAGTTGTTCTATCCAATTAACAGGCCCAGCGGACACGAGGGAGCAGACATCTTCCTGAGCCTGAACCTTGCCATCCCTCCTCCCTTGGAAATGAGATTAGCAAGAGAACAGGGCCAGGGAGGAAACTGAGCTAACACAATTACCAGGCATAGCTTGTCCATGTCAGCCTGGGAGCAAAGCAAGGAGGAGGTGAGGGCAGAGGGGAAGCCAGAGTCTCTGTCAGGAAATAACAAATCCAAGAATGTGGCCAGGCCCACCCCAGCCTTGCTTGGTCCACCCTGGGATCTGTGGACTTATCTCCATGGTGTTCTCACAGAGTGCAATTACAGAAGGCCGGTCCTCCCTTGGAGATCAATGTGGGTGTTCCTTTTATGCTACAATGTCATCACCCCAGCTCAGTCTCCCTGGTGATAGAGTGTTGGTTACCTGTCAAGGCCTTCTGTGCCATTATTGACTCAAAGACAGCTGACTGGTCTGCTGCCAAGACTGATCTTGTCTTTGCCATAAACTAGATGTTCAATGTTGGGAAGTCTTCATCCTGTCTCTTTACCTGTAAATGAGATTTCTGGCCCCAGTGGTGGGCATTAAGTTGGTGTTCTCAGCATCCATTTACCTCTTCCCATTTCAAGGCAAGTTCTGAGAATTAATTGACCTACCAGAATTAATTGACCTAGCACCTGCCTCTTGCCTTCAAAACCTCAGGATCTGTCTGTCTTGCCCTGGCTAAGGGGGTCCAGGCAGAAGCAACTTTCAGACTGTCTTTCAGGGCCTGTAAGAACAAGGCAGTGATTTGCAGGGAAATGGATAGAACTAGAACAAATCATTTTAGCAAGGTGAGCCAAGAGCAGAGAGACAAATGGCACATGGTCTCCCTGATTTATGGATGTTATATCCAAAATGCAAGGAAATTTGACAAAGTAAACAGGACTCAAGAAACAAAGGACCTCCACTCAATTTGTCATATCATTTCTATCTAAACGACTCCATGTTCTTGACCATATATATGGTATGCATATATATATGTATATGAATATATATACACACATATATATGTGCACATCTAAGGGAAACTAGGAAGAGGGCACAGAATCAGAGGGAAATGGGAAAATATGCAACAGAGGTGCCCATCAGCTACACAGGATATTGATGAAAACAAACTAAGCAACTCAAGGGCAGCGATGGGAGGAAGGGAGTGAGAGGGAAAGAGGGAACAGCTTACACTAAGCGAAAAGAAAGAAATGTACATATCACCCAGTGTGGAAAAAACAGTTGTATTGTTAAAGCTCATAGAATTCACCAACATTATAGACTACAATGATGACTATTTGCCTTGTGAAGGTTAAAATGTGTTGGTGACTTTAACTAAGTATTACTATCTCACAATACTGTGAAATCTGTGAAATTTATGTTATCACTTAATCTCAATTAAAAAATTATTTTTTTTTAAAAAAAGAACAAGGCAGTGCACTGCCCTGACTAATGCTCAAGACATTGCAGAGGAAGCCAGCCTGAGACAAAGCAGACATATATGGGAGGCAGAGCCTAGAGATCTACGCAGGAAGAGCAAGGGCCCCAAGAAATCTTCAGGAGCTTTTCAGTTATGTTGGTGGCTAGTAAGTCACTGTCATTGCTTTGGGCAGTTTGAATTGCCTTTTATGTCACTTGTCACTATGAGTATCCTTACATGGGCAATCCAGACTTCTTTCAGGGTTCAAAGGCTTCTGATGGGAAAGTGGCTTCTCTCACACCACCCCTTGACTGGCTCATACAGCACAGCACCCAGCTCTGCTTCCACAGGAAGGGAGGGTAGGAATCTGTTTGGAGAATTGCCTCATTTCCCACCCTGATCAGGAAGCTGAAAGGGATGAGAAATTTTCTAGGCTGGACAAAAGAAGCTCATCCACTGAAAACCACGGGAAGTGTGAGGACGGCGATGTCAACGAGTCAACTCCGTGGGCCATTCCATTCCCTTTTCTAAAAACTGGGCTTTTGTCACGTGGGTGAGTGGCACCCAAGGGGAGAAATTCAGCTTTGTTTTCAATATTCAACATTCTCTGGCCTATAGAGGATTTCCATCAAAAATATGACTTTTCAGCTGGTCTAAGTAATGCATGTCTGTTATCCTGGCGCTTAGGAGACAAGAACAGGAGGATTGTAAGTTCAGGATCAGTGTGAGCTACACAGCAAGGCTCTGTCTCAAAAAAAATTATGATTTTTCTTATGATCTAGACTCTCCTACCACTTTCCCCAAACTTAAAATAGTGTTAGTATTTTTGGTTGCTTGTTTGGAGGAGCAGGTTAGGTTTGGGGAAATTCCACAAACATCTACCACATACTATCTACAGCACTGGAGTCGTCACATGTATTTTCTCAGTTACTAGCCAAAACTTCTCAAGGTAACTATGTCTACTTCCTAGAGAGAAACTGAGGCTTCGAGACGTCATGTTAAAGTTGTACAGTTAATATTGGCAACATTAGGAAGAAAACATGTCTTCTTCTAGTTGTACTGTTGTGGTCAGGTAACAGGTTCTGTGATGAAGTCTGGCTATAACCAGGAAGACAGGCTGTGATCTGACTGTGAGTGTCATTAGGCAGCTGAAACAGTGGTCTGAGAGCTGATATTGGGTCAGCCAGCCAGTGCTGTCCTGGAATCAGCTTTGAGTCCATTCTAGGGAACTATTGGCCAGTTCTAGGTTTCTAAGCCTGAAGGACCAGACACAAGGGTGAACCATTTGAGGGCAATGGTCTGAAGGCAGGGTCAAGATAAGTGAACCTTTCAGTTCCTATATGAAACTAGAAGTGCCCAGGGTTACCCATGTGAGCATTTTTCTTTGTCCTTTCAGTTTTCCTACACTCAAACCCCTCTTTCTCTCTCTTTCTCTCTGTCTCTGTCTCTCTCTCTCTTTCTCTCTGTCTCTGTCTCTCTCTGTCTGTCTCTCTCTCTGTCTTTCTCTCTCTCTCTTTCTCTCTCTGCTACTGTGGTTTGAACTCAGGGCCTTGCTAAATAGGCTTTCTACCACTTGAGCCACACATCCAGCTCTTTCCTGCTTTGGTTATTTTTGCTTTGGTCATTTATGCTTCCCTGTGTGGTTGGGGATGTCAGGTGCTTTCCCCTGCATCGAATCATTCTGCTTCCTTCACATCTGGGATATAGGTATGTGCCACCATACCCAGCTATTGGTTAAGATAGTCTTCTTTTTGTTCAGGGTGGCTTTGAACTGGGATCCCTTGATCTCTGCCTTCCAAGGGACTAGAATTAAAGGCTTAAGCCACTGTGCCTGGCTTTCTTAATTTTATTGCAATATAATTTGTATACCATAAAATACAACCATATAAAGTATACAAATCAATGGTTCTTAGTATGTTTCCTGATTTGTATAACCATTACTACATCTAAGTTTAGAACATTTTCATCATCCCAAAACAGTATCCGTTAGCCTTTTTTTTTTTTTGCCAGTCCTGGGGCTTGAACTCAGGTCCTGGGCACTGTTCCTGAGCTTCTTTTGCTCAAGGCTAGCACTCTAGCACTTAAGCCACAGCACCACTTCTGGCCTTTTCCGTTTATATGGTAATGAGGAATCGAACCCAGGGCTTCATGCATGCCAGGCAAGCACTCTATCACTAAGCCACATTCCCAACCCAGCCATTACCTTTTTAATCTAGGCAAACCTAATTTAGTTTTTGTTTCTATAGATTTTCCTATTCATATAAATGGAATCATACATTATGTGGTCTTTTGTGACTTGCTTCTTTCCCTTAGCATAATGTTTTCAAAATCCATCCATTTGTAGCATAAATCAGTACTTCATTTAATTTTTTTTTTTTTTTTTTTTTTTTTTTTTTTTTTTTTTATTGTAAAGCTACTATACAGAGGGTCACAGTTACATGAGTGAGGTTATGAGTACACTTCCTCTTGAACATTGTTACCCCCTCCATTGTTTTCCCCCTACCATCCCCTCCCTCCCTCCCTTCCCCGAGGTTCTTTTTTTTTTTTTTTTTTTTTTTTGATTGTGATTAAATGATTACATAATTTCAAAGTCACAAGTTCATTCTAACTTCCCTGGAGCAAATTGTCTACCACAGTCTGTAATATATAACAGTGTTCACATGTTATATACCATATTTGTGATCAGCAGCATGAGGATATTTAGTAGTGGTTCAACCAGATGAGCGGGAGTTCTTTGTTTCTTAAGTCCTGTTAGTTTTGTCGTATCACTAACCTTTTGGATTTAGCATCCACTTATGAGGGAGACCATGTACCGTTTGTCTCTTCGTTCTTGGCTTACCTCGCTCAACATGATTCCTTCTAGCTCCATCCATTTCCCTGCAAATGCCATTATTTTGTCATTTCTAATGGCTGCATAATATTCCATTGTGTATAGATACCACAATTTTTGGATCCATTCATCTGTGGTGGGGCACCTAGGTTGTTTCCATATCCTAGCTATTGCGAACAGTGCTGCAATAAACATGGAGGTGCACGTGTCCTTGTATATTGGTTCCTGTTGTTCAGGGTAGATGCCTAGAAGTGGTATGACTGGGTCGTAAGGGAGGTCAATCTTTAGCTTTCTAAGGACCCTCCAGACTGCTTTCCAAAGTGGTTGTATAAGTGTACATTCCCACCAGCAGTGTAATAGGGTTCCTCTTTCTCCACATCCCCTCCAGCATTTGTCGTTGGCTGATTTGTGGATGTGGGACATTCTGACTGGGGTAAGGTGGTATCTCAGGGTTGTCTTTATTTGCATTTCCTTCACCACCAGGGATGATGAACATTTCCTCATGTGTTTCTTTGCCATTTTTATTTCTTCATTTGAGAAGTCCCTCTTTAGTTCCCTTGCCCATTTAGTAATTGGTTTGTTAGGTTTGGGAGGGATTAGTTTCTTGAGTTCCCTGTATATACAGGATGTTAACCCCTTGTCTGATATATTGCTGGTAAATATTTTTTCCCAATTAGTTGGTTGTCTTTCTAGCTTAGTTGCGATAGATTTAGCTGTGCAGAAGCTTTTTATTTTAAGGTAGTCCCATTTGTCGAGTCTCTCTCCAACTTGTTGTGACCCTGGGACTCTGTTCAGGAAGTTCCTTCCTGTGCCTATTAGTTCAAGTGTCTCTCCTACTCTGTCCTGCAGTAGTTTCAGAGATTCAGGTTTAATGTTAAGGTCTTTAATCCATTTTGAGTTGATGTTGGTGCATGGTGATAGGCTGGGGTCCACTTTTAGTTTTCTGCATGTGGCTGCCCAGTTTTCCCAGCACCAGCGGTTGAAGAGGCTGTGTTTCTTCCATTGTATGTCTTTGGCTCCTTTGTCGAATATCAGCTGGCTGTAGGCCTGTGGATTTATATCTGGATCTTCTATTCTGTTCCATTGGTCTTCGGGTCTGTTTTTGTGCCAGTACCATGCTGTCTTTGTGATTATAGCTCTGTAGTAGAGTTTGAAGTTCGGCATGGATAGCCCTCCCATATTGTCTTTATCCCCTAGAATTGTTTTGGCTATTCTAGGTCTTTTGTTGTTCCATATAAATTTTTGGACTGTTTTCTGTATTTCAGTGATGTACGTCATTGGGATTTTAATAGGAATTGCATTGAATTTGTATATTAATTTTGGAAGTATCACCATCTTTACTATATTAAGTCGGCCTATCCAGGAGCATGGGAGGTCTTTCCATTTCCTAGTGTCTTCTGCAATTTCTTTCTTTAACTTTTTATAGTTCTCATTAAATAGTTCTTTTACATCTTTGGTTAGGTTAATTCCTAAATATTTTATTTTTTGGGAGGTTATTGTGAATGGGGTTGCTCCCTTTATTTCCCTCTCTTCCTGTGCGTTATCAGTGTATAGGAAGGCAACTGATTTTTGTGGGTTTATTTTGTATCCTGCTATTTTGCCGAAGTGACTTATGATTTCTAAAAGTTTGGGGATGGAGTTTTTGGGATCGTGGAGGTATAGTATCATGTCGTCTGCAAAAAGGGATAGTTTCACTTCTTCTTTCCCTATGCGGATCCCTTTAATGTCTTTTTCTTGCCTTATTGCCCTGGCTAAGGGTTCTAGGACTATGTTGAAGAGGAGTGGAGACAGTGGACATCCTTGCCTTGTTCCTGTTTTTAGGAGGATTGGTTGTAGCTTTTCCCCATTAAGTATAATATTGGCTATTGGTCTGTCATAAATGGCTTTTATTGTTTTTAGAAATGTTCCTTCTATTCCTATTTTCTCCAGAGCTTTTAGCATGAATGAATGTTGAATTTTATCAAAGGCCTTTTCTGCATCTGTGGCGATAATCATGTGATTCTTGACCTTGGCTCTGTTGATATGCTGGATTACATTTATTGACTTACGTATGTTAAACCATCCCTGTGTCTCTGGGATGAAGCCTACCTGATCATAGTGTATTATTTTTTTTATGTGTTTCTGGATTCTGTTAGCTAGAATCTTGTTAAGGATCTTTGCATCTGTGTTCATCAAGGAGATTGGCCTGTAATTCTCCTTTTTGGTTGGGTCTTTGCCTGGTTTGGGGATGAGTGTGATATTGGCTTCGTAGAATGAGTTTGGGATAGCTCCCTCCTTCTCTGTTTCTCTGAAGAGCTTGAGGAGTATGGGTATTAGTTCTTCTTTAAAGGTCTTATAGAATTCTGCTGTGAATCCATCTGGTCCTGGGCTTTTTTTTGTTGGAAGACTTTTGATAGCTTCCTGTATCTCATTATAGGATATTGGCTTATTTAATTGGTTAACTTCTTCTTTGCTCAGTTTGGGTAACTTGTATTTCTCTAAAAATGCATCCATTTCCGCCAGATTTTCTTCCTTTAGAGAGTATAGCTTTTGAAAGTAGTCTGTTAGAATTGTTTGGATATCTTGGGTACGTGTTGTGATGTTTCCCGTGGCATCCCTAATCCTATTAATATGGGTTTCCTCTCTTCTTTTTTTAATTAATCTTGCCAACGGGCCATCAATTTTGTTTATTTTTTCAAAGAACCAGCTTTTTGTTTGGTTTATTTTGGTTATGGTTTTCTGATTTTCTAATTGGTTAATCTCTGCTCTCAATTTGGTTATCTGGCTTCGTCTAGTAGCTTTAGGTCCCATTTTTTCTTGTTTTTCTAGCTGTTTTAGTTGCAACATGAGATTATTTACTTGGTCTGTCTCCATTCTCTTGATGTGGGCACTGAGGGCAATAAATTTGCCCCTCAGGACTGCTTTTGCTGTGTCCCACAAGTTTCTTTGTGAGGTGTTTTCATTTTCATTGAGTTCTAGGAAATGCTTTATTTCTTCTCTGATCTCTTCTGTTACCCAGGCCTTGTTAAGGAGTGTGCTGTTCAATTTCCATGTATTAGAGAAATTTCTGCGGTATGCTTTGTTATTGAGAGTTAGCTTGATTCCACTGTGGTCAGATAGGATACAGGGGATTATGTCGATCCCTTTGTATTTGCTTAAGTTCCTTGAATGAACTATGATATGGTCTATTTTGGAGAAAGTTCCATGAGCTGCTGAGAAGAATGTGTACTGTGTTGTTTTAGGGTGAAATACTCGGTAGATGTCAGTTAATTCCGCTTGAAGTATGGCCTCACTTAATTCGGTAGCTTCTTTGCCAATCCTCTGGTTGGTAGACCTGTCCTTTGGTGAGAGTGGCGTGTTAAAGTCTCCTAGTATTATCGTATTGGGATCTATTTTATTCTGTAAGTTTGAGAGCATTTGTTTAACATATCTGGGTGCACCGATATTTGGGGCATATAAGTTGATGATGGTTATATCCTCCTCTTGGATTGTTCCCTTTATTAATATGTAATGTCCGTCCTTGTCTTTCTGTACTGATTTTAATGAAAAGTTTATTTTGTCAGATATCAGGATAGCTACACCTGCTTTCTTATTGGGGGAATTTGATTGGTAGATCCTTTTCCACCCCTTCACTCTGAGTTTGTTTGTATGTTTGGCTGAGAGGTGGGTCTCCTGAAGGCAACAGATGGATGGGTCTTGTTTTCTGATCCAGTCCTCAGTTCGTTTTCTTTTAATTGGCGAATTCAGCCCATTTATATTAAGAGAAAGTATAGAGAGATGCATTGTTGTCCCTGCCATTCCGTTTTCCTAAGTTTTTCTTCTTTCCTTTCCTCCTGTGCTTGCTCAGTTAGACTTTGAGTAATGCCTGTTTGGGGCAGGTCCCAGTTCCTGGTTGCTTTCTTCAGGTTGTGTCCCCCCTCTTAGAATTCTTTGTAATGCTGGCTTAATGTTTATGTATTCATTTAGTTTTTCTTTGCTATTAAAAGTTTTCAGTTCTCCATCGAATGTGAATGCTAGCTTTGCCGGGTATATCAGTCTGGGTTGGCAGTTATTGGCTCTCAGGGCTCGTATGGTGCTTTCCCAGGCTTTTCTTGCATTCATTGTTTGTGTGGAGAGATCTGCAGTGATTCTAATTTTTTTCCCGTTGTAGTATAGCTCCTTCTTCATTTTTGCTGCATGCAGGATTGTTTCCTTATTATTCAGATCCATCATTGTTACTATTATGTGCCTAGAAGTGTTTCTCCTGGGATCTTGCTTGTTGGGTGTTCGATAAGCTTTTGTGATGTAGTTAAGATGGTCGTTTTTGAGGTGGGGAAAATTTTCATTGACTATCTTGTTAAATAGGTGTTGCATTCCCTTGCTCTGGAATTCCTCACCTTCGTCCACTCCGATTATGCGAAGGTTAAATTTTTTAGCATTATCTGCTTGCTCTTGAATTTCCCTTTGGTTTAATTTGAGTGATTTTTCCATATCTGTCACTTTTTGGTCCAGTTGGTGTATTCTGTCTTCTGTATCTGACACTCTACCTTCCATTTCATTCACTCTGTTGACCGTGGCTTCTATTGTGGTTTGCATGATGGAAATGGATCCCTTTATGGATTCAATGTTGGTTCTCAGAGTACTGATCTCACCTCTCAATGAGGTGATATCAGTATGCATTACCTCTAATTTGGCGTTTATCTCACTTCTTACTGAGGTTTGTGCAGCTTCTATTTTTGCATCCAATTTTTGTTTGATATCCTGTATATCTTTTGATAGTTCATCCTTGTGCTCTTTCAATTTCTGATCCATTTCTCGCTTTATTTCTTGAGTCATTGCCTCCAGCAACCCTTGGATGTAGTTTTTGTCTTCCATTCCTGCTTTGCTCCCACTGGGGCTCTCCCCTGCGTGGCTGCTGGCTTTTGAGGTGAGCTTGCTGTCCTGGGTAGTGGTAAACCTTGTGATTTTTCTCTGTGATTTTC
This sequence comes from Dipodomys spectabilis, assembly GCF_019054845.1. Lineage (NCBI taxonomy): Eukaryota > Metazoa > Chordata > Mammalia > Rodentia > Heteromyidae > Dipodomys > Dipodomys spectabilis. The sequence goes on along the minus strand of NW_024870834.1, from coordinate 24,067,449 downwards.
GCATGGGGGTTCAGGAGACTGCTCTTCAATCTTGTTTTGGTGTGTCTGTCTTTGCTTGGTTGCTGATTCTCTATTGGTAGAGAGAGTCTGTGTCTGATCTGGATTCTGTTGGGAGCCTATTTCCAGCTGCTATTCACTTAGGATTCTCAGCTCTCTGCTGTAGCAATTCCCGCCTTTGGAAGGGTTGAGCAGCCTAGACTGCTTGTGTTTGCTCCTGCGGGTGCTCTTGGGAAGATCAGATGCTCTGGATGCACTCTCCCAAATACTGGAGTCTGCTATGGGCTCCTGATGTGTTTTTGTTTGTTTTGGGCTGGTTGTGGGCTTGAACTCTAGGTTTGGGTGCTGTCCCTCAGCTCTTCAGCTCAGGGCTGGCACCCTACCATTTGAGCCACAGCCCCACTTCTGACCCTTTTTGCTTTGTTCAGGCGCCGGTCCCCTGGCCTGGTTCCGGCCCCAGCCTGGAGCGCGCTCGTTAGGCCTGTGCTAATGTGTATACCACCTTGGTTATGCAGCCTGGAGGACACAGTTCAAATTTCTTCTACTGTTGGTAGTCTTGACCCAGGGGCACTGTTCCTGGCTTGAGCATTTAAGCTCCCTTCCCGGGGCGCTCTTGCTCTGGCCTGGCCAGCAGAGTGTGCTCCACCGGCTGGTGGGGCTCTCGAACAGTTCCCAGTTTTAGTGGGTCCTGTGGTCCGGGTGTTGGGGTAGGGAGTCTAGGTCAGGGTCTGGGGATTCCCTCCAGCTCTGGTCTCCCTTGATGGATTCCCTGTCCCCTGATGGGTACTCACCCTGTAGGTCGTCAGTTGTTGTTGCAGTCCGTCAGTTGTTGTTGCAGTCCGAGTTCAGTTGGGGTGGTTGCGGGCTGGGTTGGGCGGCCCCCCGCCGGGTCGTTGCGATCGCGACAGGTCCCTTTGTGGCGCTGCTGGTGCCGGGCGGCTTTGGCGGGATGGAGCCTCTCCGCTCCGGTGGAGAGTGATGGGTGGGGTGGGATCCTCCTGGAGACTCCCGGCTGGTAGGTTTCTCTGTTCCTGGCGATCCGCTGTTCTGCAATCCGGTACCTGGTGATCTGCAAGCAGCCCCCTGTGTCTCTGTGGCTCCGGCAGCCCCTGCCGGGCCGGCTGGCCGGCGGCTTGGCGCACTGCCGCGCGGCCAGTAAAGGTTGGGGGAGGGGTCTTCGCTCTTCTCTGTTCTGAAATTCTTCTTTTCCTCTCTTTCTTTTTTTGTTATTTTCCACCTCTGGTTTTTCTCTGAGTGTTCGTCTTTTTGTTGTTGTCGGTCTCTTGGGGAGATTAAAGGTTGGAACTCGAACTCTCTTTTTGGTTGGAGAGAGCTGTGGCGTTTCCCTACTGCCCCGTCGCCATCTTGAGAACCTTCCCTACTTCATTTAATTTTATGGTGGCATAAATGTCTATACCACATATCGTTAATCATCACTTGATGGATATTTAGGTTGTCTGATTTCTGAGTATTTATTGTAAGTAATTCTGCTATGAACATCTATGTACAAGTTTGTATGGTCCCTTCTTCTTTAGATTTATGTATTCCCATTTTTCTCACAGAGGCAACAGTTCCTGTGTATGTAGTACTACATACCTTTTGTACCCTTTGTTTTCTGTGTTTATGAAAAAAAATGTATATTCTCTGTTGTGTGCATGTAATTTTTCACATAAATACATGGGGTATTGTGTTTTTAGTGCTTGTGCGTGTGTGTGCTAGTTCTTGAAATCAGAGCTTGGGTGTTGTCCTGAGCTTTTAAGTTCAAGGCTAGCACTCTACCATTTGAGCCACGGTTTCACTTTTGACTTCTTTTTAGTAGTTAATTGGAGGTAAAAGTCTCATGGACTCTTACAAACAGACTTCTCTGGAAGTGGGCCAAAGACTGTGGACAGAATTGTTTTCCCATCCCTTTCCTTTCTTTCTTTCTTCTTTCTTTCTTTCTTTTTCTTTCTCCCTTTCTCCCTTTCTTTCCTCCCTCCCTTCCTCCCTTTCTTTCCTCCCTCCCTTCCTCCCTCCCTTCCTCCCTCCCTTCCTCCCTCCCTCCCTCCCTCCCTCCCTCCCTCCCTCTCTTTCTTTCTTTCTTTCTTTCTTTATTTCTTTCTTATTTCTTTCTTTCTTTCTTTCTTTCTTTCTTTCTTTCTTTCTTTCTTTCTTTCTTTCTTTCTTTCTTTCTTTCTCCTGGGCCTTGAACTCAGGGCCTGGGCATTGTCCCTGAGCTTCTTTTGCTCAAAGCTAACACTCTACCACTTGAGCCACAGTGCCACTTCCGGCCTTTTCTGTTTATGTGGTGCTGAGGAATGGAACCCAGGGCTTCATGCGTGCTAGGAAAGCACTCTATCACTAAGTCACATTCCCAGCCCTTCCCATCCATTTTCTCACACAGACGTAATAGTAAAACAGAGTCACTACACAGGCTTGCAAAGCCCCAGGACCTCTGTGCTGAGATGTACTTGTTGGCCCATCTCTTTATTTTCACAGCTCATATCACTTTGCCAATTGTCTGGCACACTGACTCGTGTGTGTGTGTGTGTGTGTGTGTGTGTGTGACTCATGTATGTGTGTGTGTGTGTGAGACTCGTGTGTGTGTGTGTGTGTGTGTGTGTGTGTGTGTGTGTGTGTGTAACTGGAACCCAAGGGCCTCATCCTTGCTAAGCAAGCTTCTATCACAGAGCTATAACTACATGAGGTTATTCTTTATCCCTCATGGGTTACAGTTTTAAAGGGAAAACATCTGTCCCAAAAACTTCCCCTAACTCTTGGGTGCAAGGACCTCTGACTCGTGATGACCATCTTTGTATTTTGTAACTGGGGAGAAATGTGCGGAAGGAACTGGTTCCTGAAACTCTCCCTGCCCTCAGGATTTCCAGGGAAAGGGAAGGAGAGGGAGAATTGAAATGATACTCTGGGAACTTTTTCCTCTGACAGCTGCCAGAGAGACTTAAAACCCTCCTGTGTAGAGATGTACAAACATTTCTTCCCTGAGCTAAGTCCCTATATTTGGGGATGATCAGCCATCTTGTCACCAGGGGCCTCTGAGGAGGAGAGGCTTCTTCAAGTTTTCCCTCAGAGTCACCCTTCAACCCTCCACCCACGCTGCCCGTACACATGGTTGGCTCTGGGTTGTCATCAAGTCTTTTGCAAAGAATTCATTCGTATGTAATATGAATCTCTTTGTCCTCATTTTGGTTTCCTGAGTTTGGATTTCTCATGGTAGGCTTTTCTTAAAGTGAAAGCCATAATCCTGTTCCTTAGACTGCCACTGAGGGTGATCAGGGCAGGGCTGGATGTCTGGATGTCACCACACGGGCACTGGGAAGGCCACTGGCACTGGTGGAGAAGCAGTGGCTCCCTCCAGATGCTGCCATGTTGTTCCCTCTCACAGTTTCTGGATTTCAGACTAGTTCTGTGGATTGGCTTCTGTGGCTGCCTTTACTCAGAAGTATTTAGGACACAAAAGGAACCCTGATTTCTCTGTGTTGAGCTTCATTTCCACATATGTTCTCAGAAATGCTGAGAGGCAACAGAGAAAGAGGAGATGATATTTTTAGAGAACTCACCAGGATCTCTACCTCTATCTGTCTCCAGTGTTTAGCTCAGTAGCAGTATTATGCACAGTGAGGCCAAAGGTCAACAGGTAATTGCACCTAAAAGAAGACAGGGCTATATAAGATGACAATAACATCAGAACTTTTTATCCAGTACCTTTTGCAGGAGGTTCTCACAAGGCCACACAATACCTCACAGCAAGCCTTATCTAAATTTGGTGTGGAAAACTCAGATTAAGAAGAGTTAAAAAGCCGGGTGCCAGTGGCTCGCATCTGTAATTCCAGCTACTCAGGAGGCTGAGATCTGAGGATCGCAGTTCAAAGCCAGCATGGGCATTAAAGTCCATGAGACTCTTATCTCAATAAACCACTCAGAAAACCAGAAGTGGCCCTGTGGCTCAAGTGGTAGAGGGCTAGCCTTGAGCTGAAGAGCTAAAGAATAGCGCCCAGGCCCAGAGTTCAAGCCCCATGACCACCACCAACAACAACAAGAACAAAAGAAGAGTTAAATGACTTGGCCCATGTCTCAAGCAGAGAGTTAGTCTCTCTCTCTCTCTCTCTCTGGTTTTATTATTTTTAATCATCATCATTATATTATTTTGCTGCTGGGATTGAATCCAGGGTCCTGTGTAAACTAATCTCATGTTCTATCACTGAGTTATACACCAGCCCCTCTCTCGTTTTAAAAGGCCAAAGGCCAACTTTGTTTTTCTATTGTGTTATCCAGAACTCTTCCTCAGCCCTTCAACTCCCTTGTCTTTCTCTGACTCACTACTTCTGTTCTTCTAAGGCAACTGAGTTCTGACTCAGAGCATGGAGCACTATGTGTGTGTGGGGAGGTGGATTTCTTGGAACCAGAAAGGGGTTAAGAGTTCTGAGAGACAATTTGTGAAGTTGGAATATGCTTGCCAGTTCCTCTCTGCTGGAACTCAGGGATGACAGCAGCAGGAAGATCAAGGCCCAGAAATGGCGAGGAGGAGTATGGGGGGGTGGATGGGCGGGGTGCAGGAGCATAAGACCCGAGCAAAGTAGAGAAATCCCCTTTCAGTCTCACCCTCTGATTCCAGTGCCCTTCAGAGAGTAGTGCCCAGCCACCTTCCTCAATGGGGAGTTTGAACAGCAGAAGCAGCCTGGAGAAACTGGGCAGCTGAGTCTTTTCTGAGCTGCAACGTTACCCTAAGGACTGAGAAGAAAAGTTCAGGTAACCAGGCTGGGTAAGTGATCAGATGTGTGAGCTGGGCCCGCGTTTTCCTTACACTTAGCCTGGTAACAAACTGGGCTGCTGAGCTGGCTGTTCTGGGACTGGAAGAGGGAAAGCAAGAAAGACAGTGGGAAGTTGGGTGATGGCGGCTCACACCTGTAATCCTAGCTATTCAGGAGGCTGGGATCAGAGCATTGAGTTTTGAAACCATGCTAAGAAGAAAAGTTTGTGAGATCCTCATCTCCAATTCTCCAGCAAAAATCTGGGAGTGGAGCTGTGGCTCAAGTGGTAGGGTACTTGCCTTGAGTGAAAAAACTAAGGAACAAAACCCAAGTCATCAATTCAAGCTCCAGAACTGGCACACATGTACATGTGCTTGCGCACGCGTACGTGCGCTTGTACACGCGCACATGCGCGCATGCTTGCACACGCAAACACACACACACAGATCTGAGCTGAGAAAAGCTGCTTATTACTGCTACTTTATGACAAAGATCTTACCATGACCCAGCAGCCAAGAAGAGAATGACAGTGTGGATTTGCAACTGGGTATATTCCACTTAAAACTTGTTCTTTCTGGCCAGGTGCTGGTGGCTCATGCCTGTTATCCTGATGACTACTCAGGAGGCTGAGATTTGAGGATCAACTTTTTTTCACTAAGAAACAATTGCAGGGTTCGGGTGGTTCACACCTGTAATCCTAGTTACTCAGGAGACTGAGATCTGAGGATCGCAGTTCAAAGCCAGCCTGGGCAGGAAAGTCTGTGAAACTGATCTCCAATAAACCACCAGAAAACCAGAAGTGGCACTGGCTCAAGTGGTAGAGTGCTCACCTTGAGCTGAAGAGCTGAGGGACAGTGCTCAGGCCCAGAATTCAAGTCCAAGGACTGACAAAAACAAAACAACCAAAAATAAAACTTTGTCCTTTCTTTTTCTGGCCCTTACAACTAAAAGGTCTTCCCATTCTTAAGCCCCTACATACCTAGAACCCCAAAGAATTCAGCTTCCACCCTCTAGTCCCTTTTATCTTTTCTTCCAGTCCCAAGCACATTTATTGCTGTTCTCTGAAAGTCATCCAAAGGATTTATTTACTCCCAGATGCTGAAACACCAGAAGGTCATTCAACAGCTAGGAGAGTGGTCAGAGTTGGTAGGAGTGTGCAGGGTTTTTGTAAAAACGCTGCTCAATCCACCTTCCTCTTTACAGGCTATTTGCAACTCCTTGTTACTGTGGCCTGCTGTGATCAATGCCCTAGCTGGAGTCACATTTGCTAAGGGTGGGGACCAGTAATCTGGGTCTGGGAAGAAGCAAAGGATAGGAGGCTATTAGCCTCAGAGGTCAGGCCTACCACTAACTCACGTTGGGCTATCTCTGAAATGGAGCAGAAGTGGCGGATGGAGCTACGCACTTTTCTCTTCAGTCCAACTCAAAAGTGCTTTGACCTTAAATGTAAAACCAATGCCTCTTTTCCACAAGTAATGCAAATTCCTCAATTCCTCCCGTCACATTTCTCTGCCATTCCCAATACCACATGGACTCCAACATTCCTAATCCGGTTTGTAGATTTAAGAGGACCAGCAATGCACTCTAACTCTTTTCCCCTTGGCCTATTCAGATTTCCTTGCTGGTTGTTTTTGGTCAGTCGTAGGGCTTGAACTCTGGCCTGGGCACTGTCCCTCAGCTCTTCAGCTCAAGGCTAGCGCTCTACCACTTGAGCCATAGTGCCACTTCCAGCTTTCTCTTGTTTATGTGGCACTGAGGAATCAAGCCCAGGGCCTCATGCATGCAAGGCACGCACTCTACCACTGAGCTACCTTCTCCGCCCCTCCTTGCTGGTTTTTATGAACCTTCCCTCCCCATATTGGAATTTGAACTCAGGGTCTCGTGCTTACTGGACAGGCATTTTATCAGTCTAGCAGTTGAGCCACACACCCAGGCCTTTATGCTTTAGGTATTTTTGGATAGAATCTCACATTTTGCTCTTGATTCTTACTAACTCTGCATAGCTGAAATCATAGTCTCTGCCATCACACCCAGATTGTCAAGATGGGATCTCACTTTTTGCTGGCCTGAAATGGAGTGTCTCCTAATTCCTGCTACCAGAGTAGCCGGGATTACAGGTGTGACCCACCATACTGTTTTGGCTTAGCTTCTTCTTCACTCAGATCTTAAAAAGTATTTCACACCAGGAACTGGTGGCTCACGCCTATAATCCTAGCTATTCACAAGGCTGAGATCTAAGGATCACAGTTCAAAGCCAGCCTGGGCTGCCTACAAAGTCCTTGGAACTTTCTCCAATTAACTAGTAAAAAAGTCAGAAGTGGAGCTGTGGCTTAAGTAGTAGAGCACTAGCCTTGAGCAAAACTAGCTCAGGAACAGCACCCTGAGTTCAAACCCAAGAACCAGTACACACACACACACACACACACACACACACACACACACAGAGTACCCTGAGTTCAAACCCAAGAACCAGTACACACACACACACACACACACACACACATTTTACATACACACCCCAATTCTGCATGGAAAACTCTGGTCAACACTTTCTTTGGCACACAGGGAATTTTCCATGGCTTGGTCCTTTGCTGGTTCTCTTGGGATGGCCCAGTGCCAGGATAAAGAATTTCAGCTCTGAAGGCCAGAGATAAGTTTGCGGTCCCAGCTCCTGAGGTCTAGGCCATCTCCAGCACCACCATATTAAGACTACAGCCTTCCACTAATTCCAACCCCTGTAGGAAGGATCTGTGTGGCCTCTGGCAGCCAGGCCTGCCTTTCCTTTTATTAAGGTCCCAGTCCTCAGACAGAGTTGGCTCTCCACGTCAGAAGTTGTGCCAAAGGCCTCAAATTCAGCTCTGTCAAGTTATCTATATTGGGAAATAACTTGCTCTTTTCCTGTGGTTTCAGATTAAGACGTGCAAATAAACAGTAAATTCTTTCTCTTAAGAACTTACGTGACATATTCCTTGGCAGATCCTATCCTCTGTGCATATTGGTGATGTATCAGGAACAACAACAAAAGTATGTGCCAAGGACAGCAAACTTCCTATATGTGTGTATAATTTCTATTATATATGTATCATATATAGCTCATTTGTTTTATATATATATATATATACATAGAGAGAGAGACAGAGAGAGTATACATGCTATATATGCATACTCAGTCCTAGGACAAGTAGACTAGTCAGGGACTCGTACCATTTTAGAGTATATAGAGGCTTTGTTGATTTTTTTTTTCGGTTGTGGGTCTTGAACTCTGGGCCTGAGCACCGTCCCTGCTTTCTTCAGCTCAAGGCTAGTGCTCTACCACCTGAGCCACAGTGCCACTTCCGATTTTCTGGTGGTTAACCAGAGATAAGAGTTTCACAGACATTCCTGTCTGGGCTGGCTTTGAACCACGATCCTCGGATCTCAGCCTCCTGAGTAGTTAGGATTACAGGTGTGAGCCACCGGCACTCGCCTTTATATCAAGGCTTTGAGCAGAGTACACTTGTCAAAAACATTGGTCCACCAAATGTTCTGGTGGACATTATAGATGTGTCAAAAATGAGAGTGCAGCCAGGTGCAGTAGTGCACAACTATCAGCCCAGTACTCGGGAGATGGAAGCTGGGTGATGAGTTTGAGGCCAGCTTGGTGTATATAGCGAGACACTTTTCTCAAAAAACAAACAAACAACAAAAAATACCTGATATATATATATAGCTCAGTGGTGGAATGCTTGCTTGAGTTTGCTCTCCAGCACTGAAAAAACAACAAACCACCACCACCAACAAAAACAACCCACTGGGTGCTGGTGGCTCAGGCCTGTAACCCTAACTACTTGTGAGACTGAGTTCTCAGGATTGTGGTTCAGAGCCAGCCTGGGCAGGAAAGGCCTTAAGACTCATCTCCAATTAACCACCAGAAAACTGGTAGTGGCACTGTGGCTCAAAGCTGTAGAGCAGAATTGCTCAGGGACAGTGAACAGGATCTGAGTTCAAGCCCCACAACTGGGATAACAAAAAACAGTCCAGATAAGGGCTGACTGGAAAGGAAGGAGTCCCATTTTATTTTGGATCCGGTCGTGGGGCCTGAACTCTGGGCCTGGGCGCTGTCCCTCAGCTCTTCAGCTCAAGGCTAGCACTCTACCTCTTGAGTCATAGTGCCACTTCCAGCTTTTTTTCTTTTCTGCTTATGTGGTGCTAAGGAAGTGAACCCAGGGCCTCATGCATGCAAGGCAAGCGCTCTACCACTGAGCCACCTTCCCAGCCCCAAGGAGTCCCATTTTATAGTGAAGAGATTTGTTTCATAGTACCAAGAGTACTGGTGTCTTACCAAGGCACAGACAGGCAGCTACTTGACTCAAGAACCAGTGGAAAATCCCCATCTTGTTAGTTCAGAGCTATTTCTACTCATAGGCCTATTAAAGGTGGGGAGTCTGGAAATGTTAGAAAATATCAACTCTAAGGCATAAAAATAAGTAAAATAAAAACATAATGGCAGGCCCTATATAGGGTCACTAGCCAGCTTAGGAATAATCAAGCAGGGAGATGTTATCTTATGGAAACCCGTGTCAATCACCAATAGCCACACACATACCCATTCGGGGTATATATTACATATGCCAGTGTTCTGGTCACAAGGCTTTTGCTTTTTTTTTTTTTTCATATTTATGCATTCTAGCGAAAAGATCTGCAGAGAAATGTTCTGCATTTTTATTGACTTCCATTATCAATTAGACATCGTGCTTTGGGATTGTGCCTCACGCTCTTCTAGGGGCCAGTGCAAGCCATGGTGAATGCTAGCTTTCTGGACCCAGGAAGGTGCAGAATCTACCTAATGCTTCATTTCTCCCACTGTAGTCTTCCTGACCCTCTTCTTCCACATTTTCCACATGCCCCCTCCACCCTGCCCAATTTCTCGACATCACGAGATTTCTCTCTAGCCCAAGGACTCCATGTGGGCCACTGAGTATCTTAGTATTTTCTTGTCTTTCCATAGCTGTGGTGGGATATTAACTGGGGAAGATAAAGGTCAGCTGGAATGCTCCATCATGACTTGGCCCATGAAATAAAGGATTTCTCAACTTCAGCTATTTGAAACACTAGATAGCCCACTTCCTTACGTGATAAGCTCTGAAGGATCCTTCTGCAGGCCAATTAAACCCTGTTATGAATCAAGTAATTTCTTCTGCTTGCCCTGACCATATTACATACGGACCCAGGAAGCTTATCTTTGCCCCCGCTTCAATCCTGAGAAGCATCTTACTAACCTTTGTATTAACAATGAAGTACAACTGGAGTACAGGTTGATCACATTTTCATTATACTCTCTTCCACTTAAGCAACATTGGTTCTTTGAAAATCTTCAAAAACTTTCCACATGACAGGAAACTGTAAAGCTTATCCAAAGCTAGTATCTTGAAGTTGGGTGTGGTAGTGTATGCCCGTAATCCCAGCACTCAAAAGGCTAAGGCAGAGAGATGGCAAGTTTGAGGCCATTCTAGGATAGCAAGGCTATTTTACTTTGTCTCAAAAATAGAACAAAACCCTCTAAAGACAAAGCCCTTTAATGCAAGTCTTCCTCCACCTTGGTGTTTCTATACTGGCACAAAGCTTTGCTCAGATCAAAAGGGAATGACCTGGAGGGGTCAGGGGAGTGGGAGAAAACAAGGGAGGGGGTAACACAGTTCAACAAGAAATGTACTAATTAGCCAGGCTAGCTGATACTCAGGAGGCTGAGATCTGAGGATCACAGTTCAAAGCCAGTCCCAGCAGGAAAGTCCATGAAACTCTTATCTCCAATTAACAACCAAAAAACCAGAGGTGGCACTGTAGCTCAAGTGGTAGAGCACTAGCCTTGAGCTGAAAAGCTGAGGGACAGCATTCAGGCCTCATTATCTTAAACTGTAACCCCTCTGAACATCACCTTTACAATACTATTAAAAAAAAAAAAAAAAAAGAATGACAGGCATTGGTGGCTCATGCCTGTATGTAATTTTAGCTACTCAGAAGGCTGAGATCTGAGGATCAAGGTTCCATGCCAACCTTGGCAGGAAAGTCTGGGAGACTCCAATTAACCACCCAAAAGTAGAAGCAGAGCTGTGCTTAAGTAGTAGAGCACTAACCTTGAACCAAAAGGCTAAGGGACAGTGTCTAGGCTCTAAGTTCAAGCTCTAGTACTGGCACAAAAAAAGGGGAGGGGGTAAGGAATGATTAAAAAAAAAAAGGAGGGGCTGGGAAGGTGGCTCAGTGGTAGAGTGCTTGCCTTGCATGCCAGAGGCCCTGGGTTCAATTCCTCAGCACCACATAAGCAAAAAAGAAAAAAACCCAGAAGTGGCGCTGTGGCTCAAGTGGTAGAGCGCTAGCCTTGAGCTGAAGAGCTGAGGGACAGTGCCTAGGCCCAGAGTTCAGGCCCCACGACCGGACCCAAAAAAATAAAAAATAAAAAAAATAAAAAAAAAGGAGAGGGGGTAATGACAGCTTTCCTTTGGAATTGTCCTTTCCCTATCAAGCGTTTTAGTTGACAAGATTTTTTGGTAGGAGGCAACCTTACAGACAAGACATGAACTTTGTCCTTTTCCCTTTTTCAGGAAAACAATGTTTGCCAGGTGTGATGACATATACTTATAATCCTGGTACTTGAGAGCCATAGGAAGGAGGATCTGGAGTCCAGAGTCAGCCTGGGCTACATAACAAGAGACTGTCTCAAAACATCATTAAAAGAAAAAAGGGTTTGAAAGCCATGTTTGAGACATGTCAGGAAAAACAATTTGATATTTGGAAATACCAGAACACATGCTGGGGGTGGGGGGTGGGGGGTGGGGGGTGGGGGGGGAGGGATGGAAGGGGAGAGGGAGTGACGCTGGTTGCTCTGTCCCTTCCCTGCAAGGCTCCTCAAGTTCATTTTGTGTCCCTCAAAGCCTGGCCAATGAGGCTAAGCACCCACCACCTCCCTACCCTACTTTTGTTGTTAGGTGTTTTGTCCCAATACCTAGAAATGACAATTATGGTGGTCATAGGTGTGGAATTTGTCTCTACTGTTCAGCATGGCTTAGAATCAAATTTCCAAGCATAATAAAAATAACAAAGTAAAGGAGGAGGGGTGTTTAAGCAATCAAATCTTCTGGGAAGAGAAGAGGACGGGACAAGTGAATAACAGTTTATTTGCATATACACAAGAGAAGAGTCGGCCTTCTGGGTGAGGAGAGCCGGGGCGGTGAGGAGGTAAGGCCAGCAGAGGAAGGCACCTTGACAGACAACAAGAGACTCAGCTTATTAAATTGATCACAGTTGTCAACTTCATTTGTCCCAAGCCAACAACTTATATAACTCATTTACCTGCCCCAAGCCAACAACTTATATAACTCATTTACCTGCTGTCCACAAAATCATTTACAAAACCAGGTGGAAATAAAATGTAGAGAAAAGGTTTTATCTATCTGAACCTGCCACTTTAAAACTTTATGTACAGAATGTGGAGGGTAGAGGAAAATATAAGATGCACTGCCAAATAGTCATTAATCTAATCAGTGCTATCTGCCCTGCTAGGGAAATTACTTAATCATGGGAGCATTTGGGGATTAAGTGCATCTCAAGTTGGGACCTCAATTCTACAACGATGCAGGCAGAGGAGCTATAGTAGTAGTTCCGGCCAGGGGGTCAGGGCCAAGATCACACACAAAAGATGTGAGGCAACTAAAATAAATACCCATTTCCCAGCTGCTCAGTGGGAACATCCTGGGGCTGCTGTCTCCTGGCCAGCTGAACTGCAATGCTGCACATCTCTCTCAAGGATGGCAGGCAACATTCTTTGACTTTTAGGCAGGCACTCTTTCACCTGAGCCATGCCCCCAGTCTTCCTGGACTTCTATAGTTAACCAAAATAAAACCTGACTTTATGAACATTATGAACTTCTCTTTTGAGCAACCAAAACAAGGTAAAGGCTCCTTAAATCGAGGACCAAGTTCTGCATTTGGGGACTATAACCATCCTTAGTTCCTAAGGAAATTTCTTTCTTTTTTTTTTTCCTTCAGGACTGTCTTTAGAGAAGTCAGAAGAGGCTATATGTTGATCAGGTTAAAACAAAACAAACTATAAGGATTGGGTGTGCTGACTAAGAAGGGGAAGAGAAACACACACTGAGTGGTTATATCTTTTTTGTATATAAAGGATTAAAAATTCAAATTTAATACATTTTGGAAAAGCAAATGTAAAATGACTTGGGCTTATAAAACCAGAATTTACAATTATCCATGAATAGTCAAAGACAAATTATAGAACCATTTAGATTACAAATCCAAAGTAATTCTATTATTAGTTACAGAATCATCGTCCCACTTCCCCCGTACGGGTCCAGTTATTGAACCATATGCATCCCCACCGCACACACTCCGCCTCCTGCTAGCACAGTGCTTCACACCCAACCACAGCACACACATTCTAGGCACACCTTCCCTTGCAGAACTTGGTTACTTCCTCTTGGCTCACACCAAACACTTTCCTTTCATACAGAACCCAGCCCCATCACTAGATTTCATTCTTCAGCCCCCATAGGTTGAGGTTCCAGTGGGACAGATCCTTGTCTAAAAGGAGTGCTGGACAGTGAGACCATACTAGCCTTGTGCTAGCATCCCCCTATTACCAATCTCAATGGGGCTCCTGGCTATCTAGCACCTTTGCACTGAAGTTATTGTTCTTTCTCTTCCTCACGTTTTGCCAGTATTCCGCCTTTAGTGTCCTCTCTGTCAACAAAACACTTGATCATTCCAAGTTCTTCCTGTCTTAACCTTTCATTGAGGGATGCTAACCACCACTACAAAGCTGAAAATCTCTGGGTCTTTTTTCCTCTTAATCATTCCATACCTCAACAGAACTGAGTCTCTTCTGCAGCCAGGAGTGAAACCAACACCACTCTCCCTATCCCCTCTGCCTCCTAACAGACCTACTCAGTAAGAAAATCACCTTGAGATGCCTACCGCTCTGCAAAGATCAATCAGAACCCCATATCCTCTTTACTGTAAGCCTGAGGAAAGACACCAGGCCCAACACTGACAAATGGTTTTGAACTGAATTAAAAGAATAAAGTAGCACATTCTGTTCTTCACTACACTTCATTAACACACCTCTAATATCCACTTTAGTAGTTTGAGCACAGAGCTCTTGAAAGCTGTGCTTTCTCCTTCTTTCAACACGCCAAGCCTCCATCACATGAATTCAAGGAGGCACCTGCTGGCCTACATGCCTTGACCTAGTGCCTGACTGGCTACATTGTGTTATCTGTGACTAGTCATATTGTATGGCCCCTCTGCAGTACACATTGCCACACGCTCAGTTTGCAAACAGCGGAATTTATCAGGGAACATGTGCTCTTGAATCTGATCTTACGTGCTAACCTCTCACTAGCATTAAAAATGCTCTGTTTTTAGGATGTGCACATTAAATGTTCAATGAAGTATTCCTTAGAGAACATGGAAGATTCCTTTAAGAAAGGAGTAGCGTTCTCCCCTCCAGCACAGCCAATGGACTGAAGGCTTCTTTGCATTCTCCCAGCATAAATCTACAACTCACTGGCAGTACAATCTGATTAACAGAGCATTCACCATCAACACCAGAACCCCTATGGCATGTGAACAGGTGAGATGGCAAAAATTACAGACCCACAGGTTCTTGCTGATGGCTAAAAGAAAGGTATCATGAGACAAAATGCTCACATGCATTGGTGCACACATGCATGCGAGAACAAGTCAAACGTCCCAACACGGATTCCCTTTCCCAGAACCTTGCTCTCGCTGACTAGAAGGGAGCTTTGCTCCTCAACACAGCACAAGCCAATGGCTAGCTAGACATTCCAACCCACGGGTGAAGTGAATAGAAGGGAGCAGCAGTAGACACAAAATTTTAGGCCCTGGTTTTATGTGCCTTTAATACTTTTTTCCTTTCCTCCATGTTCACTAACAAGATAAAATTTGTAAGGCTACTGTTTGTAGCTGTTTGCTTTCCCTTTGTATTTATCATGTTTTCAATTTCTTCTCTGAGGAGGAATTCTCTGAATCTGTATCTTCTAATTCAACTCGGTGCCTTTTGAGGCCACTGTGGCCATCAGCAGCCCGGCTGCTGTCTGGGGCTGAGGGGTCAATGGGGTCCTCTCTCATTACAGCACTGGTGGCCTCACTGGCCATTTCGGACGCACAACAATCTTTGTGTAGGAGAGTCCCTGACACAGACAAGTTATCATGGTCAGTGTTGGAGTGTCCTGGGGAAGAAAAGGTCACTGTCTCTAGTTCCCCAAAGTTCTGCCCATTGTTGTGGGGGTGAGGGGGCCAGGGGTGTAAGCGTCCATTGTTGTGGTTGGCACAGATGGTTTCAAGGCTCCTCTCCTCACGGTCATCAGACTGGGTCCTGGGGAGGTTGCCAGGCCCACCGTCAAGAGTAGAGCCAGATGGCTTAGGGACTGGAAGAGAAGGTGGGTCCTCAGCCTGGCTGCTCAGGGCCTTGCTTAGGGCCTTTCCATTGAGCTTCTTGGTTTCGCAAGAAGAGTGTTCTAGAGAGCCACCATTGTTAGTGTCCTCAGAGGTGCCCTCTGATGCCTCTGCCCAGGGATGGCTGCCGTGCTCATGACCGGGGCCATTGCTAGGATTTCTAGTGGAAGGCCCTTCTTTAAAAGCATCCTTGCTAAGCCCTTCAGGGGGCAGGTCCTGGTTCCTCTGGGCCCCCGCCGTGTTTACACAGGCTTCCTTACTAGAAGAAGGGGCTGGGTTGTCTTTGTGGCTAGTTCCTGCTCTCCCTTCATCGGCTTCCCCAGTCACAATGGAGGGCTCTCCATCTTTGTTATTTGAGTAAGAGATATAAGAGTAGCGGAGCCATTTGTAAGCTTTATAAATCTTTCGCTCAACAGATTCAATGTCAGAAGTTGGTGATGCTCGGTTTGGCTGGATCTCCAGGGTGGAAGTGCTCCGCTCAGGGGAGGAGGCAGGGGAGGAGGAAAGATCGTCCACCTTGATCTGGGGGTAATCGTAGTTGTCTTCTCCAATGTAGGTGTTTGTAGGCTTGATTGGGGCACTAGGCCTCTCTTCTCGGGGTGTCTTTTGTCGTCGACGCATGGCATTTCGCTGCCGGGTGGAGGCTCGGCGTTCATTCAGTTCCTCTTCATCCTCTGAGCTGCTGGAGCTGCTGGAACTGCTGGATTCATCTTCAGGACTGGGTGACCGTGGGCGGGGGAAGAGATCTGTATCCAGTTCAACCTCACAGGCATTCTCTTCAGAATCAGACTCGTTGGACAGAGCCAGAAGGCGTTTATCCTGGTAACGCCTCAGAGCAGACAGGCGCTGCTGCCGAGAGGCTGCGTCCTCACACGTGGATGTTGGTGGGGTCGGTGCCACAGCATTTGTGCTGGTGACCCTAAGGGGGCCCAGGTGGAAGGCATTGTCAGCAGACTCATCTACTGTGGGAGGTGGGGAGCGGGGCAGTGAGGCCGAGGACTCTGAGTCAGTGTAGCCTGAGCGCTCACTGACTCCTGCATGAAGTTGAAGGATAGTACTTTCACTGAGGTCACTGTCTGAGTCAGAGCTCCAGCCCTCAATTTCTCGGCGAACCAGGGAGTCAAAGAAGGCCATCATCCGGGGATCTTCCTGGACCGACTGATTGGCATAATCGTGGGACAGGCCACTCCCACTATTCAGCACAAGGCTGATATATTCTTCATGGGTGTAGAGGCAGCGGGAATCATCTTCAATCCGGCCATCAAGGTCTCCAGTACATCCTGGCTGCTTGTATGGGCTCCAGATCTGCATAGAAGATGGAAAACAAAAGCCATCAAGACTCATTGGAAAGTGGGCTATATTTGGTAGCAATAAATGCCATTAAGGCAGAGCTTCTTTGAATACTCCATGTTATCTTAAAGTCACTACCTTTAAAAATGTATTCTTTGCCTATAAGCCTAGCACTTGAGAGACTGAGGCAGGAGCATTGTAGTTTAAGGCCAGTCTAGGCTATACTGTGAGACTCTGTCTCAAGCATCAAGGCCAATTAGGTACTTCTCA
This sequence comes from Dipodomys spectabilis, assembly GCF_019054845.1. Taxonomy (NCBI): domain Eukaryota; kingdom Metazoa; phylum Chordata; class Mammalia; order Rodentia; family Heteromyidae; genus Dipodomys; species Dipodomys spectabilis. The sequence continues at coordinate 24,050,677 of NW_024870834.1, read as the reverse complement.
ATTTTAATAGCTGAGCACAGTGGTATATGCTTGTAAAAGGCTTATGTCAGGAAGACTGCAGTTTCAGGTCAGCTGAGGAAGAAAAGTATGAGACTCCAATCAATGGAAACAAACATGCCTGTCATCTTAGCTATGAAGGGAAGCCTAAAATAGGGAAATCTTAGTCTAGGTATGTGCTCAGAAGGGAAGCAAGGGTCAAAAATAAGTGCAAAAAGGAGCTGAAGGTATAGCTCAGCAGCAGACTGCCTGCCTGGAAGACATGAGGAAACAGAAGAAGAAAGAAGGAAGGAAAGAAGGAAGGAAGGAAAGAAGGAAGGAAGGAAAGAAGGAAGGAAGGAAGGAAGGAAGAAGGAAGGAAGGAAGGGAGGAAGGAAGGAGGGAAGGAAGGAGGGAAGGAGGGAAGGAAGGAAGGAAGGAAGGAAGGAAGGAAGGAAGGAAGGAGGAGGAGGAAGAGGGGGAAGAGGAGGAGGAAGAGGAAGAGGAGGAGAAGAAGGAGGAGGAGGAGGAGGAAGAGGAAGAGGAAGAGAAGAAGGAGGAGGAGGAGGAAGAGGAAGAGGAGGAGAAGGAGGAGGAGGAGGAAGAGGAGGAAGAGGAGGAGAAGCAGCAGCAGCAGCAGCAGCACCACCACCACCACCACCACCACACCACCACCATCAGCACCGAACAAATAAAAAACAAGTCTGGCACCCCTGTGATCCTCGCTATTCAGGAGGCAAATGTAAGGAAAATCATGGTTTGAGGCCAGCCCAGGCAAAAAAGTTCACAAGACACTGCTGGGAGCAGTGGTGTGTGCTTGCCATCCCAGCTTCTCAGGAGACTAAGATTGGGAGGATTTTAAGTTCTATGCCAGTCGGGACAAAAATATTTTTAGACTCCAATTGAACAGGAGTGGTGCATAGTAGCCATCCCAGCTACAGTGGGAAGTTTAAGTAGGAAGATCATGATACAGGCCAGCCCCCAAAGTGAGATCCTATCTTAACAATGATCAGACTAGGGGCTGGGAAGTTGGCTCAGTGTCACAGCGCTTGCCTTGCATGCATGAGGCCCTGGGTTCGATTCCTCAGCACCACTAAGCAAAAAGAAAAAAGCCAGAGGTGGCGCTGTGGCTCAAGAAGTAGAGCACTAGCCTTGGGCTGAAGAGCTGAGGGACAGCACCCAGGCCCAGAGTTCAGGCCCCACAACCGGACCCCCCCCCCCCCAAACAAATAAACAAAAATCAGACTAAAAAGGACTGGAGGTATGTGCAAATTGCCTACCTGGCAAGCCTGAAGCCCCAAGTTCAAACCTCAGTACTGCCAAAACCAAAACCAAACCAAAACAAACCAAAAATTAACAACAACAACAACAACAACATGCTTTCTAAGACTGAATCATGTAGTTGTATATGGAAATTGAGGCTTTCAGAGTTAGGTGCAAGAAAGTATGATTCAAGACAGAATTAACCTTGTATCTGGAGGCCTAACCTCTGTCCCTAGGTCCAAGATAACATTTTGTCTGCCTCACAACTTCTCTCCCCTTTACACTCCTCTATTAGAAAACTAGGAGTTATAATCCTAATCTAAAATTCGGATAGAGGGGATGTGAAGATTAGTCAGTGCATTAAAAGATTCTCAGAAGATTAACACTGTGCAGAGAGATACCACTGTCCAAAGTGGAAAACAGACTCAGCAGTTGGTCCTCTGAGAGTTTCAGTCTATAGCTCCAAACAGAAATACTGCAGCTCTACTCAACTGTAATCTTTCTATTTTAACCAATGGGAATTGCTTATTGGAGCTTGATAAGAATAGTCCACTGCCTACACTGCAGTTCCCACTTGGACATGCAGGCATCAGTTACCCAGGAAACTGGGTTCTCTTAACCAGGGAACTATTGGTTTGCTCCCTTAATCTGTTAGCTTCAGAACAGGTAAGACACACTCACCTGCAGGAGTGATTACAATCCCATCCCTTAACACACCTCAACTCTCTAGTCAGACACATGGACTCATAGCTACCAGGTAACAGAACTAGGATTCTAGTTCAGGTCTGTCTGATTCAAAGGCTCAACTTTATAGGTTGGATAAGTTTGCAAAAATAAAGTTCAACATAATTAAGTTGTCATAGCAAACAAGAAGGATTAGCTCTACCTCATCACCAGATTGGTCCATAGAGCAGCAGAAAATCTGTTACATCACTGAGTTGCTATAGCAACTCAATGAATTCCGGGTGATTTTCTTGCCTGACAGGCTGTCTATCTTTAGATGGCATCTAACCCAGAGAACAGTAACCTCACATTCTCCACGCACCATCAAAACAAAAACATTTGTTTCCCCAAAGCTATCTCAGGATGAATCTGCCTCCTTGTGAAAATAATGCTCATTCCTCCAGTGCTTTAGTTAGCAATTTCTGGAAAACAATGTCTCTTAGAGGAGTTCAAAACAGCCTGAAGAAATCCAGAGCAGCATCTTCCCACAAATCCCCAACGCAGATTCATTCTTCAGTTTTGTTATCTATCCCCAGTTCCTGTCCTCAGCTGTTCTCCCCTTTTCGGCTTCATAATCTCACTTAGGGGTTTTAAGATGGCGATTCCCTAAGTTTGGAGTGTCCAGGAATGACCTGCAGAACAATGTTGACTCTGAGCCCACTTTTTTAATTTTTATTTTTAATTTTTGGCCTATTCTAGGGCTTGCACTCTGGGGTACTCTCCCACTACGCCTCCAGTCTGGCTTTTTTTTTTTTTTTCTTCTTCTTCTGGTTAAGATGAAGCTGGTTTTGGACTGTGATCCTTAGATCTCAATCTCCTGAATAGATCAAGGATTTGATTTGCCAGAGCCTGGCTGAAGTTCCAAATTCTCAGTAAGACATAGTTTGGTGCCAAGATTATGTGTTGTGTTTTTGTTTGTCTGTTTTTCTAGTCCTGAGGTTTGAACTCAGGGCCTGGACACTTTCCCTGGTCTTCTTTTGCTCAAGGCTAACATTCTACCACTTGAGCTACAGCTCCATTTGTGGCTTCCTGGGTAGTTTATTAGAGATAGAAGTCTCACAGACATTTCTTTTTGGCTTGGCTTTGATCCGCGATCCTTATATCTCAACCTCCTGAGTACAGGTGTGTGTTGCCAGCGCCTGGCCCAAGAGTATGTGTTTCTAACAAATATTCAAGGGAATGAGTAAAAGCCAGTTTTAAGAAATACTAAAAATATAGTCAATATTAAATAAGTAGCAGAAAATAATGAGTTTGTCTGAATGGATTTTCAAATTCTTTGTGAGACTGATTGATATTTGATACACATTTAGACATAGTATCCAGTACAAGGCTCAAATTATAAATGCAAATCTCCACAAACAGATGTCTCAGGACATAAAAACATAAAGGCAAACTCCTTAGGATGTTTTGGGGGTATCCTAAACTCTGAGCCCAGTCTTTTATCTCCCAGTTCAAAATTGGTAAAATGTTGCTAACCATGTTTTTCAATATGAAGACAAGTCTACTTGTCCTTCATATCATCTCAGAATTAACACAAGTACAAAGCTGGCCTAACTACTTTGCAAGCCAACTTTATGGTTCCCATCTGTCCAAGCCTTGCCCCCACTTTCTCTTTAGGAATAAAAAACCATAACATTAAAAGACAGATTTTATTTGGGCTCCGGGATTTATTAAGGTGAAGTAGACTGATCACTCCTGAAGCTTGGGATAATGGAACAAAACAATCAAATGAAAGGGTTCCCACTCAATTCCCAGCTACCTAGTGACCTCGGGTGACAGTTTAAACAGTGAAATTAGATGGGTCTCATCCAGCAAACACCCAGTCTTCTCCTCAAAGGACTGACGGTACAGTCCTTTGTAGGGTTCGGAACCCAGGAGAGGGAGGAGCAGATGGGAACCCAACCCCATCGCTTCTCACAGCTCTGAGCATGATATCAACCTTGGAAACCTCTGTTTCTCATCCACAGACATGAGAATGATGAAATGACATAAGCAATAACCAAGCACCAAGAGGCAAGGCCGTTTCACTTTCATTTGAACCTCACAGCAGGAAATCAATAGACTCATCCAGAGATTTTCTTTTTCTGACATGGAGGCAGTAATGGGGCTTAAGCTTAGGGACCACTTGAGCCAAGCTGCTAGCCCTTTTTGCTTTTAGTGATAAAGTCTCATGCTTTTGCCAGGGCCAGACTTCTCCCCTCTGAGTAGCTGGGATTACAGGCATGCAACATGTTAACATGCCCAATTCTCAAAAAGGCTTTTGAGCTTCCGAAGTACAGACTGTCTCTATTATCTTGGTCTTTACCCTTAAAACATCCATTTCAAACACTGTGAAGTACTTCATTTTTTGACCTTGAATATCAACATCAAAGCAAAAAAAAAAAAAAAAAAAAAAAAAAAAACCCAAACCCAACTTCCTATTACCAAGCATGACTCCGAATTGGAGCTAGATTTGGAGCAAAGGAAGAGGGCTAAGATTTCTCTGTAAGCCTATGAAGAGTTGTTCAAAGGCCAAGTAAAAAGATGAAGTTCTATTCTTTTTCCAAGAGCATTCAAGTGGAAAGCCAATTAAGTAGCAAGTATCTGAGTGGACACTCCCTGCTTGATGTAGCAGCTCTCTTAGTTTGTCTGTGTACTGACTGTAGCTATATATTAGGTCCTAAATGGCTACACTGCCTAATGAGGCTTCTAAGGCCCTCTGGGCCTGCTTCTTTACTTTACCCAATCATTTCCTCTCCTTTCCCCCTTTTTTGTCTTCTTCTCCTTCTGTTTTCCTCCTCCCCCACCCTCTCCTCTTCCTGTCAATCATAGGGCTTGAACTCAGGGCCTGGGCACTGTCTCTGAGCTCTATTGTTCAAGGCTAGTGCTCTATCCCTTGGAACCACAGTTCTACTCTGATTTTCTGGTGGTTAATTAGAGATAAGATTCTCAGTCTTTTCTGCCAGGTGTGGCTTTGAACTCAATCCTTGGGTCTCAGCCTCCCAAGTAGCTAGGATTACAGGCATGAGACACCAGCACCCAGTGTCAATCATTTATTTTCTTAATAGGTCCTAAGTGTTCCTGTTTCTGAACGTTTTTATTTATAAGCACAATGCCTGGCACATAGTAAATAGGGACTAAATGTTTGATTCAATGAAATAAATAATTTGGAATGTTCTTCCCACCTCAAGTAGTGACTTTTAGGAAAAATCTCTCCTTCCTGCAGTACTTTATGTGTATCTCTTGGAAACTCGTTATATCTCTCATTATGTTGCATTTTTCATGTATTCTCATGTGTTTCCTATTTTTCACTCTTCATGTACCACATAGGACCTAGCACAATGGTATACATTGGTATATATCAAAAATATGGGGCAAGGGGGCTGGGAAGGTGGCTCAGTGGTAGAGTACTTGCTTTGCATGCATGAGGCCCTGAGTTCAATTCTTGAGCACCACATAAGCTGAAAAAGCTGGAAGTGGCGCTGTGTGGCTCAAGTGGTAGAGCACTAGCCTTGAGCTGAAGAGCACAGGGACAGCCGCCAGGCCGAGTTCAGGCCCCACTGCGGGGGGGGGGGGGGGGGGGGCGGGGAGGGGAGGGGAAGGAAGAGAGGTTTTAAATATATATATATATATATATAATATATAAATATAAGTATATGGGGCAAGTAAATAAATATTGAGCTTTGAGGGAAATAATGCCTCATTCTTCCATGTTTATAACACAGTTACTAAATGGGGGCATTCAAGGAAATGGAAGACCTATTATGGGTGGGGAAAAGGTTTGTCCTACAAAAGGGATTCTTCTCCAAGCTAAAAAGTGGTAGTAAAGGATAAGGACAGGGAGGAAGTGGAATATACAGAGAAAGGCAGAGCTCATGCTGGCATAGAACATGGCAAATGATGTTCTTTGAGCTACTTTTTAAAGTGTCCCAGAAGTACTAAGCAGGAAAGTGGCATGTGTTTTAACAGCAATTGTCAGACACAGGTAATCCCCAAAGCAACCCTGGGTAGCAAGTCCTCCCTTACAGCTGGAAGCAGACCCAAGGATATTGAGACTCAATGGCCTTGCAGGATGATGTAAGCAGAAGCAAGGGTAGTAATTCCAGTGGCCAGGTGATCCTTCTCCTTCCCACTTCCTCTCCTGCCTTTGAACTGGCCTATATAATTCAGGCTGTCCTCAAACTATTTTGTCTGTGTGTGTGTGTGTGTGTGTAAGAGAGAGAGACAGTCTACCATTTGAGCTATACTCTCGCTTCTGGCTTTTTGCTAGTTTAATACACATAATACACATAAGAGCCTTAGATTTTTCTGCTCAAGATAGCTTTGAACTGCAGTTCTCAGATCTCAGCTTCTTGAGCCGCTAGGATTATAAGCATGAACCACTGGTGCCTGGCTTAGCCTGGAACTCGTTTCAGTCCAGAGTGTTGGGGGTACTATCATGCCCGGCCTGCAGTGCTTTTAATGCCATGCCGTTCCAAACCAGACGGTGAATATATAAGACATCTGTGGAAGCAAAGCTGAGAACTCCAGAACTTTTTGCTTTCCCTGTCACTATTGTCATCTGTGCAGACTTAAGGTTTCAAATGGCTAAATGTGCCTCCTGGTTCCTATGGGAACCTGGGAGCAGTAAGCTCCATAGCTCAGTCTGGATAACCTCATAGAGAAAACATTTTCTTCTCTCTCTTGAGAACTTGGCTAGTTTCCAACATATGACCTTTGGGGTAAGGATTTCAGTTGACTAAACAATAACTGGGGAGGATGTAGCACAGAAGCATCCCAGAGTATATGGCCAAACAGGAATTTCTCTTCTAAAGGAGATGCCCAAGCAGAAAGCTCTCCGAGAAAGAGAATGATGTCAACAGGCCTAGAGAGGACATGCTACAGTGCCAACTCATTAGTCATAGGCCAAAGGGGAGGAGAAAGCAATGTGAGGGGCAGGGCCACTTCAATGACTGCCCAAGTTGAAGGGCTACTCAGATGCTCTAATCAGGCTTCCCATGCCTTCCACTGCTAGCATGGTAAATGTTGAGACATAAAGTACTAGCTCTATCCTAGCTTTGCTACTCATTAACCGTGTGACCTCAGATTACTAATTTAACAATGTACATCCCATCATCTGTAAAAAGAAAAAGTTTTGGTTAAATGATCCACAAATTCCACTCTAGCCTTCTGTGACAACAAACACATCCATGAAAGTCAGCCTTGATCCCTGGGAGCAGCCAAGGCTAACCAGAAGTCAGAGTAAGGACAAATAAAAATGTTGACTCATACACCAATATTATATTTGTCATCACATTCCAGAGTTAAAAAAACAACAAAAATAAAGAAAATGAAAATTATTAAATCACCATTAACAAGTTTTAATTTTTTCTCTCAAACTCATGTTAGGTTTTAAGAAAAAGGAAACTGAGGAATCTAAACATCTGTAGGGACCATCAACACTCCTTAAAAGTCAAGCTACCACAAGGCCCTTGTGTCATCCTTCTCCACTGAGCACTTATTTTTTCTGATGTGGAAAATGGGTTACTACCAACTATAATTTGAATGATGGGGAGTGGGCTATCCTCCTGTTGACATTCACCAGGCTGGTTCTCTCTGTTTTGCAGATACAAACATACTGCTTAGTGCAAGTGAATTCATGCATTTGATGTGTTTAGGATTCTTATTATTCAAATAGTCCCAATCATAACCACATGCAGTAGGGGTGTGTGTGTGTGTGTGTGTGTGTGTGTGTGTGTGTGTGTGTGTGTGTGTGTGTGTGTGTGTGTGTGTGTGTGTGTGTGTGTGTGTGTGTGTGTGTGTGTGTGTGTGTGTGTGTGTGTGTGTGTGTGTGTGTGTGTGTGTGTGTGTGTGTGTGTGTGTGTGTGTGTGTGTGTGTGTGTGTGTGTGTGTGTCCTAAGAACATATCCTAAAGGATGGGAAGGGGAAACAAAGGAGGAGGCTACAATGCTTGATAAGAAATGTACTCATTATCTTGCCCATGTAATTGTAACCTCTCTGTACAGTATTTTCACAATAAAAAAAAAAGAACATATCCTAACATAACTTAGCTATGGTTCTGATCATCAGTGAAAATCTGTGCCAATTAGAACAATTAATGCAAAGTATACACTGATGAATTGAAGAGATATTGGCTCTCCTAACTTACACGTAAGGTTTTGACAAAATTCATCATAATTGAGATGAAAGGCAATTGAAAACATCACACAGCATAACAGGTAGTGTCTAGAACATACTATCTCTTTGAAAGCCTGGAGATTAGTTTTAAATTAGTTTTAAAGTCCAAGGTCATAGGGAAGACAGGGGACTTTGGACCTGTAGCCCTAGCAGGTTTGGAAATAGCTCTAAGGTCATAAATTCTAGACTTAGACCTCCACAAAAATACCCACACTAAGGCTGTGGGTGGTAGTTTGGAAAGATCAAAGTCAGTGGCTAGTCTGGGCAAAAAGTTATCAAGATCCCATCTTAACCAACATGGTAGTTTGTGCCTGTCATGCCAGATATGTAAGAAGTGTAAACAGGAGGACAGTGGGTTAGGCCAGCCTTGGAATGAATCTGAGATGCTATTCTAAAAATTGCTGGGTGCCAGTGCCTCAGGACTATATTCTTAGCAACTCAGGAGAGTGAGATCTAAGAGTCACAGTTCAAAGCTAGCCTGGGCAGAAATGTCTGTGAGACTGTTACTTCCAACTAAATAGCACAAAGCCAGATGTAGAGCTGCGGCTCAAGTGGTAGAGTGCCAGCCAGCCCTGAAAAAAAAGATCACAAGGCCCTGAGAATTCAAGTCCCAGTATTGGAACAAAAACAAAAACAAAAAACTAAAAGCAAAATAGGGGCTGGTACCATGGCTCAAGTGCTAGAATGTCTGCCTGGCAAGAGCACAGCTCCATGTTCAAACACCAGTATGGCCCCCCAATACATAACGCTATGTTAAAGGAATAGTTATATTATATGCACATATATGTAAACCATAGAAAGCTAGCTGTATACAAATGTACTTATTGATCTAGAGTCCTTTACCAACAAGCAAAAGAAAGCCATTTACATTTTTCTACAGAATTATATAAATACATATTTCTAATAAAATACATATAAAATAGATCAGTTGATTAATAAACACATTCAAAACAATTCTGGAAAAAGGTTTTCAATCACTTTTATTGATTGATTGACTGGTTTTTTAGGGGGAGGGGCAGTACTGGGGCTTGAACTCAGGGCCTGTATGCTGTCCCTTAGATTTTGTGCTCAAGTCTAGCACTCTATCACTTGGGCCACATCTCCATTTCTGGCTTTTGGGTGGTTAACTGGAGATAAGAATCTCATATACTTTCCTGCCAGGGCTAGTTTTAAACCACAATCCTCAGATCTCAGCCTTCTGAATAGATAGGAATACAAGTGTGAGCTGTTGGTGCCTAGCTTTACTCATTTTAAAAGTATCAACTTTTTAATATGTTGTCATATGTCACAATTACTGAGATTTTTTCTTTTGTTTTTGAGACACTGTCCTACTATACAGTCTAGGCTGGCCTCTAACTTACTATATAGCCAGACTGGCCTTAAACTCATGATCCTACTGCCTTAGCTTCCCGAGTGCTGGGCTTTTCAGCATGTGCCACCATACCTAGCAATCATCAAGAAATCTGAAAGATCTTTAAATTACTATGTTTAGATATGAGATCTTATATACCATGTTCCAGTTTCCTCTAGTTCCGAACTATACATTCTCAGAGAAGACAGAAAGAGGTGTCTCACCTTGATAATCTTTTCTACGCCAGAAGAGCAGATCATGTAGGTGTGGGGATTAAATCGAACCTGGTTAACAATAGACCGATGCCCTTTCAGCACCATGAAGGCACCATTGACCACCCTGCCAATGCCACCTGAGAAGATAAAAAGAAACACAACAAATGATGCGATGAGTAAATACATTCCAGTAATGGCAGATAAATAGCTCCAAACAGAAGCTGAGGTTAACTATACTCCCAGCAGAATGCTTAATCTGACAGATAAGGTTGCTATGGAAAGAGGGATGAAACACCTCTCAGCAAATACACTCTTACTAAAGACCTTTATTTAGCTGTGAGCACTGCCCACGGCCTACCCACTGCAATCCTATTATCAAAAAATAAAAGAGACCTAATCTACTTAAAATATTCCTTAAAGTTTTTGATCCTAGATTTAGAAGCCTAGATTTAGAAAAGCTAATAGAATAAAATGAGACTGAGACTAAATTGCTAAAACTAGCAGAGACATGCACAGGACCAGAAAAGCATGTGATGATTTAAATGTACACAAGACTTCTTTGATCCTTTTACCCTCAATTTCTGATGAAGACAGGGAAATAAAACCTTCATGTTGAAAGAGGATGAATATCACTGAAATAAATTGCTCACAACTATGAAAACTGAACAAGGAAATCTGTTGATATTGTTTTCGGAAGAAGGGAAGGGGGAAAGTGGGAAAGGGTCAGAGAGAGAGAGGATCAGATTGATGAAAAACATTGTAAATAAATATGTGTGGAGCTGTGCCAGTGTCTCATACTTGTAATCTTAACTACTCAGGAAGCTGAGATCTGAGGATCCAGGTTCAAAGCCAGCTTGGGCAAGAAGGTCCATGAGATTTTTATCTCCAATTAACCACCAGTAAACTGGATGTAGAATAGTGGCTCAACTGGTAGAGAGCTAGAGTTGAACAGAAAAGCTCAGGGACAGTGCCCAGGCCCTGAGTTCAAGACCTAGGACCAGCAAAAAAAAAAAAAAAAGTGTAGAAACATAACAATGAAACTCCTCTCTATAAAACTAATGTAACCTAATAAATAAAAAGGTAATAGGATATAATTTAAAATTTTTACACCCACTGGCCAAATATTATAAAATATTTTTTGGCCCTGGGGCTTGAACTCAGGACGTGGGCACTTGAGCTCTTCTGCTCAAGGTTGGCTCTCTATCTCCACTACCTCTACCCTCTACTTTAGACACTTTTGGGTAGTTAATTGGACATAAGAGTCTCATAGGCTGGCTTCAAACTGCGATCTTTAGATCTCAGTCTCCAGAGTAGCTGGGACTACAGTCGTATGACACCAGTGCTCAGCTCTTTTTATTTTTTAAACAAGAGAGACGTGCCACTTTTATAATAAGCAGGGCCCAAGGGTTTGAACTACAGAATGGGCCTTGAAAATACCATGTATGGATTAAAGTAAACAGGCTAATGACAGGAAAGTTGCTCTCTCATTGTCTTACTGCATATATATGAGGCTTGTTCTTTCTTCCTTCCTTTTTTTCCTTCCTTCCTTCTTTCCCTCCATCAGTGCTGGGGCTTGAACTGAGGGTGGCACTATCCCTGATTTCATTTTGCTTAAGGCTAGTGCTCTACCACTTTGAGCCACAGTACCATTTTCAGTTTTTGTTTTTGTAAGTTGTGGGGCTTGAACTCTGGGCCTGGGCGCTGTCCCTCAGCTTTTCAGCTCAAGGCTAGTGCTCTACCATTTAAGCCACAGCACCACTTCCAGGGTTTCTGAGTGGTTTATTGGAGATAAGAGCTCACTTTGACAGGGACTTTTCTGCCTGGGTGGTTTTGAACCTCAATCCTCAGATCGCAAGTCTCCTGAGTACCTAAGATTAAAAGCATGAACCACTGGTGCCCAGCTTCTTTCTTTTCTGAAATGGAGTCTTGCTTTGTGGCCCAGGGTAGCCTTGAACTGTGCTTCTCCTGTCTTAGTTTCCCAAGTTCTGGGATTATAGATATACCCATCACACACAGAGAGCATTGCAGAGCTACTGTTTTTCTTCAGAGAATGAGGAAAGTACCAGAAGCCTGGATATTATGATACAGATAGAAGATGTCAAATACTCATCATTCTAAACATCTTTTCATTATCACAGGATTTGAAGGATAAATGACAATACTCCTTATGTCTAAATACTCTGTTTCTAGAGGTAAGTCTTGACACAACTCTTTTGCAACTTAGAAGAAACCTTTTTTTTAAAATCTTGGATATATATCTTTTTTTTTTTTTTTTGCCAGTCCTGGGACTTGAACTCAGGGCCTGGAATTTGTCCCTGAACCTCTCTGTGCTCAAGGCTAGTGCTCTACCCCTTGAGCCACAGTACCACTTGTGACCTTTTCTGTTTATGTGGTACTAAGGAATTGAACCCAGGGCTTCATGCATGCTAGGCAAACATACTACCACTAAGCCACATTCCCAACCCTCTTTTTTTTTAATGAAAGAAAAAAGTTTCAGTTTGTACTGATTTGATTTGTTCCTTGGTAGTTCCAATTTACTCAGTTCTAGATGTTTATTCTACTTGGTGGGTGGCTACTGCCTAAATATTTTCCTGTTGACTTTTATAAGTATTTGAATTGTCCAGGTTGTGCAATACATTTAAAGCTACCCATATTTCAGCACAATATCATCAAGTTTGCTATTAAATCACAAAGGAAGAGACTGACTAGGCTATAGAACTAGAGCGTTTTTAATGAAGAAAAAAGGATAAGGAAAGGCTAAGCAATAAGGTAGGCTGTTGTGGTGGGAACTCTAGACAGTCTGGGTTCACTGGGGTCCTAGGGTATGAAGGGAGGAGGGTAAATAACCAAAACCTAGGCATACTTGAGGGAATTAGAGAAGAGGAATCCATAGGAATTTAAGCAACCTACAATAGTTGCACAGATACAGATATCTCAGCACCTTCAAGGAGTTCCCTTGGGTCTATTTCTTTTCTAGATGAGGTTAAATTGACAAGATCCTTCTTATCCATGGTTTTCTGCTGAATTCTACTTGTCTAAGTTCTTATTCCTGACCCTACCCCAATATTGGAGTTGTCACTAACAAAGATACTTTGGGTTAAACCTAGTTCCATTCTATCACCTCTGTTTGGCTATAATACCTAATAACCTTACCTTTGACAGAGGGGCTAAATAGGACTGGAATGAGAGGCATAAAGCTAATTTATAAATCTTTCTGGCAGCTGAGTTTCTTTTTTTCTTTTCTTTTCTTCTTTTTAGAGTCCTAGAGCTTGAACACTGGGCCGGGGCACTGTCCCTGAGCTTTTCTGTTCAAAGCTAGTACTCTACCAATTGAGCCATAGTTCTACTTCTAGCTTATGGTGGTTAATTGGAGGTACGAGTCTCATGGGCTTTCTTTGAACTGTGATCTTCAGATCTTAGCCTCTTGAGTAGCTAGGATTATAGGCATGAGCCATCTGCACCTAGCTTGGCAGTTGAGTTTCAAGTCCTAAATTAAATGGGGATGAAAAAAATTCTATCCAATGATATCCTTAGGAGACATTTCATCACACTAACAACACTGAATGTTCAATGAAAGTAGACACGGATCTGTTTATTCTTATAAACCTAGAACATGGGCACAAGTCCTAAAGTACAGCAGATCCCTAGTAAGTACAACAAAGTGTTTGGGGACAAGGCCCCAGTGTTCAAGAATCAGCTACACAGAATTAAAGATTATTAACAAATCATTCTGTCAAAGGTCACATAGACTCAATTATATTAACTTTTGCATCTAAAGAAAATTTGAAAGCCAGGTGCTGGTGGCTCATGCCTGTAATCCTAGCTACACAGGAGGTTGAGATATAAGGATTGTGGTTCCAAGCCAGCTCAGGTAGGAAAATCTGTGAGACTCTTATCTCTAATCAACCACCAAAAAACCGGAAGTGTTGCTCAAGTGGTAGAGTGCTTGCCTTGAGCTGAAGAGCTCAGGGCCAGCACCCAGGCCAGAGATCAAGCCCCATGACCATCCAAAAAAAAAAAAAAAAGAAAAGAAAAAAGAAAGAAAGAAAAGAAAAGAAGAGAAAAGACAAGAAAAGAAAATTGAAGGAAGTTGGGCACCTGTGGCTCATGCGTGTAATCCTAGCCAGTAGCTACTGGGGAGGCTGATTATCAGGAAGATGATGGTTCACGGCTAGCCTGGACAAAAAGAGAAGTTCATGAGACCCCTTCTCAACAGCCCACAGCTGGGTAAAGTACACACATGTCATCCCAAGACAACCGAGAGTGGGAAGACTGTGGTGCCAGGCCAGTCTGGAAAGAAAATTCCATGAGACTCTATCTTATTGGAAGGCTAGCAAGCTTGAAGACCTAAATCCAAATCCTATTACCATTCCCCAGAAAGGAATACTTGAAGGCTATGAATGTCTGAAAGTTCAGACCATGGAAAAATAGATTCTTTTGCTATTTCATGTACTGTGACTTCATCTGATTTGTCCTCTTCCCAGCATTTTTATGTTTTATTTTGAGACAAGGTATGGTTAAGTAGCTCAACCTGGCATTAAAACTCACTGTGTAACACAGGCTGATCTCAAACTCATGATCATCCTGTTTTCTGCCTCCAGACTACAGAATTATAAGCATGTACCACCACGCTGGTGACCAGAAATACTTCTTTCACTTGAAATGGAGCCTCCCTACACTGGTCAGGCTGGTCTCAAACTCATGGACTCAAGAAATCCTCTTAACCCTAGTTTCCCAACTAACAGTGCTGCACCTGCTTTTGGCATCAGTTTTAATGTGTTTTTTTCTCCTTCCCACTCAAACTAGTACCATTGGTCCCTATGAAATTTGTAAAAGAGGATGAAGTCAACAAAGCCAAGAAATTGATGGAGAGATTAGGCATAGGAAGAATTACTACTGCTATCTTTAAGGTAACCAAAATTGTATTCACAGAATCATAGCAATTAATGGGCTAGAAAGAGGTTCTCTATGGAAGGCGCTGGTGGCTCACACATGTAATCCTAGCTATTCAGGAGGCTGAGATCTGAGGATCTCCGTTCAGAGCCAGCTGGGGCAAGAAAGTCTATGAGACTCTTAGCTCCAATTAACCAACAGAAAACTGGGAGTGGTGCTATAGAAGTAGTAGAGCACTAGCCTTGACTGAAAAAGTTTAGGAAGAGAGTCCAGGCCCTGAGTTCAAACCTTATGACCAAGAAAAAGAAAAAAAGATGTTCTCTATAGTATTGTTTCTGAGTTTCAAATGAATGAGTCTGGCCCTTATGATATAGTTTACATACAATTTATACACAGGTAATTTATTGTGAAATTTTTCATTAGTCCTAGAGATTTGTATAAACCAGGGTTTCTGAATTAATCTGAAGTAAAGATGCCAATATCAGAATTCAAGGGCTTCTTCCTTCCATTACCCTGACAGATTCTTTGGTAAAAACAGGGTCAAACTAGAATGAGTTAGCAGGTTTTCAATAACTATTTGATGAATGAATGAAAAGATGCAAGATTTTAGGCTATGGAACACAAGCATTCATGGGAGAGAAAAAAAATCTCCATTTGTGGGCTTTAAACATGTGATGGTCGTGTGTTTATCTTCTTGCTTCAAATTTCACATTTCTTTATAGAACTTTTACTATTATGAGAGCAGAGAAATAAGAATAACTTAATTCCTACCTATCCCATAGGGACCTAACGTATTAATTCTATGGATATTCTAATAATTTCTTAAAGCCATCCTGACCCCAGCAATTATCTTTCATTATGGACCTCATCTATCTGTTTGTCTAGTGCATGTTAGTAATGGGGCTTGAACTGTTATTATACTACTGCTACTATATTTTAAAGAAATTCTCTGCAGCCTTAAATTAGTTGTTTTCTCCCACTTTAGTTGTGGGGCCTGGGTACTGTCCCTGAGCTCTTCAGCTAAAGGCAAGAGCCCTACCACTTGAGCCACAGCTCTACTTCCAGTTTTCTGGTGGTTAATTGGCGATAAGAGTCTCCCGGACTTTCCTGCCCAGACTGGCTTTGAACCGTGATCCTCAGATCTCAGCCTTCTGAGTAGTTAGGATTACAGGCCTGAACTGCTGGTGCCTGGCTTAGTTTTATAACCCTTTTTCCTAGTTAACGTATTTGATTTGTATTAATTTTGACTATCTTGATGTTATTTCCTGAAAACTTTAAAGTGCTACACTGTAATGTAGGCAGGGGCCAACTTGCAGGAAATTCCAGATGTCTGCTTTTTCATTCATAGGAAATGATAAGCAAATTATCCTCCATGATATTGGAGGGTAAATAGATTTCTAGTGTGTGAAGTTTCACGTTTTCATATAAAGAAGGGCAAATAGTTCTTTAGACCGAAATCCCTTTTAGCTTTGGAAGGAAACATGCAATCAGTTGTTCTTTTCGGAGAAAGATTCCCGTAAGAATACTGGAGCTGGGAGAAAACAACTAATTTAAGGCTACAGAGAATTTCTTTTCTTTTTTTTTTTTGGTCCAGTCGTGGGACCTGAACTCTGGGCCTGGGCGCTGTCCCTCAGCTCTTCGGCTCAAGGCTAGCACTCTACCACTTGAGCCACAGTGCCACTTCCGGCTTTTTCCTTTTTGCTTATGTGGTGCGAGGAATCGAACCCAGGGCCTCATGCATGCAAGGCAAGCGCTCTACCACTGAGCCACCTTCCCAGCCCTGCAGAGAATTTCTTTAAACTATAGTAGCAGTAGTATAATAACAGTTCAAGCCTTATTACTAATATACACTACACAAACAGATAGATGAGGTCCACTTGCTCAGCTTTTATGTTCACAGCTGGCACTCTATACTTGAACCTCATCTCTACTTCCAGCTTTTTGCTAGTTAAGTGGAGATAAAAGTCTCTTAGAAGTGTCTGCCAGGCCTGGCTTTGAGCTGAGAATCTCAGATCTCAGCTTCCTGATAGTCAGGATTATATGTATGCACCACTGGTGCCTGGTGGATCTTCACCTTTAAATGGAGTATGTGTATGCATGTACAGGTGCATATACAACCCTTTCCTAATTCCTGATATACTGGAATTCTTTCAAGTTAAAGAAGTGTTCATAGGCTGGAGAGGTAGGTCAGTGGTAGAATGCTTGCTTAGAATGACTAAGACCCTGGATTAGATCTCCAGCATGGTTCTAGTATGATCTGTATAACTTCGCATGTTTTATATAAGGATACTCAGTAAGTAAACAAATTGAAGTAAATCCTTTCATTGGGTTCTATAGAAAAAAGCTTGAAGGCTAGAGCTGCTAGAATGAGGTTTGGTAAAGTAGCTGTTGAGACAATTTCATTGTTAATTCCACTGGAATTAAGAGTTTACTACAGTGAGGGACAAAAAACTGTTTCTCTTCATGGTATATCTAAAAGAGGTGCCTAAACAACCTCTTAGCATTTTCAAAAGCCTAAATGAACAGTTACAGGGTTGTCAAGTTTTAAACTATAAAGGGATACATAATCAAGGATACCAACAATAGAGAGAGCAATGGCTGCCTCTCAGGGACCATGTAACCTCTTAGGAGATGAGAGAAACCAGAAACCAGCCAGTGCTGTCAGTAAAACTCAAAGACCTCCACAGGCAGTAATGCTTAATGTACAAAAGAGTCAATTATACTGGCTTCTTTCATCATGTGTACTTCACATATGTTTGCAGCCAACTACTTATGACCAATTAAAAACAGTTGTTTTTCCAATTACATGGGAAGACAAAACAGATGCCTAAACTTAACTGAGAGTGAATGGATGCCTACAAAAAGGGAGAGACACAGCATATGCACATACATAGGCCCATGAATACACACTTACAGCTGTTTCCATCCTTCCATAGCCTACTCCCAGTGCAGGCGGTTGCAGTGACTTGGTAGTGAAAATTCATGTTTCTCACTTCCATTCAGGGAAAAATTTGTCAAATAAGGGAGTCCTTTAAACTACTGATGAGTCAAGAGCAGCATTACATATTAGAACAGTTCTATCAGCCATCTAAAAGGGCACCAAAAGGGACACTGTCTTGATTTCTAAAGAGTTTCTTTCCCCTTCTTAATTTTCTGAACTTCAAAAGATTAGGCAAAGTGGTTTAATTTAACATGTCCATTTAAATGTCAAGTGCTTCTTGATCAGTCAACCCCTCCATCATTCTTCCTTTAAGGAGATTTTTGTTTGTTTGTTTGTTTAGGTGCTGGTCCTGGGGCTTGAACACAAGCCTGGGCATTGTTCCTGAGATGTTTTGCTGAAGGTTGGCTCTCTACTACTTGAACCACAACTCCACTTCCAGCTTTTTTGTGATTAATTAAAGATCAGAGTCTCATAGACTTCCTGCCACCACTGGTTTTGAATCATCATTCTCACATCTCAGCCTCCTGGATAGCTAGGATTAGAGGTGAGCCTGGTGCCTGGCTTTTAAAAGGAATGTTAAAAGGGAAAAAAAATTATCTTTATTTCTTCTTTTTTCCCTTCTTTGTTGTTGCTAGAACTAGTAGAGGTTTGAACTCAGGGCCTCCTGTTTGCTAGACTGGGCAGGTACCACTGAGCCATGCCTCTAGTCTTTCATTGGTTATTTTTACTACAGGATCTTACTTCCTGTCAAGGTACACCACTGAGACAGCAGGATCTCCTACTTTTAGGCGGATTATCCAGTCATCTCACAGATGTGTGTTACCATATCCAGCTTCCCTTCTATGAAAGTTGTAATGACTCTTCTGCGTAGAATAACCTCAAACCTTGATCTTTCCATTCTTAACCTCTCAAGTAACTAGGATTACAAGGATGAGCTACTGACACCAACTACTGTCACTGGTCTTCGTAATAGAAATAACAATCATTCAATAACTCAGAATTCTCACTATAACCCTAAGAAGGTTGACATTATTTTCTTGTTGGTAATGTTAATATCATTAATTTACAGATGAAGAAATGGAGTTTAGTAAGATTAAGTATTTTTCACAAGTCCTTAATTGTAAGATGAATGCAGCAGGGATTTAAAACCAGTCTTATCAACTCAATTACATTATACTTCTTTCCATAAACAGTAAGGTCTTCGAGTAGAGGCATATCTCAGAGAAAGCCACTCTATGAAAATTGCTTTTTTTTAAAAAAAGGAATAATTAGTTTAGATAGAAGGGAAATATAAATATTTTCAAGGATTACTTACATCCCCAACATTTTGCCAAATCCATTACTTCCATATCTCAGTTACTAGGGAGAAAATGCTTTGGAGATCAGAGGTCTACACTGCATTAATGATGGCATATATTTGATAGCTTTCAGAAAGTTTCTAAGATTATTAAAATTCAGAATATAAAGCAAGTACAGGAGATATTTTACAGAAGAAAACAAGACTCAGAACTGCTGTTACATAACTCACCTATAAGTGCTCCTTTTTTTTTTTTTCAGGTAGGTTGTGGGGCTTGAACTCTGGGTTTGAGCACTGTCCCTGCGTTCTTCAGCTCAAGGC
This sequence comes from Dipodomys spectabilis, assembly GCF_019054845.1. Lineage (NCBI taxonomy): Eukaryota > Metazoa > Chordata > Mammalia > Rodentia > Heteromyidae > Dipodomys > Dipodomys spectabilis. The sequence goes on along the minus strand of NW_024870834.1, from coordinate 24,031,541 downwards.
GAGTGCTCTACCTCTTGAGCCACGGCACCACTTCCGGCTTTCTAGTGGTATATTGGAGGTCAGAGTTTCATGGACTTTTCTGCCTGGGCTGGCTTTGAACTGTGATCCTCAGATCTTAGCCTCCTGAATAGCTAGGATTACAGACGTAAGCCACTGGCACTCGGCTAGAAGTACTCTTTCTAGTAGAAAAATTGGACTTTAATCCATGTAGGATTTCAAGACTAATGCTCCTTCATTATAATATACCACAGTGGTATACCACATTAAGTCTATTTTATCTTCAGAATTACCATGTAAAAACAGACCTCTTCTAAATTACTTCAGAGGCAGGAAACATTCTGATAGGCTTTTCTTTGCTATAGCAAAATTCTCAATTCTATTCCTCCCTCTCATTCTAAAGGGGATTTCTGAAATTACTTGACATCAACTAAAGAACAGGACGCGATCTTGCCAGGCAGTACATTTCACAGTGGGTACGGGTCTTACACCTAGAAATGCTCTCAGCCCACTCAGAAGCCTATGTGAATAATTTAATACATTAAGTCAGAACAGTTTATATGATAAACAAATCTTATTTCCTAAAATTTTGTGAAGCATTAAAAAAAAAGACTGATTGATAGTCTTTCCAAACAGGACAGTGGAAAAGAAAAAGATGTTGCTGTCTTTGGCTCACACTCAAGACTCTCTCAGTGTTTAGCACAACCTGTGAAACACATGCCAGGTATTCAATAGCTGCTAAATGTTTGTCATCCAGCATGAAATAGTGATTATGACATTAAAGTATGTAACAGTAAGCCAGCTTCTCCATATTTGCTTACTTTAGTATCTTATATTGGACAGAGATGAAGAGAAAGAAAGAGAGAGAAAGAGAGAGGAGAGAGAGAGAGAGAGACAGAGAGAGAGAGAGAGAGAGACAGAGAGACAGAGAGAGAGAGAGAGAGAGAGAGAGAGCAATGCACAAGTTTGCCTTCCTTGGTCCATAACATGTAAGTTGAAGAAGCAGCAGTAGCTGGGCCCCCATGTCTTAATCTTTTATCCTACCTATCTGGAAGGCTGAGATCGGGAGAATCACAATTTGAGGCCAACTCAGGCATACACATCATACTCCTTTCTCAATCAATAGCTGGGCATGGTGGTCTACATCTGTCAATCTTTTAACCCTAGGCCAGTTGGGACAGAAAAGTCTGTAAGAACTCTATCTCAGGGGAAGAAATTGGGAGTAGTGATTATGTGTTCATGATCCTAGTTATAGTAGGAAGTAAAAATAGAAGGATCATGGCCCAGGTGTGTGTACAGGTATGAACCAAAACCTTAAAAATAAATAGGAAGCAAAATCCCAAAAATAACCAGTGGGGACAGAGCAAGGGGAGGGTGACATTGTTCATAAAGAAATGTACTCTTTACCTGATCTATGTAAACTATAAACCCACTGTACGTCACATCTATATTAACAATTTTTAATAAAACAGTGCAAAAATGGGCTGGAGCTGTGACGCAGTGGTAGAGTACCTGTCTAGAAAGAGCAAGAACTCTAAGACCTAGAGTTCAAATCCCAGGACTGCCAAAAAAAAAAAAATCTGATAATTTTAGTTCAAAGTGAGAAGTCAAATATCACAAGTAGCCTTCATGTTTTATTGACTTGTTAAATCTTGCTAAATAGTTTTTAAAACTGTGAGCTAATTGTTAACATTTAAAAATAAAGACATTAATTAATATAAAAAAAGAGACATCAATAATTGGAGAGAGGGGCTGAAACATGTATGAAATTGAGTTTAACAACCACACAAGCTGAGGTCTAGGAAGTTTCCAGCTGAAGTTCACCTAAAGAGATTTTACAGTAGATATAAAACACAGCTAGGGGAGGGATGAAACAAAAAATTGTACACAGATCTATGAGACAATTCTATTTCTTGACTTGGCTCTTGGAACTTAATCGCCAGGTAACTAGCCTCCACATAAGAGAATAAAAACTCCTCTTTAATAAACTGATTTAAAGTCAATAGATTTAAAGTCAGTGTTCAGAAGTAAAAGTTCAAAAATATTATGTGTATGTTATTAGGAGAGATAAAGACTTTTCTTAAAAGTAAGCTTTTTTTTTTTTTTGGGTCCGGTCGTGGGTCCTGAACTCTGGGCCTGGGCACTGTCCCTCAGCTCTTCAGCTCAAGGCTAGCACTCTACCACTTGAGCTACAGCACCACTTCCGGCTTTTTTCTTTTTGCTTATGTGGTGCTGAGGAATCGAACTCAGGGCTTCATGCATGCAAGGCAAGCACTCTACCCACTGAGCCACTTTCCCAGCCCCAAAAGTAAGCTTTTTGCTAGGTGACAGTGGCTCACGCCTGTTGTAATCCTAGCTACTCAGGAGGCTGAGATCTAAGGATCGCAGTTCAAACCAACCCCGGGCAGAAAAGTCCTTGTGAGACTCTTCAATTAACCACCCAAAAGCCAGAAGTGGTGCTGTGGCTCAAAGTGGTAGAACACTAGCCTTGAGCAAAAGAACTCAGGGATAGTGCCCAGGCCCTGAATTCAAGCTCCACAACTGACAAAACAAACAAATTTATGGAAGGCCACAGGCTTTTTCTGCGAATATATCTAGAGCAAATGCAGAAATAGTTCTTTGATGTCTGCGTTACCAAACCCCAGGAAATGCACCTGTCCATCAACAGAAAAGCCTCTCTTAAGGGAGACCAACAGAAAGGAAAGGCTTAACAACTGTAAAATAACAACGAGCAGGAATATGAAGATGGGCAATACAGAAAATACATGTGAAAGCAAGTGTGTAATAGGAGAGAAAGGAAATAATGGAGATTTAAGAGGTGTAAAGAAAGGTTCTTAGGAGAAAAATCTAAGCATCTTTTATAACAGATCAGGCTATAGATGAGTGATACAGTTAAATTTAGTTTCTAAATTTTATTTTAAAATTCTATTAGTCACTTTTCTTATAAACTGCTTAAGTTAAAAAGAGAAATATTGGGGCTGGGAATGTGGCTTAGTGGTAGAGCGCCAGCCTTGAGCTGAAGGGCTCAGGGACAGCTCCCAGGCCCTGAGTTCAAGCCCTAGAACTGACAAAAAAGGAAAGAAAAGAGAAAAACATCTTCCTTTATAAGTCCTTTTGGGTCACTGCATGCCAAAGGCAAGTAGAATCAGCCATAACAGTTGATTCATCCTTAACATATACTCACCTGCTTCTGGATCTGCAGGAATTCTCCACATGTATAGGTTGAAGTCATCAGAGCCTGAAAGGATATACTGTTGGGACAAAAAATTAAATTATTTTGCAACTGGACATACAATTATCCAAATATAATAAATACAATGTACCTAACAAAATATGTGGACTTCTGATCCAACTATTTGTAAAGATAGACTTTTACAAAATAAGCAAGAAAAATAGGCATATATTTATAAGGCACCAAGTAGAAAATATCCTCATAAAAATACTTGTAGATGCCAGGTGCTGGTAGCTCACACCTGTAATTCTAGCTACTCAGAAGGCTGAGATCTGAGGATTGAAGTTTGAAGCCAGCCTGGGCAGAAAAGTCCCATGAGATTCTTACCTCCAGTTAACCATTCAAAAATCAGAAGTAGAGATATGGTTCGAAGTGGTAGAGTACCAGCCTTGAACAAAAGAGCTCCAGGACAGCACCCAGGCCCTAAGTTCAAGCTCCATGACTGACAAAAGAAAATAGCCAAATGTGAATTTGATCTAAGAGTCTATTACAGAATTTGGCAATACATATAATGAAATATTTATTATTCAGCTTCAAAATGAAGAAAATTCTTACACATGCTGTGAGATATATAAAGCTTGAAGATATTATTCTACATAAAGTATATACAAAAGTATATACTTGAATGAGATACTGGAGCAGTGAAGTTTAAAGTTTATACCAACAGTAAACAAATATGGCTTCAAAAGGCCCCAGCAAGCTGGGTGCTGGTGGCTCATGCCTACAATCCTAGCTACTCACAAGGCTCAGATCTGAGGATTGCAGTTCAAAGCCAGCCTGGGCGGGAAGGTCCATGAGACTCTCATTTCCAATAAATTACTCAGAAAAAGCTGGAAGTGGTGCTGTGGCTCAAGTGGTAGAGCTCTAGCTTTGAGCAAAAATAAGTTTGTGGGCAGTGCATAGACCCAGAGTTTAAGCCCCAGGATTGGCAAAAAAAAAAAAAAGGCCCTAGTAGCAGGTACAGTTTCAATTTGGGATGACAAATTTGTTCTGGAGATGGATAGCAGCAATAGTTAACAAAATAATATGAATGTATTTAATGCCACGTCAATAAACTGTATATACTCTTATACTCAGTGCCTGGGCACTGTCTCTAAGCTTTTCTTGCTCACGGCTAGCATTCTATCATTTGAGCTACAGCTCCACTTCCAGTTTTTTTTGATGGATGATTAGAAAGAAAAGTCTCATGAGCTTTCCTGCCTCAGCGGGCTTCAAACTGCCATCCTCAGATCTCAGCCTTCTGAGTTGCAAGGATTATAGGTGAAAGTCACTGGTGCCTGGTTGAACTGTATATTTTTGTTTAATTATTTGTTGTTGGAGACTGGACCTAGAGCCTTGCATATGTCAAAGACACTCTTTATTACTATACTACATTCCCAACTCCTGCATTGTACTCTTTTTTCTTTGAGACACTATCTTGCTATCCTCCTGTCTCAGTCACTCAAATGCTAAGAATACATACGTACCACAATGCCCAGCTTGAACCACATATTTTAACTGTTAAGTCTCATGTTACACAAATCTTACAACACAATTTGATAAAAAATTAATGCAGGAAAAAAAGCTAAGAGATTCGCAGAGGGGTTTTCAGGTTTGTGTTTTTTTTGTTGTTGTTGTTTTGGGTTTTTTGCCAGTCCTGGGGTTTGAACTCAGGGCCTGGGCACTGTCCCTGACCTTCTTTTTTTGCTCAAGGCTAGCACTCTACCATTTGAGCCACGGTCCTTTCAGCTCCCTCAGCCCCACTCCACCCTGCCCCATTTATGTGGTACTGAGGAATCCAATGCAGGGCTTCATACATACTAGACAAGCACTCCACTAATAAGTCACATTCCCAGCCCAGAGAAATTTTTGAAAGGCCAGGCATCCTGATGTTCTCTGGTGCCAGTGACATCCTTGAGCATGAAGTTATTGCCAAGGCAGCCAGAAGTTAGTGCCAGAGGCACAAGCAAACTTTTATCAGACAATTTCAACTTGCTTCATATGAAAAAAGCCACCACTGCCAGACCTATTCTAATTTAGATTCATAAAAAGCATTGTCTAATGTTACCAAGCCTCAAGTAATCAATTCTGAGAGCTCAATTATTTCCAAATAGTAACAAAACTGACTTTAAGCTGAAGTGAAACTTAGTTCTTGTGTTTTGGCCCCATTTTCTTACCCTTTTTTTTTTGTAATTCTAAGTACTCATGTTTGTAATTCTAAGTACTCTGGAAACTGAGATCTGGAGGATCATAATTCAAAGCCAGTCTTGGCAGAAAAGTCTGCTGACTCCATCTCCAAAATAAGTCAGACTGGAGACATGGCTCAAGTGGTAGACCACCAGCTGAACAAGTAAGCCAACAGAGAATGTGAAACCCTGAGTTTAAGCCATGACACTGGCAAAAAGAGGGAAAGGAAGGGAGAAGGGATGAGAAAGAAAAGGAAAAGTATGAGAAAAGGGCAAAAAATAGGCAAGTGATTTGAATAGATACTTCTCCAAAGAAGAAATATATCATAGCCATATACAAATGGCCAATAAGGGGGCTGGGAATTTGGCTCAATGGTATAGGGCTTGCCTCGTATGCATGAGGCCCTGGGTTCAATTCCTCAGCACCACATAAGCAGAAAAAAGCTGGAAGTGGCGCTGTAGCTCAAGTGGTAGGGTGCTAGCCTTGAGCTGGAGAGCTGAGGGACAGTGCCCAGACCCAGAGTTCAGCCCATGACCAACAAAAAAAAAAGGCCAATAAGTACACAAAAAGATGTTCAACATCCCTATCGTTAGAGAACTGTAAATCAAAATGAGACAGCACTTCAAAGACATTATAATGGGTATCAAAAAATGAAATAGTTCCTCAAAAAAATATTTTTATTGGGTGTCATTCCTGGGGCTTGTACTCAGGGCCTGGGTGCTTTCCAAGAGCCTTTTTGCTCAAGGCTGGCACTCTACCACTTGACCTACAGCTCTACTTCCAGCTTGGTGATTAATTGGAGATGACAATCTCACAGACTTTCCTGCTCAGGCTGGCTTCAAACTATGATCCTCAGATCAGGCCCCTGAGTAGCTAGGATTACCTGCATGAGCCACTGGCACCAGATCCAACAAACCTGGGTATATATTCAAAAAGAGTGCTGGGAAGGTGCACAGTGGTAAAGCGCTTGCCTTGCATGCATGAGGCCCTGGGTTCGATTCCTCAGCACCACATAAGCACAAAAGAAAAAAACCGGAAGTGGTGCCGTGGCTCAAGTGGAGAGTGCTAGCCTTGAGCTGAAGAGCTGAGGGACAGCGCCCAGGCCCAGAGTTCAGGCCCCATGACTGGACCCAAAACAAAACAAAACAAAACAAAAAGAGTGAATGTTGCGTAAGAGAAATCTGCAATCTGTGTTCCTAGCAGCACTATTCACAATAGCCAAGTGGTAGAAAAACCCAAATGCTGTCAACAAGAATAAACAAAATGTGATATGTACATACAAAAGTTATTATTTATCCTCAAATAAAAAGGAAATTCTGATATAGGCTTTAACACAGATGATACTAAAGTGAAATAAACCAGTCACAAAGGCAAACAGCGTATAATTTCACTCACATGGGATACTTAGAATAATCAAACCACAGAGACCAAGTAGAATGGTGGTTGCCAGAGATTGGAGATTTAGTATTTAATGGTTATAGAGTATATATTTAGGATGATAAAAAAGCTGTGGAAAAAAGCAGTGGTGGTTGGTTTAAGTATACAAAAAAATTTTTTTTAACTTCAAGAGAAACAGGAGGGGAATAAATTATTGCTCTGGCTTTTAGAGTCCATCCAGTAACTCCCTGAAGTTTATGATACTATCTGGTTGACACTATCAAGAACCCAGGGTTTTTTCTCACAGACTATTTGGCAAAACAACCCATTATAAAACATGCCAGGACTCTGCTGCTTACAAAGATGTAACAGTTCCCAAGGAACTCAAATAAAGTGCAAAATATAAAACATGTAGGTATTTAACAAGCATTCCATGAAGCAGAAGTCAGTAGGTGCCATTATGAGAAACATGCGGCCTGGTGATTCACAGAAGAGTCAAGATGAGATCTGAGTACTTAGCTAGCTTTAGAGAAAGATGTGGTTTAAAAGGCCAGACACTAAGCCAGGCGCCAGTGGTTCACACTTGTAATCCTAGCTACTCAGGAGGCTGAGATCTGAGGATCATGATTCAAAGTCAAAGCCAGCCCAGGCAGGAAAGTCCATGAGATTCTTATCTCCAATTAACCACCAGAAAACCAGAAAATCAGAAGTGGAGCTGTGACGCAAAGTGGTAGGCAGAGTGCTAGCCTTGAGTGAAAAAGCTCGGCAACAACACCCAGGCCCTGAGTTCAAGCTCTACAACCAACACACACCAAAAAGCTAGGGGCTGGGAAGGTGGCTCAGTGGTAGAGTGTTTGCCTTGCATGCATGAGGATTCAATTCCTCTGCACCACATAAGCAGAAAAAGCCAGAAGTGGCGCTGTGGCTCAAGTGGTAGAGCGTTAGCCTTGAACTGAAGAGCTGAGGCACAGCGCCTAGGCCCAGAGTTCAGGCCCCAAGACCAACAAAAAACAAAAACAAACAAACAAAAGGCTAAAGAATAGAAAGAACAAAGATCGTTCTCCTGTAATTTACTATTTCAAAAGGAGCAGAAATCATGGTGATAATCTGTTCAAATCCCTCAGGACTCATGTACTGACCAGATAGATCTCCAGCTATCTGCACCTCTTAACATAAGGGTTTTCTCTTAAGCTCAAGTATCCACAGACTGCTACAGTGTGTGCACTGAAGCAACACTCAACCAATGACAAGGATGGACTAATAGTAGCCCAGCTTCCTTCTTTCTCTAGATCAAACTCCAGTTGTAGGTAGGTGGCTCACTAAAATTTCCTACCTTTCCCTCTCTTAGTTCTCTACTTTTCTACTATTTACTGCACTTCCAAATAAACCAGTTGGACCTGAAACTTGAACCCAAACAAAGGATGAAGGAAGAGGATTCAGAATTTTAAAAAACTGCCCACTAAGTGTATGTATATATGATATACATCTCATCATATTGTTTGAGACTGTAAACTTCACATATGTAATTCTTGCTACCCTTCTTATTTCACCATCATTCCAAAACTAAACAAAAACTATGTTTAAAAAGAGCAAGGTAAGGCTTATCAGAAATTTCACTATCTCATGGTGAAGGATCAGTATTTTCCCATTTGTTCAAGACAAACCTCTGAAAAGGTGAGAGGGAAAGCCCAGCCAGAATGCTGACTCAGAAGACTGCCTTAGAAGGAAGAAAGCTCTCCCACACAACTAAAGTCATTGGATTTAATATGACAGCTCCTTAAATAATGTAGAAAATGCTTACAATGTATAGGGATATAGCAAGTTCTGATCTCCCTTCCTCTTAGAACTTCTCTTCCACCTACCAGAAGAGTATAACTTGGGATGACTTCCAACATACTGGAATCACAAAATGCCCTAAAGAATTCATTTATGGCATTTCATGGTTGTCTGCTGGACCACTGCCAGCATTAAAAAGTTGTCTGCCTGGGAGACTGCTGACTGTGACAGACTGAAATAAAAATGAGTTCATTCCTTTATTCATTAAACAAATATTTACTGAATGTCTACTATGTTTTGGGCAGTGTTCCAGGAAAAGGAATACAAAACTAACTAAAGATCTTTTTCCTGTCCTCACAAAGCTAACATTTTATTGAGCAACAGAAGAAATAATTATATACTCATATGATGTGAGTAAAGGGGAGAAGTTAACAGCAACAAACATATAAATGAAAAACTATAATGGTGGGAGTAGCTAGTTTCCCTTTTATATAGAGTGGTCACAGAAGGCCTTTCTGATAAAACAAGCATTTTGATCAGAGCCTTGAAGGAAATGACAGAGCAAGTTATGTGCATATCTAAGAGCATTAGAAAGTCTTTTTGTTGTTGTTGTTGGTCGTGGGTCCTGAACACTGAGCCTGGGCGCTGTCCCTCAGCTCTTCAGCTCAAGGCTAGTGCTCTACCACTTGAGCCACAGCACCACTTCTGACTTTTTCTGTTTATGTGGTGCTGAGGAATCTAACCCAGGGCCTCATGAATACGAGGCAAGCACTCTACCACTGAGCCAACTTTCTAGCATGAAAGTCTTTTATGCCAAAGTAAAGATGATTACATAGGCTAGGTAGGAACTATATTAACATTCTCAAAGCAGGTGGACAGATTCCTCTCCTAGTTATGTTGAAACAGTCACTGTCTCCTGGACTTAGGCTGATTCACCTTCAGCCTAACTGAAGCCTGCTAATAGTTACTGTTCAGAGGACCAAAAGGGAATTTGAAAGTCTTGGAGGGCCATCTCACATTTTTCTGTGGTATGTAAGAAAAAAACGAGTAAGAAAGCAAAAACAAAGCCAGGCACCAGTGGCTCACGCCTGTAATCCTAGCTACTCAGGAGCCTGAGATCTGAGGATCATGGTTCAAAGCCAGCCCTGGCAGGAAAGTCTGTGAAACTCTTTTTTTTGGGGGGGAGGGGGTGTCCAGTCGTGGGCCTGAACTGGGCCTGGCACTGTCCCTCAGCTCTTCAGCTCAAAGCTAGCGCTCTACCACTTGAGCCACAGCGCCACTTCCTGCTTTTTTTTTCTGCTTATGTGGTGCTGAGGAATGGAATCCAGGGCCTCATGCATGCAAGGCAAGAGCTCTACCACTGAGCCACCTTCCCAGCACCTCCGTGAAACTCTTATCTCCAATAAAAACCACTAGAAAACCAGAGGTAGTGCTATAGCTCAAGTGGTAGAGCACTCACCTTGAGCTGAAGAGCTGAGGGACAGTGCCCAGGCCCAGAGTTCAAGCCCCATGACCAAAAAAAAACAAAAATAAAAATAAAAAAGGGCTGGGAAGGTGGATCAGTGGTAGAGCGCTTACCTTGCATGCCAGAGGCCCTGTGTTCGATTCCTCAGCACCACATAAGCAAAAAGAAAGAAGCTGGAAGTAGCGCTGTGGCTCAAATGGTAGAGCGCTAGCCTTAAGCTGAAGAGCTGAGGGACAGCACCCAGGCCCAGAGTTCAGGCCCCACGACCGGACCAAAAAAAAAAAAAAAAAAGAAAGCAAAGATGAAAGAGTTTCCACATTAATCACTACCAAAAGAAAAAGTACAGGGGCTGGGAAGGTGGCTCAATGGTAGAGCGCTTGCCTTGCATGCATGAGGCCCTGGGTTTGATTCCTTAGGACCACATAAACAAAAAGAAAAAAAGCCAGAAGTGGCGCTGTGGCTCAAGTGTTAGAGTGCTAGCCTTGAGCTGAAGAGCTGAGGGACAGAGCCCAGGCCCAGAGCTCAGGCCCCACGACCGGACCCCCCTACCCCCAAAAAAAAAAGAAAAAGAAAAAGTACATAATTAAAACTTATAAAACACAATAATTAATCAAATTAACCATAGTATCAAGCTTCACAGCCAGGCATGGTAGCAAATGTCTATTAATTCCAGCAACTTGGGAAGCTGAGGCAGTAAAATTAAGAGTTTAGGCTCATTAGTGTATTGTGGGCTACACAGCAAGATCTTCTAAAATAAATAAATTTTTGTAAACACCTATAGATTACTCAGTTTTAGCAAAAACAAATATTGCCGGGCATGTTATCACACGCTTATAATCCTAGCATTCAGAAGGCTAAGGTGGGAGGGCAGCAAGTTTGAAACCAACCTTAGCTATTTAGCAAGTTCTAGAGCAACCTGAGCTACACAAAGAGACCCTGTATCTCACAAAACCAAAACACTCTTCTCAAAATTAAAAACTGACATGAATATGAAGAATTCGTTTACATTTTCTAAGTTCTTAGTTTATTTCCTTCCAAAGAGCATGGAGTAAAAACCATAAATTAAAAACTTATTTCATAAAAATCTTTACCTTGAGCCGGGTGCTGGTGGTTCACACCTATAATCCTGGCTATTCAGGAGGCTGAGATCTGAGGATCATTGTTCAAAGCCAGCCCAGACACTCTGACTGCCAATAAGCCACCAGAAAACCAGAAGTGGCCCTGTAGCTCAAGTGGTAGAGTGCTATCCTTGAGCTGAAGAGCTCAGGGACAACGCCCAGGCCCTGAGTTCAAGCCCCACAACAGACAAAAAAAAAAAATCCTTACCTTGTATCCTAACTGGGTAGAACAAGGAGGACTTCAAAGAAGGAGAAAGAGCTGGGGTACCAGTGGCTCATATCTGAAATCCTTAGCTACTCAGGAGGCTGAAATCTAAGGATCCTTATTCAAAGCCAGCCAGGGTCGGAAAGTCCATGGGACTCTTATCTCCATTAAGCACCCAAAAAGCCAGAAGTGGAGCTGTGAGTACTAGCCTTAAGCAAAATAGCTCAGGGACAGCTCCCAGGCCTCAAGTACAAGCCCTAAAACCAGCACAGTAAAAAAAAAAAAGAGAGAGAGAGAGAAGAAGGAGAAGGAGGAGGAGGAGGAGGAGAAGAAGGACTTTCAAATACTCTAGTTAGACAATTGAGCACATTTTCCCAATACTCTGAATTGAGGCAGAGGTAGAAGACTAATAAAGTACTTTGGATAAAGGAGACTTATTTAATTTTAATGAGACTTTGTGTGCAAGATGAATGACTCCAATATAAAAAGGAACATGGGGTGTGAAGATCCATATTGTCCACAATCCTTTGTAGCTAGCTAAACTCTGACCCACATCACTGTTCATTAATTTTGTTTTCTAAGAGGACAACCGGTTTACTGATCTGCATATAGTCTATAGATTTTAAGTAGAGTTAACATGAGGCTACAGTATGCTGGTCTTTAATTCATGATCTATATTGAAATACTAATTTGATTCTTCAAGAAAAAACACACTATAACCATCACAAGAAACCACACTCATTAAAAATATATATATATATATATAATATATTGTCAGTCCATTAAACTTTGTAGAAAACAGCCACTCAAGTAATACCTGTACTCACTGATACTATTAAAATGCCCAACATTCCCTCCAAGAACTCCAGCCCCTTCTGTGTCTCTTAAATAATACACTCTCTAGAAAGATCTGTTTGCAAGGTGTTTTGCTAGATAAATACCCAATGGAACCCACCAAAAAACTTTTTAGCAGTCTGAAATTCAAAACAGAATCTATATATGGCCTACCATATAAAAAAGTGCTTATTAAATAGAAGCTTCCTAGCTGGGTGCTGGTGGCTCATACCTAGCTACTCAGGAGGCTGAAATCTAAGGGTCTCAGTTTGAAGTCAGCTCCAGCAGGAAATCCACAACTCTTATCTCCTAATCATCAGAAAACCAAAGGTGGTGCTGTGTCTCAAAGTGGTAGAGCACTAACCTTGAACAACAGAGCTCAGGGACAGGGCCCAGGCCCTGCATTCAAGCCCCACACCAAAAATAAATAAATATTCACTGATTTATTTTTGTCAGTTGTGGGGCTTGAACTCTAGTCCTGGGCCCTGTTCCTGAGCTCTTCAGTTCAAGGAGAGCGATCTAACACTTGAGCCACAACACCACTTTTGGCTTTATGATGGTTAATTAGAGATAAGAGTCTCATGGACTTTCTTGCCTGGGCTGATTCTTTGAACTGTGATCCTCAGATTTCAGCTTCCTGAGTAGCTAGGATTATAGGCATAAGCCACTAGGACTCGGCCTCCAATAATAGAGAGAGAGAGAGAGAAAGAGAGAGAGAGAGAGAGAAACAGACAGACAGAGACTGATAGAACCTTCCTGGAGAAAAAAGCAAACTGTACCATAGCAAGCAATGTAAGCTATTGCCCCTAATATATATATTGCCATTTCTGGGGCTTGAACTCAGGGCCTGGGCACTGTCCCTGAGCTTCTTTTGCTCAAGGCTAGTGCTTTACCACTTGAGCCACAGCGCTATTTCCAGCTTTTTCTATTTATGTGGTACTGAGGAATCGAACTAAGGGCTTCATGCATATAGGCAAGCACTCGGCCACTAAGCCACATTCCCAGCCCCCTCTAAGACCTTTATTTAAACCAAAGGAAAGATACATTTATGAAATTCCTAGCATTTAAAAGCTTTGTATGTTTCAGAAACATGGATGTGAACAAAAAATGTCCCCCATCTGAATAAAGAGAAGTAATTTAGAAGCCATCCTTCCAACACACTCCAAGAATTCAGAATTTATAGCCGGGCGCTGGTGGCTCACGCCTGTAATCCTAGCTACTCATGAGGCTGAGATCTGAGGATCTCGGTTCAAAGCCAGCCCGGGCAGGAAAGTCCGTGAGACTATCTCCAATAAACCATCAGAAAACCGGAAGTGGCGCTGTAGCTCAAGTGGTAGAGCGCTCGGCTTGAGCTGAAGAGCTGAAGGACAGCGCCCAGGCCCAGAGTTCAAGCCCCACGACCGACAAAAAAAAAAAAAAAAAAGAATTCAGAATTTATATCAACAGGCCCTATGCCTGTTGATAACTATCATTGCTCTCTTGATAAATTTATAGATAGATGATGGACCTACTGTTGTAAACTCAAATGTATATATACACACACACACACACACACACACACACACACACACACACACACACACACACACTATATATATATACACACAAAAAATGTATGTTTGTATATGTGCATAAATGTATGTTGTGGTGTTCATGTTTACACAGAATTTGCTTTTCCCAAACATCTAAGAGAGAAGGAAATATATCAGTTACACAAACTCCTTCCACAGCAATTGATTAATTACTCTGTAGTAAAAAGCATGCCTGTCTAATTAAATGTATTGACTAACACAGAAAAACCAGATGGCTCTATAGTTTGATCAGTAATAGAAGAGAATGCTATTTAACCTTTAAGTAAAACAAAACTCATTTTCCCTATGACTTTTTGTCAGAGGAAAAAAATATAATGGAACAATTCTGTGATGTAGTCTTAGAAGTTCATTTATAGACAGGTTTGCTAATTGGGATGAAATATACCACTGACCCTATCATTTATGCCCAAATTTTATGTGCTGCCAAAAATATTATCCAAAGCAATCAGAACAAATTTTCTTTGGAAATGGGTAAAGCCATACATTTATTTTACTTGTGGTAAGAAAGACGGTTCTAAATGAAAGCATGCAAATATACATACCCATAAGATTAATACTATTTTTGCATGTTAAGTTACATTATTCTTGCTTCTTTGGATCATTTGTCATTTCAGCTCCATTAGGCTCCTGGAATCCTTTGGTTCATTAAAACAAACAACCTTTATTGGTGCTGAGTAGGCTAAGTTCTATTAATAAAGAAATATTCCATAATGGTAGCCAGTAATAGTCAAATAATCAGTAGGAAAGAAACAAAAAAATGGCTCTAAATCATAAACAGCTGCTATAATAAAGTAGTTGGCATTACTTAAAGATGAATCTTTAACAGATTGCATTTTGGGAACCCGGGCTTAGTTTGCTGGACCACCAACCAAATGGCCCTCAGTACCCAGTCTGCTCTCTGTAGTCTTGACTTTGGCATGTGGGGACTGAGAAGTGAGGGGGCATCACTCACTTCAGTCCGTCTGTGATTATTTACACTCTTCATTTCAAGCAAAATTCTCAAAGCATTCTGAGGAAGGAATAGTGTTTCCCTTTATCTCCAAAGCCTGCATACTAAAGCAAGAGACAGAGCTACTGAAAGTCATATCTAACTAAGGAGGCTGGGCAGATAGAACAACTCGTCCTACTTCATGAATGTCTACTTCCTACTCCTTTCCAGGGGAGAACTTATGTCATGTACGCTATCACATTAGTTCCATTTATTCCTAACCTAAAAAGAAATCCAGGTCTCCTAGTATTCCTTTTCAGCCAATTATAAATCAGAAAAGAGCTGCCTATACTTTTTATGCCTTTTAAGTTACAAAAGTTTATCAGCAAATTGACTAAAGAATAATCTTGTCCAAAAGGAAAAATCTTACTCTAGGGTTGATAATACCTGAGAACCCAAGTTTCAGGAGTCTCATAAATCCCTTATGATTTACATTTTTCTTTTTTCGTCAGTCATGAGGCTTGAACTCGGCCCGGGCGCTGTCCCTGTGCTCTTCAGCTCAAGGCTAGTGCTCTACCACTTGAACCACAGCACCACTTCTGGTTTTCTAGTGATTAATTGGAGAGAAGAGTCTCACAGACTTTCCTGCCTGGGCTGGCTTTGAACCATGATCCTCAGATTTCAGCCTCCTGAATAGCTAGGATTACAGGCATGAGTCACAGATGCCTGCAATAATATATTTTTCTGAGATGACCATTTATAGCTTTTAGACTTTCAAAGAGATCCAGGGTTCAAAAGGATTTTGAAATGGCTGATTTAATAAACAAGTTATTTTCTTTCTTTCTCTCTCTTTTTTTTTAAAGTAAGATCTTATTCTATAACCCAGACTGACATCAAATTTTATGATACAGCTGCCTTAACCTTTCAAATGCTGTGATTACAGATGTGTATTACTATGCATAGCAACGTTATTTTCAATCTACCCTTTCTTTGTTTAAAAAAAAGTCTTGGGCTGGGAAAGTGGCTCAGTGTGGTAGAGTGTTTGCCTTGAATGCATGAGGCCCTAGGTTCAATTCCTCAGCACCACATAAGCAGAAAAAGCTGGAAGTGGCACTGTGGCTCAAGTGGTAGAGTGCCAGCCTTGAGCTGAAGAGCTGAGGGACAGCGCCCAGGGCCAGAGTTCAGGCCCCACAACCAAAAAACTACCACAACAAAAAAGTCTCCTAAAATACTCACATAAACAATATGCTATCTTACTAGAAATTCTTCTGCTACAACATTCTGTATTTAGCTAGCTCTTCCTCATCAGCTTGTAGAAGACCATATTACTACTTGATCTCAACATCACAAGCAACAGTATGCCTATGAGGAATAGGGCACAATCATAAGCAAGAAACTGAGTTTAATCCTGGTTTATTCCTACCACTGATCACAGCAGCCATTTCAAATTACTCTAGGCTCCAGTTTCACAGCAAGAGCAAAACCTGCCCAGTTCAATTACACCCAAAGGTCTAAGCTGATTTAAATATAACAGTGGGAAAATAAGTAAAGAGAGGTAAACAAAAAAAAGCTAGCCACAAAACAAATTAAAGGATGAATCCCAAAAGATGTTTTTTTTTTAACTAGTGAAAGTATATTTTTATTTCAGATAACATATGGCATTCCAAACCCCTTCCCTCCAAGTAGTGTCATCAGGGCTGAATGGAGGTATAAAAACAGCAGAGCTATAAAGTTCACGGGGCACTTCTCTGGCCTAGAGAGACTTACTGATGCATTCCTACCCCTTTGCTCTACCCATACTCCATCAACACAGAAAAGCTAAGTGGTGATGTAATGTCTGAGACCAGGCCACATATTTAGGACCATTTTGTTGGATTCACAGGGTAAAAGCTAGCTTTTTGGGGTTGAGGTAGAATGATTTCATTATCATGATTTTAGGGGTCCTGCCTGCCATTTGTCAATATCAAAATGAAGGCCTGTATAAGAGATTCCAATACTCAGACACTCTAATGCACAATCCTTCAAAAAAGAAAAAAAACTATTTTCCCATTCCTCTTTCAGCAAAATCTAGGGATTAGCAGACCTAGCATTAGAGAAGATTTTAAACTAATCAGCCTGTTCATTTCCAGGCACACACACCTCTAGTGTGAGAGATGACTTCCCAGAAGCCTGAACTGCTCAGCTGGACTCATAATCTAGGACAAGAGCCATTTAAGGAACTGTGAAATAAAGAGAACAAAAGCCAAGTGCAGTCTTACAAGTATGCACCAGAAAAGCTAGCGAGTGGAACACACATTCTTTCTAAACTCTGTTAAGAGATTTACTCATTAAAGATATAGATAGCCACTGAGAGTGAAGATTAGAATACAACGTGTACCCAATTCAGGCTTCAAGGGGAAAAAAAAAAAAAACGAAACAACTAAACAAAATCTAAGCATTTTATGAAAGAAAAGAAAACCCTTGGGTTTAAGCAGTCTCCAAGAGAGGAATGGCTTTTTGTTTTTGTTTTTGGTCAGTTATGGGGCTTGAACTCAGGGCCTGGGTATTGTCTCTGAGCTTTTCCCCTCAAGGCTAGTTATTCTACCACTTGGAGCCCCAGCTCTACTTCCAGTTTTCTGGTGGCTTCCTGAATAGCTAGGGTTATAAGCATGAGCCACCAGTGCCCAGCTTAGGAATGTTATTTTAATGCCACACTATATTACAAGACCAGAAGTTCAAGGAGTTAGACATAGTGGCATGCCTATAGTCCCTACTACGCAAAAGGTGGAGAAATCCGGAGCCAACCTGGACAACATAGTAAGACCCTGTGTTAAAAAGAAGGAAAAAGAAAGAAAAAAGTCTTTAGTTCAAGCTGTTTTTTGTCATTAGCCACCATGATATCACACTAGTACACTTGCTGTCTTTTTTTTTTAAGTTGGGAGGAATGGCCTGATGCTGGTGGTTCATACATGCAATCTTAGCTACTCAGGAAGCTGAGATCCAGCCCAAGCAGGAAAGTTTATGAGACTCTTATCTCCAGCTAACTACTAAAAAGCCAAAAATGGTGCTGTGACTCAAAGTGTTAGAGCACTATCCTTGAGCACAAAAACTCAGGGCCAGCACCCAGGTCCCAAGTTCAAGCCCCAGGATTGTCACACACACACAAAAAAATGTTGGAAGGAATGTTTAAAAAAAAATGTTCAGGGGCTGGGAAGGTGGCTCAGTGGTAGAACACTTGACTTGCATGCTCGAGGCCCTGGGTTCGATTCCTCAGCACCACATAAGAAAAAAGCCGGAAGTGGTGCTGTGGCTCAAGTGGTAGAGCGCTAGCCTTGAGCTGAAGAGCTGAGGGACAGCACCCAGGCCCAGAGTTCAGGCCCCATGACCGGACCCAAAAAAAAAAAAAATGTTCAGTTAAAAACTAGGAAAGGAGCTAGGCGCTGGTATAATCCTAGCTTCTCAGGAGGCTATGATCTGAGGATTGCAGCTCAAGCCCAGACCAGGCAGGAAAGTCTGTGAGACTCTTATCTCCAAGAAATTACTAAAAAAAAAAAAAGCCAGAAGTGGTGCTGTGGCTCAAGTGGTAGAGTGCTAGCCTTGAACACAGAGAGGCTCAAGGATAGAGCCCAGGCCCTGTGTTCAAGCCCCAGAAGGGAAAAAAGAAAAAAAATGAGGATGGAACTTGTTTCTACTCATCCATAAATCAGTGACACACCACAGAACTAAACATGAGGGAAAAAAACAACCTGCTGAATAAAGCACAAAGTTTCAAGCTGGAAGCTCTACTGCAGAATACAGAGCACATAGATGTTTTGGTAATACAGAAGCTACTAAAACAACAGGCAAAAGATGAGTAGAAAAATCCCTGATGGAATTTGGACTTTCCAGTTTACACTACTTTCTAACTGTGTACTCACAGGCCAGTCTATTCATTTTTACAAACAGTCTTGCTTCCAATGGCATCAAGTTACAACCATTTGAAGAGTGAAAATGAGAGTATACAATAAGAGCTAAAAAATCTGAGTTCTAGCCAGGCACTGGTGGCTCATACCTATAATCCTAGCTACTCCAGGAGGCTGAGATCTGAGGATCACAGTTCAAAGCCAGCTGGGACAGCTAAGTCTATGAGACCCTTATCTCCAATTAATCACAGAAAAAACTGGAAATGGTACTGTGGCTTAAGTGGTAGAATGTGAGTCTTGAGCACAGAGAGGCTCAAGGACAGAGTCCAGGCCCAGAGTTCAAGCCCCAGGGCTGGCAAAAATTAAAAAGATAAAAAATAAAATAAAATCTGAGTTCTAGTCCTAGCTGGGCTATAAACTTGTATGTGTGGTACCTTGTGCACCTAACCTCATCATTTGTAAAAGTTTGTACAAAATAACCTATAACAGCTCTATGACTAGAATTCATCTACAGTGATAGTAGTGAACATAGGGACATATTTCACACTTTATTCCCTGATTCTAATTTCTTAAAATGTTCGTGTAATTTTGAAACTAACAAATTATCTAGGAACCCAGCATAGTCAAAAAAGAAGTATAGGATCTCCGGCATAATATCTGGATCCATCTGTGTGGCCTGACTAATCACTTTGTAATTAAAAGTCAGAAGACTATCTTAGATGGATGGGACCACTTCTTCTTCTTTTTTTTTTTTTGGTCCAGTTGTGGGGCCTGAACTCTGGGCCTGGGCGCTGTCCCTCAGCTCTTCAGCTCAAGGCTAGCACTCTACCACTTGAGCCACAGCGCCACTTCCGGCTTTTTTCTTTTTGCTTATGTGGTGCTGAGGAATCAAACCCAGGGCCTCATGCACGCAAGGCAAGCGCTCTACCACTGAGCCACCTTCCCAGCCCCAAGGGATCACTTCTTCTTTTGTCCATGTTTATTCCTATTATGGATATTCTCAGTTCCTCTGGGATGGTTACACAGTTTATGACTAAATGAAAATTTACAGAGAATGAGTTTCAGGCGATGGATGTTCTCAGAGCACAGAGGAACAAGGTGGAACAGAAAGATCATGCCTGTAAGCTCAACTATTTGGCAGGCTGATACAGGAAGACAGAAGTTTGAGGCAACATGGTGAAATGCTGTTTCAAATAAACAAGTAAATATCAATATAAAGAAAGGGTAGGTTTTAGAATATGAAAGCAATAAAAAAAATTCCTATCTGGACTAGATAAAAAAATATGTACATTGCATAGATCATACTGAACTGTGGCAACTGCTGCTGTAGCCCTGAGTGTGGAAAATCAGAGCCCATAAATCACTTTCAAAAAACATGTTCCAGGACTGAGACAGTAAATCTGGCTTTTTGTGTAACCCTTAGAACTCTAAGCTCAGTGAATTAGTTTCACTGTAATCCATTATTCAATTTATGTACCTAAAGACCTTTGGAAGTTGATAGGAAAAGTGGTATTGATCAATTTTAATTTACAGTTAGAGAAGATTTAGGCCCAGAATGCTAAACACCACACAGATGAACTAAAGAATCAAGACTCACATCAACAAGTATTTATTGCTTTCACTGTGTACCAGAATTTATAGGCAAGATGACTATAAATTAGCTATATTTCTTAATCCCTATAGAGTGAACAGAAAGGCCAAATGTAAATTTCTATACTATTTATTTCCTTGATTAGATCTGATCATCTCTATGGAGGATAGGAACAGACTGAAGAGTAATTCTGATTGGTACAAAAGCTAGAGTCAATAATCTTTTGTGGGCTGGGAAGGTAGCTCAGTGGTAGAGCGCTTGCCTTGCATGCATGAGGCCCTGGGTTTGATTCCTCAGCACCACTTAAGCAAAAAGAAAAAAGCCAAAAGTGTTGCTGTGGCTCAAGTGGTAGAGTGCTAGCCTTGAGCTAAAGAGCTGAGGGACAGCGCCCAGGCCCAGAGTTCAGGCCCCAGGACCGGACCCAAAAAATAAAAATTAAAAAAAAAATAATCTTTTGCATCCTCCATCATCTAAGTAAAACCACTTAATGCAACCGAAAGCCAGTATCATTTATCCAAGTACAGTATACCTATAAATTCTTCCTTTAGGACAAAAGTCAAAACTCTGAATACAGAAAAATCAAAAGTCACTCAATATTTTTTTTTTTTTTTTTGGTCGGTCGTGGGGCTTGAACTCTGGGCCTGGGCGCTGTCCCTCAGCTCTTCAGCTCAAGGCGAGCGCTCTACCACTTGAGCTACAGCGCCACTTCCGGTTTTCTGGTGGTTTATTGGAGATAGGAGTCTCATGGTCTCTCCTGCCTGGGTTGGCTTTGAACTGCGATCCTCAGATCTCAGCCTCCTGAGTAGGTAGGATTACAAGCGTGAGCCACCAGCGCCCGGCGTCACTCAATATTTTTATCATTACAGAAAACCTACAAGATGAAAACAACTATGTCTTCAATTTATTCCTTTCATAGCTCTGCCTCTGATAATATCTGCCCCAGTGCTTCTAGGCAAGACAGGTAATTCTATTCTGGACCAAGGTTCTCAACCAGGGGCAGTATTATCCCAGGAGATATCTGGCAATGTCTGGAAACATTTTGGTTGCCGGGAAAGCAATTAAGAATGACAATCTCATGGGTAGAGGCAAGGGATAGTATTACTCATCCTAAAAGGCACAGGGCAATCCCACAGAGCAAACTCACCAGCCAAAATAATGACAATGCTAAGGCTGAAAAACAATGGTGTATGTACTCTACATTTTGTTCATAGGCCTTTGCCTAAATATTTTAGGAACTTCATGAAGACAGTATTTGACTGCTACTATATAGCCTGAGAAAATATAATATCAATATCCATTCTCCTTTATCTCTTTCACCTTTCATTCTGCCTATTATATTTAATGAATGTTCTTTAATAGTAAAATAAGAATCACATGCAGGGGCTGGGAAGGTGGCTCAGTGGTAGAGCGCTTGCCTTGTATGCCTGAGGCCCTGGGTTCGATTCCTCAGCACCACATAAGCAGAAAGAAAAAAGCCGGAAGTGGAGCTGTGGCTTAAGTGGTAGAGTGCTAGCCTTGAGTTGAAGAGCTGAGGGACAGCGCCCAGGCCCAGAGTTCAGGCCCCACGACCGGACCCAAAAAAAAAAAAAAAAAAGAATCACATGCATAACAGGTTAGCAAAAGATGAGGGAAAAAAAGAATAGCCAAATGCCAGTGGCTCATACCTGCAATCCTAACTATTCAAGAGGCTGAGATCTTGAAGACTGAAGTTTAAAGCCAGCCAGGGTAGGAGAGTCTGTAAGACTCTTACCTCAAATTAACTGCCAAAAATGCTTGAAGTATAGCTGTGGCTCAAGTGGTAGAACACTGTCCTTGAACAACAGAAGCTCGGGACAGAGCCCAGGCCTTGAGTTCAATTCCCAGGACCATCAAACAAACAAAATAAAGAAGAATGAAGGGGGAAAAAGCAACTTAGTTGCCATTTCCATAGCTATTAAAAGATATAGCAGCCATTCTATTTAATAACTAAATTATTTTTGGGGGTTCATCTCCTCTCTAGAACTTGATTCTTCCCACCCAAGAAACAATCAAATAGGTCAATAATAACTAAGTAATTCAGACTCCTTGGCCCCCTCAGGGAGACACTTTAACAAGGCCATTTAATGGTCTCCAATATGGATTTCAGCTAAGTAAGCCCTAGAATTCCAACTTAAATCTGAATCTTGAATTTGGATATTTGTTTTCTATCCATAAAAAGGAAGTTTCGAGGCTGGGAAGTGGCTCAATGGTACAGTGCTTGCCTTGCATGCATGAGGTCCTGGGTTCGACTTCTCAGCACCACATAAGCAGAAAAAAGCCAGAAGTGGTGCTGTGGCTCAAGGGGTAGAGTGCTAGCCTTGAGCTGAAGAGCTGAGGGACAGCACTCAGGCCCAGAATTCAAGCCCCATGACTGGCAAAAAAAAAAAAAAAAAGGAAGAAGAAGAAGTTTCTATCTTGCAAATCTTAAAAAGAAAATTCTCATCTACCAACATGCGAATCAGTTAAACAAATATTTATTCCGTACTTACTGTATTCACTAATCTTTAAACTACAATATTAGGGAACCTCTAGCAACTCAGGGAGAAAAATCCTAACTTCTAACTGTAAAAGCAGAGTGTTGGAAAGTTCTCAAACCGTTTCCTTTATGTCTCTTGCCCATAAACAACTCTATATAGCCTATGAAAATGACGTATCAAATTTGACATAGGTGATGAGCCCAAAGGTGAGAAAACATCTTGCTGATGAAAACAAGGACTAGGAATAAGGACTAGCATTAAGATTCATTATCTTGGGGCTGGGAAGGTGGCTCAATGGTAGAGTCCTTGCCTTGCATGCATGAGGCCCTGGGTTCGATTCCCCAGCACCACATAAGCAAAAAGAAAAAAAGCCGGAGTGCTGTGGCTCAAGTGGTAGAGGGCTAGCCTTGAGCTTAAGAGCTGAGGGACAGTGCCCAGGCCCAGAGTTCAGGCCCTATGACCAGCCCTCCCCCCCCCAAAATAAAGATTCATTATCTTTAAAAAGAAAAGAAAAATCTATTTGTTTACTTGATCAGTCTTTCTCTATATTATCTTTACTTAGATCATTTACTAAGACCAGTTCAACCAACCATTGATATAAAACTTTAGAACTGGGCTGGGAAGGTGGCTCAGTGGTAGAGTGTTTGCCTCGCATGCATGAGGCCCTGGGTTCAATTCCTCAGCACCAAATAAGCAGAAAAAGACGGAAGTGGCGCTGTGGCTCAAGTGGTAGAGTGCTAGCCTTGAGCTGAACAGCTGAGGTACAGTGCCCAGGCCCAGAGTTCAGGCCCCATGACTTTAGAACTTTTAAGGCCAAGACAAGTTCAAGAATACCAAGTATATTTTAAACTACCAGCTTTAAATCAACTTCAGTATCTCCATTTCCAGTGACACTAAGAAAAGGCTGGGAATTCACAGCTAGAACTCTATAGTCCCAGTTATGATGCTAGTAGTAAAAACAAAAAGAGTTAGCATCTGGCTCTCTATCAAACAAAGCTGCTCAGCTCATTTCTTCCAAGGAAAAGATGTCATCTTGTAACCAGCCCCCCTATGTACATGTCTCCTTAGATGCTATTTAGTCTGTTTCACTGCTATGCTTGATATGAAAAATGACAAACTGTCTTTCACTGGCAGGCTAATTTTCATGGCTCTCTTTCTTTGGAAATGGCATGTTCATAGAATACTAAATATCCATTCACAAATGCAGTGGCACTGGGTTGTAAAAAAATAACAAAAACAAAAACAACCAAACCACATAGTAGTCAGCCTTGATTTATAAGTACCTTATATGCACCCACTGGCAATTTGGACAAAGAAACTCACAATGGGGCTAAGAGCATGACTCAAGTAGTAAAGTACCTGCCTAGCAATCATCAAGCCAAGTTCAAATCCCAGGACCACCGGGGGTGGGAGGGGGGGGGTGGGGGGAGGCAGAGACTGTAAAGACAGAGACCGAGAAAGAAACAAACACTGAGTTCAGAAGGTCTTAAGACTTGTTTCTCCTCAATTATTTCTACTTGACATGGTACTGAAAAGACCAGTACAGAGAGATGTAAGGATCTAGGGAGCAGGAAGTACTAACCTGGTCACGATCTCCTGCAAAACAACAACTTTTCATAGTGCACGAGTTGAAGTAACCCTGATTGTCAAACTGGAACACCGGCAGGCGAGAGTGGATGTCATAGAGCACAGGGGGCAGGCGCCGCCGTAGGGCCAGGAGCTGGGTCCCATTGCTGTTGAATCGCACACTCATGGCACTTTGGAGAGATAGGTTGCCACCATAGCGCAGGAGAGAACTGGAAGGTAGAAAAAGCACAGGGAGGAAACATGGACAGATTAGACAAGGATTTACAAAACACAATGAATTTACTATCCTTTACATGTCCAAGATGTTCTGTTAGGCTTGTGCATTATAACTGGGTATTTCTATCATAAGACAAAATTTGCCACAGTTGATGGGTCTAAAAATGAGAATACGTCACTGGGTGCTGGCGGTTCACACCTATAATCCTAGCGGCTCAGGTGACTGAGATCCTGAAATTGATGCTAAAATTAACCCTGGGCAAAAAAATTCAAGAGATTCTTATCTCCAATTAACCAGCAAAAAAATTAACCAGCAAAAAGCTGGAAGTGGAGATATGGCTCAAGTGGTAGAGTTGTAGTCATGAACAAAAAAGCAGAACAATGTGAGGACCTCAGTTCATTTAAGCCCCTAGGACACACACACACACACACACACACACACACACACACACACACACACACACACACACACACACACACACACACACACACACACACACACACACACACACACACACACACACACACACACACACACACACACACACACACACACACTGAGAATACTATGCATTAGCAAGACACTGGTTTCTCTTTTTTCCCCACTGAGTATGTAACGTATCAGTAAGATTTGTTAGAAGATAATAATTAGGGTAAGGATGGTTCCTTGGTTATATTAATGCAAATTATTTAAAATATGAAGTCCTTAAAATCTCCAAAGGTAAATTTCCAGTAAATTTTCAAGAAAAGGATATTTAAAAAAAAAACACTGAAAAAAGAATCAAACCAAAATCATTAGCTACTTTGTTACTTAAGCTAAGTACATAACTACAGACATTTGTCAGAATTCTAAGTCATCATCTACTAGCCAATCATAGATGGCATTTAAGCAATATACTTATTTTTTGTATTAGAAATAGAAACATCAGAGGGAGAACAATAGACACTTGATTGTTCATTCTAGACTCAGATTTTTTTTTGTTATGCCAGTCCTGGGGCTTGAACTCATAGCCTAGGTGCTGTCCTAGTGTGTTTCTACTGAAGGGGTACTTCTATCACTGGAGCCATAGCTCAATCTCTGGGTTTTTATGGTTAATTGGAGATAAGAATCTCATGGACTTTCCTGCCTGGGCTGGCTTTGAACCATGATCCTCAGATCTCAGCCTGCTGAGTAGCTGGGATTATAGACAGGAGCCACTTGCTCAAATGGTAGAGCACTAGCGTTGAGCAAAGTTCAAGCCCTAAGTTCAAGCCAACACACACATATACACACAAAATTACTTAAATATACCAAGCACTTTTTAAAATTATTAATCTATTGATTAAAATAAGTTGTAATCCATATGACCATATAAGATGATGCTAAGTGAAATGAACCCCAAGATAGGGACAAGTGTTTTTTTATCTTTCTTGCTGGTGTTTTTAATGTATTTATAATGTACCATGTGATTTTTGTTTGTTTTTTTTTTTTCGTCAGTCACAGGGCTTGACATCTGGGCCTGGGCGCTGTCCCTCAGCTCTTCAGCTCAAGGCTAGCAATCTACCACTTGAGCCACAGTGCCATGTCTGGCTTTTCTGCTTATGTGGTGCTAAGGAATCGAACCCAGGGCCTCATGCATGCAAGGCAAGCACTCTACCACTGAGCTATCTTCCTAGCCCCTGTCTGTTTCTTTTGTATGTTCTTCTCCCATGGTATAACCTCTGTTGTCACTGTATTTGATTCCGGTGCCCTGAATCTTGTATATACATTTTTCTAATTTGGGGAGGGGAAGGGAAATAACAAAATGAGGAAATAAGGATACAGGTTGAACCATTGTAACAATGAGATGTACAAGACACTATGTTGAAAACAACTTTACAACTTTGCGGGGGGAGGGGAGGAGTTGAGGAGATGGGGAGGAAAGGGATGATAGGGGAAAAACAAAGGAGGAGGTAACAATGCTCTACAGGAAATGTACTCATTACCTTACTCATGTAACTGCAACCCCTCTGTATAGTATTTTTACAATAATAAAATATATTTTTTAAAAAATTTAAAAAGTTGTATTCCATAACTAAAGATAAACATTTAAGTTAAAAAAAATTAAATGCAGGGCTGGGAAGGTGGCTCAGTGGTAGAGTGCTTGCCTTGCATGCCTGAGGCCCTAGGTTCGATTCCTCAGCACCACATAAGCAAAAAGAAAAAAAAAGCCGGAAGTGGCGCTGTGGCTCAAGTGGTAGAGCGCTAGCCTTGAGCTGAAGAGCTGAGGGACAGTGCCCAGGCCCAGAGTTTAGGCCCCACGACTGGACCCCTCCAAAAAAAAAAAAAAAAAAAAAATTAAATGCAGCCAGGTATTGGTGGCTCACATCTATAATCCTAGCTACTAAGAAGACTGAGATCTGATGATTGTAGTTCAAAGCCATGATTCCCTCATCTCCAATTTATCACCAGAAAACTGGAAGTGAATCTGTGGTTCAGAGTGATAGCACACTAGCCTTGAGTAAAAAAGCTAAGAGACAGCACCCAGGCCCTGAGTTCAAGCCTAACAACCAACAAAATAATAATAATATGCAAAAAATATATAAGGAAAAGTGAAGATGACTTGCTTACCTCTATAATTCCCAAGTTTAGTTAGTTTTGAAATGAACTTTGGCGAATACATATGATTTCATTTGCTTAGGGAGTGATACATTCTGATTCACCTAGTATTCTGCTATAGTTTCCACAATATGGTCCTTAATGATTTTTTTCAATGACACAGAAGATAATTTCAATATGACAGTTAACTAGGATAGCCACAAACAATTGCACAAGTCACATTTATTTTTTTTTAAAAGCTGTCTCCATTTTATCTTTCTCGAAGTCAAGACCCTTAAGTGCCCAGACCCTATATTATAGAAGGATGAGTGCTGACTACCCATGCTATAACCAACTTCTCTCGTTTTCGGTTCAGTTCTTGGAACACAAAGTTACTGGTAAGAAAGAAAGTGAAGTTAGCTGTATATGTCAGGGTTATTACAAAAAAAGAGTTCCTGGCAGAACCAATCATTTACTGTCTCACACAGGTAATGCTGTCATGGAAAGGAAATGACCCCAGAGGAAAAAAGTTTATAAATTCAAGAAATCACAAGACCTGGAAAAGTCCTCAGGAAACCTAAATTAGAGCTTAGAAGATACTGTTTTTGAAGGCTGGTGTTCTACTCCTTGAGCCACAGCTCCACTTGTGGCTCTTTTTTTGTGTGGTTAACTGGAGATAAGAGTCCCAGGGACTTTCCTGCCCCAGTTGGCTTCAAACCCTGTTCCTCAGATCTCAGATCCATAAGTCACTAGGATCACAGGTATAACCTACCAGTGCTCAGCAAGGAAGAAGTTTTAATCGCATGTTACCAAGTAAAAGCTTAAAGAATTACATTTTATTAGAAAAGATAATTTTTCTTTTCATTTCCTCTTTCTTTTCCTTTTTGTAAACTTCCTTCCGTAAAGAAAGTAATGGGACAAATTAAGAAACAAGGAAGGAAATATCCCTTGGAAAGGTGGCTCAGTGCTTGCCTTGCATGCATGAAGCCCTGGGTTTGATTCCTCAGCACCACATAAGCAGAAAAAGCGGGAAGTAGCACTGTGGCTCGAGTGGTAGAGCACTAGCCTTGAGCTGAAGAGCTGAGGGACAGCGCCCTGGCCCAGAGTTCAGGCCCCACAACCGGGCGGGGTGGACAGGGTAGGGAGGAGGGGCAAAAAAAACCCAACACAGAAGTACAGGTGCAGCTGCCAACCTAGGGAGGTCACAAAAACAGCCTATACAAATACCAACCACAGTCAGCCCTGTGCCTCCCACCCTCTCAAGCCAGTCTATTACTAAAGGGAAGAATGCTGTTTGGTATTACAGATACATGTAAAAACAAGGCTTGGGTAAAACAGCTTATAATCCTCTTATGAGTAGAATGAAAGAGAAGAGAGAGAAAAGACAAAAAAAAAAACAAAACCACTATCCCTAGAACTCTTAGACATCAAGGAAAAGCACAGTACTCCTATAGTCCCCAAATCAATCCCTGAAAAGAAATGTTCTTATCATGGTCCTGAATACAAGCCATACTCACTCCCATATGGAGAATAAACGACAGAGCTATTAGAGCCCAGGCATTTCCTTTACAGGCTGCCCTGGAAGCCTCAGACATGTGTGTTATCTAAACACTGAGCTAAAAAACAATGAGAGGCTTTCAATCTAATATCAGCACAGAGTATGCAAATAAACCTGCATCTGTAGGACAGAGGAAAGGTGGAGGAAGAATCAAGACTCAACAGTCATACAAGCCCCATCAGCCATAGCAGCAGTGCTTGCATCAGCCTAAGTAGCCTGTCAGGAATCTAGCCCTCTGGCAAATGCCCTTTCCTTATGTTACTAGTCAGACCTATACAAAAGTTGGCCCAGGACAGGTCATGTGGACTCATTCTACATCCCTAAGCAAGCTTTCTGACTCTCCATTTGTAATCTGGCCATACTATAGTGGCTTGTGGGCTCTAGGATAGTCACTAACTCTGCCTATGCTTCAGAGCAGCAACAGTGACCTTTCATACAAAGAAATGCATAAGAATCTTGTTTAAAAAATGCTCAGGGTACTAAGTTCAGAGCAATGGCTACCAGCACTAAATATTTCATTTGTGGGCAAAAAATTTGATTCCTTTATGAGGGATGGAATGACATCTAAAATTCAAAAAAAAGGATCACGGTAACTACTTCTCAGCAGGAGGTTTAAAGTTGGCCAGTCCTAGTGAGGATAATCTAGTTCACCAGGAAGACAAGCAACTTGTATACCAATAATATCAAAGATTCTGAAGTTCATGGACGGGCTGGGAAGGTGGCTCAGTGGTAGAGTGCTTGCCTTGCATGCTCAAGGCCCCGGGTTCGATTCCTCAGCACCACATAAGCAAAAAGAAAAAAGCCAGAAGTGGCGCTGTGGCTCAAGTGGTAGAGCGCTAGCCTTGAGCTGAAGAGCTGAGGGATAGCGCCCAGGCCCAGAGTTCAGGCTCCACGACTGGACCCCCCCCCAAAAAAGTGAAGATTCTAAAGTTCATGGACAAGTTTAATATACATAAGAAATCACCTATCCATATGATTATAGTAGCATATGATTATAATCTTAGCACTTGGGATACTGAGGCAGAAGGATTGCTAGACCCAAGCTAGCTACCTTAAGGCTGTATGGTAAGAGCCTATCAGGTTAGTGGCAGTGGAGAGATCATCTAGAATTTTTAAATTTTTAAGTTCTCAGGACCTTACACCAAGATATTCAAGCCCAACCTAGGGAGTAGGCCCAGGGATCTGAATTTAATAGACTACCCTAGTTAACACAATAGGTGACTTTCAAACAACATTTGAGAAACATGATTGTTTTGGAATTTGGAGATGGGGAAAGGGAAAACCAACATTAAGGAAAAGTCTCGATGAAATGCTAACTATACAACGTGGCAGTTTTTACAGCCTCATGTCTATTAGTAGGAAGACTTGAATGTCTTTAAAGATCAGAGTATCATTCCACCAACAACGTCTGTAACTTTTTTTTCCCTGTCTTCAACACATTCCCTCAAAGGAGAAAAAATTTCTCATTCTACAGGAGAACTGACAATACTAATATACAACAAAAAGCCTTCAATCTTGATGCTGGTCTTGAAGACAGTAATGGCTGCCATTATATCTCAAATGACATAAGCAACATGTTGAAAGAAGTAGTCAAGCAAGTTGAAATGAGTTCAAACAATAACCTTCCTCATGCCTATAGTCCTCACCACGCAGGAGGCTGAGATCTGAGGATCACAGTTCAAAGCCAGCCTGGGCAGGAATGTCTGTAAGACTCTTATCTCCAATAAAACACCAAAAAAGCCTGAAGTAATGCTGTGGCTCAAGAAGTAGAGAGTGCTAGCCTTGAGCACAAAAGCTCAGGGACAGCACCCAAACCCCCAGACCAGCAAAAAACAAAACTCAACAACAACGAACTTCCTATAGGAAGAATAAAACATATGATTTATTCTCTGTGATATGTAACAAGATTCTGGGAGCGGTGGCTCATGCCTGTAATCCTAGCTACTCAGAAAGCTGAGATCTGAGGATCGTGGTTCAAAACCAGCTTAGGCAGAAAACCCAGTGAGATTCTTACCACCAATAAACTACTCCAAAAAAAAATCTAGAAATGATACTGTGGCTTAAATGATAGAATGTTCACCTTGAGCAAAACAAGCTAAGGGACAGCACCCAGGCTCAGAGTTCAAGCCCAGAACCAGCAAAAAAAAAAAAAATGTGTGTGTGTGTGTGTGTATGTATGTATGTAGGAATGTATGTATGTATGTATGTATGTATGTACAGCAAGAATGAAGCTGAGCACCCGTGGCTCATGCCTATAATCCTAGCTACTCAGAAGGCTGAGATCTGGGAATCACAGTTCAAAGCCAGCCTGGGAAGTAAAGTCTGTGAGATTCTTAGCTCCAATAAAACCCACCAGAAAACTGGAAGTGGCGCTGTGGCTCAAGTGGTAGAGCACTCATCTTGGGCTGAAGAGCTCAGGGACAGTGCCCCAGCCCAGAATTCAAGCCCCACGACCAACCAAAATAAAAAACAAAAACAAGGGCTGGGATGGTGGCTCAGTGGTAGAGCGCTTGCCTAGCATGCATGAGGCCCTGGGTTCGATTCCTCAGCACCACATAAGCAAAAAGAAAGAAGCCGGAAGTGGCGCTGTGGCTCAAGTGGTAGAGTACTAGCCTTGAGCTGAAGAGCTGAGGGATAGCGCCCAGCCCAGAGTTCAAGCCCCACGACCGGACCCAAAAAAAAAAAAAAAAAACCAAGAATGAAGGTAGCAGTGTTCAAAGATCAAACGTGAGGAAGACCTGAGAGGAAAAATAAGAGCAATCTCAGAATATAATAGTCCTCACTATTATGGTCTCTGGTGTTCTATTTGCTTGTAGTTGTCTGTCTAAGGTCCAAAAAAAGATGTTATTTGGACTTCTTTATGACTCTAGTGGTATTAAAGTACTTAGCCAAAGCTAAGACCGTGGAACAGAAACAATACAGGCCAAAGCTGTTGCCAGGGGAAGTGACTGGGAGTATCATGTCCAGCACAGTACAGGGGATTGAAAATGCTTCCAAGTTCAGATTCTATGAACCTAGATTACCACAAATACCTAAGTAATTCATCTGATACTGATGGCCTTGTGGTAACATAAGATTTTCCAAAGCCCAGTGGCATGCATTTTCTCAGTTTCTATGTGAAAATTCCTTAAGAAGTCAAGCCACTGCTATTCTAACTCAGACATTAGAACTAGTTTATACCAAAAGTAGAGGCAAAGGTGAGTTCTTTGGATGGGGCAATTTCTTACTAGATTCTGCTTTAGGACAGGATTACTTATAGGAACATGGCCATTTTATACTCTGTAACACAACGCATAGAATGACAGATCTCAGAGGGGATGAGATTAAGCATATTGTAAATATGTATAGAAAAATGAGTGAAATCCTCCTCTTATAACTAATGTAAGCTAATTTTTTTTAAATATGTGACAAATTCTAGAACATACTAGAAAATAGTTAAAAAGCCAGCAAATTCAGGGATCATAGTCCATAGTCCATTTGGATTCCATTCAAGTATTTTTAAGGCTCTGATAATCCCTTAACCTGTGTGTGTGTGTGTGTGTGTGTGTGTGTGTGTGTTAATGTGTGTGTGCGTGCGTGTGTGTGTGTTAATGTGTGTGTGAGTGCATGCCAGTCTTAGGGCTTGAACTCAGGTCCTGGGCACTGTCCCTAAGCTTTTTTACTCAAGGCTAGCACTCTACCACTTGAACCACAGCTCTACTTCTGGCTTTTTTGGTAGTTAAAAGTAGATAGGAGTCTTACAGGCTTTCTTGGCCAGGCTGGCTTCAAACAACTGATCCTTAGATCTTAGGATCCTGAGTAGCTAGAATTATAGGCAAGAACCAGACATCAAGCAACTATCTCTTTTATCTGAGCTAGAAGGGGGCTGAAAAACCTGGCCTTTGCTAGCTTATTTTCATTTGTTTTTAAGACAAAGTCCTAATATGTTACCTATGCTGACCTCAAACTCTTGAGCTCACATGATACTCATGCCTCAGCTTCCTAAGTAGCTGGGTCTATAGAAACACCCTAGTGTGTCCAGCTTTGTTTTTCTAAAACAGTAAAATCCTCAGTCCCAAGATTAAAACTTCCCTGAAAAGAAACAGAACTGTTGGACAACCAACCTGAGAAAAACACAATATAATCTGTGACTAAACAACTTTACTGTCATCTGAACATGATTCACCACTAAGCTTCTCTGCCAGAAATAATATTTCTGAGTTCAGTATACCTTTTGAATATCCAGAAATTTAAGTTTGACTGAGGTTGGAAGTAGGGTCTGACTAAATTCTGAAACATTTCTTTACATAGCCAAGTGACATATATAAGCCATGTTCATGCAATATATAGACAGCAGGCATGGCAATGGTAATCTTTATCTTCTATAAAAGAAACATGCCCAGAGCTGGTGTCCTAGATCCCCAAAGCTATACAGTATAAACCCACATCTCAAAATGAACTATGAGATGGTGTCATAACACATATTTTTCTAGAACACTTGTAACTTTTCCACAGGATTAAGGTTTCAATATATAGTCATATGAGTTTATCAGATAGCCTGGTTCATGCAACCCCTCTTTAGGTTATTTTAGCTCAATGGTAGAGTCCTTCTCTAGCATGCAAAGTCCAGGTATCCTGACCCAGCTTTGTAAAACAGGGAAGTGTTTGGGAAGTAGCCATTTAATCTTCATTTCATATAGCATCAGCTCTGACTTCCATGTAAAAAGCTGGGGAAAGAAAGTTCAATGAACAGTAGTTGGGAAAAAAAAAAAAAAAAACAAGGAGGAAGGAGGGTGATTAAGATGGCAGTTGCTACAGCAACAATAACAGTACAGGAGTGGGCGGAAAGATATGCAGGTATACAGATAATCCCTGAGTCTGGTGGAAAAACTGAGATCGGGTACACTGAAGGTTAGGTGCCAAGGCTACAAAGCTGGAGGAATTGTAAAAGAGAAAAGGATTAGTCTAGAAAAACAAATTCTAAGCAGACGAGAGTCAAGGAAACAAAAATCACAATATGGTAGTTTGTAAGAACTCTTATGCAATAAATTAGAAATGAGAAGAGAGAAAGGCCAAAGAGAGAAATCCTTCAAACTGCTGAGTGATGAGACTGGATAATAAAGGAAAGCAGCCACTCATTGAGAATGCATCTGAAACCAGTCACCTCTGGTTGGCAGTAACATAAATGCCCACAAGGACAGTTTTCAAAATAGCCCTTTGTAATTGATTTTATGCTACATCCCAGCACATTCACATTCAGTTATCATAAATTTGCTAAACAATTGACTATATACAATGCATTTTCAGTTCTATTTTTTTGTATTTAATAAATATTTGTGACCACTTGAATTTGATTTCATGACCTACTAGATTAAGATCTTGCTACCTAGTCTCCCTATGCTTCAGTTTATCCTGAACCAAGGGGCCAGAGAAATGCTGAACTATGAACATCATCTTATTTATTTGTTTATTTATTTATTTATGTTTGCAAGTCCTGGGGCATGAACTCAGGGCCCTCTGAGAACTGTCCCTGAGCTTCCTATGCTCAAGGTTAGCACTTTATCACTTGAGCCACAGCACCACTTCCGGCTTTTTCTGTTTATGTAGTACTGAGGAATTGAACCGAGGGCGTCATGCATAGTAGACAAACCCTGTACTACTAAGCCACATTCCCAGCCCCACATTTATTTCTTATTTGTCTTTTCCATGAAAATCATTCACTCTTAGATCTTTTCTTTGGGCATCCCAAGTGCTTAAACAGTGACATATACATACCAGGCATTTAATAAACAATTGTTGAATGAATGAATAAATTGAGCATAAACAGCAGTCTATAAAATTCATGTAGATTTAAAAAAAAAAAAAAAAAAAAAAGCTCTACCAAGGGTCAAATGGCTCCTGACATTTGTCTACTAACAAAATCTAGCCTGAGATATAAATATAGACATACAGAATTCAAGGTTGGCCTAGGCTGTAGCCTAGTAAGATACTGTCTCCCAAAAATACCTGCAATCCTAGCATTTGAGCTCCAGCCAGTCTTAGACTATGCAGTGAGTTTGAGGATGCTAGGGAAACATAGTGAGACTATTTTGAAGGGCCAAAATATCAAATCAACAAAAGAAAAGCACCTGCTGGGTACCAGTAGTCTATACTTGTAATCCTAGCTATTTGGAAGGTAGAAATCAGGAAGGTTCCAGTTTTAAGCCAGCTCAGGTAAAAAAGTTCACAAGACCCCAAGTTCTTCTCAACCCAAAGCTGGGTATAGTGGTACATGCCTGTCATCCTAAGCTACATGGGAGGCCAATTGTGGTACCAGGCCAGCCTAGGCAGAAAAGTCTAAGACTCCATCTCCATCAGAGGAAAGCCGGATGTAGTAGTACATGCCCATGATCCCACTAATGACAGAAAGGCTAAAAGTAAGTGAGTCACAGATCAATGTGCATTTAAGCAAAAAGTAAAATTGTATCCTAAAAATAATCAATAAACAGCCAGGTACTGGTGGCCTATGCCTATAATCCTAGCTACTCAGAAGGCCTCGACTTGAGGATTGAAGTCTGAAGTCAGCCTGGCAGAAAAGTCCATGAAACTCATCTCCAGTTAACAACCAAAAAGCTGGAAGTAGAGCTGTGGCTAGCTACAAACACTCAGGGACAGTGTCTTGGCCCTGAATTCAAGCCCCAGCACCAACATAAAAATAAATAAATAAATAAATAATCAGTGAAAAATAGGCTGGAGATGTGACTAAGTGATACTGCACCAGTCTTGTAAGTATGATGCCCTTAGTTTTAGCCCCAGTAATTCAAAGGAAAGAGGGGAAAAAAATAAGCTTAAGAAAGAAAAAAGAGAGAGGAAGGGGTATGTTTTTCAGTCTCTCATCTATTTACTACATTCTCCTTCCCCTCCCATGTTTGGTGTGAAGTAATGACCAATTAAAGCTCTAACCTAAAGCCCAAAGACAGCGGCTCTAAGTGAATTTGGTTTTAATTCATTATGAAGCTCTCCGAATAAACCATGCTTCCACTGTATAAAGTAAGCCAAGATGCTAAGTCACTTGAGGTATTTGTATAAAACCCAGAAAGTCACACATCTAAACTAATAATCTAATCTTTGGGTATACCCTTTATTAAAGAGTACTTTAACCAGTTCCTTAAAGTTTGATTATAACTATAGCTTAGGATACAGGGGCATGAAGTCCTCTAATGGACAAAACTGATTCTATAGCTCCATCGTGTGGCCTAAAAGCTAGAAGCAACCTAATCAGAATACATACCTTTCTTTTATATAAACTACCTTTCTCCCAGCAATAACCCTTACAACCTCCTCTAAGGATTTTTTCCTCAGATATAACAACTTGATACATGACATTATAAACAGGGATTTGAAATACATAAATGTTATAGAAAAATGGCTTTTGAAAATTCAGACTATATGTAGTCACATTCAATATTCACTACGCTTCCATAGAATTCCAAGCATAGTGTTAGGCACTAGAGATCTAAGGTGAAACACAGCCCAGTACTTTAAAATTCACAGAAAAGAAAAATGAGGGAGGAGGTAACAAGCTCGACAAGAAATGTACTCACTACCTTACTCATGTAACTGTAACCCCTCTGTACATCACCTTGACAACAAAAGTAAAATACATTTTAAAAGTTCACAGAAAGACACAAGTAATAATACAGATTATCACAGATTGCCTCTTTTTGGAGATGCAACCCTTGCACATTGGTAAGGACGAAGACTGGTTTAGACTGTGAATGTGACTTAGTGATAGAGTGCTTGCCTTGCATGCATGAAGAGCTGGGTTTAATTCCTCAGTATCACATAAATAGAAAAGGCCAGAAGTGGCTCTGTGGCTTAAGTGGTAGAGTGCTAGCCTGAGCAAAAGAAGCTCAAGGACAGTACCCAGGCCCTGAGTTTAAACCCCAAGACTAGTGTATGTGTGCACGCGCACTCTCACACACACACACATGCACATGCACACATGCATGCACGTGCGCGCGCACACACATGCGCACACACACACACACACATACACACACACACACACACACGCGCGCGCGCACACACACACACACACACAGTGGTTAAGGAATTATCAGAGCCTTAAACAAGACCTTGTCAGAGAGAGAGAAAGACAGAGAGAGGCAGAGAGACACAAAAACAGAGAGAGACAGAGATTGAGATTCTCCTGTAGTTTTTCTTTTATCCAGTCAGTAGGTCACATATTTATTCCAGAACATTTATCTTCTTAGAGCATCACATATGATAGGTTCTAAAGATACGTTGAGTGAAGACAACAAGAAGCTACTAAAGCTCTTGGACAGGGAAAGAGCAAAAATTATATTTAAGGATATGTACTATAAGCAACAAGGAAGTTTAAACAGGAGCCAAAAGCTCTTTATGGAGTGAAATGGTTATGAAATGGAGCAGGGGCTTTATGAAATTTAAAAGATGAACCTGGCACTAGCATAGAACAAGGCTGGTTACACTAGAGGAATGGAAAGACAGAAGAGTTATACAGGATTCAGATTTTAGCCAGGATGATAGTAAGAGTGCAAAGGAGGAAGTTAAGAAAGGAATATAGTGCTAGGGAGAGAAAAGGGCTTTCAACATATGAAACACTTGTATTGGTGTCTATGACAAGGCTAAGGAAGAAAAAAAGAAAGGAGTAGGTAATTAAAAGACATGTCCTCTGACTGAAGCTCAATATCCTGACAACCAGACACTAATAAACCCAGCTTTTCTGTTATAGGTCTGTAAAACTATCTAAAAGACTAGCTCCCCCGATAGCCTTCTTTTCCTGTTTGTCCCTGCAAGACAGCTCTCTAAAGAGCTGATTCTGTTACCACACTCACTGGAATCACAGGAAAGAAGGTAAGTACTCACTTGAAGCAATAGTGGCCTTAGATTAAAATTAAAAACAAAATGAAGCAGCCTGTGCCCGTGGCTTACACCTGTAATCCTAGCTACTCAGGAGGCTGAGATCTGAGGATTGTGGTTTGAAGCCAACCTTGGCAGAAAAGTCCCCATGATGCTTTTATCTCCAATTAACAACTCAAAAAACAGAAGTGGGGCTGTGGCTCAAAGGAGTAGAGCACTAACCTCAGCTCAGGGGCAGTGCCCAGGCCCTGAGTTCAAGCCCCACAACCAACCAAAAAAAAAGAAGCTTGTTTTAAGAAGTAACAGGACTGGGTGAAGGTCAGTGGTAGGGTGCTTAACTAGCACACATTGAAGCACTTGGTTCAATCTCCACAAACAAAACAAATAGAAAGGTATATATAACATAGTAAGCTGCACTATTATTCTATGTATAGCCAATAAATTATGTATAGCCAATAAATTTTTCAGTAGGTAAATACCAATGAAACCACTACCCAGGATCAAGATATGACATCAAGCTCAGACAGGTATTCTGACATTTCTACAACCTGCCTGCTTTTGAACATCATATACAAATGGAATCATATTTGTACCTGGCTTTTGTCATTCAATATTCACAGCTGTAAGACTCATCCATGTCAATGTGTTTATCTATAGTTTGTTCTCTTTTATTATGCTGGCACAGTATTTTATTGTACAGTTATTCCATAGTTTACCCATTTTTCCTTAATGGACATTTAGGTTCTTTTCAGCTTTTGGCTATTAGGAATAAAGCAGTCAAGAATACTCTTGTCTTCTATTTTTTTTTGGGGGGGTAGTCAGTTGTGGGGCCTGAACTTTGGGCCTGGGCACTATCCCTCAGCTCTTCAGCTCAAGGCTAATGCTCTATCATTTTGTTTTTGTGGTATTGGGGAATCAAACCCAGGGCTTCATGTATGGTAGGCATGCACTCTATCACTAAGCCACATTTCCAGTCCTCTTTGGTTAAAATATGTACTCATTTCTCTTCTATAGAAAAAGGTAAGACTGCTGAGTCACATATGGTTAGCTTCAGTAGATGACAAATAGTTTTCCCTAACCGTTTCTACCAATTTAGATTTGCCTTGAATATATGAGTTTCATTTGGTCCATACTCTTGTTAACATTATCATTCTTCATTGGCTACTTGGATAAATTGTTTGGAAAGCACCTGTTTAACATTTCTGCTGGATTCAAAAACAAACTTTTGGCCAAGTGCAAGTGGCTTACACCTGTAATCCTAGCTAATCAGGAGACAAATCTGAGGATCATGGTCCAAAGCCAGCCAGGACAATAAAGTCCATGAGACTCTTACCCCAGTTAACTACCAAAAAGCTAAAAGTGGAGCTGTGGCTCAAGTGGTAGAGTGTTACCCTTGAAGAAAAAAAAAGAAAAAAGAAAAAAAGCTTAAGGACAGTGTCCAGCCCCTGAGTTTGAGTCCCAGTACCAGCATATACATACACATCCCGTCACACACACACACACGCACACGCACACGCACACACACACACACACACACACACACAAGCTAAATTTAAATCAGGTAACTAGTTGAACACACCTATAATGCTAGCTACTCAGGAAGATTCTGAGGTATGAAGCCAGAATAGGCAGAAAAGTACATGAGACTCTTATTTTTAATTAACCAACAAAAAGCCAGTAGTGGAACTGTGGCTCAACTTTTACTCAACCTTGAGACAAAAAGCCAAGAGAGAGCAAAAAGCCAAGAGAGAGCAAGAAGCCCTGAGTTCAAGCCCTAGTTATGGCATTTAAATAAAAAAATCTAAATTTTGTTTTACTGATTCATACTTTTGGATACAAATTATCGTACAATATATGTATTATGAGTTTATTAGCTGCCTGGTTTATCTTTTCACTTATTTGTATCTTTGATAAAATTTCATTGGAACCTGGCTCATCAGTATTTTTCTTTTGTGTATATTGCTTCTGGATCTTGTGTAAGATGTATAAGAAGCTGGGTGCCAGTGGCTCAAATTTGTAATCTTAGTTACTCAGGAGGCTGAGATCATGGTTCAAAACCAGCCCAGGAAGGAGAGTCTGTGAAATTCTTACCTCTACTAAACTACAAAAAAAAAAAGCCAGAAGTGGAGCTGTGGTTCAATGGTAGAGCACTAGCCTTGAGCAATAGCAGCTCAGGCACAGTGCCCAGGACAGAGTTCAAGCCTTGGGACTGGCACCAGAAAAAGAAAAAAAAAAGTGTGAGAAGTCTTCATTTACTCTGATAACCTTTGTCTATTCTGAAAGGAAGGAGGACTAGATCAAGAGAGACTCTTTTCTTTTTTTTTTTTTTGGATCAGTAATGTGGCCTGAACTCTGGGTCTGGGCACTATTCATAGCTCTTTAGCTCAAGGCTAGCACTCTACCACTTGAGCCACAGTGCCACTTGCAGCTTTTTCTGTTTATGTGGTTCTGAGGAATCAAACCCAGGGACTCATGCATACAAGGCAAACACTCTATCATTGAGTTACCTTCTCAGCCCTGAAAGCCTCATTCTTTAAACAAACCAGGAGCTACCCTCTTCAAGCTTTCGATGTTCAACTTTAGTCTCTAACTTCTCATAATAGAATGAACAACCCTCAAATTCAATGGCAGAGACTGCCTAGCTTGTTCAGAAGTAAAGTTACAGTTAATTTGATCTCTGCAAAGGAGGGAGTGGTACAGGAATCAAAGAACAGACATATAATCTAGAGATCCCTAAAGCCAAGTCCTCAGAGAAATTTCCTCTGACAAAAGGAATTTACACTCACTGCCCATCTTCTGATGTGTCATTTATACAACACCTAAAAACACTATCTTATAACATGAATCATTATAGAGATTCCTGGCTTGCCCTAGTTTTATTATTAAGTGGATAGAACAACACTCTTTAATATCCTTGTCAAAGCAAGACACTGTTACCTGTCACAGAACTAACAGTTCCTGACAGAAGCTAAAAAGAATAGAAAGGAGAGAGGTGATGGGTAAGATAACAGCCTAAACAGTCAAGGAAAAGCATGTGATAAGCACTGTGACAGAAATAACCGAGGAAGGGCCTGGGAAGTGGTATAGCACTTGCCTTGCATGCTCGAGGCCCTGGGTTCGATTCCTCAGCACCACATAAGAAAAAAGCGGGAAGTGGTGCTGTGGCTCAAGTGGTAGAGCGCTAGCCTTGAGCTGAAGAGCTGAGGAACAGCGCCCAGGCCCAGAGTTCAGGCCCCACGACCGGACCCAAAAAAAAAAAAAAAAAAGAAATAGCCGAGGAAACTTTTTCCTGAATCCTCTAGACATTAGTCTTCGTTCTAAAAACTGTTCAAAGGCCAATACAACAGTAAAAGCAAGACAAAAGAGATGTTGGCAGCAACCGTACGGATGATTCCAAACAGACTTAAGAGAAGTAATCTGAATGAAATAAATGACACCTTGTTCAACTATGCAACATATGTAAAGTTATAAATGTGAAATTTTCTTTCGTAGTCAATTCTACTCAAGTTTTCCCTCCCCGTGGCCTACTCTTCACCACTAAAATCCCTAAAGCTGACTTTTCTAACTCTAATGTCTATGGAGCCAGGTAGGTAATATGAAGGAAGGGTTGCATCTGTATAAAGACATCA
The DNA here is from genome assembly GCF_019054845.1 of Dipodomys spectabilis. NCBI lineage: Eukaryota > Metazoa > Chordata > Mammalia > Rodentia > Heteromyidae > Dipodomys > Dipodomys spectabilis. Next base: position 23,990,475 of record NW_024870834.1, on the reverse strand, counting down.
AGAAGTAGTGACACCAAGGCTGGGAATGTGGCTTAGTGGTAGAGTGCGTGCCTAGCACTCAGTACCACATAAACAGTAAAAGTCAAGAAGTGTTGCTGTGGCTTAAGTAGTGGAGTATTAACCTTGAACAAAAGAAACTCAGGGACAGTGCCCAGGCCCTGATATCAAGCCCTAGGACTGGCAAAAAAAAAAAGGAGAAGAGGAAGATGAGGAAGAAGATGAGAGGAGGAAGAAGAGGAGGAGGAGGAAGAGAACCTTAAACACATAGTAATGCTTAAGGCGAACCTCTAACTTAGTTTTGGCTGAGTGTTACCATATGACAAAAAAGGTTGATCTTTTGACTTTTTTTTTGGTTTTGGTTTTGGTTTTTTTTTTTTTTGGGGGGGGGGGGTCCGGTCATGGGGCCTGAACTCTGGGCCTGGGCACTGTCCCTCAGCTCTTCAGCTCAAGACTAGCACTCTACCACTTGAGCCACAGCGCCACTTCCAGCTTTTTTCTTTTTGCTTATGTGGTGCTGAGGAATGGAACCCAGGGCCTCATGCATGCAAGGCAAGCGCTCTACCGCTGAGCCACACTCCCAGCCCTCTTTTGACTTTTTCAAGAGATGATAAAATTACAGTTTTTCTGTGTAATTTTCTAAACTGTATTATATCATGTAAACCAAAGTACTGCTGTGGGTTGAATATGGTTCATGGGCAACTGGTGTGTAACTTCTGTTCTAAAACTTCACAGCAATATAAATACAACATGTGAGTTTCTAGGGAGAAAAACAAGAAAATGGTAATCTAGCATGAAGTCAGTGAATGGACCATGAGACAGTGAAAGGTGTTAACATTTAGGGATGGACAGTCTAAATAAAGGAAGCAGTCTTTATTTAGATGGACAAGTTTGTACTGGGGAAAATATGACAAAAATTCTGGAAAAATTCTTTCCTTTTTTAATTTCATACACTTTAGGTCTCTTTTTTTTTTCTTTTCTTTCTATGAGGAGACCTAGGTGAAAGAAAACTAAAATATTCAGGGACCCTATTTGATTTAGAAAAAAGGCAAGAATTAACCAACTTATTTCACCTCACTATACCTTAGTATCTTTATCATTAAAATAAAAATACTATAAAATTAAAAAGTAAAAATAAAACTAATAAACTTTACTTTATAGAACTGTATAGGATTTAATAAGGTAATTACTCATATTATTGCCATTATCTTAATAATGAGAAGTGAAAGAACTTGCTCACCATCACATAGCTACTGATTTATACTTAGGTTGTACAGTTTCTCATCCTACATTGTAAGCCATGAAGTTCATCTGCCTCCCTTACCTTGCTAGGCTCATTTCTTAATCTGTTCAATGAGGAAATTAGATCAGATGACAAGAGAACTCCTATCTGCTAACATTTTTCTTCTATCCAGCCTTCTCATCAGCTGAAGCTCAGCTGTTCATAAATCTACAAGCTTCCAAGCTAAAATAAAATACAACAATATAGCTTAGGTTTGAAATAGGGAAGAAAAAAATACTCAAGAATTGAATTATATGTTGAGTTAAAAAAAAGAAAAGCGTTTGGTGGGAAGCCCCTCATTGCTCCAAAGAGATAAGTGTTTCCTAGGAGGCCAGTAGTAGACTCTGAATTCATTCAGAAGTCCATGCATATTATAAGCTTTAAGTCACTTATAACCCTTTTAAGGAAATCACAAATAGCTCTAAACCTAGAATCTTCAGACCACCAAATACTCTTACCCTTTTGGAATCAAGGGTCTCTATAAAAACTCTGGAAAAAAAAACTGCTACATATATTTACTCAGATACATGAGCACACACAATTCTTCCCCCACCCCCACCCCCACCCCCCCCCAGTCATTAGGCCTGAACTCTGGGCCTGGGCACTGTCCCTCAGCTCTTCAGCTCAAGGCAACTACTCTACCACTTGAGCCACAGCGCCATTTCTGGCTTCTTCTGCTTATGTAGTGCTGAGAAATTGAACCCAGAGACTCATGCATGCAAGGCAAACACTCTACTCTGAGCCAGCTTCCCAGCCCCAGCACACACAATTCTATCTGCAATTATAAGGGAATAAATCCTCTAAAAGCTCTTCCTACGTTTAAGTATTCCTGAAATAGATCTTGTCCTCCTAAGAGATTTGTCTCCCCAAGAGACTCAGACCTTACCCAAGATCTGGATTAGAGTTTCTAGGCAACTGTGCTAGGGAGACAAATTATGTACTAAAACAACATAATTAATCCTACATAGGAAAGACAAAAGGCTCTCCTCCATATCAACTAGTACTGAGGGAATTCAAACAGAAAAGATCTGTAATTTAATCCCCAAACTCCAGTGGATATAAAATTTAAAATGGTTCTAATATTTCATATGTGACCCCCCCCCAAAGCATCTTGCAAGACATGAGAAGTTTTTTAAAAAAAATCCCAGTTTCCACTGAACTGTACTCATCCTCTATTTATTCCAAAACAGATTATGTCAAGATTGCCAATTAGCCTTATGAAATGACTTTTCTTCCATAAGGACTTTGAAAACTATAGTTTACCCAAGAAGCCACAAAATCTTAGTCATAATTGAAGAAGAAATCAAGACAAGAAGCCATAATTTTTTCCCAGAAGACTAACAACAGTGTATAAGTGCTAGCAAAAAACTCGAGAAATACATAGCTTCAAATATAACTGATAGGTTTGTGAGTTAATAATGTCTTTAGTAGTGGGATCATAGTCTGACAAATTTTTATCAAAAATTTAAAAACAGGCTAGTCGTGACTCACAGCTATAATCCTAGCTACTCAGGAGGCTAAAATTCAGGTTTAAATTGAGGTCTGAAGCTAGCCTAGAGAGAATGCATCTGAAAATTAACCAGGAAAAAGCTGATCTGGAGACATGGCTCAAGAGACAGAGTGCCAACTAAACAACCAAGTCAAGTAAAGGTGAGAGGCCCTGTACCTCAGTACCAACACACACACACACACACACACACACACACACACACACACACACACACACACACACACACACACACACACACACACACACACACACACACACACACACACACACACACACACACACACACACACACACACACACACACACACACACACACACACACACACACACACCCTATAATCCTAATACTCAGGAGGCTGAGGGGGAAGAATCAAGAATTCAAGGCCAGCCTGGTTGTAGCAAGACCCTGTCTCAAAACAGAAAAAAGAAAAGTTTGAAACACATACCCTTTGATGCAGCAATTCTCTACAGATATTTTATAAAAGTGGGCCAAAATAGGTATGCAGCAAGTTCAATACAGCATTGTTTATAATGGCCCAACACTGGAAACAAAGTTCTGCTAGCTGGACACTGGTGGCTCACGCCTGTAATCCTAGCTATGCAGGAGGCTGAGATCTGAGGATTGTGGTTCAAAGCCAGCCCGGGTAGGAAAATCTGTGAGACTCTTATCTCCAACTACCCACCAGAAAACCAGAAGTGGTGCTATGGCTCAAGTGGTAGAGCACAGGCTGGGAAGGTAGCTCAGTGGTAGAGCCCTTGCCTTGCATACATGAGGCCCTGGGTTCAATTCCTCAGCACCACATAAGCAGAAAAAAATAAAAAGCCATAAGTGGTGCTGTGGTTCAAGTGGTAGAGTGCTAGCCTTGAGCTGAAGAGCTGAGGGACAGGCCTAGAGTTCAGGCCCACAACTGGACCCCCACCCCACCCCCCCAAAATAAAGTGGTAGAGCACTAGCCTTAACTGAAGAGCTTAGGGACAGCACCCAGGCCCAGAGTTTAAGCCCCACAACTGACCAAAAAAAAAAAAAAAAAAAAGAATTCTGTTCTTTTAGGAATGCCACAATGATAGCATATCATGTAAAATGAACCAGTAAATGAAGATATAAAAAGATCTCTCAGATATAACTAGGAAATAAACTTGAGAACATTAGGTCTTATAACATGGTTCCTTCAGTGTAAAATTTTTAAATGTTCCATATACAGCCTGGTATCTGACTCAAATTATGTTCTAGAAAGATATGTAAGAAACTGCTCACTGTAGTTATCTTTAGAAACAGTGACCAGAGAGCTCAGGCAGAACAGACTGATATACAAACATCCAAAATCATCTAAGAAATAGAGATAATCTGAAGATAGAACTAATTCTCATTTAGGAGCCTGCACCCTCCTCTACCCCTTCCTTGGCATGTCACCCCTCCATGTAGACTTGAAATTGCTCCCAAATATCCTCCTTCCCCTACCCTACTACTTAGGAGACATGAAGATGTGGTGTGCTTTAAAATTTTTTGAAGAATGAAACTAAGTTGTGTGAAAAGACAAGAGGTAAGGGGAAGATGGCCCCTCAACACACAGCTGGAACCTAGTAAGGAAACTGGAGGAGAAAAGGGAGAACTAAAATCTCTTCTCAAGACACTTCACTCAAGCTTTCCTCGGGCAATGGATAGCTCAGTACCCTACTCCAACTGCTAGCTATTGACTGTCACTGTAAGTGAGGAGAAAGCTAGTTAGCTAGGCTAACTATGGGCCAACATAGTTACTTCAATTCTGTCTTTTATGATATAGATGAGTCAGAAGAGTTGTTCCTAAACAGCTTGAAGAGGCAGACAATACTACTGCTGAACCTACAGATTGTAGCTATCTTCACAGATAGCAAACCTCCATAAGCACACAATGTAAAGGCACATTAAGGGGGTCTGCCTCAACATGCAACAGCCAGGTGTTATATGCAACAGAGAAGGCTGAAAAAAATCTCTGCTGCCCTGTGGGGCCTCAGAGAGTCCTGCTCGACAGGGTTGGGCTACACATGTCTGCTTTTCCAGCCACTCTGACTGCCCATTGGACCATATAGGACAAAATCAAGGAAGATAATCCTCTGTATTTAACTGCTTCGTTTATCTGATGCCCATAAGCCCATGAAATAAATTATAACCTTCTTTCCTTTCCATGACAGTCTTCTGAAACACTGCTTTACAAAGGGTAAATTATATTCATGTAGAATTTCCAGAGGAGCTAGCTCTCTTTAAAGCAAGAATAGCTTTACCTACAGGTAAGCATAAAAATTCCTTCAGAATTTAAGGAACACAAAGAGCCTCTCTTTCTTGCCTCCATCCTCAAATCCCTTAAAAATGACACAAAGTTCTCCATTGATGCTTCACATTATCAGGTCAGAATTGGCCTGTTTAGGTAGTACTTGTTTAATAATGAAAAGAGGAAAAACAGATTAGATCTCTAACACCATGGCACACTAACTCTTCATCTTATACTGTTGTAGTCAATAAACCTTTGGAGAAACTGAAAAAAAGCAAACATTTCATTTCTAAAAAAGTGTATTGAACTATAATATATAATTTCCATATAATTTTGAGCTCACAATTCTTCTGAAGCCCATTTAGGAACCCTCTCTAGTCTGGGACTAAGAACCTATAGCTAAGAAGGAATAAATTTGGCAAATGTTTCCAAGAGCTCCTGTGCATGTGGGGAATGAGGGATCTCAAGAAAGAGAGTTCTCTCTATACTTCAGACTACTGCCTAGAAGTGACCCTATCTAGAGTCCACATTGAAAAGTATGACTCACCCTCAACAAGAAGTATGAATTATTTATTATTCATCCTCTCTCTGCTTAGAAATAAGATTCTCCTGGCTTCAGAGAAGCAGAACATGTTAACCGATGACCAATTGAGATCATCTACCAAACAGGTTCTCACACTTGCTGGTTAATCACACTACCTGAGGAATGAGGAGAAGGAAAATCTGAACACTTTATGAATCAAGGGGCCTCACCTCTGAGGTTTTCGAATATCCCAGAGTCCAACTCCTTCCTTTGAATTGGCTGTGGCCAACAACCTGGGTTCCACTGGGTTAAACATGACACTGTGAAAGGCTGATGGATAGTTTGCCAGACAGAAGGGCTCTGTGAAAAAGAAAAATCATGATCAGTTCATTCCAGGTACCTTTGGGTCAGTAGCAGGCAGAAGATGAGCAAAGAGGATGAGTGCAAGTAGGAGCAAACTCTTTAATAACCCACAACCTGGAAGGGAAAACAAAGGAGGAGTCTAAAATGCTTGATAAGAAATGTACTCATTATCTTGACCATGTAATTGTAACTCCTCTGTACAGTATTTTCACAATAAAAAATAAAATTTTTTTTTAATTTAAAAAAAAAACTCACAACCCCAAAAACAAAAAAATAGGGTTGGGAATGTGGCTTAGTGGTAGAGTGCTTCCTAGCATGCATGAAGCCCTGAGTTCCATTCCTCAATACCACAAAAACAGAAAACCCAGAACTGGTACTGTGGCTCGAGTGGTAGAGTGCTAGCCTTGAGCACAGAGAGGGTCAGGGACAGAGCCCAGGCCCCAAGTTCAAGCCCCAGGACCAGCAAAAAAGAAAGGAAGGAAGGAAGGAAGGAAGGAAGGAAGGAAGGAAGGAAGGAAGGAAGGAAGGAAGGCAGGCAGGGAGGAAGGAAGGAAGGAAGGAAGGAAGGAAGGAAGGAAGGAAGGAAAGAAGGAAGGCAGGCAGGGAGGGAGGGAGGGAGGGAGGGAGGGAGGGAGGGAAAAAAATAACCCACAACTTCAATGTAACACACCCCACCAGGCACCCTTCCCTCAAGGTCCTCCCAGTCCTGCACATATTTTTATCGTGTAGAAAGTCTAAAAACAGTAACTTAAACATGTTTGACCAAATTTTAAATCATAACACTCAGAAAACTATATAACACCTGAAAGGAGGAAGCTGTTTTACAGTAGTAAAACTAAATTCCACAGGAGCTGAAAAAATTTACAATCCATTTCCAGTAGATTATTACACCTTCAACCTTAATGTATTACATAAAATTATAAGTTTTATACTGCAAATGAATTTAATGAAGACAAAGCAAAACAGAGAAAATACTAAGATAAGGTAAAACAATGGTGCAATTTTCTCTTCTGATTCACAATGCTCCCTAAATGGCTTATTCCTTAAATGGCTCCCTAAATTCCTAAGTGTTGAATTTTTATGATTTGATTCACTATTAGAATTTTTTTAAGTTGTGTATGGTAGTACATATCTATAATCCTAGCACTCAAGAGGCTGTAAGGTAAGAGGATCATAAGTTAGAGGCTATAGTCTGAGTTTTGTCAAAAAAAAATGTTTATGATTAAAACCAGGGCTGGGAATGTGGCTTCCTGGTAGAGTGCTTGCCTCATATGCATGAAGCCCCGGGTTTGATTCCTCAGTAGCACATAAACAGAAAAAGCCGGAAGTAGTGCTGTGGCTCAAGTGGTAGAGTGAAAGCCTTGAGCAAAAGAAGTTCAGGCATAGTGCCCAGGTCCTGAATACAAGCCCGAGGACTGGCAAAAAGAAATAAATAAAAGCGGGGCTAGGAAGCTGGCTCAGTGGTAGAGTGCTTGCCTTGCATGCATGAGGCCCTGGGTTCAATTCCTCAGCACCACATAAGCAGAAAAAAGCCAGAAGTGGCGCTGTGGCTCAAGTGGTAGGGAGCTAGCCTTGAGCTGAAGAGCTGAGGGGCAGTGCCCAGGCTCAGAGTTCATCCCCCACAACTAAATAAATAAATAATTTAAAAACTCAATACTTGGAACTTAACATGCATCTAACCAATTCCTAGTAAACTTCACTTAGAACTCCTACATTCCTCTACATAAATTAGCAGGCTCCAGATGAAGAAGAAACCAGTTTGCTACCTAGAAGCACATGTTTCTGTGGAAGCATTTTAGAGTCAAAGACAGCACCTCTCCATCTATGATTAACATATGTAGTCCTGCCCAGGACCTTGACAGCTGAAGAACTCTCAGCAATCAAACAGACAAAGGACAATCAAACCTACTGTATACACAAAGAACCATAGCACTGTTTGCTGCAACCAGGCCTGCCTGACGTAAGGACAAGCTTCTCTGAACACTAATAATGTTAAATGCCTAAAATATGGAAAAAACAAAAGACTTAGATCCCACAGGCAGGATGGTAACTGTGTACACAGGTGTGACTGATTATTTGAAGCCACACTAAACCTGGAGGTGGTAATGGTGGTGGCAAGAGGGTGGTACTGGAGGAAAGAGCCTCTGAAGACTGAGCTACAGAGAGAAATTTCTCTACAGGAAATGAGCTGAGAAGATATATTTCCTGAAGAACATTAGTAGAGAAAGTCAACAAATAAGTTCTTCATTTCACATTTAAGAGACAGAAAGAAAACAATGGAAGAGATGCTCAGTGACAATTCCCCTTACAAGGTGCTCTGCCATCTTTCTATAATCCTATGCAGGTGTAAGGTGAAGTTCTGTGGGCTTTTTTTAAAAAACAAAGAACAAGACCACTACTATATCTGCAAAAATGTGCACAGCATCCTCATTCTCTGTAAATAATCAGTTCGTATGTGTCAGTAACACACAGAGCTGGCCCCTAGTGGCCAGTCTTTGTGGTGAGGCACCACAACTTTTGTTCCTAAGGGTACAAATCACCAGATAAAAGAGTTTGTGGACTCTCTTGCTGCTCTTTTCTACCTCTCTCTGCTTTCTCTCTGCTCTAGCTCTTTCCTCTCTTTCCCAGCTCTCTCTCATTCCCAGGCCTTTCCCAGCCACATGGAGTGCCAACCTTGCCTGGTCCCAGCAGGTCTACTGAATACCTGAATACCACGAAAGTGCTGCTGTTCTTACTCGACTATCTCTCTTGCTGCTCTTTTCTAGCTCTCTCTGCTTTCTCTCTGCTCTAGCTCTTTCCTCTCTTTCCCAGCCGCGTAGAGTGCCAACCTTGCCTGGTCCCAGCAGGTCTATAAACCTACCCCTCACCAGAATACCACGTGCATGCTGCTGTTCTTACTTGCCTACCTCTTTTTAAAAACCTAACACTTAATATATACTAAATACAAAAGGACCTCAATAAATATTTGTTGATTATTAAAAAAAAAAAAAGAGTTTGTGGAGATTCACAGGTGGTTGGAGAAGAGATAGCAAAGATGCCCCACTTCTGACAATTTAGGGTAGGAGCTAAGCCACATGTCTTACATTTCCTCTCACATCCAGACAGGTAATAACTGAATCTGCAATAAACTTGACATCAAACTACTCAACATTTAATGCAATAACCTTTGATAAAGTGTCCCTACCTCCATGAGGAGACTCCCGGATGTCCCAAATGAGAACCCGGCCATCGTCTGAGGAGCTGGCAAAAATGTTGTCGTTCACTGGGCTCACTGACAAGCCATATACTGCATCTTCATGAGCAAAAACATCCAAAGTCTCACTGCTGAGAAAGAGAAAGCAAAAGAGGCACACAGGCATCTAGATATATATATAAACAAAGCATAAAGTCCCAGCGCAAGTTACGTAGGGTGCGGTTACTTTCATTCCCAGGAGTAAATCAAAAGGATATTATATTTCCTAAAAAGTCAGTACTCAATTTTCAAATAAAAAATATATACACACATATATACACATGTGTGTACTACATATAATACAATGCATAATGTATATAAAAGCATATTAAATATATTTCAAAACTTTCACACTAAATATAAATATTTTAAAGTGATTCAGCAGATGTGGTGGCTCACACCCATGATTCCAACTATTTGTGAAAAGGACATTGTGAGCCAGGCCCTGGTGGCCTAGCTACATGTAATCCTAGCTACTCAGGAGGCTGAGATCTGAGAATCACAGTTCAAAGCCAGACCAGGCAGGAAAGACAATGAGATTCTTGTCTCCAATTATCCACCTAAAAAGTGGTACTGTGGCTCAAAGTGGTAAGCACTAGCCTTAATCAAAACCTCAGGGACAGCACCCATGCCCTAAGTTCAAGCCCCACAACCAACAAGAAGGAAAAAAAGAAAGAAAGAGAGAGAGAGGAGAGAGAGAGAGAAAGAAACAAGAAAGCAAGAGGAAGGAAGGAAGGAAGGAAGGAAGGAAGGAAGGAAGGAAGGAAGGAAGGAAGGAAGGAAGGAAGGAAGGAAGGAAGGAAGCAAGAAAACAGAAAAAGAGAAGAGAAGAAAAAAGAACAGGACATTGGAAGGATTGCATTTGAGGTTAGCTAAGGCAGAAAAGTTAGACACTACATCTCAACCAGTAAGCTAAGAGAGGTAATACACACTTGTAGTCCAGCTATGTAGGAAGAACAGAAGATTATAGTCTGAGATCAAACATAAGACCCTATCTTGAAAAATAACTGGAGGTGTAGCTCAAGAGGTAGAATGCATGAGGCCCTAAATTCAAAGCACAGTACTGTTTTTCCCCCCCACCCCCAACAACAACAACAACAAAAATGCAGTCTGGTACAATACAGTAAGAATTCAATAAATATTACCTATTACTATTTCTACTACTAAACATTATTTCCCTTCACCTTTTGATCTCTTTAAATTTTTACCTAAAACTAATTTCATGTCAACTTTTTTTTGAGCTGGTGCTGGACTTGAACTCAGGGGCTAGGCACTGTCCCTGAACTTCTTTGGCTCAAGGCAGGCACTCTACCACTGGAGCCATAATGCCACTTCCAGCTTCTTTTGAGTAGTTCATTGGAGATAAGAGTCTCATGGGGCCAGACACTGGTGGCTCATACCTGTAACCCTAGCTACTCAGGAGGATGGGATCTAAGAGTCCAAGTTCAAAGCCAGCCCAGGCAAGAAAGTCCATGAGACTCTTCTTGGGTTTTTTTTTTGGCCAGTCCTGATGCTTGACTTCTGGGCCTACACACTGTCCTTGATCTTCTTTTTGCTCAAGGCTAGCACTGTACCACTTGAGCCAGTGTGCCAGTGTTTTTCTGTATATGTGGTAGTAAGGAGTCGAACCCAGGGCTTCATGCATGCAAGGCAAGCACTCTATCACTAAGCTACATTCCCAGGCCTTCCATGAGACTCTGATCTCCAATTTCACCACCAGAAAACCAGAAGTGGTGCTGTGGCTCAAGAAGTAAAGCACTTGCCTTGAGCTAAAGAGCTCAGGGACAGGAACCCAGGACCAGAGTTCAAGCCCCACAATAAATAAACAAACAAAATAGCCTCACAGACTTTCTTGCCCAGGCCCGCTTCAAACCACAATCCTCAGATCTTAGCCTCCTGAGTATCTAGGATTATAGGTGTGAGCCAACTGTGTCCAATAACTTTTTTTTTAAATCAAAACTTTATCTTAAAACTATTATAGGATGCAGGTGGCCAGTGACTCATACCTATAATCCTAGCTATCAGGAGGCTGAGATCTGAGAATCTCAGTTCAAAACCAACCATGGCAAACAAATCTAGGCCTCTTATCTCTAATTAACTAGCAAAAAGCTGGAAGCAGAAGGGGGCTCAAGTACAGAATGCTGGCTGTGAACATTAAAAGCTAAGCACAAGTTTGAGGTCCTGAGTTCACACTCCAGTATTCTTACAGAAATCTTTTTCAGAAAAGTACCATTGACTCCATGTTTTCTTCAAAAGCTAAAAAGATGATTTTGATCTAAAGAACTATTTGCCTTTCTTCATATGAAAAATACAAAACTTCACCAGATGCCAGTGGCTCATGCATATAATCCTAACTACTCAGGGGGCTGAGATCTGATTAATACGGTTCAAAGTCAGCCTGATCAGGAAAGTCTGTGAGACTCTTATCTTCAATTAACCACTAGAACACCAGAAGTGGCTCTGTGGTTCAAAGTGGTAGAGCACTAACTGAGTGAAAAAGCTCAGTGACATGACAGCATGCAGGCCCTGAGTTCAAGCCCCAAAAGTGACCAAAAAAAAAACTTCATACACCAATAATCTATTTACCTTTCAACATCATGGAGGATAACTTGCTCATCATTTCCTGTGAAGGAAAAAAGCAGACATCTGGTAATTCCTGAAAGTCAGTCCCTGCCCACATTACAATGTAGTATTTTAAAGTTTTCAGGGATAAAATATCAACAAAGTCAAAATTAATACAAATCAGATGTATTCATCAAGAGATTTATAGAAGTAACTTAAGGTTAGGATAGTCTTACAGAAAAAAAATTAAAAATGTAATAGCAATAAGGTATAATATAATAACAGTTCCCCACATGCATTATCCAGAGGGTTAGGGGAAAAAAAATTAGCCCCTAAACAAGAGTAAACGATCAAATAAATTCACTTACTCAAGCCAATATTTCCTTTTCCACCAGCAAAACATTCATTAACTATGAAACCTGGAAGGAGATCTCTAACATTTTGAGGTTTCAGCTATTTACCTGAGAATTGGGACAATAGTTATATCTACTTCAGAGGGCTACTATAAGGCTATAAATCTATAAACATACTCAGAATAAGGTTGAGCACTTGATAACCACCACCCCCCCATAAAAGTTTGCTACTTTTGGGCTGGGAAGGTGGCTCAGTGGTAGAGTGCTTGCCTTGCATGCACAAGGCCCTGGGTTCAATTCCTCAGTACCACATAAGCAAAAAGAAAAAAAGCCGGAAGTGGTGCTGTAGCTCAAGTGGTAGAAAGCTAGCCTTGGGCTGAAGAGCTGAGGGACAGCGCCTAGGCCCAGAGTTCAGGCCCCACGACTGGACCCAAAAAAAAAAGTTTGCTACTTTCCCTATCCTTATCTTTTTTTTTTTTTTTTTTTTGCCAGTCATGGGGCCTGAATTCTGGGCCCTCAGCTCTTCAGCTCAAGGCCAGTACTCTACCACTTGAGCCACAGCACCACTTCCGGCTTTTTCTGCCTGTGTGGTACTGAGGAATGGAACCCAGGGCCTCATGAATGCAAGGTAAGCACTCTACCATTGAACCATCTTCCCAGCCCCTTACCATCTTTTTTATAGCATTAAAATTTGATGACTTGCCATGCGCTGGTGGCTCATATCTGTAATCCTAACTACTCAACTCTGAGGATCATGAATTGAAGCCAGTCCAGGCAGTAAAGCTGTGAGATTATTTAAAAAAAAAAGCTAGAAGTGGAGCTGTGGCTCAAGTGGTAGAGGACTTGAGCAGCTCAGGGACAGGGACCAGGCCTGTGTTCAAGCCCCAGGACCAGTAAAAATGGATGACTATGATTCTAAATAATAGGAATATTTTTCGCTACAATTTTCTCCTTTCCTCATTTCTTCTTTTTCCATCAAGGGATCTAAAAATACTAAATTTAAAATGCAGCAGTACAGCCGGGCGCCAGTGGCTCACGCCTATAATAGGTACTCAGGAGGCTGAGATCTGAGGATCACAGTTTGAAGCCAAACCAGGCAGGAAAGTCCTTGAGACTTTTAGCTCCCATTAACCACCAGAAAACTGGAAGTGGCGCTGTGGCTCAAGTGGTAAGAGAGCTCACCTTGAGCTTAAGAGCTCAGGGCCAGTATCCAGGCCCAGAGTTCAAGCCCCACAACCGACCAAAAAAAAAAAAAACAACAATGCAGCAGTGGTACACAGTAGACACTATGTTGAAAATGAACTATGTAACTTGTGGGTGGGATGGGAGGGCCACAATAGGAGACAGTAAAGGAAGCGAGAACATTGTCCAAACAGAAATGTGCTCATTACCTGACTTGAGTAACTGAAACTCCTTTGTATATTACCTTTATAATAACAATTTTAGGAAATGAAGTAAAACTAAAATAGAAATACTATATTTATAAAGTACCTTTAAATTGTAGATAGCGCTAAAAAATAAAAACCTGGGGGCTGGGAAGGTGGCTCAGTGGTAGAGTGCTTGCCTTGCATGCATGAGGCCCTGGGTTCAATTCCTCAGCACCACATAAGAAAAAAGAAAAAAGCTGGAAGTGGCACTGTGGCTCAAGTGGTAGAGCGATAGCCTTGAGCTGAAGAGCTGAGGGACAGCGCCCAGGCCCAGAGTTCAGGCCTCACGACTGGACCCAAAAAATAATAAAAAATAAAAAATAAAAACCTGAATATGAAAAGACAGAAAGTAAAAAATATCCCATATCCCAAGCTTAAATGCACAATCAACAGTCACTTATAAAGAAAACAAAAGTAAGAATGAAAGTGTAGCCCAGGCTCTCTTAAATTTCAGTCCTAGGATGAATTATATTGTGATTGCATGCCAATGAAATGGATAAACTCATATAGGTCCTTCCAGGTGTCAGGCACAGGCTAGGTACAGCAGAGTAAGATTCTGCCCAGTCCCTGAGGAACTGATAGTTAACTGCACAAATTAATAGCAGCAAAAAGATTTTTCATGTAGTGATAAGTTTGGCAGGAATGAAATACATGGGAAAACGAGGCAGTTGCAGAGAGAAATAACCCTGAAGGCTTACTAATGGAAGATGTATGGGGGCATGTGGGGCAGCGAAGGTGGAAGAACAGCCTGAGCAAAAGGCACAGGTAAAATAAAGTAGCACAGTTCAGAGCACACTTAAGCCTGAAAGTAATTTAGGAGGTTACAATGTATGTCTGTGGCAAGGGAAATGATACTAAAAACCAGGAAGACTGGAGTTTGGGCTATTCAGTAGACACTATAACAAGGTTTGAATAGTCAAATCTTTGTTTTAAATCTAGCAATGAGTTGAAAGGGAGAGACTGGTAGCAGAAGTTACAGTGCTAGGGATCAGACACAGGGCCTTGAAGGACTACCACTAGGCTATTATTCCCAGCCCAATCTGTTAAATTGCCTTGTGGACACAAGTGGATGTAGAGAGGAGTAATCTGCAGCTCAAAGAGGTCAGACCCAGAAAGTTGGTAGTAATAAAGGGAGTGATGGATAGAAACCACTACAAGAGGTTGGCTCAAGCACTAGCCACCCCAATTGTATCATAACAGAACTTTTTGAAAGTCATCCATGGCTTACGACATCTAATTGAATCACAGCCAACATTCTAAAATGATGTATCCTAGGCACTGGGTTATGACATCAAACTGAATCACAGTCAACAAGTGCTGGGCACTGGTGGCTCATACCTGTAATCTTATCTACTCAGGAGGCTGAGATCTGAGGAACACAGTTCAAAGCCAGCACAGGCAGAAAGGTCCTTGACACGCTTATCTTCAATAAACTACTCACAAAAGGCCAGAAGTGGCACTGTGGCTCAAATAGTAAAGCAAGCAACTAGCCTTGAGCAAAAGAAGCTCAGGGTCAGCACCCAGGCCCTGAGTTCAAGCCCCAGGACTAGCACAACCAAGCAATCAATAAATCAAGAGTATACTGCAGATAATAGGCTTAAGTATTATTTCATGTGTATGTGTGTGTTTGTGAACCAAACTGCAACATAAAGTTTTCTGTCACAAAGAAAAAGGAAGAGGATAGAGGAAGAAAGGGAAGGAGAGGAGAGCTATCTAAACTGCCGTAATAGAGAAAAGACAAGCTATTGAAAACCAGTAATTCCACAGCTGTGTCAAATATAGGCAAAATTTTTAAGAGTTATTAAAATAATATTAGCATTTGTTTCTCTAAAGTTTCAGCCACAGTTTCCAAAAGTAGAATCTTCTCACCTCCAGAGAACACTTTGGTATTCCCACTGTTGAAAGCCAGGCAAAAAATGTTGGAATGGTGCTCTCCTTTCAGCTGTATGGGCTTCACCCTGGAATGGATGGCTTGTTCCATGTGCCATAGCAGAACCCGACGGTCATCTCCTCCTTGAGAGGGAAGTAGGAATCTAGAGTTAAAACAGCTGACTCTACAGGACAGTTTTGCCAACCTCACCTCTTATTCTTTCCAGAACTACATCTCCCCAATACTGTAAGATTCTGATAAAACACAAAAACCTAGGACTTTTCACCATTAAACCATGGAACAGGAAGTGGCGCTGTGGCTCAAGTGGTAGAGCGCTTGCCTTGAGCTGAAGAGCTGAGGGACAGCGCCCAAGCCCAGAGTTCAAGCCCCATGACCGACAAAAAAAAAACAAACCTTAAACCATGGGACACATGATCTCTAAGCTATAAACACTCTCCCAGGAAGTATATCTTAAACCAAATAATACTGAAATTGAAAAGTGTAAGCTGTGAAATTAAGACCACCACCCCCACAAGCCACCCTATTCCTGTCTTTCTAGGGGCCCAGCTATTGAACTCTGAAGTGATAGGTTCTACCAGAACAGTATTCAAAGCAATCTTTTGATGTGATCCCATTGACTATAGCATAGTAATATGACAACTAATGAATTGCCTAACCCTAGTAGGAGCTAGACAGAATCCAGTCTCATGAAACCCAGTCCAGCTCTTATCTCTGTATAACTTTAAATAGTGTGAATTACACAAGCAATATTACACTGTATAAGCCAGTGCCTAGAAAAGAATGTTTATGTTCAGTATATTTACAGACGCATTAAACATGTTTACAGCAATGAACAGACTTAATGATTACTTCTAAAAAATAGGATTAGAAGAGAGAAGTAGAGAAAGGTTGAAGCCAGGCGCTGGTGGCTCACGCCTGTAAGCCTAGCTACTGAGGAGGCTGAGAGCTGAAGACCATGGTTCAAAGCAGCCTGGGCAGGAAAATACATTAGACTCATCTCCAATTAACCACCAGAAAACAAAGAAATAGAGCTGTGGCTCAAAGTGGTAGAGTGCTAGCCTTGAGCAAAAAGAGATCAGGGACAGTGCCCAGGCCCTGAGTTTCAAGCCCCAGGACCAACAAAAAAAAAAAAAAAAAAAAAGGAAGAAGAGGAAGAAAGAGGAAGAGGAAAAAGAGAAGGAGAAGAAGAGGCTTTTTATTTTGCATTGTTTTGACTATTTTTTCTTTTTGCTGTACTGGCTGGGGATTGAATCCAGCACTCTGAACATGCTATAACTTCCCATTCCTGTTTGACTTTTTTTTTTTTTTTTGTCGGTCGTGGGGCTTGAACTCTGGGCGCTGTCCCTCAGCTCTTTAGCTCAAGGCGAGCACTCTACCACTTGAGCTACAGTGCCACTTCCGGTTTTCTGGTGGTTTATTGGAGATAGGAGTCTCATGGTCTTTCCTGCCCGGGCTGGCCCGGGCTGGCTTTGAACCGCGATCCTCAGATCTCAGCCTCCTGAGTAGCTAGGATTACAGGCATGAGCCACCAGTACCCAGCTTCCTGTTTGACTTTTTATAACAAGCCAATGATATAGTCTGTTCCTAATAAAAATTTAAGTTCCAACAGCAGCAAATCATAGCAAGCTCTATACCTTGTCTATCCTAAGTAATTAAAAAAAAATACAAAAATATCCTCTTCCAACTGAGGATATAGCTCAGTGATAAAGTATGTGCTTAACATCTGTAAGACATGAGGTATAATAACCAGCACATTTTTAAAGCCACAAAACTATAACACATCCATATATAAGCAAGATATGAAGAAGTCAGTCAGTAGATCTACGAGCCAATAGAACCCAAGCACTAGTTATTCATGACTGTAATCCTAGCTACCTGGAGGCTGAGATCAAGAAGACTTCAGTTCTGGGCCAGCCCAGTTCTAGTTCATACATGTGAAACCCCTTCTCAACCAATAGGTGTGCATGGTAGCATACACCTGTCATCCCAGTATTTAGAAGCTGGAGATCAGAAGTATCAGAGTTTCAGGAAAGCCTGGGCAGAAAAGTCCATGAAATTCCATCACAATAGAAAAGCTGGCACAGGGACACAGACCTGTCATCCCAGCTATGTCAGTAAGAGAAAAACAGGTGGAAGATCATGGCCAGCCACACATTTGGCAGAACGAGACCATGTCAAAAAAGAAGGGCTGGAAGTGTGGCTCAACAGTAAAGCACCTTCCTACCAAGTTTAAAACCCTACACATACACACACACACACATACGCACGCACACACACACATGCACATGCATGTACAAAGAACTAATGCAAAGCAAGCTGGGCATTGGTGGCACATTCCTGTAATCCTAGCACTTGGAAGGTATAGGCAGGAGGATCTCAAGTTCAAAACTAACCTTAGCCTAAACCACCTAGAGGAGATACTATAGTGTACTTGTGGCTCACATGGTAGGGTGCCTGCCAGTGAGCGTAAAGCATCAGATACTGAGTTCAAGTTCCAGTCTCAAAGTTAAACAACCAAAAAAAAAAAAACTTTCTTTTTGCCAAGCACTAGTGGCTCACACCTGTAATCCTAGATACTCAGGAGGCTGAGATCTAAGGATCGTGGTTTCAAACAAGCCCCTGTAGAAAAGTCCATGAAAATTTTACCTCCAATAAAATTATCAAAAAGCCAGAAGTCGTGCTGTAGCTCACATGGTAGAACACTAGCCTTGAGCAAAATAAGCTCAGTGACAGTGCCCAAGCTCTTAGTTAAAGCCTTAGGACCAGCACAGAAAGAATAACTAAAAACAAAAAGGTTGGGTGCCAGTGGTACACATCTGTAATCCTGACTATTGCCAAGGCAGAGATCAGGAGGATCAGTTTGAGGCCAGCCAGGCAAAAAGTTTGTGAGAACACATTGCAACAAAAAACAAAAACCCTGAGCATGGTAGAACATGTCAGTCATCCAGCTATTGCAAGAAGTGTAATTAAGAATTGCAATCCTCCAGGCTGGCCTAGGAAAAAAGGAAGATCTAATCCCAAAAATAATCAAAGCAAGCCAGGCCCCAGTGGCCTACAGCTATCTACTCAAAAGGCTGAGACATGGATGGAAATTTGTAGAGTATTGAACAGAAAAGTCCAAGAGACTCCATTCCATCTCACGCTCAACTGGAAATGAGTCTAAAGTGAGTAAACAGCCAGCTAAGCAAGCAAGCCAGCTGACAGTACAAGGGCCTGAGTTCAAATAAGTAATTCAAAAAAGGAATGGAGTAGCCAGGTGCCAGTGGCTCATGCCTATAATCCTAGCTACTCAGAAGGCTGAGATTTGAAGATTGTAATTTAAAGTTAGCTGGGAAGGAAAGTCTTTGAGACTCATCTCCATTTTACTACCAAAAATAAAACAACAACAGGGCTGGGAAGGTGGCTCAGCGGTAGAGCGCTTGCCTTGCATGCTCGAGGCCCTGGGTTCGATTCCTTAGCACCATATAAGCAAAAAGAAAAAAGCCGGAAGTGGCACTGTGGCTCAAGTGGTACAGCTCTAGCCTTGAGCTGAAGAGCTGAGGGACAGCGCCCAGGCCCAGAGTTCAGGCCCCACGACCAGACCCAAAAAAAAAAACCAAAAATAAAACAACAACAACAAAAAAAAAAAAACTGGGATTAAGGGAAGAAGTGACATTGTCCAAAAAGAAATGTACTCTTTACCTGATTTATGTAACTGTAATAAGAGTTTTCTTTAAAAAAAATTTTTAGGGGCTGGGAAGATGGCTCAGTGGTAGAGTGCTTGCCTTGCATGCATGAGGCCCTGGGTTTGATTCCTCAGCACCACATAAGAAAAAAGAAGAAAGCTGTAAGTGGCACTGTGGCTCAAGTGGTAGAGCGCTAGCCTTGAGCTGAAGAGCTGAGGGACAGCGGCCAGGCCCACAGTTCAAGCCCCACGACAGACAAAAAATAATAATAATTTCTTTGTAAAGGCTTAATGCCTCTATGCTGATCATACGGAAATAATATTTATCTAAATGAATTCCAGGAACCAGAAGCAAAAGGTTTTTTTTTCCTTTTTGTCCTGTTTGTATTCCCATCTTTGGAGAGGTAAAGGGAGCACAGAAATTGAGGAACAAAGGGTGAACAAATGCAGCAGTGGTACTCACTAGACACTACGTTGAAAATGAGCTATATAACTTGTGGGTGATATTATCCAAGAAGAAATATACTCATTTCCTGACTTATGAAAGAGCCCTCTGTACATCACCTTTATAATAACAATAAAAATATTTAATTAAAAAAACTCTAGCCAGGTGCCAGTGGCTCACGCCTGTAATCCTAGCTACTCAGGAGGCTGAGATCTGAGGATTGCGGTTCAAAGCCAGCCCAGGCAGGAAAGTCTGTGAGACTCTTATCTCCAATAAATCACTAGAAAACAGGAAGTGGCACTGTGACTCAAGTGGTAGAGCACTTGCCTTGAGCTGAAGAGCTGAGGGACAGTGCCCAGGCCCAGAGTTCAAGCCCCACGACCAACAACAACAACAAAAAAAAAACTCTAGTAGGAAAACAAAAGAATATGAAAACTCACAGAAGGGAAACATATCAAATATATTATAAAGTCTCTTGAGCTCTACGGTACTGAGGAAGAACACATTATAATTTAACCATCTCATATAGTGGCACAAGGAAATATTCACTGCAACATTACAATATAAGAACTGTACAACATTTATATCTAAACTCAGGAATGAATAAATTCAATTAGAATACAAATGCAATGAAATCTGAACACAATGGAAAAACACAGAAGGTAAAATTAATCAAGACATGTACAGACATGAATAATCTTGAAAAACTAATGGGAGAAAAAAAAAGCCTCAGAACAATATGAACAGACTGGGCATGTTGGCACACACCTAAAATCCTAGCACTCTGAGGCAGGAAGATCAAGAATTCAAAGCCAGCATGAAAGTTGGTTGTACTGGGGCTCATGCCTGTAATCTCAACCATTCAGGAGGCTGATATCTAAAGATCATAGTTAGAAGACAAACCAGGCAGGAAAGTTAGTGAGATTTTCTTTCTTTTTATGATGTTTTTATTGGCCATGAAGAAGCTGCTAAATAGGAAAATATCTTTAAGTATACAAACAACCATGAAGGAATGTGTATAAACACAAATCAATGTCCAACCCCCTCCCCACCCCCGGGAAAAAAGCATCAATTTAGAAAAGCACCACACACTGAATAGATTCTATTGCCTTAGTCTAAACAGCCTTTAACTATCAATTGACATTATAAAACAGCTGAAAAGGACAGAAAGAATGACACGATTTCCAATGGCTGCAAGATAGCAACAAAAATCTCTTGCTTGTGTATTGACTCCTAGCTTGATCATACAGAGATGCTTCTGAGATTCCTATCTCCAATTAAGCCAGAAGTAGAGCTGTGGCTCACATGGTAGAAAAGCTGGCCTTGAACACAAAAGCTAAGGAAACAGGACCCATGACTTGAGTTCAAGCCCTAGGACTGGCACCAAAAAAAAAAAAGCCAACCTGAGCAATAGTGAGACTGTCTCAGAAGGGGAAAAAAAAAAAAAAAACCCAAGGTGATTATAGAAAAGTTGCAAGAGGGCTGGGAAGGTGGCTCAGTGGTAGAGCGCTTGCCTTGCATGCATGAGGCCCTGAGTTCGATTCCTCAGCACCACATAAGCAAAAAGAAAAAAGCCAGAAGTGGCGCTGTGGCTCAAGTGGTAGAATGCTAGCCTTGAGCTGAAGAGCTGAGGGACAGCACCCAGGCCCAGAGTTCAGGCCCCACGACCTGACTCAAAAAAATAATAATAATAACAATTAAGAAATAAAATAAAATAAATTAAAAAAGAAAAGTTGCAATACATAAGGTAAGTACAAAGTCATTCTCACTGTAGCAAAAACAGCAGAAATAAGATTTGAAATTAATAACATTACCATTGGTGAGGCATGCCTGTAATCTCAGTACTCAGGAGAATGAGTATATGGGAAATCTCTGAACCTTTCTCTTAATTTTGCTGTGAACATAAAACTGATCTAAAAAAGTCTTACAAAGCAAACAAAAATACATTGAAAGTAAATTTAAGGACTTAACATTATCAAATCCAACTGATATCATTCTACATTTTTTACATTTAGATATTTCCTATTGAGGTAGTACAGTGTTTGTTAGAAAAATGAAAAGGCCAGGAGCCAATGGCTTACATCTGTAATCCTAGCTACTGCTGAGGATCACAATTCAAAGCCAGCCTGGGCAGGAAAGTCCATGAGACCCTTATCTCCAATTAACCACCAGGAAACCAGAAGTGGTGCTATAGTTCAAAGTGGAAGAGCACTAGCCTTAAGCAAAAAAGCTCAGAGACAGCACCCAGGCCACAAGTTCAAGCCCCACAACTAACAAAAAAAGGAAAAAGAAAGAAAAAAATTTAAAGCCCCTTGAATGAGGGATAATATGGAACACATTTAGAATTTCTTTTCAAAAGTAAAGCAATAAGTAATTAATAATGTAGACAACATTATTAAGATGGAAACACTACTTTGTTCTACTTCTGTGTTTGAGAATTTCTATAATAAAACATTTTAAAGTGTGTGTGTGTGTGTGTGTGTGTGTGTGTGTGTGTGTGTGTGTGTGTGTGTGTGTGTGTGTGTGTGTGTGTGTCAGTCCTGGGGCTTGACCTCAGGGCCTGGGTACTGCCCGGAGTTTTTACGCACAAGGCTAGCATTCCACCACTTGAGCCACAGTTCCACTTCAAGCTTTTTGGTGGTTAACTGGAGATAAGAGAGTCTCACAAACCTCCTGCCTAGGCTGGCTTTGAACCATGATCCTCAGATCTCAGCCTCTTGAATAGCTAGGATTACAGGCATGAGCAACTGGTGCTTGGCTAACATTTAAAAATTTTTAAGTATTCATCACAGGAAAAAAAAAACAAAAGCAAAACAAAACAAAAACAACAAAGCTCCAAATGACAGGCAAAGATATTTATGGCAAAAACTATAGTAATTGAGGACACCTCTATATTTATTCACTAAGACCTCTGCCAAGCAATATAATCTGTCTTGAATTAGAGCAGCTTAAGAAAAAAAAAAAAACCTATTCAATTAAAAATAGAGTATCTATCCCCTGGCACTCAAAGTCTTGGCCTAAGATATTCACCCATCACTCAAACGGCATTACCTAAATGTTCTTTCTAGGCATTTACAGGATGATTTAATTTTACCAAGTAACATTAATTCAAAATATAGTATTGTTGAATGCCTTGTGATTATTTAAAATCGTTTCCTTAATACTTATGATAATGATAAGTTATCTTCATCTTGAAAAAAGTAGAGCAAAAATGATCACTGTGGTAGGTAGGGCCTGCCTCTTTACTTTCCCTACAAGGAAGTATAAAAAGATATAAAGTGCATCCCTACCTTCTTTCTCCCCATCCCTCATTTTCTTAAGCAAGGTATTAAGAACCTTGTGCAAAGGCCTGGTGTTGGCACTCAGTAGGTACAAATTGAGGCCTAAACTGAAAATGTTTGGTTGATTTATACCAGCAGAGAGAGCAGAAGAGTTGTCCCCAAGCCACTGACCTCACAAAGCAAAGGAGGGTGGTAAAAAGATGTCAGTCCAGATGCAAAAACAGCTGTATAGTTCTGTTTCCTTGACAGACCTAGCCAGTTTAAAAGGGTGGAGATTTATTAAACAGTTCCACACAGAGATACTCGTTTACTTGCAACTAGTCTAAATAAGATGATCCTTTAAGGTAAGCCTAGCAGTTGGGTATTCATGCAATCAGTCTCAGTAAAGAGAGAGGGCCCAGGTTAAACCTCTCCAGGGTATGTAAGACAGAATACAGGGGACATCTCAGGAAGTGCTGCCCTTAAGATTGGTAACAATGTCTGAGCCAGATAAGAAACAATAAAAAAACAGGCTGGTATTGTTTTTTTGTGTTTTTCTACTGTTGTTATGGGGGGAGGGGAATGCATTTTTTATTGTTATTGTAAAGGTGATGAACTGGAGGGATTACAGTTACATAAATCAGATAGAGTACATTTCTTTTTCGTGGTGTTGGGGGATAAATCTCAGGGCCTAGTCCTTGTGTTAGCTAAACAAGTGTTCTAACCCTGAGCTACAATCCTAGAAAAGACCAAGCTTTCTAAGAAAGATTCCTCACAGATAACTGTAGTTTTAGCTGGATGCTGGTGGCTCACATCTATAATCCTAGCTACTTAGGAGGCTGAGATCTAAGGATGGGAAAGTCAATGAGGCTCTCTGTCTCTACATACATATATATTATTATTTTTGTTGTTATTTATCCATTTATGTGGTACTGAGGAATCAAACCCAGGGCCTCATGCATGCTAGGCAAGTACTAAGCCACATTCCCAACCCCTCTATGAGATTCTTATCTCCAATTAGCCAACAAAAAGCCAAAAGTGGAGCTGTGGCTGAAATGGTAGAACATTAGCCTTGAGCAAAAAAGCTCAGGGACAGTGCCTAATCCTTGAATTCAAGCCCCAAGACCAGCACATTTAAAAAAAATTTTTTTTAATAAAAAAAAAATTGTGGTAGAGTGCTTGCCTTGAATGCATGAGGCCCTGGGTTCGATTCCTCAGCACCACATAAGCAGAAAAAAATGGAAGTGGAGCTATGGCTCAAGTGGTAAAGTGTTAGCCTTGAGCTGAAAGAGCTGAGGGACATTGCCCAGGCCCAGAGTTCAGGCCCCATGACTGACTAAAAAAAAAAAGCCACTTTTCACTTTCACTTACAAATGTCCTTGACAAGTGAAAGACCTCTATAATAAAAATTACAGAGCATGTGCTGGTGGCTCGTACCTCTGTCTGTAATCCTAGCTACTCAGAAGGTTGAGATTTAAGGATCTCTGTTCAAAGCCAGCCCGGGCAGGAAAATCCGTCTCTTATCTCCAATTAATCACCAGAAAAATGGAAGTGGTACTGTGGTTCAATGTGGTAGAGTGCTGGCTTTGAGCAAAAAGAGCTGAGCGATAGTGCCCAGGCCCTGAATTCAAGCCCTACGACCAACAAAAAGGAAAAGGGAAAGGAGGGAGGGAAGGCAGAAAGGAAGGCATGCAGGCAAGCAGACAGGCAGGCAGGCAGGCTACAAGATCTTAAAGAAACAAATTGAAAAAGACATCAGAAAATGAAAAGACTTCCTATACTCATGGATCGATACAATTAATATTGTGAAAATGGCCATACTATCAAAGGTAATATACAAATTCAATGCAATACTCATTAAAAATCCCATTATTGCTGAGTGCTGGTGGCTGCAATCCTAGCTACTCAGGAGGCTGAGATCTGATGATCATGGTTCCAAACCAGCCCGGGCAGGAAAGTCCGTGAGACTTATCTCCAATAAACCACCAGAAAATCAGAAATGGCACTGTGGCTCTAGTGGTAGAACATAAGCCTTGAACTGATGGACAGCCCCCAAACCCAGAGTTCAAGCCCATGACAGACCAAAAATGAAACAAACAAAAACCCTCCCAAATAATTCCTCACAAAACCAAAGAAATCAATACAAAAGTTCATATGGGGGGGGGGGGGGGGGGAAGAGGAAGGGATGGGAAGGGGAAACAAAGGAGAAGGCTACAATGCTTGATAAAGGAGGAGGCTACAATGCTTGATAAGAAATGTACTCATTATCTTGCCTGTGTAATTGTAACCCCTCTGTACAGTATTTTCACAATAAAAAAAATTAAAAAATAAAAAACAAAAGTTCATATGGTAGTAAAAAAAAATCTCAAATTGCAAAAGCAATCCTAAGTAAGAAGAAGAGCTGGAGGTATCACAATACCAGACTATTGAGCCACTGTAACAAAACAGCTTGCTACTGACTAGAAGACCAATGGAAAAGCACAGAAGATTCAGAAATAGCCAGGTGCCAGTGGTTCACATCTGCAATCCTAGCTACTCAGGGGGCTGAGATCTAAGGATCCAGGTTGAAGTCAGCCAAGGCAGTAAAATCCCATAAGACTCTTAGCTCCAATTAACCACCAGAAAACTGGAAGTGGTACTGTGGCTCAAAGTGGTAGAGCACTAACTGTGAGTGAAATAACTCAGGACAGCACCTTAGCCCTGAGTGAAAGCCCCATGACTGACAAAAAAATCCAGAAATGAAACTACACATCTACAGCCAATTAATGTTCAAAGAAGCAAGACAAACTTTTCAACAAACAGTGCTGGGAAAACAAAGTATACCTGCAGGAGACTGAAACTGGAATCTCTCGCTCATCCTTGTACAAAAAAAAAAAAAAAAATCAACTCTATTTAGATCCAGGTTCAAAGCTAGCCAAGCAAAAAAGTCCAAGTGAGACTCATCTCCAATTAACCATTCAAAAAGACGGAAGTGGCCAGGCACTGGTGGCTCATGCCTGTAATCCTAGCTACACAGTAGGCTGAGATCTGAGGATTGCAGTTCAAAGCCAGTCCCAGCAGGAAAGTCCGTGAAACTCCTGACTCCAATAAACCAGAAAACTGGAAGTGGCATTGTGGCTTAAGTGGTAGAGCACTCACCTTGAGTTGAACCAGGCTGAGTTTAAGCCCCACAACCGATAAAACACACACACACATGCACGCGTGCATTCGCAAGCGCGCACGCGCACACACACACACACACACACACACACACACACACACACACACACACACACACACACACACACACACACACACACGGCTGGGAGCCAGGCGCCAGTGGTTCATGCCTGTAATCCTAGCTATTCAAGAGGCTGAGATCTGGGGATCACGGTTCAAAGCCAACCCAGGCAGGAAAAGTCCATGAGGCTCTTATCTCCAATAAACTACACAGAAAACCGAAGTGGCGCTGTATCAAGTGGTAGAACACTAGCCTTGAGCTGAAGAGCTGAGGGATAGCACCCAGACCCAGAGTTCAAGCCCCACGACTGATTCCCCCCCCCCAAAAAAAAACAGGGCTGGGAAGGATTGGCTTAGTGGTAGAGTGCTTGCCTAGCATGCATAAAGCCCAAGGTTCAATTCCTCAGTACCACATAAACAGAAAAAGCCAAAAGAGGTGCTGTGGCTCGATGGTAGAGTGCTAGCCTTGAGCAAAAAGAAGCCCCCAGGACTGGCAAAAAAAAAAAAAAAGCAAGAGAACAGCAACAGGCAAGCCTATCAACAAATGGGCAATTGAACTGAACAAATTCACACATGAAGAAATACAAATGGCTAATATAAACATGAAGAAGGCTGGGAAGGTGACTCAGTGGTAGATTGCTTGCCTTGTATGCATGAGGCCCTGGGTTCGATTCCTCAGCACCACATAAGCAGAAAAGGCCCGACATGGTGCTGGGGCTCAAGTAGTAGAGTGCTAGCCTGGAGCTGAAAAGCAAAGGGACAGTGCTATTCAGGAGATTGAGATCTGAAGTTCAAAATTCAAAGGCAGCTAAGTCCATGAGACTTTTACCTATAATTATCCACCGGAAAACCAGAAGTGGTACTGTGGCTCAAGTGGTAGAGTGCTAGCCTTGAGCTGAAGAGCTAAGGGACAGCACCCAGGCCCAGAGTTCAGGCCCCAGGACCAACAACAACAAAAAAAAAAAACGAAAGAAGGAAAACAAAAAACAACATATGCTAGGCTGGAAATGTAGCTTAGTGATAGAGTGCTTGCCTAGCATGCATGAAGCCCTGGGTTCAATTCATCAGTACCACATATACAGAAAAAGCCAGAAGTGGTGCTGTGGCTCAAACGGTAGGGTGTAAGCCTTCAGCAAAAGAAGCTCAGGGACAGTTCAAGCCGCAGGACTAGGAAGAAAAAAAAATGCTGAAGTGGATTTCTCAATATACTGTTGGTGGAAATGTAAACTAATACAGCCTCTGTGAAAATCAGTATGTAGATTACTCAAAAGCCTAAAAATAGATTTTATGACCCTGACACACCACTACTGGGCACATATCAGAAGACTAAATCAATTTATCAGAAAACACCTGCCTATTCATGTTTATCATAACATTGTTCAGAAGTGGTAAATGGATAAAATGTGAGATATTTATCTATCATGTTTTTACTTGTAGAAGCTAGATCTAAAAAACATTCATACTCATGAACATGTACATAAATATAAATAACAATTATTTAGATGGTTAAACGTAGAACATGAATCAAGCTAAGAGACTACTCAGGAGGAGGGGGGGTATGGAAAAAGAAAAAGATAAATTACATTGTAAATATATATGAGAACAGCATATAATACTCAACACAAGCTGATAATAGGGGGATAGGAAGTAAGGGAAATAAGATTTTTTTTTTTTGGGGGGGGGGGGTCCAGTCGTGGGGCTTGGACTCTGGGCCTGGGTGCTGTCCCTCAGCTCAAGGCTAGCGCTCTACCACTTTGAGCCACAGTGCTACTTCCGGCTTTTTTTTGCTTATGTGGTGCTGAGGAATCGAACCCAGGGCCTCACGCATGCAAGTGCTCTACCACTGAGCCACCTTACCAGCCCGGAAATAAGATTCTGTACATGGGTGGGGAAGGTATTTGCTGGCAAGGAAGGTAAAGAAGTTTGAATATTATCAGATTATTTACGACTGTGAAAACAAGGAAACCCGTTAAGGATGCTATTTTTGCGTGCGTGCGTGCGTGTGTATTTAAGGATGCTATTTTTGCATGTGTGTGTTTAAGGATGCTATTTTTGCGCGTGCACGCGTGTGTGTGTGTGTGTGTGCGCGCTGCGCGTAGCCCTGGGACTTGAAATAAGGGCACTGTCCCCGAGCTTCTTTTGCTCAAGGTTAGTGCTCTATCTACCACTCAAGCCACAGAGCCACTTCCAGCTTATTATTTTTTTAATAGTTTATTAGAGAAGTGAGTCTCATGGACTTGTCTGCTGGCTTCTAACTGCAATCCTCGGATCTTAACCTCCTAAGTGCTAGACTTACAGGCATTTGCTTCCGGGGAGGCAGGAAGTATGATAGAGAAATGAAACTGATTGGAATACAGTATAAATACATATGGAAATATAAAAATGACTCTCCCATATCTATATAAGCCAATAAGCAAAAGTCCTTGGTGAAACAGTAAAAGTAATTTTAACAAATTTCAACTGGAGGGGCTGGGAATGTGGCTTAGTGGTAGAGTGCTTGCCTAGCATGCATGATGCCCTGGGTTCAATTCCTCAGTACCATATAAACAGAAAAGGCCGGAAGTAGCACTGTGGCTCAAGTGGTAGATTGCTAGCCTTGAGTAAAAGAAGCTCAGGGACAGTGCCCAGGCCCTGAGTTCAAGCCTCTGGACTGGCAAAAAAAAAAAAAAAAAATTCAATTGGAGAAAATATCTTAATATTTAGGAAATAATTCATAAAACACATTTACAACACACTGAAAGACGATGGTTTGTGAAACAATTTAGGTCTAAAGTTTGTGTTATTATAAGCTGAACTGTTTATTTTCTTATTGTTATTATACAGACCGGTTACCTGAATTTTTTATGAAATATTTTTCTTAAAAAAATACCCAAACTGCAAAGCTCATAGAACTCAGAAATGTTATAGACTGTGATAGACAATTTGCTCCAGGAAAGTTAGAATGTGTTTGTGACTTTAACTGAGCATCATCCCACAATACTGTGAAATTTGGGAAATTATGTAATCACTTAATCATAATAAAAAAAAATACCCAAACTGATCATTTAGACTTGGATATTTCCTGGCTATTCAACTTTTACTTAAAATGAACCTGCATCTTCAAGGGAAATAATGGACAATATTTGCAGCTAATAATAAATTTCAAGTGTCTATGTAAAAATAAATTTCAAAATTTTACATACAGGGAAGGGAAAGTGGGAGAAAAACAAGGGAGGATGTAACAATATTTGACAAGAAATAGACTCGTTACTTTATGTATGCAACTGTAACGCCTCAGTACATAACCTTGACAATAAAATTAGATTTTTAAAAAATTTGCATTTGCACTGGGCGCTGGTGGCTCACGCCTGTAATCCTAGCTACTCAGAAGGCTGAGATCTGAGGATTGCGGTTCAAAGCCAGCCCGGGCAAGAAAGACCGTGAGACTACTATCTCCAATAAACCACCAGAAAACCGGAAGTGGCGCTGTGGCTCAAGTGGTAGAGTACTCGCTGTGAGCTGAAGAGCTGAGGGACAGCGCCCAGGCCCAGAGTTCAAGCCCCACGACCGACAAAAAAAAAAAAAAAATTTGCATTTGCCACACTGAACTTATTTCCCAATGTCTGAAGATTTTTCTGATGAGATTAGTGATGATACTAATAAACAAATTTTTTTTAAATACAATAAGCCGAGCACCAGTGGCTCATACCTTTAATCCTAGCTACTCAGGAGGCTGAGATCTAAGGATTGTGGTTCAAAGTCAGCCCAGGCAGGAAAGTCCGTGAAACTCCTATCTCTAATAAACCACCAGAAACAGGATGTGGCATTGTTGCTCAAGTGGTAGAGCCTTGAGCTGAAGAGGTGAGGTACAGTACCCAGGCCCAGAGTTCAAGCCACATGACTGATAAAAACAAAACTAAACAAACAAAAAAACATACAACAGAGCCAGGTGCCAGTGACTCATGCCTATAAGAGTACTAGCTACTTAGGCGGCTTAGATCTGAGGACTGCAGTTCAAAGCCAGCCTAGACAAGAAAGTCCATGAGACTCTTAACTCCAATTAACTACCAAAAAACGCCAAAGTAGGGCTGTGGGTCACATGGTAGAGTATTAGCCGTGAACAAAAAGCTCAGGGACGCCTTTCCAGCCTCGGCCTCGGACCCTGAAGCCGCCATGATGTTGATGCCCAAGAAAAACCGGATTGCCATTTATGAACTCCTTTTTAAGGAAGAGGTTATGGTGGCCAAGAAGGATGTCCACATGCCCAAGCACCCAGAACTGGCAGACAAGAATGTGCCCAACCTTCATGTCATGAAGGCCATGCAGTCTCTCAAGTCTCGGGGCTACGTGAAGGAAGTTTGCCTGGAGGCATTTTTATTGGTACCTGACCAACGAGGGTATCCAGTATCTCCGTGATTACCTCCACCTGCCCCCTGAGATTGTGCCTGCTACCTTGCGCCGCAGCCGACCTGAGACTGGAAGGCCTCGGCCAAAAGCTGGTGCTGACAAGAAAGCCGAGGCTGGGGCTGGGTCAGCAACTGAATTCCAGTTTAGAGGTGGCTTTGGTCGTGGACGTGGTCAGCCACCTCAGTAAAGATGGAGATTGTTTTGTGTTGAATAAACTTGTAGCCAGAAAAAATGTGAAAAAAAAAAAAGCTCAGGGACATTATCCAGGCTCTGAGTTCAGACCCCAGAACACACACATTCTCTCTGTCTGTCTGTCTGTCTGTCTGTCTCTCTCTCTCTCTCTCTCTCTCTCACACACACACACACACACACACACACACAATAGACTGAAGAAGGGATGACATTGTCCAAAAAGAAATGTACTCTTTACTTAATGTAACTGGAACCCCTCTGTATATCACCTTTATAATAACAATTTAAAAATTAACAAACAAACATATAATAGTGATATATAATGTCAAGAGTTAGAAACCCTGGCTGGTGATATAGCTCAGTGTTAGGTTTCCCTAGCACTCAAGGTGGCGGGGGTGGTGTAACACATGTGCACACAGGACTGGGAAGGGCCCAGGCATGGAACCTGCTAGCCTTGAGCAAAAAGGCTCGGGGACAATGCCCAGACCCCAGACCCTGAGTTCAGGCCCCAGAATAACAAAACAAATTAATTAATTAATTTTAATGTAGTAGTCTATGAGCAATTAATTTTA
Source organism: Dipodomys spectabilis (assembly GCF_019054845.1). NCBI lineage: Eukaryota > Metazoa > Chordata > Mammalia > Rodentia > Heteromyidae > Dipodomys > Dipodomys spectabilis. The sequence continues at coordinate 23,959,351 of NW_024870834.1, read as the reverse complement.
ATATAGTATTCTATGACTACTTACACTTTCCTATCAAGCATAAGGCCTGAGTTCAATCCCCAATAATACACACAAACACATACACATATACACACACACACACACACACAATATAGGCCCTGAGTTTCATCTCCAACATCACCAGGCTATGACTAGTTCTTTTATATAAGAATATACACAGATATAGGTATCTATCTGTAGGTAGGTACAGACAGACGGATAGATACAATGTCCAGTCTAAACACAAAATTCACTTATTTCAAATACATCATACACATTAACCCACAGGTAATTAAACATAGTATTTTAGTACAACTGAATTGATTATGACTTATCACATGAGGTCAGGTGTTAAACTTTCTAGCTGTAACATCATGTTAGAACATACATTTTGGATTTTGCAGCATTTACAATTTCAGACTTTTAGATTTGGGATACTTATTTGCAAAATTAAAGATTTCAATTACATGATCTAATCCTTTACAGCAATGAAATTCTGTGACTGCAAAAGACAAAAGTATCAGATCAGAAGTGAAAATGTTAGAACTCTACATCTCTTTAAATTTCTTCTTTTTTAGGGGGGTCCAGTCGTGAGGCCTGAACTCTGGGCCTGGGCACTGTCCCTCAGCTCTTCAGCTCAAGGCTAGTGCTCTACCACTTGAGCCACAGCATCACTTCCAGCTTTTTTTCTTTTTGCTTATGTGGTGCTGGGGAATCGAACCCAGGGCCTCATGCATGCAAGGCAAGCGCTCTACCACTGAGCCACCTTCCCAGCCCCCTCTTTAAATTTCTTTAACCATGATATTTCACCACATTAAAGACAGGCACCCAGAAAAAAAATTGAAATAACATTTTATTCATACTAATTTTTCTGTGAACATGACTTTGTGCATGCTAGACAAATGTTCTACCACTGAGCTAGTTATTTTTTCTCATGAGTTTAAAAGTATATTATCGGAGCTGGGAAGGTGGCTCAGTAGTAGAGTACTTGCCTTGCATTCATGAGGCCCTGGGTTTGATTCCTCAGCACTACAAAAGCAGAAAAAGCCACAAGTGGTGTGGTGGCTCAAGTGGTAGAGTGCTAGCCTTGAGCTGAAGAGCTGAGGGACAGCTCCCAGGCCCAGAGTCCAAGCCCCACGACCAGGGGGGAAAAAGTGTGTGTTTTCAGGTGTATATGTGCATGTGTGTGTGCCATATGCTCAAGGCCTCACAATTGCTAGGCAAGTGCTCTGCCACTTTAGTCAAGCCCCCAAGTCGTTTTTTGCTTCAGTCTATTTTTCAGATACCATCTCACAATTTTGCCCTGGGTCACCCTTTGATCCTGATCTCCCTTTCTCAATTCCGCTTCCTGTAGAAGTAAGATACCACATTCAAATTAGACCCTGTATTGATCATTTCTGCACAGTTGGCCTTAAACCCAGGGTCTCATGCACACTGAGCAAGCCTGGGAAATATGGCAAGAACATAAAGATTGAATGTTATGTTTATAAACAATAGAAATACACAAACTATATGCTTTGCTCAATGCATAAAAATAAATGTACTAAATGTACTTATTCCTTAACTTGGAATTCAGAGAGATGTATCCACATGTGGGTCAAATGTTATTGGTCAATGGTTTCACTAATCTAAATTACAACCAAATCCATCAACAATCAGTGAATACAACTATGGGTTTTATCAGTGATAAAGCAGTCTGATTAGCATAAGAGAGATTCTGGGTGGGTCACTGGTGGCTCATTCCTGTAATCCTAGCTAATCAGGAGGCTGAAATCTGAAGGTCTTGGTTCAAAGCCAGCCTGGGCAGAAAAGTCCATGACACTCTAATTTTCACTTAACCATCAGAAAACTGGAAGTGGCACTGTGGCTAAAGTGGGAGAGTGCTCATCTTAAGTAAAAAACTCAGAAACTGCACCTAGGACCTGAGTTCAAGCCCTAAAACTGGCACAATAGTAATAACAATAATAATAATCAGTGAATAAACAAAAAGTGAACTCATAAATGAATTTGGTGAATGAAGAAGGTATGAACTAGGACTGAGACTTCCATTAGATACTCTTAGGAAAACCAATTCAAGAATAATCCTTAGAACAACACTTAACTCAAAGACAACTTTGTGTGTATATGCACACGCATGCATGCTGGTACTTGGGCTGTTTCTTGGCTTTTTCTTTTTCTTTTTGTTGGTTGTGGGGCTTGAACTCAGCACCTGGGCACTGTCCCTAAATTCTTTCATCTAAGATCAGTCCAGGCAAAAATGCAAAGATTCTATTCCAAAATTAACTAAAGCAAAAAGAGCTGGGAACATGGCACACATGGTAGAATGCCTGCCTGGCAAACATGGCACCAAAAAAAAAAAAGAAAACAGAAGTGACACAACATGGTTGTATAATTCTTAAATTTTTTTCCAATCTGTAATAGCTATTAATTAGCTGGCTGAAGAATGAGTCACATAACATATATATGTATGAATACTCATATTAGTTTATACTTATTACATAATCTCTATTTTCTTTTTGTGTGTGTGTCAATCCTAGGGTTTGAACTCAGGACCTGGGTGATGTCCCTCACCTTTTTTTTTTTCAATAAACATTACATGAAGAGACATACAGGCACAGTGCTTCCCTAAGAGTAATTAATTTCTCAGCTTTTGGGCAAGCACACTACCACTTGAGTCACAGCTAATTTTGCTGGTTAACTGGAGATAAAGTCTTACAGACTCTGTCCTGTCCAATCTGGCTTCAAAAGGCCATCCTCACATCTTAACATCCCAAGTAGCTAGGATTATAGACAAATTCACTGATGCACAGCTCTCTGTTTTCATAACAAAGTCCCAAGGCCATATCCATGGGCCATCTTTCTTTCCTACCAAACTTCACAGGCAAGAACAATTTTTGCTATAGTAAGCACTACAAACCAGAGAAAAATTAAATATCTACCAAAGAATCATGAGGCAGAGGAGAAAATTTTAAAAGGGTCATGCAGCTGGGCACCGGTGGCTCACGCCTATAATCCTAGCTACTTAGGAGGCTGAGATCTGTGGATCACGGTTCAAAGCCAGCCTGGGCAGGAAACTCTATGAGACTCTTAGCTCCAATAAACAACTAGAAAACCAGAAGTGGTGCTATGGCTCAAGTGGTAGAGTGCTTGCTTTGAGCTGAAGAGCGCAGGGAAAGCACCCAGGCCCAGAGTTCAAGCCCCATGACCGACAAAAAAAAAAAAGGTCATCCACTGTTCTTTTGTTTTTTGTTTTTGCAAGATGTGGGGCCTGAACTCTGGGCCTGGGCACTGCCCCTGAGCTCTTCAGCTCAAGGCACGCGCTTGAGCCATCGTGCCACTTCTGGGTCTTTCTGCTTATGTGGTGCTGAGGAATCGAACCCAGGGCCTCATGCATGCAAAGCAAGCACTCTACCATTGAGCCATCTTCCTAGCCCTCATGTACTGTTATGACAGTTAAATACTTCTAAAATGACAGCTTCTCGAAAGCATAATTTATATTTAATTCATCATCCATGTCTTCATAGTTCCCGTCTTACAAGTAATATCCACTCAAAAACTACTGAACTACAAATAGATATAAATATAAAAAACAAAATGGATTACTAGTAGGTAGAGGTCAGCATGATCTACATAGCAAGCGAGAGAAGAAAGGGGAGGACAAGAGCGGATGGAAGACAAAAGAAAAGAGAAGGAAGGATGGGCTCATAAAAACCCAACCCTCATTAATGGATGGGCAATCACCTTTTCAAAAGCAGCTGTCTTCCCATCAGTAGCCATATTTCTTCTGATAAGTTCTGGGCCAAGATTAAACACATGGGCCTATTTTTTTAAGCCAAATTTTATTTAACTTTTACTTAAAGACAAATATTAGCTATAATGTTTTTTTCTAAATTTTTAATTGCTATTATAAAGGTGATATACGGGGCTGGGAAGGTAGCTCAGCGGTAGAATGCATGCCTTGCAAGCATGAGGCCCTGGGTTCGATTCCTCAGCACCACATAAACAGAAAAAGCCGGAAGTGGCCCTGTGGCTCTAGTGGTAGAGTGCTAGCCTTGAGCTGAAGAGCTGAGGGACAGTGCCCAGACCCAGAGTTCAGGCCTCATGACTGGCAAAATAAATAAATAAATAAAAATAAAGGTGATATATGGAGAGGTTACAGTTACATAGCATTTCTTTTGGGCTAGGAAGGTGGCTCAATGGTAGAGTGCTTGCCTTGCATGCATGAGGCCCTGGGTTCAATTCCTCAACACCACATAAGCAGAAAAAGCTGGAAGTGGTGCTATGACTCAAGAGGTAGAGTGCTAGCCTTGAGCTGAAGAGCTGAGGGACAGCGTCCAGGCCCAGAGTTCAGGCCTCATGGCCAACAAAAAATAAAAGTCTATTTCTTTTTTTTAAGGGAGAGAGAAAAGACCTTATTTTTAAGCTATTAAAACCTTTTAAGAAAATTCTATAAGCGGGGCGCCGGTGGCTCATGCCTGTAATCCTAGCTACTCAGGAAGCTGAGATCTGAGGATCGTGGTTCAAAGCCAGCCCAGGCAGGAAGTCTGTGAGAATTTTATCTCCAATAAACTACCAGAAAACTGGAAGTGGCACTGTGGCTCAAGTGGTAGAGTGCTGGCCTTGAGCTGAAGAGCCCAGGGACAGCACCCAAGCCCAGAGTTCAAACCCCATAACACATACACACACAAAAACCTCTTTGATAATACAATGACAAAGCTTATCCATAAAACAATTTTTTTTTTTTTTTTGGTTAGTCATGAGCTTGTACTCAGGCCCTGGGCACTACCCCTGAGCTCTTTTGCTCAAGGCTAGCACTTTACCACTTTGAGCCACAGTGTCACTTCCAGTTCTCTAGTGGTTAACTGGAGGTAAAAGGCTTATAGACGTTCCTGAAGCTGGCTTTGAACCTGGAGCTTCAAATCTCAGCCTTCTAAGTAGCTAGGATCACAGGCATGAGCCACTGGCAACTGGCCCACAAAGCATTTTTAACAGTTCACTTCATGGAGATCTTTCTCAGTTTGTCACAATGTACTATGACATATGCAGTGTATGTTAGATGCTGATGTCAGTCTCCTAAAAGCTTTTTTTCTATTTGCTTGCCTGTTCTGAGGCTTGAACTCAGAGCCTGAGCTTCTTTGTGCTCTGCTTCTTCCAGTTTTTGAGTTGTTTATTGGAGATAAGTCTCACAGGGACTTTTCTGGCCAGACTGGCTTCCAAAACCTGATCACCAGATCTCAGCCTACCGAGTAGTTAAGATTACAGGCACAAGCCACCTGTGCAGAGCCACCTGTGCTGGGCCTAACAGCTTTTAGTGAGGTCAGAAAAAATAATAACAGCAACAGTGGTAGTAGCAACCAGAGTAAGACAAAGGCTAGGCCCCTCATTTTATTTCTCATAAACTTCACCACTACCCTGATGAGGTTTTGTCCTCATGACATGAATAGCAAATAGATACAGAGGTTAAGTGACTTTCCAAAGGTAACCTGGTCATCAAGTATCTACACTGTAGATACACAGGCAGTCTGACTCCAAGGTTTACAATCTTAAATCTCTCTACTATGAATCCCTATAATGCTCAATGAGGTCAGGGTCATATGTGAAATAAAAATAGGCTAGTTATCTCCCTTTATAAGATATTATGATCAAGTAACTAAAAAATGTCTCTCCAGCCACAAGTCCTACTTAATTAACAATTTGAAACAACATGGTTACTGAGCAGAATAGCTTCTAACTGTAAAGCTTCTAAAAGTACTTTTTCTAACATTTAGTGTAAACAAAAAAATTATAAACTCCCACCATAATTCAAAACCTCATAGTTATCAGTTATTAATCTGATAGCTCTATCAATTCCAATGTCTAAAACCTCAAAGGAGAGATAATGTTATAATGACTCATCCCCAAAGTGCCAAATCTTTACTTTTGTTTACTACTAAGATTGTGTTTGCATAAACCCTTTTACACGATATAAAAAGGCATCTTTACAATCCAAGTCAGATCCACAAAAAGCTACTTTCTGGTAAAGTTCATTTTCCCAAAGAAAAACAGTAAACCACCATAAATAGGTGGTTCATACCTGTAATCCTAGCTACTCAGGAGCCTGAGATCTGACAGTTCAAAGCCAGCCTGGGCAGGAAAGTCCGTGAAATTCTTATCTCCAATTAACCACCAGAAAACCAGAAGTGGCACTGTGGCTCAGGGTGGTAAAACACTAGCCTTGAGCAGAAAAGCTCAGAAACAGTGTTCAGTCCCTGAGTTCAAGTCTCACAACAAAAGACCAGTGAACCTACAAAGGGCCCCACAACCAGGAAAAAGAAAAAAAAAACTAAGAAGCAATGAAGGCTGAAGGTGCAGCTCAGCTCAACAAAAGTAAAGTATAAAACAGGCTAGAGCCAGGTGCTGGTGGCTCACACCTGTAATCCTAGCTACTCAGGAGGCTGAGATCTGAGGATCATGGTTCAAAGCCAGCCCAGGCAGGAAAGCCTGTGAGACTCTTATCTTCAAAGAACCACCAGAAAACCAGAAGTGGCACTGTGGCTCAAATGGTAAAGCACTAGCCTTAAGTTTAAAGAGCTCAGAGACAGTGCCCAGGGCCAGAGTTCAAGCCCCACGACTGACAGCCCCATGACCAAAGGAAAAAAAAAAAAAAAACTTAGATTCATGTATATTCTAAGAGATTGTAATCATCAAGTTCAAGCTGAACTTATAAAAAAGTAATGTTTACTTAAACTAAGTAATTTATAATAAAAAGCATTTTCACACCTAATATTTCACTGACCACTATCATCCTTTCAAGTAGTTAGGGTAATCCATTATCCCTAGTTATGCATAAAGAATAAAGTGATGTCAGGCGCTGGTGGTTCATGCTTGTAATCCTAGCTACTCAGGAGGCTGAGATATGAGGATTGCAGTTGAAAGCCAGCCCAGGCAGGAAAGTCTGTGAGACTCTTATCTCCAATAAAACACCAGAAAACCGGATGTGGCACTGTGGCTCAAGTGGTAGATCACTAGCCTTGAGCTGAAGAGCTCAGGAACAGTGCCCCATCCCAGAGTTCAAGCCCCATGACTGACAACAAAAAAAGTGATTTATCTCACATCATATAACTTGTTAACAACCCCCCATTAAAATTATATGGCCTGGTATCATGGGTATTTTCCACAACCCAATGCCTCTTCAAGTCACATCTGGATAGTCACAGAACTATCCAGTCTGCCCAATTCACAAGGTCCAATACCAATACTATATGAACAACTGTTAGCTATGAATGACACTATTAGATGTGTTATGAACACAAAAAGGAAAGAAAAAACTGTTTCCTAAGAAACCTGGTACTCTTCTGCTAATCCTATACTATGCCTATTATAGCTCTCACAACAGCTCTTCAAAGTAAGCACTGGTAGTCTCATGGTACACTTTAGGAAACGGGTTTAGAAAGGTAACCTAACTAGCATCACACTAGTTTCTATCATTCACTTCCAACAGAGGACTTCTCCCTAGTCCTGGTTGTTTTGCTTTGTTTTATGGTACTGGGGTTTGAACCCAAGACTATTCAAATGTCAAGCAAGCTACCTACCACTTGACATTTGATTTTTGGTTTTGGTTTTGCCAATCCTAGGGCTTAAACTCTGGGCCAGGGCACTAAACCTCTCTGTGCTCAATGCTAATGCTCTACCACTTGAGCCCCAACACCTCTTCTGGCTTTTTCTGTTTATGTGGTACTGAGGAATCTAATGCAGGGCATCATGCATGCTAGGCAAGCACTCTACCACTAAGCCACATTCCTAGTCCTTGACATTTGAAACAAGTGAGGCATAATGGGTACTTGAAACTTTAAAACATAAAAATATTTTGGGGTTGGGAAGATGGGTGAGTGGTAGAGTGCTTGCCTTGCATGCATGAGGCCCTGGGTTCGATTCCTCAGCACCACATAAGCAAAAAGAAAAAAGCCGGAAGTGGCGCTGTGGCTCAAGTGGTAGAGTGCTAGCCTTGAGCTGAAGAGCTGAGGGACAGCGCCCAGGCCCAGAGTTCAGGCCCCACGACCAGACCCCCCCCACAAAAAAAATTTTAATATAGTAAGTGCTTTATTCTTAGTTATTGACCAGAAAAGGGTAGCACTGTTGTATGACACAACAGGTATATTAGACACAAGTTAAAAGCATTGCTAAGCCTATTGAAATGTATGGTGCTACCATGCCCAGAAATCAGTGATGACTTTCTGTTTATTCTTGGTATGTATAGGCCTTTGTCCTTGAGAAAGACTAGCTGTTAAAAAAAAAAAAGGGGGGGAGGGGAGAGCTGGTGATGTGGCCTAGTGGTGGAGTGTTTACCTAGCATACATGGGTTCAATTCCTCAGTACCACATAAACAGAAAAAAACCAGAAGTGGCCTGTGGCTCAAGTGGTAGAGTGGTAGCCTTGAGTAAAAGAAGCTCAGTGGCAGTGCCCAGGCCCTGAGTTCAAGCTCCAGGACTGGCAAAAAAGAAAAAAAAAGTGGTATGTGCTTAACTAATAGCATCTTATGTGGCCAGAGGAATCATACTTTTTTTCTCCTAGATCTAAGTTAATTCTCTCAAATAACATGTTAACACGTTGCTGGAAATGTAAGCCTGCCAAACAGTACGTGAAAACAATGAACTATGAACAATTTATCATTTTAATCACTTTTCTGAGGATTTTAACCAATTCGAAGAAGACATAAGAACAAAAAAATGTGTGACTGTTAGCATCAAATATATATACATATATTCATATGTTTATTTACTATTCCAGACTCTGATATCCCACCATCCTGTCATGAACAATGGGGACAGATGTATCAGTCTCAAAATATTATGTGCTTCCCTTGGGTAGTAATTGCTAATGAGGAACTCTAATAAGAAAAAATTAAGCTGGGCTCAGTAGAGCACTAGACTTGAGCAAAAAGAACTCAGGGACAGTACCCAGGCCTTGAGTTCAAACCCCATGGCTGACAAAAAGAAAAAGGAAAAATGTAAACATGATACTTCAGATAGTTTTGGAAAGATTATTGAAGGATTTCCCACAAAAAAATTAATTAGCTTTAACAAGTTAAAGTATATTACAACTCCAAAAGGATCTTCCTTATCTGAAGCTAAAGGGAGGAACTTTCTCTTAACACAAGCTGTTCTCATAATGATGAATAGCTTAAAAAGCTTTTAACCAAATCTCTATATTCTGGGAACAAATAACAAAAACTATGTCTATCTTTGCCACACTGCAGGGCCCAACAGAAAAGCCTGCTGAAAGGACTAAAACAAGGGCAGGTGCAGATAAAAAGAAAACGGAAGAACTGAGCTAGAAAGAGAGGGAAGGTGGGTAGAGGAAAAAGTTCAAGGCTGACAGAGACTGGAACCCAGGAACTACTGGTGGAAATGGGTAACTCCTAGCAAAGTAAAGAAGTGACTGCCTAGACCAAAACCTGCCCTGTGCAAAGGACCTTTCTCTTCTACAGGTTAAAATTAAGTTAAAAAGGAAACAGGGTTCATTTACAACATAAGGGAAGACCTTGCACAAGAGTAAAGATATTAGGGTTGAGAGTATGGGGGGGCAAAGGGGAAGAACTGGAACACAAGGCCTAAAGTTAGCTCCCCAGCCACACAAACACCCTATAACTGGTTTTTTAAAAAGGAAAAAGTTAGTGCTTTTTAAAATACATGGATGCCGAGTGCCAGTGACTCACGCCTGTAATCCTAGCTACTCAGGAGGTTGAGATCTGAAGATCACTATTCAAAGCCAGCCCAGGCAGGAAAGTCTGTGAGACTCTTATCTCCAATAAACCACTAGAAAACCGGAAGTAGTGCTGTGGCTCAAGCGGTAGAACTCTTGCCTTGAGCTGAAGAGCTCAGGGACAGCGCCCAAGCCCATAGTTCAAGCCCCACGACCGACATACATACATACATACATAAAAAATACATGGGGAAAAAAGGATAAAATACATTGACTTGTCAGGCCCTCACGGTTCATTCCTGTAATCCCAGCTACTCAGGAGGCTGAGATCTGAGGATTGTGGTTTAAAGCAAACCAGGGCAGGAAAGTCCATGAGCCTCTTGTCTTCTATTAACCAGCAAAAAAGCTGGAAATGGAGCTGTAGCTCAAGTGGTTAAAGCACCAGCCTTGAGCATAAAAGCTCAAGGAGTGCCCAGGCTCTGAGTTCAAGCCCCAGTTAACTTTATTTTTGGTGGCAGTGCATTTGAACTCAGAGCCAATAAGTCTATTGTTTTAATGTGCTAAAAGGGGCAGTGTGTGAGCCATTATTTCATTAGTATGTTGGACTGACATTGAGTACCTGTATTCCTTGAGTCAGAAGGAAAAGGTGAATTGTCTGGGAACATCACTGTAATGTATCAGTCTCAAAAGACAGTAATTCAAGTACAGAAACAGCAATGGGGGGAAATTAGGAGCTTAAAAAAAAGTCTCCACTGCTGATCTTGAAATTCATTAGATAAAATTGCATTTGGTGATGATGTGGGAGAAGGAAGCTGTGTGGGTAAGGGTCTGTCTTGGACTATCAGAAAACAATCTGGGTGGAAAAGTGGGTCTGTTTCTGGAGACATCCTTGAAGGTTTATGTCCCAACTCTGGTACCTTCCCCTCCCCAAACTGGACAGTCCGCCCGCTGTCACTTCCGCCGGCTACTAGGGAAGGCAGAGGCACTGCCATGATCCCAGAAGTTTCTGGCCAGCTGCCCACTGACGTAGCCTAGAAGGCCACGGGGATCCACCTGGGAGCAGCTCGGCGCCACGTCCGGAGCTGGGCTCGCCGGCCGTCCCTCCAGCTGCGGGGAGAGCCCCGGCGGAGGGCCAGGGACGCGGGCGATCGCCAGCCTTCGCCCTTCCCCACGCCCCATCCCCCGCCCGGCTGGGTTTCGGGGAGCCGCCCCCTCCCCCGAGTCCGCCCGTCCCCACCGCCCTCGCCTCCGGCCGCGACCCGCGGGGGTGGAGGGGGTGGCGGCGGCGAGCGCCCCCACCGGCGGCAGGCGCAGGGCCCCCCCCCCCGCCCTCGGGGGCAGCGGTCGCCGCCGCCCGCCCGCCCCGGCCGGGCCTCCCCGGAGCAATAGGCTATCGATTCAGCCGCCTGTCGCTAGGAGCCCCGGGAGAGCGAGGCCTACACCTCCGGGCCGGAGCCCCAGCCTCGATTTCGCCACTTTCCCCACACCGGAGGAGGGGGAGGCGGGGGGGGGGGGGATGATGGTGGCTGGGGGCAACCAGGCCCAACTGGACGGGCGTGGGGAGAAAAACGGACCCCCCTGCAACAGCGGTAGAAGAGGCGTGCGGGCGTCCGGGCTCCCGCCAACAAGTCTCCCGGGGGTCCGCAGCCCTTCCGCCCTCCCCCCACTTGGCCGTGCGAGTTGCGCATTCAAGTTCAGGCTGGTGGCCCTCAGCCCCCCGCGCCGTCGCCACTCACGGAACCACAATAAAAACAAGACGCGGAAGAGGCCGACAGCGCCAACCGAGATGGAGCTGGGCCCCGAAAGCCCCACGGGGGTTGGGGGAAGAGGACGACTCGCAGCGACCCGCCCGCCGGCCCCGGGGTCGCGGCCCCAGCTCCTGGGCGTCCGGCCCTGTCACCAGCCAAGGCCCCAGCTCCATGACACGGGGAGGGACGCGGGGCTCGAGCTCCCCCCGCCCCCGGCCTCGGGCGCGCCGCGGGCTCGTCCCCCTCCAAATCTCCCACACAGCCCCCCGCACCTTTTCAAGTACGCGGAGGAAGAGTTTGCTGTGCAACTTTGTCAAGGCGCCTAACCTCGCCCCTATCCCCGACCCCCCCCCCTCAACACCTCCCGGGCGGCCAGAGAGGGGAGGGGACCACTTTGCACCCGGGGTGAAGCGCCTTGAGGACCTGTCAACCATTTTAGGTCTTTTTATAGAGAGACATACAGAAGACATCCTCTCCAACCCCTTCCTTCCCTGCCCTCCCTTCCCCTGCAAGGGTTTGAATTTGACACCGAATGCCAAAGGCTGGAGAAGGGGTGAGGGAGACGGGAGGGATGGGGGCGGACGGCAGGAGGGGAGGCGAGGAGGGGCAGCCAGGGATGGTGGGGGGAGGGAGTCAGGAAGGGGGCCGGGGCCGCGGGGGAGGAGAAGGAAGGGGGTTGATTTACCTGAGACCAGCCACTGGCCTCCATTGTTGGAGAATTCAATGGCATTGACACAGCCGAAGTGGCCCAGGAGGTCCTTCTTGTAGAGGTTTCTGCAGCCCCGCAGGCGTCTCCTCTGAAAGTCCTGAGTGAGCAGGGGGTCCCCATGCAAGCCCCGCTGGGACAAGAAGCCCACCACTGACCTCATGCTGCCCCCCAGGCCAGCTCTCCTCTTCATGCTGGAACCGCCGCCGCCGCCGCCGCCGCCGCTCGCGTCGCCGCCCCTCCCTCGGCCTCCCGCGCGGCCGCCGCTTCCCCCCCGCCCGGCCCCCCCCTCCCCGACTGCGATCCCGAGGGTTCTTTAACCAGCCATGGCAGACACAGAGAGAGGTGTGGAGACGCTCCGTGGCGGGCGTTCGCGGCTTTCCGGCGGTCCCCCTCCCTCTCCCCCTCCCCTCCCGGCCCCCCGCCCGCCCTCCCCCGAGGCTCCGCCTTCGGCGTCTCCGCCCCCTCCAGCAGCTGATCCTCAGCTGCGCTCGCGCTTCCGTGATGCGCGGCCCTTCCGCCGGCCGCCGCGGCCCGGACGGAGATCGCGGGCGCCCCGGCCCCTCCCCCGAGCGGGCGGCTGCCGGAAGACAGTGGGCGGCGGGCCTGGAGGAAGACCGCGGGCGGCGGCTGCGCTTCCCGCGCCCCGGAGCTGCTGGACCGCGGCCTCGCTGCCACCCCAGCGCGCCGCGCTCCGAAGTTGAATGAGTTTAACAATCACCGGGCTTCGGGAGGTCCTGCGGCGGGTTCAGGCCCTGCGCCGGGACCTGGGGGACCGGGGTCGGGCGCGGCTCGAGATGGCAGTGGGCGGGGCGGGGGGGGTGCTGGCTGGGGTGCGGGTCTTCCCTCTGGAGGGGGTCACTCTGGAAAGGGAAGTGAGAATTAGGATTCGACATGCGCAGAAGGTTGCCTGGGACACCTGTCCCCTCTCCCAAAACCATTTTAACACAGCTCCCGCCCCCCCCCTCCCCCCGCGCCCCTGGTCAGTTCTCTTAATTCTCTTCCTCCAGCCCTTGGATGGTGGAGGAAGCAGAACTGTTCAGTCTGGTAGGAAATCGAGTGGTACCTAGCTGGGGCGGGAGAGGGGGATTAAGGAGTGACAAGGGGCTGGGGCCGCGAGTCTATGGTGGCAAGTGCTTGGTATACTTGTGAAGCCCTGCAAAATACCCTCCCACCGCCAGAAAGGCCAGAGTCAAGTTGAGAGAGTTCTGTGAAGTAGAAAGTTCATTGATTCCACATTTGTATTTGCAAGGCACAGCATCGCACATAGCCATGTCTTATTTTGTGGGAGTCAGGAGCTCCTTTTAAAGGTCTTGCGTGGAGCTCCCAGGCTACAGCTGTAAACCACCAGCTGCTATCGGGCCAGAAGCAGCTGCCCTTCGGTAGGAAAAGAGTCACTGGCTTGAAGAAAGTGAAGAAATTGGTTAGTGTTTTGGAAGCGTACCAGATACCAGTTAAAAGTTCGCTGTCTCCTCCCTCTTGTCTGTCTGTCCTTCCCCGCTCCCCTTTCTGTTGGTGTGTATCTCTCTTGGGGCTTGAACTCAGGGTTTGGGCTCTGTCCCTGAGTGTTTTTGTTCAAGGGTTAGAGCTCTATCACTTGAGCCACAGCTCCACTTCTAGCTTTTTTTTTTTTTTTTGGGGGGGGGTTAATTAGAGATAATAGTCTCATGGACTTTCCTGCCCCCTGTTGGCTTCGAACCTCTTGGGTAGCTAGAGTTACAGGGGTGAGCCACCAGGGCCTGGCAGAAGTCCCCTTTATAATGTAATACTTTTCCTAGAAACTATCTTCTGTCAATTAAATGGTAATTAGCTACTGAAACAGGCAGGTATGGGTCAGTTTTGCCCTTTCAATTTAGCAAGAATTGCATCCTATGAACCCGAGATAGCACACGAACAGTGAGTACAACCACCACTAAAAGATGGTCTGAAGAAAAATAAATTTTAAAAAAGGAGCCAAGATTATCAACAAAAAATAGACTCAACATAGCAGAAGCCCACCTATTGAACAAAATTACTTGATAATAAGATTAATCATCAATTAAAAATATGCAAGTTTTTAATTTGAAAAAGTCCATAACATTGCTAAACTTACCTGAAATTTACCAAGTTGCAGATATTAGATTTTGGTTGCATTGATAGTATTCCCCTAAATTGGAAGATTTGTGAGTAATGCTTTCTTTTAAGATGTTTTGCCAGACATAGGTGCCTCATGCCTGTAATCCTAGTTACTCAGGAGGCTGAGATCTAAGGATCATGGGTTTGAAGCCAGGGTAGAACAGTCTAAGACTCATCTCCAATTAAATTCACCTCCCCAAAACAAAAACAGAACAGAAGTGGAACTATGAGTCATGAGTCAAGTGGTAGAGTGCTAGCCTAGAGCAAAAAAAAAAAACAACTCAAGGACATCACCCAGGCCCTGAGTTCAAGTCCCAGAACTGGCACACACATATACAAACAAAAAATTTATTCTCAGGACACTTCATAGTAAGTGTTTACTCATCCTAATCACCATGTAGGGCTGGGAAGGTGGCTCAGTGGTAGAGCACTTGCCTCACATGCATGAGGCCCTGGGTTCAATTCCTTAGCACCACATAAGCAAAAAAAAGCTGGAAATGGGCCTGCAACTCAAGTGGTAGAGCGTTAACCTTAAATTGAAAAGCTCAGGGACAGCGCCTAGGCCCAGAGTTCAAGACCCACAACTAACAAAAAAAAAAATCACCTTGTAAACCAGTAACAGCATACCAGCTGGATTAGAGATCTATAGTAATCTAATAATGTTTACTTGATTGCTTATTTTGGTAATAGGCAGTCATACAGCAGGGACTATATGTCCTCTGCCTAAGAGTATGTGTCAAAAGCCAGCACAGACTGAACTCAGTGACCACTTTGAAACATGCTGAATGCATGAATGAACATAAGAACTGGGGAGAAATTTGGAGGACAAGGTAACTTACCATTTTAGTTTTGCCTGTGTGTGTGTTTGTGTGTGCCAGTGCTGGGGCTTAAACTGAAGGCCTGGGCACTGTCCCTGAGTTTCTTTTGCTCAAGACTAGCACTCTAACACTTGAGCCCCGGCGCCACTTCCTGCTTTTTCTGCTTAAATGGTACTTAAGGAATTGAACCCAGGGCTTCATGCATGCTAGGCAAGCACTCTACCACTAAGCCACATTCAGCTCAGATGTGTTGACTTTGAGGTTATCTGCCCTTCATTCTTGGGAGATCATTTATTATAAGACTGGTTTCCTAGCTTTTGCTTAACACATTAAAAAACAGAGCATCTTCTGACTCCTTCCAGTTAATAAGCCGTTATTTATACTTGCCTTCTTTGTCTGGAGTTAGGGGAGATATCAGCATCCAATAATGATGTATTTGAAGTGGCCTTTACTGTGGCTATGTATTTAGGTATACCTTCCTTTCCCCTCTTAAATAAATAGCTCTTCTCTACAATTTTCTATATGACTCTCTTTTCCCCAGTCCCTGGAAAAATTCTTGCATTTACCTCAACCTAAAAATAGTCCAGGATCTGGTCACATGACAGACCAATTCTAGGACTTTGCTGGAAACTTCCTTAACTGTTCCAAGACCAACCAGAGCAGAAATGAAAGACCAACCAGTCTTTATGTCCTGCTGATACTCTGGACGGCTTTTAGTAAGGAAAGTGAATAAAACTTTTTCAGCCAGGCACCAGTGGCTCATGTCTGTCATCCCAGCTATTTAGGAATCTGAGATCTGAAAATCATCATTTGAAGCCAGCCCAGGCAGGAAAGTCCATAAGACTGCTTTGTTGTTGGCAGGAAAGTTCATAAGACTCTGCTTTGTTGTTGTTTGTTTGTTGCCAGTTGTGGGGCCTGAACTCGGGGGCCTGGGTACTATCCCTCAGCTCTTCAGTTCAAGGCTAGCACTCTACCACTCGAGGCACAGAGCCACTTCCAGCTTTTTCTGCTTATATGGTGCAGAGGAATTGAACCCAGGACCTCATGCATGCAAGGCAAGCACTCTACGACCAAGCCACTTTCCCAGCCCCTCCATGAGACTCTTGTCTCTCATAAACTACCAAAAAAGCCAAAAGTGGAGCTGTGGCTCAAGTGGTAGAGTGCTAGCCTTGAGCAAAAAAGCTCAGGACAGTGCCCAGGCCCTTAGTTCAAGCCCCATTACCAGCACAAAGAAAAGAAAAGGGCTTGAACTCTGGGCACTGTTTCTGAGCTCTTCAACTCAAGGCAAACACTCTACCACTTGAACCACGCAGCCACACCTGATTTTCTGGTGGTTAATTGGAGATAAGAGTCTCACTGACTTTCTTGCCCGGGCTGGCTTTGAACCGTGATCCTAAGGTCTCAGCCTCCTGAGTAGCTAGGATTACAGGTGAGAGCCACGGCCCCCTCCTCCCCCAGCTTTCCCTGTTTTTATAAATAAGATTATCAAATTAATTTCCGAGGCACTTGATGTAGTGTGAATTCCAGGTAAACAGTGATCAATTATGTTAATACTTGAGATATACTTGTGCTAAAAATAATTATCCATTGTTTACAGGAAACTCAAATGGAATTGGTTGTCCTGCATTTCTATTTGCTAAATCTAGCAACCCTACCTAATGTAACTAATTTCAAAAGATCAACCACCATGGTATCTATTGTTGTTGTTGTTGGTCATGGGACTTGAACTCTGGGCCTGGGCCTTTGTCCCTCAGCTCTTCAGCTGAAGGCAAGTGCTCTACCACTGAGCCACAGCATCACTTCTGGTTTTCTGGTGGTTAATTGGAGATAAGAGTCTGCCAAACTTTTGTGTTCAGGCTGGCTTCAAACCATGATCCTCAGATCTCAGCCTCCTGAGGAGGGCGAACCAGAGATAGTACACATCCATCATGTGAGCACTTGGAGGGAGCTGAGGCAAAAAAAAATTTGTTCCAGGCCAGCTTGGGCTACAATATGGAGACTCTGTCAGAAAAAAAGAAACAATTTAATATAGCCCTTTATATCATTTATTGTAAGTTGTTAATGTCAGATATTTATAATTTTATTATAAATGCCTAGTTACTGTATATGTAATGGACTTCAGTGACAATATAACTGTTGCCTAGTTTTTTTTTTTTTTTCTGGTCCTGGGGCTAGAACTTGCCCTGGCTGCTGCTGTCCCTGAGTGCCTTTTGCTCAAGGCTAGCTCTTACCATTTGAGCCACTGTACCATTTCCAACTTTTTCTGAGTAGTTTATTGGAGATAACAGTCTCACAGACTTTCCTGCAAGGCTGGCTTTTAACCATAATCCTCAGATCTCAGCCTTCTGAGTAGCTAGGATTGCAGGTGTGAGCCACAGGTGCCCAGCAACTGTTGCCTTGTGTGTGTGTGTGTGTGTGTGTGTGTGTGTGTGTGTGTGTGTCCGTGTCCTGATACTTAAACTCAGGACCTGGATGTTGTCCCTGAGCTTTTTTTATTCAAGGCCAGTACTCTACTACCACTTGAGCCACAGCTCTACTTTCACTTTTTTGGTGGTTAATTGGAGGTAAGAATGTCTCAGTCTTTTTTGCTTGAGTTTGAACCTAGATCTTCACATCTCAGCCTTCTTAGTAGCTGGGATTACAAGTGTGAACCATCAGAAACTGGCATCTTGTCTTATTTCTAACATTAGGGGGAAAACATTCTGTTACCTCTAATATTACACCACCAGATTGAAGACATTCCCTTCTATTCCTGTTTATAAATATTTTGGGGGGGAGGAGGGTTCAGTTGTGGAGCTTGAACTCTGGGCCTAGGTACTGTCCCTCAGCTCTTCAGCTCAAGGCTAGTGCTCTACCACTTGAGCCACAGCATCACTTCCGGGTTTTCTGGAAGTTAGAGATAAGAGTCTCAGACTTTCCTGCCCAGGCTGTCTTTGAACTGTGATCTTCAGATCTTAGCCTCCTAAGTACTAGGATTACAGGCATGAGCCACCAGCGCCCAGCTATGTGTTTATCATGAAAAGATGTTGGATTTTATCAAATGCTTTTTGTTTGTCTATTGAAATAATCATGTGTTTGACCTTCTGTTAGTATGATGTATTACGTTGACTGATTTTCTTGTTAACCTTCCCTCACATTCCTGAGATAAAGCCCACTTGGTCATGGTGTGTAATACACTTTGTATGTTTCTAGATATAAGTTTTCTTGTATTCTGGTGATGGTTGCTGTGACTATATTCATAAGAGGTTTTGGATTACAGTTTTCTTGTGATATCATTGTCTAGTTTTGGTATCAGGGTGATACTGGCCTCATAAGATGAGTTGAGAAATCTAGCCTGCTTTATTTTTGCAAGAGTTTTAAAGCATTATTGATATTTTTTTGAGCACTTGGAAAAATTCACTAAAGGAAGTCATCTTACAAAGTTTTTCTCCTATAGTCTTGTTATTTCTGTAAGGTTGGTAGTGATATCACATATAATTTCTGATATTAGTGATCTGCATCTCTTTTTTTCTTAGTTTATATAAAAGTGTATTGATATTTTGAAAAAATGAACTCAGGTTTGTTTATTCTATTTTCACTCTATTTCATTTATTTCTGCTTTTTATTTTTTATTTTTTGGCCGTTGTGGGGCTTGAACTCTGGGCCTGGGTGCTGTCCCTCAGCATTTCAGCTCAAGGCTAGCGCTTTACCACTTGAGCCACAGCGCCACTTCTGGTTTTCTGGAGGTTAATTGGAGAAGAGTCTCGTGGACTTTCCTGCCTGGGCTGGCTTTAAACCATGATCCTCAGATTTCAGCTTCCTGAGTAGCTAGGATTACAGGCTTGAGTCACTGGCCCCAGGCTTTAAAGGGTTTTAAGTGGGTGTTTGTGATCATCATTGAACAAGTGTTTTATAAGATTACTTTGACTACTTTGAAAAGATCAATACTGAGACTAGATTTGGGCAGATGATTTGGAAGCTCAGATAAGGCTAGTGTTGTGTAGTGGGGAATGAATAGATTTAAGACTTTAAAAATAGGGCCTGGCACTGGCGACTCACGCCTGTAATCCTAGGTACTTAGGAGGCTGAGATCTGAGGATTGCAGTTCTAAGCCAGCCCAGGCAGGAAAGTCTGTGAAACTCTTATCTAATAAACCACTAGAAAATCGGGAGTGGTGTTGTGGCTCAACCAGTAGAGGGCTTGCCTTGAGCTGAAGAGCTGAGGGACTGCACCCAAGCCCAGAGTTCAAGCCCCACAACCAATAAAAAAAAAAAAAAAACAGAATTTACAGCCAGGTATGGTAGTAGTGTAATCCCAGCCACTCCAGAGGCTGAGGCAGGAGAATCACAAGTTCAAAACCAGCTTGAATAGAGGTATAATTTGAGTGTCAGAGTACTTTCCTGGCAAGCTTAAGGCCCTAAGTTCAAACTCCAGTATTGCTAAAGGGGATGGAGGAACAAAAATAAAAACAAACAATAAAAAAGTAGAGGTTAGAGGCATGGCTCAGGTGGTAAAGCACTAGCCTAGCCAATGAGCGAAGCATCAGCTACCAAGTTCAAGTTCTGGTCTTGTACCAAAAAAAAAAAAAAAGTAGGGCTGGGAAGGTGGCTCAGTGGTAGAACGCTTGCCTTGCATGCATGAGGCCCTGGGTTCGATTCCTCAGCACCACATAAGCAAAAAGAAAAAAGCCGGAAGTGGCACTGTGGCCCAAGTGGTAGAGCGCTAGCCTTGAGCTGAAGAGCTGAGGGACAGCGCCAAGGCCCAGAGTTCAGGCCCCATGACCGGACCCAAAAAAAAAAGAAAAAGTAGAACTTGGTGATGGATGAAAGGGAGGGTGGCAGCCTTCAGAGAAATGTCTGTGCTTTTTTTTTTTTTTTTTGGGGGGGGGAGGGTTGTCCAGTCATGGGGCCTCAACTCTGGGCCTGGGCGCTGTCCCTCAACTCTTCAGCTCAAGGCTAGAGCTCTACCACTTGAGCCACAGCGCCACTTCCGGCTTTTTTCTTTTGGTTTTTTTTTTTTTTTTTTTTTTTGCTTATATGGTGTCTTCCCAGCCCCAATGTCTGTGTTTGTATTAGACTCTTGAGAAGGCCAAGTTTTGAAGGAGAAAGCCATGAATTTTGTTTCATATTCATTGAGTTTGCCCAATGAGAACAGGTAGCTTGTTTTCAGAGGAATGGTTGATACTGATAATTCTAAGATTCCCTAAATTAAATCATAAGGATGGGAGGAAGGAAGATAGTGCAATTAGTTAACTACTGTGAGCTAAATCAACAAAAGAATGTTCCCCATTCCTGAATGTATGATAAAACCTTGATTTTGGGGGCTGGGAAGGTGGCTCAGTGGTAGAGTGCTTGCCTTGCAGGCATGAGGCCCTGGGTTCAATTCCTCAGCACCACATAAGCAGAAAAAAGCCTGAAATGGTATTATGGCTTAAGTGGTACTCCTCTAAAGAGCTGAGGGATAGCACCCAGGTCCAGAGTTTAGGCCCCATGACCAAGAACAATAACAAAAAAACCAACCCTGATTTTGAACCCTAGAGGATAGGCCACACACCAAGTGCCTTACTAGAAAACTTTCCAGACTGTGGGCCCCCTCCAATTTAGAAATAAGTACTTCTTACAGTCTTCAGCCTCTGTAGGACTCAATGTAAAAAAACCCCAAACATTTCCTTCCCCAAATCTTCACCATAAAAAATGTATTTAGATTTTAGATGAAGTGGTCATATTTCTGACTGCTGTCTAGCCTGAGTACTAGTAGTCATGTAAAGTCTCAGTGTTATTCCCCTAATCTGATACTGCCTAGCTGACCTAGCTGAATCTCCACCCTACCGTACCTAATCTTGTTTATCTTTCAGGACTCAATGCCTGTTCTGGACATCTGGCTGAAATTCTTTCATTTAAGATGGCTGCCAGTGAGGCCAGATACCCTCCAACTTTGTTATAATTCCTTCTGCCTGCTGATTCCTCCCAGGGCCAGTTGTCATGTTGATAACTGAAAAGAGCAAAAAGAGGTGGCAAGAAGTTTTCCAGGAGAACCTCTGCTCATTACAAGGGGGAAAAAAAAATACATACATATATATATCCTTTCTCTTAGCTGGCCTATCTTCTCCCCTCATTTTTTTTTTTTTGTCGGTCATGGGGCTTGAACTCTGGGCCTGGGCGCTGTCCCTCAGCTCTTCAGCTCAAGGCGAGCACTCTACCACTTGAGCTACAGCGCCACTTCCGGTTTTCTGGTGGTTTATTGGAGATAGGAGTCTCACGGTCTCTCCTGCCCAGGCTGGCTTTGAACCGCGATCCTCAGATCTCAGCCTCCTGAGTAGCTAGGATTACAGGCGTGAGCCACCAGCGCCCGGCTCCCCTCATTTTTTTAAACCCTGTATTCATAATCTCCTGACCCCTAAATAGTTGAAATGTTGATTTTGTGAATTTAGCTCCTGCTTTTTCTGTTCTTCACAAGGAATAATTCTCCTTTGCTACTCAGTGGCACTTAGTCTCCTTATTAGTTCCTCAATTCTGAAAGTTTTCCCATTCCAAAGTTTGGGGTCAAAAGTTGGTAATAGGGGCTGGGAAGGTGGCTCAGTGGTAGAGCACTTGCCTTGCATGCATGAGGCCCTGGGTTCGATTCCTCAGCAACCACATAAGCAAAAAAGAAAAAAGCCAGAAGTGGCACTGTGGCTCAAGTGGTAGAGCGTTAGCCTTGAGCTGAAGAGCTGAGGGACAGCGCCCAGGCCCAGAGTTCAGGCCCCATGACCGGACCCCCCCCCAAAAAAAAAGTTGGTAATAAGCCAGGTGCCAGTGGTTTACTCCTATAATCCAGCTACAATCAGGAGGCTGAGATCTGAGGATGGCAGTTTGAAGCCAGCCCAGGCAAGGAAAGTCTGTGAGACCCATCTCCAGTTAACCAGTAACATTATTTTTTAAGCCAGAAGTGAATCTGTGTGGCTCAAGTGGTAGAGAGTTAGCCTTGAGCACAAAAGCTCAGGGACAACACCCAGATCCTAAGCTCAAGCCCCAGACTGGCCTGCACACAAAAATTAGTTGGTAACACATGTGATGGCAAAGAGAGAGAGAGAGAGAAAGAGAGAGGGGGGGCGGAGAGAGGAGGTGGGGGAGAACCAAACTAGGTGTGCTGATATAATCCCATACTTAGGAGGCTGAGCATGAGTGCAAGGCCAGCCGAGGCTAATATAGTACATAATACTGTTAAAAAAAAAAAAAAAAAAGATGAGCTGGGCTCCAGTGACTCACGCCTGTAATCCTAGCTACTCAGAAGGCTGAGATCTGAGGATCGCGGTTCAAAGCCAGCCTGGGCAGGAGAGACCGTGAGACTCTTATCTCTGATAAACCTCCAGAAAACTGGAAGTGGTGTTGTGGCTCAAGTGGTGAAGTGTTCGCCTTGAGCTGAAGAGTACAGGGACAGTGCCCAGATCCAGAATTCAATACCCACCAATGACAAAAAAAAAAAAAAGATGAAATGATCAAGACACCAGTGATCTCAGTCAGCTCCCTCAGAAGCCTGCTTGAGGCAGGACCTCAGAGGAGATTAGCTAAATAGTAGGTGGAAAGGAAAGGAAGGGAGATGGGAAGATAAGTACAGGGAAGAGGGTAGCCAGAAAGGGGGCTGGTTTGTTTAGCAGAAAAAGGAAAAAGAGTCGAAAAACACAGAGAAGTTCTTCCCAGGAAAACATAGCTAAAACCAGACTCTAATAAACAAGGAAGAGTTCTAGGAAGACAGACCAAGGGCATCCAAAGCTCAGAAGTTATTTGGCCGTAGTTAGGAGGAACTGAACTGGATGGGAAGGTAGACAGGATGGGTGTATGTGATGGGAGATGGTAGATGAGAGACCATGATTTTTTTTCTTCCTGAGAAAGAGAGCAAGGCCATCCACTGAGCATGTGGGACAAGGAGTGGGGATGTAAAGTTGATGAAAAATGGAAAGTCTGAATAAACAATGGTAATTACGAAAGTAATATGACCTAACTGGGGTGATGTTGAAGGCTCACTTAGAGAATCTCTGGAACCTATTTGCCTGTGATATGCCTTTCTAGAATAACATTCACGCTACTGATAATCAGGTCTATGAAGAAGTTAGATACTTAGGCTCATTAGAGTTTGGAGATTTTCCAGGTAAATAAAATGGGGGCAAAAAGGAAAATAAAGTGAAAACCATTGTTCCCTATGAAATTTATGGTCTAGGCAGAATATTGATAAGAGTATCAGCTACATTTTGGAGATAAGAATTGAAAGAAAGCTGATAGGGGTCAAGGAGTGAAAGTCTCAATAGGCTGGGTTCACTAGAAGCTGTTGCAGGAATAGTTTTGTGGATGCAGGGAGGGTGAAGATCTTTTCCTACCTCCTGGGTGAGGGCTGAGGCACCATAACTAGATTTAACGAGAAAAAAACACGCATAAGGAAATAACCATGGTCCAAAGAAACAGTGATACTTGTGTATTTTTACTCTAAGTTTGATAACTGGACAGTGAAGAAATCTAATGAGAACAAGGGAGTATAAAGTCATATATTGAGGGAAGTTGGCAAGGTCTGTTTACTCAGACTTTTCTGTGTTCCTTCATCTTTTGAGATAAGGATGTTCCTTTCCTCTGAGTAAAGGAGGGCATTTCTCAGATGACCTGCCTCATGGAAAAGTAAGAATGACTTTCCTCCGTTGGCCATTTTCTCAAATTCCTTCAGCCTAAAATAATATGCCATATTTTGGAATAGTGTATCCTAAACTCCTCAAAGAAGAGGTAGGGTCTCCCTGACTCTGCCCAGGCTCTCCTCCAACCTCAGTCCTTCTGTCTCTGCCACCCAAAGGAGCAGGAGTAACAGGCATGAGCCATTGTGCCCTACTGTGTACTACAGAAAAGAAGAAAAGTGCAAGCTATTTATAGTTGTGGGTTTTTTTTTGGGGGGGGGGTCCACTCATGGGGACTGAACTCTGGGCCTGGGCGCTGTCCCTCAGCTCTTCAGCTCAAGGCTAGCGCTCTACCACTTGAGCCACAGCACCACTTCCAGCTTTTTTTCTTTTTTTCTTATGTAGTGCTGAGGAATCGAACCCAGGGCCTCATGCATGCAAGGCAAGCACTCTACCACTGAGCCACCTTCCCAGCCCCAAGTTGTGGGGTTTTTTTGATTCCTGGTATCAGGATTGAATTTGGTGCTTCATGAGGAGGGCTGGCAAGATATTGCTTATCCACACCCCCATCCCTGTTTATGTGTTGTTTTTTTCTATAAGATGAAGTCTAATTTCCACCGATTGTGTGCCTGAGACCAAGTCTACCTACTTTTAGATTTTCCCTTGTTGTAATCACAGGTATACACCACTGCATCCAGCTTCCCTTCCATGGAAATGGAATCGTACAGACTTTTCTGCTCAGGCTGGCCTGACACCATAATCCTCCCAATCTCAGCCTCCCAAGTAACTTGTGATAACCGTCACAAATCACTGTACCTTGCTCAGGATTCTGACAACCATTTTAATACTCTGACAAGAAATTTCTAGCAGATCTTTATGTAAAGACAAGTGTCTTCATCATTGTTCACCATCTCCTCATAGACCACTGTATGTATTATAAAGGGTCTGGTGTAGAAGAGTCTTATTTCTACAAAAATTAATACATTGACATCATCTAACACTGGGAACACCACCATCACTCCATCTGTGCTGTGGAACTCCTATGTCTGTCTTAAAAGGATGCCAATATCTATTTGCATATTACATATTAGCAAAGCCAAATCCCTTTCTCTTTTTTTAGATTAAAACATATAAATAGAACTCTAGCATTGTCTTCCAAAACCCTAATGGTGTCTCATGCACACCCAGTGTTTTAAATTTCTGCTAGCATAGGGTTCCACAGTCAAGAGGTAATACTCCCTTCTCTCTCTCCCTCTCCCTCTCTTACCCTCCCCCCCCCTTCTCTCTTTGATCATAGGGCTTGAACTCAGGGCCTGGGTGCTGTCCCTTAGTTTCTTTGTTCAAGGCTAACACTCTTCCACTTTGACCACAGTGTCACTTCTGGTTTTCTAGTGGTTAGTTGGAGATGAGTCTTACAGACTCTCCTGTTCAGGCCGGCTTTGAACTATTATCCTCAGATTTCAGCCTTCTGAGCAGCTAGGATTACAGGTCTGAGCCACTGGTGCCAGGCTATACTTCTTTCTTTTAAGGATATTATTATATGACATGCAGCAGCAGGAAGTACAGAAAATACTAAGGAGTTTAAATAAGATGACCAGAGAATGTATCATTGCAAAAGGAGACATCAGAATAAAGATTTCAAGAAAGTGAAAGAAAATCCCTTGTAGATATCTAGGGGAAGAACATCCTATGCAGGAAATAGGAAGTACAAACGCCCTGAGACAGAAGAATACTTGCCACTGAGTTATAGTCACACTATTCCTGTATAGACAAAGCTACTTCTCAAATTCAGTCAAGGCATATCTGAATATACTGGAACAATTTGGGGAGGAACAGTACTGGGGATCAAATCCAGGCCTGTGCTTTACGACCTGGTCCATGTCTCCAGCCCTGTTTTTGCTGCTTATTTTGGAGGTGGAGTGTCACAAAGTTCTCTGCTCTCACAGGCTTTAAATTGTGATCCTCCGGATCTCAGCTTCCTGACTAGCTAGGATTGCATGCACCACCACTTAGCCTTTCCTCTCCATTTCCACTGGTGTGTGTGTGTGTGTGTGTGTGTAAAGTACTTCAACCACACTCACCGCTATTTACCTGTCTGTCAGCCCCTCCCCCATCCTGTAAAAGACGGTGGTAATGCCATTCTCTTCAAGCCACAGTGCATATAGGCAGCGTGATATCACCTCAGCCTGACTGACTGAGGTTGTGTTTGTCAGGTTTCCTCCATCCTGTAAATCTGCTCTTTCCCCTTCTTTACATACTGTACTTTAGAAAGGAATCCACATCTTGTCTTTGGCCTTTGCAACTCCAGGATTCCATCATCTCCCTCAAAGCCAGGGAACCTGCTTGAACCAGAACATTTCCCTTCATCACATCTATGGAATAGAACACTGCTGCCATGAGTTTACAAGCAAACTGGTACCCCCCCCCACTAATGTATGTCTCAATGATGGTGAGGGGAATGTCCTTTGGGAATATTTTTGGGGGGACCTGAGACCGGGACTCAAACTTGGTACCTGACACTTTCACTTACTGGCTAGTGCTTTATAAACTGAGCCACACCTCCAACCCCCCTCTGGGATCTCTTAGGTGATATAGTACATTTCAGTTCATAGATGATACCTTTTTAAAACTGGAGATCCTTCCAAAATTATATTAGAAAGTTTTTAAATTCCAATTGTTAACTATTTCAGTCAATAAACCAAGTAATTATTAGAGCCTTTTCCAGTGGTACAAGCTAACACATTGAATCCCAGTTACAAAGGAGGCAGAGATGGGAGCATCACAGTTCAAGGCCAGCCAGGGAGAAAAAGTTATCAAGACTCTATCTCAGAAAAGCTGGGCCATGGGGCTTAGGGGTAGAGTGCTTGCTTAGCATGCATGAAGCTCTGGGTTCAACTCCTCAGTATCACATAAACAGAAAAAGCCAGAAGCGGCCCTTTGGCTCAAGTGGTAGAGCATAGCCTTGAACAAGAGAAGCTCATGGACAGTGCCCAGACCCTGAGTTCAAGCCTCAGGACTAGCCAAAAATAAAAAGTTGGGCCTGGTCGTTCATCTTGTATTCCCAAGTACTCAAGAAGAAGAGATAGAAGGATTGTGGTTGAGAGCTGGAACGTGGTGAAAGTGCAAGACCCTACCTGAAAATTCAACCAAATCCAATGTTAATGTTCTATCTCCATTTTTTCACATATTCTCCACATTTCTACAAATATAAATTAGCAAAGCCAAGTGTGGTGGCTCACCCCAGTGAGCCTAGCACTCTGGAGCTGGAGGAGGAAGATCACAAGTCTGAAGTCAGCCTAGACTACTTAGTAAGACATCATCTCAGGAAAAAAAAAAAAAAGGCTGGGCACCAGTGGCTCACTCCTACAATCCTAGCTTACTCAGGAGGCTGAAATATGAGTACTGCAGTTTAAAGCTAGCCCAGGCAGGAAAGTCTTGAGGCTCTTATCTCTAGTTAACTACCAGAAAACCAAAAGTGAAGCTGTGACTCAAAGTAGTAGAGCACTAGCCTTGGACAAAAAGAGCTCAGGGACAGTGCCCAAACCCTGAGTTCAAGCCCCACAACCAACAACAACAAAAATGATAATAAATTATTTCTATCCAGTTGAATTGTGGACCACACAAAGATTTAACCCTAATTATATATCTAGAGCTGTTGTTTCTAAATGAGGGTGATTTTTCCTCCCAGGATATCTTTGGCAATGTCTGAAAACATGTTTGGTTGTTACAACATGGATGGCAGGAGGTTGCTGGACTTAGTATATCCAAATCAAGTCAGAAATGCTCCTACTTATCCTATAAGGCAAAGTACATCCTTCACAATGAAGTAATCCAGCCCAACATGGAGAGAGACTCCAATCTACAGGTAGCTAAGGATGACTGACGTGAGTAGAACTAGGAAAACAGACATCCTGCAAATGATATTAACATTATGCCTTCCAGAAAAGAAAGGACAGTTGCTTCCATTGTGGGTGGAAGTTTATGGAAAGGTGTGGGTGTTGTGGAATCATAACTTTGAGTCAACTCAATACTTTCATTCCAAATGCTGATATTATATCAATTCCAATCCATGCCCTGTCTTTCTCTAGAGAGATTGGCAAGGGTGTGAAATCAGCTTAGGTTGTAATTCTAAAACCAGCACAATTAAATTCTGCTCCATTTTCAAAAAGAATAGTCTGCAGGAAGAGCAAATAAAAGATTCTTTTAGGGCTGCCATGGAACTTTTGTTCCCTGTCTGTGACTTGAACCGAATGTTAAGTGACCTGAACTACTTGAAATTTCAAGTTTTTCAGTGTGTTTAAATGAAGCCACCACCATCCTTTCTATCAAATAGCCAAATATAGCTGCAAAATACTTGCTTGTGTGGTCACTGCCCCATAACTGACAAAAGATTAAAGACTTATGATTTGGATGCCCCTAGATCTGGTGTCCCATTGACAAATTGTTCAATGGTGCACTGAAATTTAATGATAAGAGTAAATCAACCTGGAATCCCAAAGCTGGGATTGAGGATACAACTTAGCAGTACAGTGCTCTCCTAACATGTTCAAGGCCCCATGTACCATTGCCAGCTACACACACACACACACACACACACACACACACACACACACACACACACACACACACACACACACACACACACACACACTATGTGAATCTATTTCCTGGAAGCAAGTCTGTTTCTTGGGACAATTCTCCTTATTAGTCAATGAAAACAAAACAAAAAAACCAAAACCCAGAAACCATACAAATTGTCCTTTTTAAAATTTGTGGTGAGGGGCTGGGAAGATGGCTCAGTGGTAGAGTGCTTGCCTTGCATGCCTGAGGCCCTGGGTTCGATTCCTCAGCACCTCATAAGCAAAAAGAAAAAAGCCGGAAGTGGCTCTGTGGCTCAAGTAGTAGAGCGCTAGCCTTGAGCTGAAGAGCTGAGGGACAGTGCCCAGGCCCAGAGTTCAGGCCTCACAACCGGACCCAAAAAAAAAAAACAAAAAAAAAATAAAATTTGTGGTGAGACACATACATAAAATGTATCATCTTAGCTATTTTAAAATGTATAGTTGAGTGGAATTAAAAACATTCATAATGCTGTGCCACCAACATCTTTTTTTTTTTTTTTAATGGGTTATGGAGCTTGAAACACAGGGCCTGGGTGCCATCCCTGAGCCTCTTTGTGCTCAAGGCTAACACTCTACCAATTGAGCCACAACTCTACCTCCAGTTTTTTGAGAGGTTGATTGGAGATAAGAGTCTCACAGGGGAAGTGGCGCTGTAGCTCAAGTGGTAGAGCGCTTGCCTTGAGCTGAAGAGCTGAGGGACAGCACCCAGGCCCAGAGTTCAAGCCTCACGACCGACAAAAAAAAAAAAAAAAAAGAGTCTCACAGGGACTTTTCTGGGCCAACTTCAAACCTGGTACTCAGATCTCAGCCTCCTAAATAGCTAGGATAACAGGCATGAGCCACAAGTGCCTGGCCTCCATCTATCTTCATAACCCTTCTCAACTTCTAAAACTTAAAATTCTGTACCAATTAAACAGTAATTCCTCATGCCCCTTGTCTACAGGCTACAGTTATGATTTTATTGTATGATTTTTATTTTTTATTTTTTGCAGTGCTGGGGATCCATCCCAGGGTTTTGTACATTCTCAGTGCTGTGCCACTGAGCTGCTACATCCCCAACTGAGTCCTTGGATTTTTTTTTTTTTTTTGCCATGCCTGGAGCTTGGACTCAGGGCCTGGGCACTATCCATGAGCCTCTCTTTGCTCAAGGCTAGTGCTCTACCACTTGAGCCACAGCGCCATTTCCAGCTTTTTCTGTTGATGTGGTACTGAGGCACCAGGACTTCATGCATGCTAGGCAAGCACTCTAACACTAAGCCACATTCCCAGCTGAGCAATTGGATTTGTTTTTTTTTTTTTTTTGTCAGTCATGAGGCCTGAACTCTGGCTGGGCCTTGGTGCTGTCCCTGACTCTTCAGCTCAAGGCTAGCAATCTACCACTTGAGCCACAATGCCACTTCTGGCTTTTTCTGCTTATGTGGTGCTTAGGAATCGAACCCAGGGCCTCATGCATGCAAGGCAAGCACTCTACCACTGAGCCACCTTCTCAGCCCAAGCCCTTGGATTTTTTTTTTTTTTTTTTGGGTCCAGTCGTGGGGCCTGAACTCTGGGCCTGAGCGCTGTCCCTCAGCTCTTCAGCTCAAGGCTAGCGCTAGCCACAGCGTCACTTCCGGCTTTTTTTTCTTTTTGCTTATTTGGTGCTGAGGAATCAAACCCAGGGCCTCATGCATGCACTGAGCCACCTTCCCAGCCCAAGCCCTTGGATTTTTAAGACAGAGTTTTGCTATATAACCCAGGTGGATATTAGATTCATAATGTTCTCAGCCTCCAAAATGCTGGGATTACCGACTTGCTGTACCATGCCCAGCTTGTCTGTATGATGTTAACTATTCTGATTGCCTCTTTTAAATAGCATCCTGCTATATTTGTCTTTTTGTAACTGACTTATTTCTCTTATTGAAATGTATTCCAGATGTCATAGTTAATACATTAGATTTTTTTTTCTTTTTAAGGATGAGAAAGATTCTGTGGTAGTTACTACATTTTGCTTAGCCATTCATCTGTTGATAGATACTTGGGCTACTCCACATTTTAGCTATTGTGAATAATGCTGCTGTGAATATGAGTGTATTAATCTCTCTTTAAATGCCACGTTTAGCTAGGTGCTGGTGGCTCATACCTCTAATCCTAGCTACTTAGGAAGCTGAGATCTGAGGATTGTGATTGGAAGCTAGCCTGGGCAGAAAAATCTGTGAGACTCTTATCTCCAATTAAAAATATCAAAGAGCCAAAAGGATAGTGGTGCCTTTTGTCTTCAGTGAAAAAAGCTCAAGGAGGGGACTGGGAAGGTGGCTCAGCAGTAGAGTGCTTGCCTTGCATGCATGAGGCCCTGGGTTTGATTCCTCAGCACCACATAAACAGAAAAAGCTGGAAGTGGTGCTGTGGTGCAAGTGGTAGAATGCTAGCCTAGAGCTGAAGAGCTCAGGGACAGCACCCAGACCTAGAGTTCAAGCCCTGTGACCGACCAAAAAAAAGCTTAGGGACAGCACAGAACCAGAGTTCAAGCCCCAGGACTGGAAAAGAAAAAATTGAAGGGCTGGGAGGTAGCTCAGTGGTAAAGTGCTTGCCTACCAAGCACAACACCCTGGGTTTGACAAGTCCCAGTACTAAAAAAGACAAGACAAAAACAGACCAATAAATAAATAAATAAAACCCAGAAACAAAAACAAAAAAAGGGGAAAAAAAAGAAAAGAAAACCCCTAAAACTGTTTTTGCTGGGCATTACCATGAGCCTGTAATCCTGGCACCTCAAGAGGCTGAGACCTGGGGATCACAGTTCAAAGTCAGCTGGACAGTAAAGTCCGTGAGACTCTTATCTCCAAATAACCACCAGAAAACGAAGTGATCCTGTGGCTCAAAGTGGTAAGAGTGATAGCATTGAGCAAAAAAGCTCAAGGGGCAGTACCCAGGGTCTGAGTTCAAGCGCCAACCAATAACCCGCCTATTATGACTGGAGAGCCAAACAATCCATCCAGGCACAGTTAAAGGTGACAAAAGAATTTTATTTACAGCAGAAAAGGGGTCTGCGACTCCCTTTTCCTGGGCTAGATACTCAGAACCAAGATCAACCTCAACCACCAAACCTCCAAGCCTCCAATGGGCAGCCCTTACCTTTATTAGTTGGTCTGCCAACCCCAGACCCCCAAAAGCTCCAAAGTTCCAAAAGAGAAGGGTTTTCCTTTTCTTTCCCAGGCCTCTCCGCAGGCCTCTCTGCAGGCCTCATGCCTCTCCACAGGCTGTCCTGCTCTGCTCCTGTAGAAGCCTCTCCACAGGCTAGAGCATTGCTCTACTCTGCTCCGGGAGAGGCCTCTCTTAGGCCTGCCCTGGTCTGCTCCAGTAGGCACCTTTTCTGTCTTTCTCCCCACCATGTCTCTCTCTCCACCCCTGCTCCTCAAAACACTGCGCCCCTCCCCCTCCCTCCAACGGCTCCAACGGTTTCAACCGCCACTCAGGCCCATCCCCCAAGCCTCCCACTGTCCAACCGCTGGATGCCCCACCCCCTCCAGCAGTCGGCCCCAGAACAGTGACAACAGTCTCTTGATGTCTTTCCCCCCTCCTGCTACAGCCTGCTGCATGATGATGTCAGCGCAGGGGCGGCCCTTCCCACCCCTTCCCACCCCGCACTGGTTACCACACTGCCCTCACCAAAAAAAAGAATTATTGATATCACAGATAACGGAGAACTACAGGGAAAAGTAGAAGGAAGAGGAAGAGCGGTAGGAATCTTAAGATGGGAAAACAAAAGGGTTAAAGCTCAGATTACTGAAGCCCAGACTCAGAGTTGAAAATGCTGCCTGGCTTAAACTGGTATCTTAGTATCCCAGAAGAGGGACCGTATAGTGTTGCCTCATACCTCTGAGAAAGGTTGTGGCTGGCAGGTGCTAACTCCTCTGAGGGAATGTGATGAGGCTAGCTCTGAGTGTGCAGAGAAGTCCAGAGCTTGAACCCATGCTGCAGCTGGCATGGAGAGCTGTTGCCTGGGTGATACCAATAGAAACAGGAAGCAAACAGGAAGGCGCAAATCCTTTCTACCTTCATTCTGCCTTCTGATGTCCCACTATTGGTAGAACCTAACAGAGACCAAGGGAGCAAAGAAAAATGTAGACTTCAGGGATCCAGTTCCAGTCCCAAAGAGGTGGAATTTGAAACTGAGGAACAATTTCTTCATAACCAGGATAGTTTTTTGTTCAGATGGTATGCAAAAGGATGACAGGTGCACATGCTTGTAATCTCCGCACTCAGAAGGCTGAGGCAGGAGCATAACAAATTCAAGGCCAGCCTGGGCTACATACATAGCAAAATCCTGCCAACTAATAATAATAATACAAAATGAGAAACAGCATTCTAGGATATTTCACAGGGTTCAAGCGGAGAGAGGTACAACATATGCTGCATAGAGAGGAGGGAGGAGCTAGTTTGCAGCATGAGTAAGGATTTGTTGGGTTTGATAAATTTAACGAGAAATCTGGGGCCCAACATAGTACAATTCAAGCTTTAAAGTCTCCTGATTGGCCAATATGAAATTAAAAAAAGAGAAATAACTCTGTGTGTGTGTGTGTGTGTGTGTACACATTCGTGTGTGTGTTAGACAATTTTCAACCACTATAACAAAATACCTGAGCCAATCAATTAACAAGATTCACACATTCCATGACAAAGGAATAGCATACAACACACATTACTTGCCTGACATAGAACAATTGTTAACTACTGAGCAAAATAATTTAATAGATAAATAGGTGACATTATGATTATTATAAAAGAATGGCATAAACTATTGATGACTATAACGTGATATATACTGGTAATGAGGAATATATTATTATTTAAACACACTGTCTCTCCTATGTACTGTCATCATTTTACAGTTAAGAAAAATAATGTAGAGGTCTGGGAATGTGGCTTAGTGGTAGAGTGCTTGCCTAGCATACATGAAGCCCTGGGTTCGATTCCTCAGTACCACAAACACAGAAAAGGCCAGAAGTGGTGCTGTGGCTCAAGTGGTAGAGTGCTAGCCTTGAGCAAAAGAAGCTCAGGGACAGTGCGCAGGCCCTGAGTTTAAGCCCCAGGACTGGGAGAAACATAAAGAAATAAATAAAAAGAACTGTAGTAGCAAAACACTACCAAGGTAATAAAGATTGAAAAATTGTACATGGCAATCCTGAAGGTTTTATAAGCTTCCTCCTCCAAAGCCAAAACATAGCACACAAATAGTATCGCAGAAATAATAACACCACTTTTCTGAAGGAACCTTCAGCCTTCTCCATTTTCATAGGCCCTTTGTTCAACAGTGAATAAACTGGATTAACAGCCGCCCCCAGGGCTTCCGTACAAGATGGCGCCTCCCATCTCCGCACTCCAGCGGGTATGACATCCTTCTGAGCAGCCTCTGGCCCGGAAGTGGTTACGGCTCTAGTGGATCCGGGTGTGTGCGCGCGCAGGCGGGTGGCGGTGGTTCCAGCTTTCCAGCGTGAGGTGCCGCAGGTGCGCTGGTCGGGTCGGAGGCTGTGGGTAAGTGAAGCTCCGGGGTGGGAGAAGCCTTCGCTGGGTCTGTCCGCGGAGCCGAGGGCGTTTCCAGCGCGGATGGAGAACGGTTGTGATACTGGGGTACCACAGTGCGTGGGGTGGGGGCGCCGGTGGATGGATCCTTGCTGCTCCCCATCGAGTCGGTCCTGTCCCCCCTCTCTCCGCCCTCGGGCGCGGCCTCCGAGCCCCCACACACCTGGGCGGGCGGCCCCGCTTTGTGGGGCTTCGACAGGGCCCTCCGCTGGCCCTCTGTCCGCGCGTCCATCCTCTCGTCCTCCCTCCGTCCTCTCCAGCGTCCCCTCGAGGCTTTTCCAGCCAGGCAGTCACCCGGGAACCCGCGATGGTAATCCCGGGGCGCCGCGGCCCTTCCCGCCGCGCTGTTCAGGGGCCCCCGGTCCCCTGGCCACTCGCACCCGCCGCTCTTGGCCTCGCTGCCCTGGCCTCGCTGCCAGCCACCCCTTTCCCTTTCGGTCAAACAAGAATCCTAGACATGGCTACAAAGCGGAGATCTGTGCGTCAAAATGCAACCAAACCCAAGACTTTACAGCTTTGGATGTGCTGTGGGACTCGACACTCTTCTGTATCCTTCCTTCTTTACTTTCAAATACCTCCTTCTTGGAAACACAAGACCACGCCTTTTTAAAAAGTTGGATTACAATAGAAGGGATTGCAAGTGCAACATTTTTATAATTATCTAAATTAGAAAGTGTGGGAATAAAGAGGTTACATGGAGGAAATACTTCAATTTGGCCAAGTAGGGCTTATGTTGAAAATACATTTTAAAATGTTCATTTTAGTTATA
The DNA here is from genome assembly GCF_019054845.1 of Dipodomys spectabilis. NCBI lineage: Eukaryota > Metazoa > Chordata > Mammalia > Rodentia > Heteromyidae > Dipodomys > Dipodomys spectabilis. The sequence goes on along the minus strand of NW_024870834.1, from coordinate 23,924,722 downwards.
CTCCAGGCAACTAATCATTTCCCCGTATTTATTAGTATCAATTTCATTTTGAAATGTCCACTTACCATACAATGTATCTTCATGGGACTTAACCCCTCCCTCTCCCTCATCTCCCCTCCTACCCAAACCAATCTCAAGAAGCTCCACAAACATACATAAAATATTTTAACCATATCCACCCTCTTCCACTCGCTATTCTTCCCCCTGACCCCCACTGATACTGATACTTAATACTTCCATTCAAGACAGGAACTATTTACTTTCTTGTCATTCTTGTGTGTGTGTGTATGCGTGTGTGTGTGTGTGTGTGTGTGTGTGATACTTAATACTTCCATTCAAGACAGGAACTATTTACTTTCTTGTCATTTGTGTGTGTGTGTGTGTGTGTTCTTTGTTCAAAGGAGGTTTACTGTTGTATTTCATACATGCATATACAGTACTTTAATTAGATTTGACCCCCTTACCACTCTCACTTTCCCCATCTCTACTTTTATTATTCAGCCACTTTCAGTGAATTTCCTTCTGCCTTCTTCACTCACTGATACAGTGTATATCAGTATCATTCATGATGATTCTTTTTTTCTACAATTAAAAATTAAAAATACATTTCTCAATTAAAAATGAAATATACATTTCTCTCTATACATAGATCTATATGTACATGTATGCATGTACATAGATATATATGATCCTGTATGTACTTACATATGTTTATGTGTACCTATATGTTTATATATACACATCTCTATATAATCTTGTAAAAATCATGTAAATTTTATAAATAAGACATCCTCTTTACCCATAGACACACAGACACAGACACACACAGACACACACAGAGACACACACACACACACACACACACACACACACACACACACAATCTCATCCTCTTCACCAGGTTCTCCACTCCAAAGAATTTTGGGTTACATTTTATTTTTTATTTCTTTTTACATTTATTGACAAATATGTATAAGTGCATGTGTTTGCAAAGATTTCATGTTAAATTTTATAAATGCATATTTTCTTACAAATATACCATATGGTACATATTCTGCAACTTGATGGTTTTTTTTGTTTGTTTTTTTTTTTTTGCCGGTCATGGACCTGAACTCTGGGCCTAGGTGCTGTCCCTCAGTTCTTCAGCTCAAAGCGAGCGCTCTATCGCTTGAGCTACAGTGCCACTTCCGGCTTTTTCTGTTTATGTGGTGCTGAGGAATCGAACCCAGGGCCTGAGGCATGCAAGGCAAGCACTCTACCACTGAGCCACCTTCCCAGCCCTGCAACTTGATGTTTTATGCTTAAAAATGGGTCTTGAAACGTTATTTGTCTTTATATAGACTGACCTATTCTTTCTACTTTTCTAGAAGTTCCATAGTGTGTTAACCTTTCATAGAATGTGGAATTCCATAGGTTATTTGCAGTTTATTTCAGTATTGGACACACTGCACCAAGAGAAACTTTGTACATGTGTATGTGTGCTGTGTGAGTGTTTCTGAAAGATGAATGCCTTTGTGCAGTTGATGACAAACTTATGCCTACCAACAGTGCATCGTATATATTGCCATTTCATCTGAGCTCTTTTAGAGGTTTGGTGGTTTCAGCCTTTGTGTGTGTGATATGGTACTGAGATCTGAATTCAAGGCCTTGCACCTCAGCTTCTTTTGCTCAAGGCTAGCACTCTACCACTTGAACCACATGCCACTTCTGGCTTTTTCTGTTCATATGGTACTGAGGAATTGAACCCAGGGCTTCATGCATGCTAGTCAAGCACTCTAACATAAAGCCACATTCCCAGACCTTTTTTTGAATAAGGCTTCACTTTTTCCCCTGGACTGATCTGAGCTCTTGCTTTGCTTACTTGCCTGCCTTCCTTTCTGCCTGCCTGACTCCTTCCTTCCTTCCTTCCTCTCCTACTTTTCTTTGCTATATAAGGGGGGATTTCATTATGACATTTCCATGTATATCCTGGACTTTAATCTTCCTATTAATGGTTCCCAAGTAGCTGTTGAGATGGTAGCTGCACACTCAGTCTCCTCTCTTCCCCAAAGGCTGGCACTCACAACCAGTTTTGTATTGGCTGAAATAGGATCTTGTAAACCTTTAGCCTGGGATAGCCTTGAGCCACCATTTTCCCAGTCTCAGCCTCCTGAGTATCTAGGATTACAGGTGAGCTACCATACCTGGCTATACATAAGCAAGGTGTATAGAATGCAAGGACCTTTCCACTGAAAGGTCCTTTCCATTTTCAAGATCCTGCAAGTATGTAGGCAGAAATCAGGTCATGGTCTACCATATAATAGAATCCTTTATTTGGACTTAAGGGCTAACCTTGACTATTTTAAGTGTCTGATTCTTTTTTCTTTCCTTTAATAGTTCTGTGGTCTGCAGAACTACAGTGGTATTAAAAAAGTGGTATAAAAAAGTTTAGTAAATTGCACACAGCAAGTGGCAGAGGCTAGATTTGGACCCAGAATATTTTACTTAGGGTCTTTGTTGTTATCACATGTTGTATTATTCTGCAAACACTTGTAACATAATTGTTTAATTTATTAAAATGTGATTTAGCCCATGAATGTGATTATATGTTGACAAGTGGAATATTTAATTGCTTGTCTCTAAAAAAAACTTATATTTGAAGTTGGGCGCCCGTGGCTCACACCTGTAATCCTAGCTACTCAGGAGGCTGAGATCTGAGACTCGTGGTTCAAAGGCAGCCTGGGCAACAAAGTCCAAGAGACTCTTATCGCCAATAAACCACCAGAAAACCGGAAGTGGTGCTGTGGCTCAAGTGGTAGAGCACTTACCTTGAACTGAAGAGCTGAGGGACAGCGCCCAGGCCCAGAGTTCAAACCCATGACCGACAAAAAAAAGAAAAAAGAAAAAAAAAATCCCCCCAAACTTCTATTTGACTATTCTGACTATATACTGGTATCAGATTTTATACTTATAAAGAATTTAAAAAATGAAAAATAGGTTGTTCATAATCCTACTACCCTTAGTTAACAATTGATAATAATGATGGTTGCATACAAAAAATTTTTTTTGGTGGTAGCATTGAGATTTGAACTCGGCCTCACACCTGCTAGGCAGAGATACTCTGCCCCTTGAGTCACTCTCTGGTCCTTTGTCTTGGTTATTTTTGAAATGACAGGTCTCTTTTTGTCCAAGCTGGCCTGAAATTTGATCCTCCTATTAGACTTTTCTGCTGTAGCTGAGATGACAGGTGTAAATTACCATGCCCAGATTTTTCTGTTGAGATGAGGATCTGTGAACATTTTGCCTGGGCTTATCTTATACTACAGTCCTTCCATTCTCGTCCTCCCAAGTAGCTAGGGTTACATATGTAAGCCACCCATGCCTGACAAAACATTTTTCTTGTTGTTTTTTTGAGACATAAACTTGCTATGTAACTCAGCCAAGGCTGGTTTTAACTCATCCTCTTGCCTACGCCCCCTAAATGCTGGAATTACAGTCATGTTTCACCAGACCCAGCCAAAAACTTTTTAATCAGAATCCCAAATTATTTCAGTCATGGGAAATATTGAAGCACTAAAAGGTTTGAATCTCTGAGCAACCTTTTTGTAAGATTCAAACTCTGTTTTAAACTACCTGTTTAGAGCCTCAGTGAAGGGGACAAAAATCCTGTTTCACTTGAATTAATAGAGTGTTTTAACCTGATGATTGCATCAGGAACATTGATCAAATCAAGTTTTCGTCATTTAATGAGTATTTGTTAGCCAGGAGCTGGTGGCTCACACCTGTAATCCTAGCTACTCAGGAGGCTGAGATCTGAGGATCGCGGTTCAAAGCCAGCCCGGGCAGGAGAGACCGTGAGACTCCTATCTCCAATAAAAACCACCAGAAAACCGGAAGTGGCGCTGTAGCTCAAGTGGTAGAGCGCTCGTCTTGAGCTGAAGAGCTGAGGGACAGCGCCCAGGCCCAGAGTTCAAGTCCCATGACCGACAAAAAAAAAAAAAAAATAATGAGTATTTGTTGAGTACTGTCACCTCATTGCCAGACACTGCGTTACAGTAGTGAAGGAGCCAATTAAGTTCCCTGAGCTCTTGGGACTTGCATTGTGGAAAGACAAGAGATAAACCATAGTCATTCATCAGTCATACAAGCAGGAGAAAAGCAAAATTACCTCTTAGGATCTTGCTGTGTAGTCCAGGCTGGCCTTCAACTTGCAGTCCTCCTGCTTCATCCTCCCAAGTGCTGGTATTACAGGCATCCTTTTCCCTTGTCACCCAAGCACCTATCAAGATGTAGATCTTCACCACCATTCCAGAAAGTTCCTCATTCTTGAAATGCCCTTCCCTAGGTTTTGTATGTACAGCTACTACACCGCTCAACTGCAGTGTCTGCCGTGCAACACTCCTCCTCCAGAGGAAACTACTGTTCCGATATTTTCCCATCAAGGAGTAGTTTGGCTGTTGTAGAATTTTGCATAAATAGTGTGCCTGGATTCTTTTACCTTGAAGTCATTTGATACATACCCATTCATTCCTTATTAGTGCTGAATAGAATTATTATAGAAGTGGGCCATACCTGGGCTGGTTTTGTTTCTGGCTATGATGAGTTCAGGCACTAGGAGCATATTCTGTAAGTCTCTCTATGGACAGATTTAGTTAATCCAGGTTGAGAATCCAAAAACTTTGATAAATCTTACCGCTTCCTATACTCCAGTCTTTCTTTCTTGAATCTTGGGATATTTTTTCAGTCCATTCTCCATATCTCTGCTCTGTTTTTTTGTTTTGTTTTGTTTTGTTTTTAGTCAGTCATGGGGCTTGAACTCAGGGCCTGGGCACTGCCCCTGAGCTCTTTTGCTCAAGGCTAGCACTCTACCACCTTGAACTACAGCTCCACTTCTGGTTTTCTGGTGGTTAATTGGAGATAAAAGTATCATGGGGGCTGGGAAGGTGGCTCAGTGATAGAGTGCTTGCCTTGCATGCCTGAGGCCCTGGGTTCCATTCCTCAGCACCACATAAGCAGAAAGAAAAAAAAAAGCCAGAAGTGGTGCTGTGGCTCAAGTGGTAGAGCCCTAGCCTTGAGGTGAAGAGCTGAGGGACAGCGCCTAGGCCCAGAGTTCAGGCCCCATGATTGGACCAAAAAAAAAAAAAAGAATTTCCTATCCTATCATGCTTTGAACCACAATCTCAGCCTCCTGAATAGCTCAGATTACTGGTGTGAACAACTAGGCTCTGACTGGCCTAGAATTCTTGATCCTTCTGTCTTGGCATCTGGAATGCTAGGATTACAGGCATGTGCTACCATACCAGCTGAATATTTTTTCTTTGGTTATTGTTGCTGCTGCTACTGTTGTTGTAGTTAGGATGGGTTTCTAGGAATCGAACCCAGGGCCCCAAATGTGCTTGGCAAGCACTGTACCACTGAGCTATATCCACAGTCTGAATTTTCTTTCTTTCTTCTTCTTCTTCTTCCTTCTTCTTCTTCTTCTTCCTTCTTCTTCTTCTTCTTCTTCTTCTTCTTCTTCTTCTTCTTCTTCTTCTTCTTCTTCTTCTTCTTCTTCTTCTTCTTCTTCTTCTTCTTCTTCTTCTTCTTCTTCTTCTTCTTCTTCTTCTTCTTCTTCTTCTTCTTCTTCTTCTTCTTCTTCTTCTTCCTCCTCTTCCTCTTCTTCCTCTTCCTCTTCTTCCTTCTCCTTCCCTCTCCCTCCTCCCTCCCCTCCCCCCCCCCTCCTTTTTTTAATGCTGGTCCTGGTGCTTGAAATCAGGGCCTGGGTGTCCCTGGCTTTTTGACTTTCCTGCCCTGGGTGGCTTTGAACCTGGATTGTCAGACCTCAGCCTCCTGACAAGCTAGGATTATAGGCATGAGCCACTGGTACCTGGTTTGAATATTCTTTCTTTAAAGGCCCTTTCAGTTCTTGAGTATATTTATTTTTCCTTCATGGCTTTATGAACTTTTTTTCTTTTCTTTTTTTTTTTACTGGTTTTAGAACTTTGTTAGGAGCTACCGGCATGGCTCGAGTTGTAGAGCAACTGCCTTCCGAGTGAGAGGTCCTAAATACAATCCCCAGCACCATACAAGCAAACAACTGACTGCTGAAATTTCTAGAGTTTTGTTTGGTTTGAATTCATTTGTGGGCTTCTTTGTAGGAACTGACCTTCTATGGAAGGCTTACATGTTTCTCTATGCTAGTTTGGTTTGAATTCATTTGTAGACTCTTTTTGTAGGAACTGGCCTTCTATAGAAGTCTTACATATTTCTCTGTGCTAGAATCTGTGCTGTAATATACATATATATATATACACACTATATATATATATATCCATCTCTCTATCTGTCCATCCATCTATCTATCTATCTATCTGTCTGTCTGTCTGTCTATCTATCTACCTATCTATCTATCTATCTATCTATCTATCGATATTGTACTGAACTTTGGGTCTTATACTTGCTTAAGCAGGCACTGTACCAATTCTGTCATAACTGCCTGGTTCCAACAGGGTTCACCAGTTTGAAATAACTTCTAATTTAGTCTCTTGACTCTGATATCTTGTTTTGTGAGGATCATATAAATTTGGACTCTGTACTTGTCCCAACTGTAGACTTGAGGGTCTTTCCTCTCATAAGAGGCTCTGTTCATACTCTCTGCCTCAGGGAGGTGGCTTATGGACACTGTGTGAAGACTTTGGGGTACCTGTTCATAGAGAGAGTTCCAGAATGTTCAGGGCCTTAGCTTAGACTTCTGTTTCTGCATTGGTGATGTAGCCCAGTCCTATGCCTGGTATGAGTTCTGTGTGTTCCTTCCTCCATTTTTAGTATCTCATGATTGTACTGGAATCATGATTTCATTTTTTTTGTTGGTGATGGTGGTCGTAGGCCTTGAACTCTGTGCTTGGGCGCTGTCACTGAGCTCTTCAGCTCAAGGTAAGCTCTCTACCATTTGAGCAACAGCACTACTTCGAGTTTTCTGGTGGTTAATTGGAGATAAAAGTCTCATGGACTTTCCTGCCCAGGCTGGCTTTGAATTGTGATCCTCAGATCTCAGCCTCCTGAGAAGCTAGGATTACAGGCATGAGCCACCAACGCCTGACCATGATTTCATTTCTTTGCTTTTCTTTGCCAGTTTAACTTTGTGTTGAATTAAGATTCATGTATGTATTTATGTATATATTTGTGTGTGTGGTGTTAGATTTGAAGTCAGGGCCTCACCTATGCTAGACAAGCACTTTACCATAGAGCCACATACCCAGCTGCATTTTTATCTTTAGTTTTTGTCTCTTGGTGGTACTAGGATTTGAATCCTAGGCTTCACTAAGTAGACACTTACCCCTTGAGCTTTGCTCCCAGCTTATTCTGGAATTTATGTTGTTTAGAGTGGAATAAAGAAGGCTTTTTATATCTTCTCAAATTGTTTTAGCCAGATGTCTCTTTATGCAAGTTACTTAATCTCATTATGCCTGTTTTCCTCTTCCAGTAAGAGTGCTGGAAAAAGTACATAGGAGTTACTTAGCACAGCTTCTAGAATAAAGCAGACCTTTTTATAACCACATCGCTATGATGCCACCGCTTGTCGTTTTTATGGTAATAATTGTTGGTTTTCCATTTTTCCTCTCCAGTAGCTATCACTGTGTACATGATTATAATGCAGGATCATTATAAACGTGAAATCGTTCAGATTTGTGGTTGAAAGTTTCAGATGTGACAAAACACATTCAGTATATGCCTCTGAGCTGTCAGAAGATAGGGCGTTCAGGCAGAGAAGCAGATTGCTGTCTTTTGGCTGTCTAGATTTTAGGCCAGAGCCCACAGATGGGAAGCCCTGCACCTTGAGTTTTTTTTGTTGGACTGGCACAGTATTTTAAGAAACTATAAACTGCTAACTTTTTTTTTTTTTTTTTTTTTGCCAGTCATGGGGCCTGAACTCTGGGCCTGGGCACTGTCCCTCAGCTCTTCAGCTCAAGGCCAGTGCCCTACTGCTTGAGCCATAGTGCCACTTCTGGATTTTTTCTTTTTGCTTATGTGGTACTGAGGAATCGAACCTAGGGCCTCAGGCATGCAAGGCAAGCATTCTACCACTGAGCCACCTTCCCAGCTCCTAAATTACTAACATTTAAACCTAGCAACATTTCATGAATTCAGATCTTCTAGCTCTTGTGAACATGCCCATTGTCTGACCATACCTGGCCTGCTTATCTTGTATAGAGTGGCTGCTCCTGGCATTGTCCCTGCCACTGGCCAAGTGACATATACTATTTCACTCTTCCTGCTGTTGTTTTAAAGACTTAATACATAAATGATAATTTGCACTTGTTCACTCTCAATGGAGGTAACAAAAGTTATGTGAGAGACCCACACATTCTAAGGTAGTTTAAAAGGACTGTTGCAGATTGCCCGGCCCTGTGACTTGCAGCTTAGAGCTTCAGGCATCTTAGAGGTCTCTCTGAGTGCCACCCTCTTTGCTTTTTCTCATTCCACCTTCCTTTTCTGTACTCCCCTGCTTTCTCCTACAGTAACTAAATTGGTTTCTATGGAGAACCACAGGCTTCTGGGACCACAGGATGCTATTTATTCAAGTCCATTTTCCCCACTCTTCACTGCCCACACTTTCCAGAAGAGTGAAACAATTTCCTCTCCAATTTACTTGTGGTTAAGATTGATATCTGACTGTCTGTCTGTCTGTTTATGGTATTGGGGATCATACTCAGGCATTACTTTGCCAGTAAGCTACACCTTCAGTCCTCAACCTTTGGTGCTTTTGAGACAGTATCTTGCCATGCAGCCCAGAAACTGGTTTTTAACTTGGGATCCTCCTGCCTCCACCTCCCAAGTACTGGGATGACAGGTGTACTGTACAATGCCTGACAAGATCTTTTTTAAAGCAAGAAGCAAAACTTTTATTAGACTGATAGGAGATGAAAGGTTTAAAATGCAAGTACCCTAGCTGGGCACTGGTGATTCATGCCTTCAGTCCTAGTTACTTAAGCGGCTGTGAGTTTAGGACGACAATTCAAAGCCAACCCAGCAAAGAAAGTCTGTGAGACTCTTATCCCTAGTTGAACAGCAAAAAGCTGGAAGTGGCGTTGTGACTCAACTGTTAAGTTCACTAATAAATCAGCAATCTAAGATGGAAATTCACATCTATGAATTAAAATGGCAAAGAAAACTCACTGAAAGCTGTTGAATAATAGGAGATGGAGAAAGTGACAGTAGGGTGTCAATCTGATCAAAGCATTGTATATGCATGTGTTAAGTTCCACAGTGAAAATTCTTTGAACAATTAGCATACACACAGACACACACACACACACACACACACACACACAGACACACAGACACACACACACACACACACACACACACACACACACACAAAACCCTCCTGAAGTAGAGGAATATAAAACAGATCCTGTTTAGCTTGGGGGGGTGTCCTAGTGGGAGCATAGAGGGTGAGTGTTGGGGGTAGAGGAAGGTGAATATGGTCAAAATGCTTTATGTATATATAGAAAATGGAACATGAAGCTTGAGATTGGCTTGGGAAGAGGGGAGGTGATAGGAAGTAGAAGAAAGAGTGACAGAGGGGTGAGTCTGATCAAGAGACAACTATATGGACATACAACTAATTGATGCTAATAAAATGGGGAGAATATAAGTACAACTGAGAATATGACTGACAGTATCTGCATCAACTGAGCATGTTCAGGAATTTAACATTTTTGTTTTTGAAAAAATGTTTTGTCTTTGGTCAGTTGTGGGCCTTGAACTCTGGGCTTAGGCACTGTCCCTGCGCTCTTCAGCTCAAGGCAAGTGCTCTACCACTTGAGCCATAGCACCACTTCGGGTTTTCTGGTGGTTAATTGGAGAAAAGAGTCTCATGGACTTTCCTGCCTGGACTGGCTTTGAACCTCGATCCTCAGATCTCATCCATCTGAGTAGCTAGGATTACAGGCATGAGCCACTGGCGCCCAGCGAAATGTTTTATTTATTTTTTTTGTCAGTTGTGGGACTTGAACTCTGGGCCTGGGCACTATCCCTCAACTCTTCAGTGCAAGGCAAGTACTCTACCACTTGAGCCACAATGCCACTTCTGATTTTCTGGAGATAAGATTTTCACAGACTTTCCGGCCTGGCCTGGCTTTGAACTGCAATCTGCAGATCTCAGCCTCCTGAGTAGCTAGGATTACAGGTATAAGCCACCAGTGCCCAGCTTGTTTTTGAATTTTTTTATTTTTAAACATTACTTTCTGACTATGCTTGCTTAAAAAAAATATATGCTATGTCTGTGAATAAGGCAGGCTTGCTGTATGCAGTAGCAATGATGAATCAAAGAATTAAATGACTATCCTCTTACCTGACTGTGCTTCCCCCTCACCTGGGTTAAGTGCCTCCGAACCACTTCTAGTTCCTGCCAGCTCCCTCAGTGTTACCCTCAACATCCTGTTTAACAGAGGCCTGTTGGCTGGACAGGCCATACTCTAGACCTTCAGCTCTGTGGAGATAGATTCTAGATCTTGTGCATTCCTCTAAGTTCCTTTGGCCTATTGAAAATGTTTTCATGGTGGTGACTATAACCAAGGTACACTGTATGCTTACATGGACGTGTCAGAAGGAAACCCCCTTGTACAACTACTTGATACGAATAAAAAAATGTGGGGAAAAATGTAATAGTTAAGATTTAGCATGTGTAACACAACTGGTATCAGTAAAGGCTTTATTTAAAAAAATAAAACTCAAAGGCTGAAGATAGAGCTCAAGTAAACACTTGCCTAACAAGTGATAGATAAGGCCCTGAGTTCAACTGCAGTACCACAAATCATAATGATAATAATGATATTGGTACTGCCAGGTGCTGGTGTCTCATGCCACCACCTACTCAGGAGATCTTCGGATCACAGTTCAAAGCCAGCCCAGTCAGAAGAGTCCATGAGACTCTTATCTCTTTATTAGAGATCAGAAAAACAAAACAACTTTGGAAGTAGAGTTGTGGCTCAAATGGTGGAGGGCTAGACTTGAGTGCAAAAACTTAAGGATAGCGCCCAGACCCTGAGTTCAAGCCCCAGGATTCACACACACACACACACACACACACACACACACACACACACACACACACACACACACACACACTGAATGTTGAAAATGAATATTGGTGCTACTGAATAATGTGTAGTTTGTCTCTTTTGTATCTATTGGGGATTTGATTGCATATTCAGTTTTGATTGATAGGGTATATATCATTAAGAGACCTGGACAGCTGCTAGATGGCAGGGAGGCAGGGATGAAGATGGAATTTGAAAGTACAGACATGAAAACAATAAAATATTTGTTTCATGTGGAAATTTGCAGCAATTGTTTTAGTTTGTGAGCTCAGAGATTATAAATGAAAGTATTTAGGGAAAGCTTATTTACACATAGCTTTATATTCTGTACCTTAATATATTTTTGCCATTTGTTTTTCAGCTCCAAGGATTAGTGAAATGCTTTCTGAAGCAGTCAGAAATTGAAGATGTCTAGACAGAACTTGGTAGCCTTGACAGCGACCACCCTTCTGGGAATAGCAGTGGGGGGGTTTGTCCTGTGGAAAGGACTCCAGCGCAGGAGGAGTAAGGTGAACCTGGTGGCCCAGCCACAGCCACAGCCGCAGCCACAGCCACAGCCACAGCCAGTGGCAGGAGGGAGTGAGCACTCCCCTCCCAGAGAGAACCAGCTATCTCCTGGTGTCCAGAGACCCTCCAGAGCCTCGTGGGAGGAAAAGATCCTCCAGGCAAAGGTGGTGACTGTGTCTCAGGAGGCAGAGTGGGATCAAGTTGAACCCTTGCTTAGGAGTGAATTAGAAGATTTTCCAGTACTTGGATTCGACTGTGAGTGGGTAAGTTAAAAAGTAAAGATTAAAAAAGAATTCCTGAGTAGGGGCCATGGATCATCAAGTAGAGAAGGAAATGCAAGTAGAATTAGCTTGTTCTTTTCTGCTTTTTAAAATTAATTTTAGCAGACAAAGCCATAGCCATTTTCAGGGCAGAGAACACTTAACAGCCATGCATATTGGAGTCAGCTAGACTTCACTGAGTTCCAACTTCACCCCTCATTCTGTGAACTTGGACAGCTTTTAGCCTCTGTGTCTCAGTTTGGGTGTTTGTGATAGGAATGTAATGGTGCTAATCTACAGTGACTTTCTAAGGATTCAAGCACATGACTCTCTATAAAGGCTTTGGCACAATTTTACATGTAGCAAGCACTCACTAAACAAGAGTTCCTATTAATACTTAAAATAAATAGCCTTTTGGGGCTGGAAAGGTGGCTCAGTGGTAGAATGCTTGACTTGCATGCATGAGGCCCTGGGTTTGATTTCTCAGCACCACGTAAGCAGAAAAAGCCAGACAAGCGGCTCAAATGGTAGAGCACTGGCCTTGAGCTGAAGAGCTAGCTGAGGGACAGAACCCAGGCCCAGAGTTCAGGCCCCAGGACCGACAAAAAAATAAAACAAAAGAAAAATACGTAGCCTTTCATAAAGATGCCATGGAGAAGCTAGTTAAATGGGAATTATTCAAATTAGAATGTAAAAGGTAACAGCAAATAGTTGAAGTGTTATTTAAGGTACTTGACACTGCTGTTTTGCTTGCGTCATCCCATTCAATTTCCCAATATCTTGGTAGGGAAATACGATTTACAGATAGGAAAAAAATAAAAATAAAAGTTTTAAGCTGAGTGCTGGTGGATCATGCCTGTAATCCTAGCTTTTTAGGAGGCTGAGGGTTGAGGTTCAAAGCCAGGTCAGGCAGAAAAGTGTGAGATTCTTATCTGTAATTAACCAGCAAAAAGCTGGAAATGGAGGTGTGGATCAATTGGTAGAATGTCAGCCTTGAGTTAAAAAGCCTAGCAACTGAGTGAGAGACCCTGAGTTCAAGCCCCAGTACCTGCATTAAGAGAAAAAAAAAAAAAAACTTTAGTCATTTGCTAAACAACGAAGCTAGTGTTTCTAACCAGCAGGTTTAGATGGTTCCCAGGCCATACAAAATTATCAATATAGGCAGAGAAGCCAAAGGTGTCCAAGGAGAAGCATATGTGTCCCATCATGTATCAAATGATTTTGCAGAAGGACATAAGAAGTTATGTTAAATTTCTCTTATGGTCCACTATATATAAATTCAAAGAAGTAGTTATAACATAGCATACTGCCAGATAAAGGTATGAGTTTCCAGTCTCCGCTGAGTTACCCGTGATGATTATAGTGATGGACAAATAACATCTACAAAATGGGAATCCTGACATGTTTTAGGAGCCATTATTGTCTCTCTTCTGGAAGCACAGATGGAGATGTTAAGTACTTTTTTGATACTGGGCATAGTGGTATATACCTGTAACTCTAGTATTTAAGAGACTGAGATGAGAATTTTGGGTTCCAGACCATCCTAGGCTCCCTAATGAGACCCTGTCTGAAAAGAAAAAAGTGTCTATGGACTTGCCTGACTCCTGTGTGGTTTTTTTAGTAGGCTATCTGCATAACTACATGCTTATTGTCAGGTACAGATAATTGGTGTAATAATGATTGAAGTAGAACAGTCTTAGTGATACATGTTGCTAATCAACAAGGTGATGAGTTCAAGATAAGCCTGGGCTAAGATTGAGTTAAGTGAAGGTCATGCCCCTCCTTCCTACCAGCCCTCCTCTTCCCCCCCCCAAATTGTAGACCTGATATCCTGCCTGGGCTAGTTTTAAATTTCAGTTCTCAGATCTCAGCATCCTGAGTAGCTAGGATTACAGGTGTGAGCCACCCATGCCTGATACACATGTGTTTTTTCTTTTTCTTTCTTTGTTTTTGGTCCATCATGGGGCTTGAATTCAGGGCCTGACCACTGTCCCTGAGCTCTTTCACTCAAGGCTAGCACTCTACAACTTTGAGCCACATCTCTACTTCTAGTTTTCTGGTGGTTAATTGAAAATAAGTTTCACGAATTTTTCTGCTCAGGCTGGCTTTGAACCTCAGTCCTCACACCTCAGCCTCTTGAGTAAGCTAGAATTACAGAGCCTGGCTCAACTATGTTTTTTGTTGGTTGCCTGTGGCCTATCTACCTATATTGATAATTTCATATGGCCTTGGAATGATGTTATAAATATCAAAATGGGGGGGGATTAGGTGAGGGGGTAGGGGGGAGGCTGGAAAGGTATGTGAAGGGTAAACAAAGGAAGAGGCTGCAATGCTTGATAAGAAATGTACTCATTATCTTGCCCATGTAATTGTAACCCCTCTGTACAGTATGTTCACAAAAAAAAAAAAAAAAAATCCTGGGGGGAAAAAAATATCAAAATGGCCCGTGGTAGAGAAAAAGTTCCCACTGTTGGAATAAAATCCAGATATCATAATTATATGTTCTGAAGGACTTAACACTTGGACTGACATCTCTCTAAGTCCCTGATTATGTCCCCTTTATTCTTTTCCCATCTTATTATTTCTACAACCACACTGGACATACATTCTGTCACTTGACCAGGAAATCTCATTCTTGGCAAAAAAAAAAAAAAGTTAAATTTGTAAACTTCACAGACTGAGAATAAGGATGTTCATTAGTTAACCTGTTTCAGCCCGGAAGATGGTCTCATGTCTTTACTCTCTGCTGCCATCGTGGGGTTGTTCAAGGAATCATGGGCCATGCCAGAGATCAGGTATCAGTTTGATTTTTCTTTTCTTTTCTTTTTTTTTTTTTTGGGGGGGGGGGGGGTCCAGTTGTGGGGCCTGAACTCTGGGCCTGGGCGCTGTCCCTCAGCTCTTCAGCTCAAGGCTAGCACTCTACCACCTGAGCCACAGTGCCACTTCCGGCTTTTTTCTTTTTGCTTATGTAGTGCTGAGGAATCGAACCCAGGGCCTCAGGCATGCAAGGCAAGTGCTCTACCACTGAGCCACCTTCCCAGCCCAGTTTGAGTTTTCTTGTTGGTAACTGGGGTTTGACTCTGGGCCTCATGCTTGTTAGGCAGACACTTATACCACTTGAGCCATGCTTTTAGCCCTTTGTGCTGTAGTTATTTTTCAAATTGGATCTTATATTTTTACCCAGACAAGCCTGGACCTCAATCTTCCTATTTACACTTTTGATGTAGATAGGATGACAGGACACCCAGGTATTGGTTGAGATGGAGTTTTGAGAACTTTTTGCCCCGGCTGATCTCAAACCATGATCCTCCTAGGTAGCTAGTATTATAGGTCTAAGCCACTACCCATCTTGTCCTCAGCTCTCAATTTTATTTTATTTTTTGCCAGTCCTGGGGCTTGAGCTGAGAGCCTGGATACTGTCCCTGAGCTTTTTTTTTTTTTAATACATATTTTTTATTGTAAAGATACTGTACAGAGGGGTTACAGTTACAGGAGTAAGGTAATGAGTCCATTTCCTATGGAGCATTATTACCTGCTCCTTTGTTTTTCCCCTACCATCCCTTTCCTTCCCACCTTCCCAACTCCTCTCCCCCCCCCCCAATGCAAAGTTGTAAAGTTCGTTTTCAACATTGTGTCTTGTATATCTCATTGTTACAATGGGTCATCCTGTATCCTTATTTTAGCATTTTATTATTTCCCTTCCCCTCCTCAAATTAGAAAAATGTATATACATGATGCAGGACATGTACTTATAATGTACTATGTGATTTTGTTGTTTGTTTCTTTTGTTCTTCCCCCATGGTATAACCCCTGTTGTCACTGTATTGGATTCCAATGCTCTGAACTTCTTTTGCTCAAGGTTAACACTCCACCATTTGAGCTACAGCACCACTTCCAGCCTTCTCTGTTTATTTGGTACTGAGGAATCGAACCCAGTGCTTCATGCATACTTGGCAAGCACACTACCACCAAGCCACATTCTTAGCCCTCAGCTCTCAATTTTTAAGAATACTTAAATTAAAATGAATGATCCATTGGCTACTACCCAGTGTTCTTTTTTTTTTTTTGGGGGCCCAGTCGTGGGGTCTGAACTCTGGGCCTGGGCGCTGTCCATCAGCTCTTCAGCTCAAGGCTAGTGCTCTACCACTTGAGCCACAGCGCCACTTCTGGCTTTTTTCTTTTTGCTTATGTGGTGCTGAGGAATCAAACTCAGGGCCTCAGGCATGCAAGGCAAGCGCTCTACCACTGAGCCACCTTCCCAGCCCCCTACCCAGTGTTCTTGAAATTAATCACTGAAGCAGAATAGTGTTGGAAGTTTTGTTTTGTTTTGTTTTTGTCAGTTGTGGGGCTTGAACTCTGGGCCTGAGCACTGTCTCTCTGCTCTTCAGCTCAAGGCGAGCGCTCTACCACTTGAGCTACAATGCCACTTCCAGTTTTCTAGTGGTTTTTATTGGAGATAAGAGTCTCACAGACTTTCCTGCCCGGGCTGGCTTTGAACCATGATCCTCTGATCTCAGCCTCCTGAGTAGCTAGGATTACAGGCGTGAGCCACTGGCGTCCGGCTTAGCAGTTTTATCTATAATTGTTGATTATATCATTCGCTTAAAATTGTTACTTTTGTGTGCAGGAAGCAATGGTAAAGTGTTCTGGGTTCAATTCCTAGTACCAAAAGGTATGCATATATGTGATTTATAAATATACATAAACACAGTCATGTATCACTTAGCAATGAGGTTTTATTCTTTTTTTTTTTGGTGGGTTGTGGGGCCTAAACTCTGGGCCTGGACACTGTCCCTCAGCTCTTTAGCTCAAGGCTAGCACTCTACCACTTGATCCACAGCACCACTTGTACCTTTTTTCTGCTTATGTGGTGCTGAGGAATTGAACCTAGGGTCTCATGCTTGCAAGACAAGCATTCTACTACTGAGTCACCTTCCCAGCACAGGCTGTATTCTAAGAAATGGTTCATTAGACAATTTTGTTGTTGTGTGAGCATCATGGAATGAGTATAGTTACCTAATCCTAGGTGATGTAAGTCACTATAGAAGGAGTGAGGTTGATGGGGTACCTGTATGTGTGTGTAGAAATGTTACAATGAAACCTGCCTTGTACAACAAATATATGTTAATAAAAAAATCTTAAGTGCAATGTATGGGCTGGGGGATATAGCTTAGTGGTAGGGTGCTTGCATAGCATGTTTGAGGCCCTAGGCTAGAAGTGGGGAGAACTCATTTTATCTGTATGTTTATTTAATGCATTTTAGAGCCTGACTGTAAAGATGTTCAGAAGGATCCACCCTTAAGAGTTTACAAAACTGGGCACTGGTGGCTCATGCCTATAATCCTAGCTACTCAGGAGGCTGAGATCTGAGGATTGTGGTTCAAAGCCAGCCCAGGCAAGAAAGTCCAAGTCATATCCAATTAACCACCAGAAAACCAGAAGTGGTACTGTGGCTCAAGTGGTAGAGTGCTCACCTTGAGCTGAAGAGCTGAGGGACAGCACCCAAGCCTAGAGTTCAAGCCCATGACCGACAAAAAAACAAAACAACCCCCCAAAACAACAATAACAACAACAACAAAAGAGTTTACAAGTAAGTACTGTGCCAAATTAGGGGTGCTGCATATTAGAAGTTACACTTGTGGGCATATACCCATAACAGTGTAAACCAGTATCCAAGAGCAATACCTACACACCTGTGTTCATCACAACACTGGTCACAGTAGCCTAACTAGAGTTAGCTACGATACCTGACAGCTGATGAGTGGATAAGGAAAGAATATTACTTAGCTGTAAATAAAAATGAAATTATATAATTTGTAGGAACATAGATAGAACTGGAGGACCATCATGTTTAGTGATAAAAAGCTAAACTCAAAAAGCCAAATACCATGTTTTTACCCATTTGTGGAATCTAGACCTAAAATATATACATCTACATGGACATACAATACTTAAACACACACATATATGTATGTATTTATATGTTTGATAAAAACTTGGACCATTTAGGGGGAATAGGGAAAGAGAATGATGGAAGATGAATAATGTCAAAACACATTGTATCTATATATACAGATAGCATAAGGAATCTCACTAAAAACTGATGTACAGTGGAAGGTATGGGGACAAAGAAAGAGAGCAATTGAGGACATTGACTAATATAATATATGAATGTGTGAAATACCATGGTAAAACCCATTTGGAATTAGTATACATTAAGGAAAAACTAAATGGCAGAAGTGTAATACAGGCTTTTTGAGCCAGGCTTTGGTGGCTCATGCCTGTAATCTTAGCTACTCATGAGGCTGAGATCTTAGGATGGCGGTTTAAAGCCAGCTCTGGCAAAAAAAAAAAAGTCTATGAGACTCATTTCTAATTAGTCACCAAAAAACTGGAAGTGGAGCTATAGCTCAAAATGGTAGAGTGCTAACCTTGAGTGAAAAATCTTAGGGACAGCTCCCAGGTCCTGAGTTCAAGCCCCATTACTAGAAACAACAAACAAAACAAAACAAAAAGAAACAAGCAACAACAACAACAACAAACCTAATAGGCTTTTTGGGAGTGGGTACTGGTATGAGACAGAAGGTCCAAGAGGAAGGATGAAGTACTGCATATGCATGTATGAAAACAAAATGGTGAAACCTGCTGAAATTGGAATTTAAGAAGGAGAAGAGGATGAGGGAGAGTCATGTAAGGGATGAGTTTGAGTGGGGTACTTTGTATGCAAATATAAAAATGTCACGAAATGCCTCTGAAAAATTAGTATATGTTGATACAATCTATATAAAAGTAGAAGTAGAGAGTTATAGATTTATAGATTGAATACCCTTGGTCTGATAATCCAAAAAGTGAAATGCTCCAAAATTCGAGTTTTGTTCAGTGCTGACATGATGCCACAAGTAGAAAATTCCACACCTGATTCCACATGATGAGCTGCAGTTAAAATGCAGTTGTATTAAAAAATTATATAAAATTACCTTCCACTGTGTGTAATTTTTTATTTTATTTTATTTTTTTGCCAGTTCTGGGGCTTGTCAGGGCCTGAGCACTGTCCCTGAGCTTCTTTTGCTCAAGGCTAGCACTTGAGCCATAGCATCATTGCTGGCTTTTTCTGTTTATGTGGCACTGAGGAATTGAACCCAGGGCTTCATGCATGCTAGGCAAGCACTCTACCACTAAGCCACATTCCCAGCCCTGTGTCCCTGAGCTTTTTCACTCAAGGCTAGTGCTCTACCACTTCTCACCACTTCTGGTTTTTTTTTGTTTTGTTTTTTTCTTTGGGTCCAGTTGTGGGGCCTGAACTCTGGGCCTGGGCGCTGTCCCTCAGCTCTTCAGCTCAAGGCTAGCGCTCTACCACTTGAGCCACAGCGCCACTTCCGGCTTTTTTCTTTTTGCTTATGTGGTGCTGAGGAATGGAACCCAGGGTCTCATGCCCGCAAGGCAAGTGTTCTACCACTGAGCCACCTTCCCAGCCCAACCGCTTTTGTTTTTCTGGTGGTTAATTGGAGCTACAGGATTAGTGTTTTTAGACCAGGGAGACACAGCTGGACCCCTGTACCATGTTTTGCACACAGGTAGTGTAGTAGCAAGAGCCACCTTGCCCTGGAGCCAGGTTTTTGGGGAGATGAGTCTGTTGTGAGAGGCTATTTTTTACATTGTGGGATGTTTATCAATATCCTCCTCTCTGCCTGTTAGCTATCACCCATGTACTTTCTTCCTTCAGTTGTCACAAGCCCCAAATTTCTGTAGACATTGACTAATTTCCCTTGGGGGCAAAATCATTCTCTGTTGAGAAAACTACTATGGTAGAGACTGAGAAAAATGTAGCCCTAGTCCTAGCTTTGCCATTGTCTCTCAATACTTAATCAAATGGCTTCACCTTACAGTCCGTAAGTTTCCTTTCACGAAGGACTGGAAGAATTTATTGGATACTTCATCTGGATTAGTGGATAGCTTTAAGGAATCTTTAATCTCTAAAACTTGTATGTGAATTTTGAATGTCAGTTTTTTTAAGGACGATAACCTTAGCTTTCAGCATTTCTTCCCATATGACACTCAAAATGTAAACCTAGAACTAAATATATATTTAATGTATAAAGTTATTTTATATCTTTTTTGGGGGGGGGGTCTGGTCATGGGGCCTGAACTCTGGGCCTGGGCGCTGTCCCTCAACTCTTCAGCTCAAGGCTAGCGCTCTACCACTTGAGCCACAGCCCACTTCTGGCTTTTTTCTTTTTTGCTTATGTAGTGCTGAGGAATCAAACCCAGGACCTCATGCATGCAAGGCAAGCGCTCTACCACTGAGCCACCTTCCCAGCCTATTATTTTCTCTCTTTAGATATAAAGATCCCCACTTATGTTCAACATCCTTTTTTTTTCCCTCCCTTAATTTTCTTCTGTGAGCACTATTTGTGACTAGAAAATGCTGAGAAAGCACATTGTGCTGCCATGATTTGTTGTATTGGCGGCTACTTCTTACTTACAGGTCTGGGTTTCCCAGCTCTTTAAAACACTCAGCTCCTGAGGCAGTGCCGATGAGGTAAATGAGTAGAATTATTGGCATGTATGTTTGACAGTCTGGATAATCAAGAATGTGTTGCCATTTGGCACTTTGTTTAGCTCTTTTTTTTCCTTAGCCTTTAAAAACTAGCGCATCTCATCTGACTGCTAATGTGTGGCTCAGAGCTCCTCTGTGTCAGCTGGCCTCTATTTATGGAATGCTCACATTTGCCAGCTCTGGAGTTGGGCCCTTGGGAAGGTTTGTCCAGGCTCACTATCCTGTTACAGTACTCAAAATCTAGTCTGCTGTTTCCTTTGGGATGCTAAGGATGTGCTGGATGGACTACTACTTTTTTTTTTGCCACAGTTTCCTCTTACACTTGTTGCCAGGCAAAGTTGTGAATTGTGATTTATCTTGTTCTGTTGCAGGTGAACCTGGAAGGCAAAGCCAATCCTCTCTCTCTCCTACAAATGGCCTCCCCAAGTGGCCTTTGTGTCCTGGTTCGCTTGCCCAAACTGATCTGTGGAGGCAAACCACTACCAAGAACGTTACTGGACCTTTTGGCAGATAGCACCATTTTAAAAGTTGGAGTGGGATGTTCAGAAGATGCCAGCAAACTTCTGCAGGATTATGGTCTCATGGCTAGGGGGTGCCTGGACCTCCGGTATCTAGCCATACGGCAGGGGTATGGTTTGTATAAATGCTGGGATTCCCGTAGCTGTGGGGTAAACATCTTCACAAGATCTGTAGATTGGGCTGGGAAGGTAGCTTAGTGGTAGAGCGCTTGCCTTGCATGCATGAGGCCCTGGGTTCGATTCCTCAGCACCACATAAGCAAAAAGAAAAAAAAAAGCCGGAAGTGGCGCTGTGGCTCAAGTGGTAGAGCACTAGCCTTGAGCTGAAGAGCTGAGGGACAGTGCCCAGGCCCAGAGTTCAGGCCCCATGAGCGGACCCAAAAAAAAAAAAAATCTGTAGATTTCTGGGAATCAATACTGAAATACCTAAAATTCTTTAGAAACCCAGAAGCTTGAGAAAAGGCATATTCAGTTTGTTAGTAGATATTTCAAGTTGTGAAGGCATTTTAGTTATAATTTGTCTTTTCTTCTTTTAGTCTTGAGTCTTGAACTTGGGGCTTGGACGTTATCTCTGAGCTCTTTTGCTCAAAGCTAACATACTACCTCTTTGAAGCACCACTTCAGGCTTTCTGGTAGTTAATTGGAGATATAAAAGTCCCATAGCCTTTCCTGCCAGGCTGGCTTTGAACCATGTTCTTCAGATCTTAGCCTCCTGTGTAACTAGGATTATAAGCATGAGCCACTGATACCCAGCAAGACTTCCTTTCCTTCATCATCAAAGTGATTTGGGTTCCTGCATTTCTTGAGGGATTACTGTTATAACACTGACAAGGAGGACCTCCAGGGTTGTAGCTCTGTGACTCCTGATTCCCTTGGTAAGTGAGAAGTTGGTGCTGCTTTCCCATACTCATGTATTCTTCATGTCATGTCTATATCTTGATTGGAGACTCCAATCAGGACATACTAACTTTTTTGCAACCCAATAGTAATTTTAATTAGAAGTTTTGAAGACCAGAAAGACATATATTTTTGTATTTTAGCCTCCACAACAAAAATAGTCTTTAATGTTTTCCAAATTTAAAAAGACATGAGAGCTATTGAAGAATGGTTAGGTTGCTTACAAGTCTTTCCTACTATAAATAGTGATGCAGTGAAGATCTTTTGTTTTGTTTTGTTTTGTTTTTTGGGTCCGGTCGTAGGGCCTGAACTCTGGGCCTGGGCACTGTCCCTCAGCTCTTCAGCTCAAGGCTAGCACTCTACCACTTGAGCCACAGTGCCACTTCCAGCTTTTTTCTTTTTGCTTATGTGGTGCTGAGGAATCAAACCCAGGGCCTCATGCAAGCAAGGCAAGCGCTCTACCACTGAGCCACCTTCCCAGCCCCACTGAAGGTCTTTTTATGGACCTATGTGCTTAGAATAAACTTCCTAGGAGCAGAATTGCTGAATTAGAGAAATTTCATATTCAAGCTTTTGCTTGCTTTTTATTACTGGTTTTTTATAAAGATTATAAAAATATACAGCTCACACATTTTAGATGAGACTGGCTGATTCTTCTTGTTCCATTGACAATAGATACTGTTAAAAACTTTTGCATCTGGACACCAGTTGCTTATGCCTATAATCCTAACCTTTCAGGAGGCTGAGATCCAAGAATCATGTTTTGAAGTCAGTTCAGGCAGACAAATCCAAGAGACTTTATCTCCAGTTAACTAGCAAAAAGCTAGAACTGGAGGCATGGCTCAAACAGATGAGTTCAGGTGCGAGTGAAAGACTCAGATCAAGAGGCACAGAGTTCAAACCTCATTACCAGCACACACAAAAACAACTTTGAAACCTGATAGATAATAAATTATTTTCCTTGATGTCTATGGTTGTCCTCTATTTATTGGCTATTTACAGATTTTTTCCTGTGTGTGTCATTTGCCTATTTTTGATACATGGTTTTGTTTATTGTAGAAACAATTTCCTCTGTAATGGGCTTAGCCTGAAATCACTTGCTGAGACTATTTTGAACTTTCCTCTTGACAAGTCCCTTCTACTTCGTTGTAGCAACTGGGATGCTGAGAGTCTTACAGAAGAGCAGGTACTTCTTATTTGACCAGCTGAAGAATTGAGTTGTTGCCTCTGAAGTATAATTGTTTTTTTTTAAATTCTAATCTTCAGGACTGGGAGTGTGGCTTAGTGGTAGAGTGCTTGCCTAGCATGCATGAAGCCCTGGGTTCAATTCCTCAGTACCACATAAACAGAAAAAGATGGAAGTGGTGCTGTGGCTTAGGGTAGTAGAGTGCTAGCCTTAAGCAAAAAGAAGCTCAGGGACAGTGTCTAGGCCCTGAGTTCAAGCCCCAGGACTGGCCAAAAACCACACAAGAACAGAAAACAATTCTGATCTTAAAATATAAGTATTAGGTGGAAATACTTTAGACTTACTAATGATACTCAAGAAAATGCTTATGTTATTTAAATAAAGATTAGAGTCTTATATTTCATATTTTGAGCATTTATCAATTCAGGCATTTCAGAAAATAGAATTTATTTATGAATACTAACGCTTAAGTTAAAAACAAACAGTGTTGGGTATGGTACTTCACACTTGTAATCCCAGCACTTGGGAGGTGGAGAAGAGAATCTTGAGTTCAAAGCTAACTTAGTCCACATAGTGTGACCCTGACTCAAAAATGGCTCTAGAGGAAAGGGGTAGCCAAATGAGGAGAAGAGGGCGAGAATGCAGTCAAGAATTCAATGTACATCCTACAAAATTAAGAAGAATGAGGGAAGGGGAAGGATGAATGAGAATCCAGAAAAGGATGACATTGATCAAGATGTATTATATTACTAAACTGCTTTATTAAATGGAAACTTATTTGTACAACTACTTAAAGATAACAAGTAAATAACCTAAAAGGTACCTTCCCATCAAACAAATAAACACCTTATAGTGTTATAAAACTTATTATAAGCTTGGCACCGGTGGCTCACGCCTGTAATCTTAGCCACTCAGGAAGCTGAGATCTGAGAATTGAGATTTAAAGCTAGCCCCGGCAGGAAAGTCCGTGAAACTCATCTCCAATAAACGACCAGAAAACCGGAAGTGGTGCTATAGCTCAAGTGGTAGAGCACTAGCCTTGAGCTGAAGAGCTGAGGGACAGCACTCAGGCCCAGAGTTCAAGCCAAGTTCACGATTGACAAAAAAAAAAAAAAAAATTATAAGCCAAACACCGGTGGCTCGTGCCTATAATCCTAGCTAATCAGGAGGCTGACATCTGAGGATCACAGTTCAAAGCTAGCCTGAGCAGGAAAGTCCTTGAGACTTTTTTGTTGTTGTTGTTATTCATTGTGGGGCTTGAACTCGGGGCCTGGGTGCTGTCCCTGAGCTCTTTTGCTCAAGGCTAGCCCTCTGTCACTTTGAGCCATAGCTCCACTCCCAGTTTTTAAGTGGTTAATTGGAGTTAAAAGTCTCATGGGGTCTTTTCTGCCCTGGCTGGCTTTGAACCACAATCCTCAGATTTCAGCCTCCTGAGTAGCTAGGATTACAGGTGTGAGCTTCTAATATCCGTTTAACCACCAAAAAAAAAAAAAAAAAAGCTATAAGTGGTAGAATGATAGCTTTGAACAAAAAAGCTCAGAGGCAGTGCACACATACACACACACCCTTATGAGAAGTAATCATTTTTCTGGCTTATTCTCTAATCCTTGATTTTCTTAGATCTTTTGACTTCTAACTCTGGAAGATATGACTTAGTATTCTTTAAAGTACCTTTACTCCATCTTCCCAATAGAGGTAAATCATTTTTTATCAGGACAGCGTCCAGAACTATATTGACATTATTTATAGCTAAGCAACAATATAAACAGCTTTTATCTATTAGACATTTGTGTTTCTTCTTGTAATAACTGTTTAGTTTGCTTCCCACTTATTGTGTTTTTTATTTTCTTGCTGTTTAATTTTTTGAGTTCTTTGTATGTTCAGAATATTAATCCTTTATCTGTTGAATAGCTGACAAAGATTTTCTTACACTCTGTAGGTTGTCTCTTGGTTCTGGCAACTGTTTTTCTTTTCTTCTTCTTCTTTTTTTTTTTTTTGGTCAGTCGTGGGACTTGAACTTGGTTGTGGGACTTGAACTTTGCCTGAGCACTGTCCCTAAGCTTTGTCACTCAAGCCTCGAGTTCTACCTGAGCACTTCCAGCTGTAGCACTGCTTCCTGTTTTCTGGTGGTTAATTGGATATATAAGAGTCTCACAGATTTTCCTGTCAAGGGTGGATTTTAATCTTGATCTTCAGATCTCAGCCTCCTGAGTAGCTATGATTATAGATGTGGGCCACTGGCTGGCAACTGTTTATTTTGCCCTGCAAAAATTCTGTAATTTGTTACAGTCCTTCTTGCCATTTCCTGCTCCTGTGCTCTGAGCAACTGTAGTTCTGTTCAGAAATACTTACTTGTGTGCCACCTGCTGCTGATGGCTCATGCCTGTAATCCTAGCTCCTCAGGAGACTGAGATCTGAGGATCATAGTTCAGTGCCAGCCCAGTCATGAAAGTCTGTGAGACTCTTATCTCCAACTAAACATCAGAAAACCAGAAGTGGCACTGTGGCTTCACAGTGGTAGAGCACTAGCCTTGAGTGAAAAAGCTCAGGGACAGCACCCACAACTGACCAAAAAAACAAAAAAATGTTTACCTGAGACTATAGCTTCCAGAGTTTCCCTATGTTTTCCTGGAGCAGGTTTAAAGTTTCAGATTTTATTTTGAGTTCATTGATCCATTTGGAGTTGATATTTGTATTGAGTTGAGAGATAGGGATCCAGTTTTAGTCCCCTGCATGTGGATAACCAGTTTTCTTTTTCTTTTCCTCATTTTCTTTTCTTTTTGTCGGTCGTGGGGCTTGAACTCTGGGCCTGGGCACGGTCTGTCCCTCAGCTCTTCAGTTCAAGGCTAGCTCTCTACCACAACACCACTTCCGATTTTCTAGTGGTTTTCCGGAGAGCCCTGGCTGGTTTTGAACTATGATCCTCAGATCTTAGCCTCCTGAGTAGCTAGGTACAGGCGTGAGTCACCAGCGCCCTGCATGCGGTGCGGATAGCCAGTTTTCTTATCATCATTTGTGGAAGAGGCTGTCTTTTGTTTTAGACACTGGTTGTTTAGGGCTCCTTTGTCAAATATTAGCTGGCTGTAGCTGTGTAGTTTTGTTCTTCTACTCTGTTCCATTGGCCTTCGGGTTTGTTTTTGTGCCAGTACTGTAAGGAAACGCCCACCTCGCAGACCTATTCTCCATCCTCCACGGTAGCACCTGCGCAGTAGGTGAGGCAGGCACCGCCCACTTCCGGCCCCCAACTATATAAAAGGGCCCTCCAAGGCGCCCCACGGCGTCGTTTTCTCCCTTCCTTGTCAGCTCTGCTGGCAATAAATCTTTTTCTTCTACTTGACTTAAGTCCGCGTGGTCTTTTGGGTTACTTTCTTTGGGGTTGCTTTCTGCCTAGGTTACATTTTTCTTCAAATACCGAGCTGTTTTTGTTTCTCTGGGCTGTGGTGTTATGGTCCCTTCAGCAGTGCTCTTTTTACTTAGAGTTGCTTTTTCTGTTTGGGATCTTTTGTGCCTACATAAGAATTTTTTGATTGATTTTTTTCTAATTCTGTGAGGAATGATAATGGGATTTTGATAAGGTATTGCGTTGAATCTGTAGATTGCCTTGGACAGTATGCTCAGTTTTACAATGTCATTTCTGCCAATCCATGAACACGGAAATTCTTTCCATCTTCTGCTATCTTCTTCAATTTCTTTCAAGATTTTGCAGTTTTTCTTGTAGATGTCTGTCAGTTTCTTAGTTAATATGTAGGTATTTTATTGTTTCTGAGGCTATTGTAAACGAGATTATTTCCCAGATTTCTTTTTTTTTTTTTTTTTTTTTTTTTTTTTTTTTTTTTTTTTTTTTTTTTTTTTTTTTTTGTCGGTCGTGGGGCTTGAACTCTGGGCCTGGGCGCTGTCCCTCAGCTCTTCAGCTCAAGGCGAGCGCTCTACCACTTGAGCTACAGCGCCACTTCCGGTTTTCTGGTGGTTTATTGGAGATAGGAGTCTCACGGTCTCTCCTGCCCGGGCTGGCTTTGAACCGCGATCCTCAGATCTCAGCCTCCTGAGTAGCTAGGATTACAGGCGTGAGCCACCAGCGCCCGGCTATTTCCCAGATTTCTTTCTCAACCTGTTTATTGTTGGTAGATAGAAAGGCTACTAATTTTTGAGTATTGATTTTTGTATCCTGCTACATTTCTAAAGGAAATGATCAGTTTTAGAAGTTATTTGGCAAAAGTCTATATCTGCAAATAGGGATAACTTGATGTCTTTCCCTATTTGAATTCCTTTTATTTCTTCTGTCTTATTGCTCAGGCTAGGAATTCTAGTACCATATTAAACAAGAGTGGAGAGAGTGGATATTCCTGACCTTAGGGGAAATTATTTCAGTTTAAGTTCAGGTATGTTCCTCTTCTTCCTCCCTCTCCTTTTCTTTTTTATGCTGGTACTAGAGCTAGAACTCAGGGCCTTGCATGCTTGCTTGCTCAGCTTTTTCACTTACAGCTGGCACTTTTTTTTATACCTCAACTTCTCATTTTCTTCTGGTTATTTGGAGATAGGAGTCTTGCCTATTTGTCTGTCCAGACTGGCTCTGAACCAAGCTTCTCAGATCTCATTTCCTGAAAGGTATTATAGGCATGAGCCACTGGTACCCTGCTAGTTGTGTTCCTTCCAGTCCTAATCTGATCAGGGTATGTTGTATGCATATATGGACGTGTCACACTGAAACCCCCTTGTACAATTACAATTGATGATAATAAAAACTGTGGGAGAAAAAGGAATTTTTAAAGAATTACATAGTACCTCAGTTATTATGTATTTTTAGTTATGCTCCTAAACATTGTGTATATTTTTATGATTGACTTTTGAAGTTGCTATCTCTGGCTTTTCTTTCATATCCCTCTGATCTCTGACTTTTCTTTTTAGGTAACTTATGCTGCCAGAGATGCCCAGATCTCAGTGGCTCTCTTTCTCCATCTTCTTGGATACCCTTTCTCCAGGAATTCACCAGTAGAAGGAAACAGTGACTGTATCAGTTGGAAAAATGTCTTGGAGAAATGCCAGAATATGGTAGACGTCCCATTTCGAAGCAAAGCATTTAGCAGATTAGGAGAAGAAGTTAATGGGGAAACAACAGAGTTTCAGCAGAAGCCAAGAAATAAAAAGTCTAAGACTGATGAAATGGTGTCAGGAAACCACCAGGGGAGAGACCCCAGAAAGCACAAAAGAAAGCCCCTGGGAGTGGGCTATTCTGCCAGGTAACTGACTTGTTCTCTGATAATGAAGAGTCAGGGGCCCAGCTCTACAATGGCTCATGGAGACAGTTTGAGTTGGATAGTGGAGATCCTCAGGAGTTATCCTTACTTTCCTTGCCTTTAGGATCTGTTTTTTGGGTTTGGGTTTGGGGAGATTTTTTGGACATGGGACCTAACTCTGGGCCTGGGCGCTGTCCCTCAGCTCTTCAGCTCAAGGCTAGCGCTCTACCACTTGAGCCACAGCGCCACTTCCGGCTTTTTTTATGTGCTGCTGAGGAACCCAGGGCCTCAGGCATGCAAGGAAGCACTCTATCACTCAGCCACCTTCCCAGCCCCTCCCTGCCTTCAAGATCATTTGATTTTTTGTTTTGTTTTGTTTTGTTGGTGGTGGAAGGGCTTGAACTCTGGGCCTGTGTGTGTTCCCTGAGCTCTTCCGCTCTAGGTGAGTGTTTTACTACTTGAGCCACAGCACCACTTTCGGTTTTCTGATGGTTTATTGGAGATAAGAGTCTCATGGACTTTCCTTCCTGGCCTGGCTTTCAACCATGATCCCCAGATCTCAGTCTCCTGAGTAGCTATGATTACAGGCATGAGCCACCAGCGCCTGGCTCTTTAGGGACATTTGAAATCTCCTTTATTTTGTCTATTTTTCTTCTTTCTCAGTTTAACTTTTCTCTTTGACAATTGAAATGGAAGTGAGGAGAGCTTAGCCTAGCTTTGTCACCTGCTTCTTGACCTGTAATTTTTTCACTTACAAACAGAGGTATAATTATTATTCCTTGGTTGCTTCAGAATAGCATGAAAACAACATGAAGTACCTTATGTTTTTCAGAAGAAATCAGATTTCTTTTTTATTCAGAATGCTACTCAGCTCTAAGCCAATGTTTTTCTCTAGCCAATGAGGATTTTCTTGTACAACTTACATGTTTGTTATAGGAGGCTGACTAGTAAGTACTTGGGAGTGGAAGTTTGATCCTTTTAGCAAGGTGCCTTTAGAAAGTGCATAATTAAATTGAAAGAAGTATTGCTTGTAAGCCAGAAGTAAATCCATACATTATCAGTACATTATCTTGAACTTTAAAAGTTTTAGTTTGCTTTATTTAATCTAGTGATACAAGTTTATTTTGTTGCTCTGTTCCTATTTGTGTCTACCGCAGAGTTATATAAATACTACCCAACTCATTCCTTAATGTTCTAGTTCATAAGTATAAAAATTGGCAGCATCAACTAGTTCATTTCTATGCTTCCTAGCTGTTTGTTACCCTGTTTGGTTTTTCTTTTCTTTTTCTTTTTCTTGTTTTGTGTGTGTGTGTGTGTGTGTGTGTGTGTGTGTGTGTGTGAGAGAGAGAGAGAGAGAGAGAGAGAGAGAGAGTTGAGGGGCTTGAACTCTTTTTCACTTTCAGCTAATGCTCTACCACTTTGAGCCACAGTTTTCTGGTAAACTAATTGGAGACAAAGATTTCATGGATTTTTTTTTTTGGTGGGTCGTGGGGCTTGAACTCTGGGCCTGGGCGCTATCCCTCCCTCAGCTCTTCAGCTCAAGGCGAGCGCTCTACCACTTGAGCTACAGCGCCACTTCCGGTTTTCTGGTGGTTTATTGGAGATAGGAGTCTCACGGTCTCTCCTGCCCAGGCTGGCTTTGAACCGCGATCCTCAGATCTCAGCCTCCTGAGTAGCTAGGATTACAGGCGTGAGCCACCAGCGCCTGGCTATTTCATGGATTTTTCTAATCTGGTATGTCTGTCTCTAGCACTGAGAATAGTTCAAGTCATTCAGAAGAAAGAATGAGAAGGCAACAGGTATCTTGACCAGTAGTCAAGTCCTAAAGTGCTCAATTCCTAAAGGCATTTTGCTACAGGGTCCAGGTTTCCATCCCAAGTACTGACAGAGGAGTAAGTCACACAGGAAAACTCTCATTGGCTAGAGAAAAACATTGGCTTAGAACTAGTATCATTCTAGACACACAAGAAATCTGATTTTCAATGTGAGATTTTTCTTTCTCTTCCCTGCAGAAAATCACCTCTTTATGATAACTGCTTT
Organism: Dipodomys spectabilis; assembly: GCF_019054845.1. NCBI lineage: Eukaryota > Metazoa > Chordata > Mammalia > Rodentia > Heteromyidae > Dipodomys > Dipodomys spectabilis. The sequence goes on along the minus strand of NW_024870834.1, from coordinate 23,894,461 downwards.
CTTCATGCTCCTGATGGACAGCCCCTCTGCACTTGTGATAGAAGAAAAGCTCAGTGGTACCTGGACAAAGGGATTGGAGGTGTGAGATTCAGCTGTCATAATTTAGCTCTAATTAGGTGCATATGGGTACTGGTGGGAGTGGGACTAGGTAGAGGGTGGGTAGACAGGAAGCAGGCAGAAAGACCCTGAAGTGTGTGGGTCTGAGTAGTCACAGTCCCACTCTGTTAGTCTGTGCTAGAACACCACAGACAGTAGTAAAGATGATGCTTCTTGGTGGGCGGAAGAACAGCCCAACACTGATGCCTTATCTTTTCCCTAAGAGCTGGTGAGTGAAGACCCTTTTGTGGTCAGGCTACAGTTTGAACCTGCAGGAAGACCTGAATCCCCAGGAGACTATTACTTGATGGTTAAGGAGAACCTCTGTGTAGTGTGCGGCAAGACAGACTCCTACATTCGGTGAGTGTGGCTGCCCTTGTTTTCTGCCTTAGGTGGAAGTTGCCGGTGTAACCAAGTCAAGAGCCCCTCAAAGGCCTTGCTTGGATCTGCACACTGTGGCTAAAAGGCTTAACCCTAGGGTGTCCTAGATTCTCCAGGAGCTTCTCCAGCAGCTTCTATCCCTAATGACCAATGACCAGTTCTTAGTCACTGGAATACAGTACTATTTTCAGTAACCATTAGCCACTGAGAAAGTGATTTTCTCCTGCTCATAAGAACTGAAGACCACTTCCTTCAGAAACGATGTCCTTATAATCTTCCCTAAGGCTTCAAACTTTCTCAGAGGCTTCTCTTTTACATCAGGGTCTTCATATAGTGAAGGTGAGGCTGCCTATTGGGCACGAGTTCGTTCTTCTTCCCTCTTTCCTTTCCCTTCTTCCTTCTCTCCTTCCCTATCTCCTTCCCTTCCTCCTTTACTCCCTCTTTTTCTTTTTTTTATTTATTTTTGAGATTGTGTCTCATTATGTTGCCTGGAATGGCCTCATACTCACAGTCCAAGGACTGCTTCCACCCTTGGCTCTAGTAATTCACTCTCTTCCTTTCTCCTCGTTCAAAGCAAGACAAATAGTTCTTGCTGCCAAAAATATTTTGCTGAGAGCTTAGTTCTCTCTAGAAAATAATGATAGGCCTTGGTAAAGCAGGGAAATGGTGTCAGAACACGCTATTCCTCAGATGAAGAAAGTTGGCTTGCTCAGGCCCCTTAGCCTTTTTTTTTTTTTTTTTAAGAGAATTGTTTTTCAAAGGCCAGTAGAGAGTATTATCATTTTTCTGGGGCTTTCTGGAATCACAGCTTCTTTCAAAGGTTGTTGTTAACCTGTATATGCCCAGCCCTCCTCAATTGAAGCCTGACAGCAGACAGTCTGTACTTACTTTAAAGGAGAGGAGAGCCTAAAGCACAGGCAAGTAATAAAGCAATAGGTAGGAATCTAAGGGCATAGTTAAGGCTGAGAGAAAAATATGTACTATTACTTTAATGGAATCTCTTTTGGATTGTGGTGCCCAAAGCTTTTCAGTCATGTTTAGGCTCAGCTCTGTCTCCCAGGAGCCTTCTGGCTCCACATGTGCTGCATGCCATATGCTAATAAGCACTGCTTCTTCCAGGAAGAATGTTATTCCACATGAGTACCGGAAGCACTTCCCCATTGAGATGAAAGACCACAATTCCCATGATGTGCTGCTGCTCTGTACCTCCTGCCATGCTATCTCCAACTACTATGACAACCATCTGAAGCAGCAGCTGGCCAAGGAGTTCCAGGCCCCCATTGGTTCTGAGGAGGGCTTACGTTTGCTGGAGGATTCTGAGCGCCGGCAGGTGCGTTCTGGGGCCAGGGCTCTGCTCAATGCTGAGAGCCTGCCTGCACATCGGAAGGAAGAGCTGCTACAAGCACTCAGAGAATTTTATAGCACAGACACCATCACAGAGGAGATGCTTCAAGAGGCTGCCAGCTTGGAGACAAGGTACAACCTACTGTTCTGGTCACAGAAGGGATTGAGGAATAACCCTTTGTGACAATGCCTGCCAGGGACAAGCACTTGCCACTTATGTACTGCTTACTAGCACAGTGTCTAGTAGTTTAGATACCACAGGGGTGGAACAAAATAGTCTCTTTGAGAATTTCCTTATCATAGAGAATTGTCTTGTGTGAAGTATGTTATCTGTTATTGACCCTTTTGGTCTAGTCTTTTTCATGGCTTGAGAGTTCAGTGCAGTGGAATTGCGCCTGTGTGTGTTATGCAGAGGAAAGTCCTGAAGGCCATACAGAAGCTAAAAATCATTAGTTCAGTAATACTCCAATACCTTTGAAGATCCTTATGAAGTAGAGTACAAATCATATTGTGTTTCTAACCCTGTACACAGGTTTGTGAGATTTTTGTCTAATGCAGTCACATTTCCTATCTCACCTGCACTCCAGGGTCTTGGCCCATTGAATGGAATAAGCAGAGTTGCTTTGTCCTGAGGGTTCCTGAATAACTTTTGATAAGTACAAGATCAACATTCTAGCCAGGCGCCCGAGGCTCATGCCTGTAATCCTAGCTACTCAAGAGGCTGAGATCTCTGAGGATTGAGGTTCAAAGCCAGCCCGAGCAGGAAAGTCCATGAGACTCTTACCTAGAATTAACCACCAGAAAACCCTAAGTGGTGCTGTGGCTTAAGTGGTACAGCACTATCTTTAGCTGAAGAGCTCAGGGACAGTGCCCGGGCCCAGCGTTCAACCCCACAACCAACAACAACAACATGACCAACATTCTTCACCCACCATCTGCCAGACAGTAGGGCATCGCTACTGGGGCTGAGCATTATGCACAGCCTTTCTATAAGCAGAACTCATTGCGCCCTCCCCCCCTTCTGCTGGCTTGTGAACCATATGTCTAAACTAGAGCGAAGGAGAAGGAGAGAGAAAAGAAAGATGTTATGAGACCCTCAAAGTTACCAGCCCATCTCTTCCCATTTCTGTGTGGCCTGTAGTATTTGAAGCTGTCTGTGAGACTCTGTGTATTTATCTCCCTCAGACCCTTTGCACTTCGTGTCTTGGCAGGATTTCCAATGAAAATTATGTTCCTCATGGGCTGAAGGTGGTGCAGAAGCACAGCCAGGGTGGGCTGCGCTCCCTCATGCAATTGGAGAGCCGCTGGCGACAGCATTTCCTGGACTCCATGCAGCCCAAGCATCTACCCCAGCAGTGGTCAGTGGACCACAACCATCAGAAGCTGCTCCGTAAATATGGAGAGGATCTTCCCATCAAGCTGTCGTGATTTTGGCTTTCTGCCTAGGTCAGGGAAGGTGGAGTCAAGGTGGAAAAGTCATCTCTTCCTGTTTTAACATATCATCAGTGGTCAAAGCCTGGGTAACACACAAAAGTTCTAACCTACACAAATCCCAGGGTACTTCTGATGGAGCAGGGCTGTCATTTTAGAGCAGCTTGTGGTTTTGAATTTTAACTGGGAAGTATCAGTATTCTTTTTTTTTTTTCCTCTTTCCTCATTTATTTTTGTAGATGATAAGGCTTGGCCTTTGTTTTTATTCTCCTTTTTTGGTTTTCTCTCTGAAAAAGGAAAATGAAGACTTAAAATGACTTGTTGGGACTATGAGAAGATATTTGTTATTGTTTTCTGTTGATTTATCTCACTGTGTTGGTTTATCTCTGATGGGGGCTGTCCAGTATTATCAGTCCAGTCAGGTTAGGAAGGAGAAAATGTTCTTCTTGATATTGAAAAAGTGACCAAGGAGTCAAATTCATTTTCCCAGTTCAACCTCATAGTTCTCATTTCCCATAACTTATCTAGTTTGGCTCCATCCCACCTTGATTGTTTCCATTTGTTTCATGTAATTGAAAATACTCCCCTTTGCACATATGGGACCAAAGCAGTGACTTTCTACATTGTGCTTCCACTCTAACACTGAGGAAATCCTTTTATAAAAATAAGCGTTCAGCCTTGTGTAGGGGGTAGGGGGCAGACAGAAGCACACACCCTCTCTCAGGAGAGCATTGATACATTGCATGCTTTTTCTCATACTATTTGTTGCCTGTTTATTACACTTCTGCCCAGACCATAAGCTTTTCAGAATAATCATTTTCTGAGAGGAAGATTATCTTTTCTCAGACTTAGTATCAGCTCTCCTTAGTGTTCTATGCTCCATTAGATTTTCACTATTAGACTTTCACTATTCTCAGCACTTAATTTACTCCCAGAGCCTGTTGGACAGGTTGTAGTATGAGGCTGTCACTTCATCTGAAGCCTGGGACATCAAGATTAATATTAAGCATTTAAAGGCTAATGTTTTATCTTTTAAAATGTTAGGCGACTACTTCGACAATGAAATCAATTTACTAGTGACTAGTATTTTCTAAACTATTAGGAAGACTTTCTTCTTTTGCAGGATCTTAACAAGTTAAAAAATGAATTTTATGGTCAGAATCCAACAAGAACTCTATTTTGGAATTGTGCACAAGTTCGTGATAATTTAACATTAATAAATAAAACTACTTGTAAGCACAAGGCTCATTGATTGAAAATGTGAAACTTTCTTTGTAACTTTATAAAAGCAGTAAGTATTCTTAGGTAAGGAGCTATTAGTCCAACAGGTCCCTGCCTTGCGACAGAGCCACGGTATGTGTGCCTGGCTACACACACATGGTATGCTGCTGATTCTGCAGCCACCCAACCCATCTGCACATCCTGCCTTCTTGGGGAGAAAAAATCTGCTCAAGATTCAAATCTACATAGCAATTCTCTGCTGAAAAGGATGAGATCCTAGGTGACGGTCTAGATTTTTCTACTCTGCTGCTGCTCTGTTTCACTGAGCCTTGCAGGAACTTTACTGGTTTCCGGTTGGCACAATAACGAGTACACTTCAGTTGTCCTTGTAGATATTTTTCATGTCTTCGTATGAGGACTGAGGGATGAGAAAAATCTGCCTCTGAAAGCGATTCAGAATCAGCCATACAAATTTTGAAACAGGTCACAAGTTGTGTTTGGTAACCACATACAAAAATTGCCTAGACTTCCTCTGCTCCTTACCCACCCTGTATTTGTCCTTAAACAGGCATTTCAGAGACTTAAAGTAGAAATCCTTGAGAACAATACGAGCCACTCAGAAATGTAGGAAATGTGCTCAATGTAGGAAGTTATCATGGGCCTATGGAACCATGGAGACAGAAGGAAGCAAAGTGCTTGGGCATGGTACTTGTCAGACGTGCCACAAGATGGCACTCAGAGATTAATTTTTACATTCATTTTTGAGAATTAGGCAAAAAGAATAAAAATCATCTTCCTTATATCTAGAACAGAGATAAACTTGCTAATATGCTTGATAATTTTCTTATCTGTCTTTCTCATTTTTTTTTTTTTTTTTTAGTCAGTCATGGAGCTTGAATTCAGAGCCTGGGTGCTGCCCCTGAGCTCTTTTGCTCAAGGCTAGCTCTCTACCATTTGAGCCACAGCTCTACTACCAGTTTTCTGGTGGTTAACTGGAGAAAAGGGTCTCATGGACTTTTCTAATTTTGAACTGTGATTCTCAGATCTCAATCTCCTGAATATCTTGGATTACAGGTATAAGCCACCAGCATCCAGCTAATAATTTTCTCTCTCTCTAAATAATATAAATCTGGGGCTGGGAAGGTGGCTCAGTGGTAGAGCACTTGCCTTGCATGCCTGAGGCCCTGGGTTCGATTCCCCAGCACCCATAAGCAAAAAGAAAAAAAGCCGGAAGTGGCACTGTGGCTCAAGTGGTAGAGGGCTAGCCTTGAGCTGAACTGAGGGACAGTGCCCAGGCCCAGAGTTCAGGCCCCACGAGCGGACCCCCCCCAAAAAAATATAATATATATCTATATGATATAAATTATACATATATGTTATATGATATACTGTATAATTAGAATATTATACTATTATATAGTAAAATAATATATAGTATAATATATATGTGTATATATAATTTAAACAAAATTGAAGGGAAAGCATATATAGATTGATATTTTAATTTTTCTTCCTCACAGTGTCATAAGTAATTTAATACGTCCTTAAAATTTTGAAAATAATTTCTAGTACCTCTGCCTTCCTTTAGTTATCCATTCCCACTCTTGAGAATTTTGATTGTTTTGGATCTTTTGTTGTTACCAGTAATACTGTGTTGAACTTTCTGTGTATACCTCTTTGATTATATCCTGGTAATTTTTAGGGCAAAATCCCAACAACTGGACTGTGAGGAGAGGTTCTCACTGTGAGTACAAATGATATATCACCTTTAAGAGTACATGTTAAGGGGGCTGGGGATGTGGCTTACTGGTAGAATTCTTGCCTAGCATGCATGAAGCCCTGGGTTTGATTCCTCAGTACCACATAAACAGAAAAAGCTGGAAGTGGCTCTGTGGCTCAAGAGGTAGAGTGCTAGCCTTGAGCACAGAGAAGCTCAGGGACAGTGCCCAGGTCCTGAGTTCAAGCCTCAGGACTGCCCCCTCCCCCCCCAAAAAAAGAAGAGTGCATGTTAGGGATATCTCTCTTTGGTCATAAGCATTGACTAAGCTTCCATATGTATCACTGTGAGACATTATCATGGCAGGGCCTCTGAGTTTCTTCTCTACTTCCTTTCTTACATCCTTTGTTGTTGTTGGTGGTGGTGGTGGTGGTGGTACTATGGCTTTAACTCAGGGCCTTGTGTTCTTTCTCAGCTTTTCCACTCACAATTGGCACTATAACACTTGAAGCATACCTCCACTTCCAGGTTTTTGCTGATTATATAGTCAAGGGTCTCAGATTTTTCTGCCTAGGCTAGCTTTAAACCTTGACTCCCACCTATAATCCTAGCTACTCAGAAGGCTGAGATGTGAGGATCATGGTTTGAAGGGAAAAAAAGTCCCTGTGAGACTCTTATCTCCAATTAACCATTCAAAAACTGGAAGTGGCGCTGTGGCTTAAATGGTAGACCACTAGCCTTGAGCACACAGAAGCTCAGGGATACCACCCAGGGACTGGGTTCATGCCCTACAACCACTGCCACCAGCAAAAAATCCTTGGAGCTCAGCTCCTGAGTCACTAGTATTATTGACATTCTGTTATCTATTCTTTATTGTCATGTCTCCCCCAAGTTCCTTCCTGCAATGTTTTTCTGGAAACTTTTTTTTTTATCAGTCATGGGGCTTGAACTCGGCCTGGGTGCTGTCCTTTAGCTCTTCAGCTCAGGGTGAGAGCTCTATCACTTGAGCCACAGGGCCACTTCTGGCTTTTTTTCTTCTTCTTCTTTCTGGTAGTTAATTGGAGATAAGAGCTTCACAGACTCTCCTGTCCAGGCTGGCTTTGAACCATAATCCTCAGATCTCAGCCTCCTGAGTAGCTAGGATTACAGGTATAAGCCACTGGCACCTTGCTTAGAAAATACTTTTATTTGTAGATTTTTCTTCTAAAATAAAGGCTACAGATAGCTTTTTTCTTTTGTTTTTTTATTCTAGTCCTGGGACTTCAACTCAGGACCTGAGCTCTGTCCCTGAGCTTCTTTTGTTCAAGGCTAGCATTCTACCACTTGAGCCATAGCTCCATTTCCGAACTAGAGACAAAGAGTCTCACAGACTTTCCTGCCTGACTGGCTTTGAACCATGATTCTCAGATCTCAGCCTCCTGAATAGCTAGAATTACAGGCATGAGCCACTGGTGCCCAGCTATACATAGCTTTGGAAAAAAAATAGATAAGCAATTAGTGGTGTGCCATCCTAAAGTGAATGAGGCACATATTCAGGGATTTGTGAGCAGCAACAAATGTGCAGCCATAAGTTACTTATTCTTATCCATGTCACGGACAGATGAAATGACAAAATGTGTTCTGTTGAAATAAAGCCATTTTAATCCCTTGTTCTTGACTTCTTAGAAACCCAGTAGGCAAAAAGAGCTTTGGTTCAGCTTCCTATTCCATTCTTAGTTGGGATCCCAGATTTGACTGCTATGTCTAGAGTTTTCTTTCATTTGTTTTCCTTTTTTTTTCTTATGTCTTATCCTTATGAAAGGTAATTTTTTCTAAAAGAAGTATGTAATTAACTGTGATGTAGTTGAACTAAATCCTGCTTTTCTGATAATGACTTTTCTATTATAAGATGATCATTTTACAGAATGTAATCCCTTCAGGAATTCAGTGAATATCAAGTTTTCTCTGGAAGGATGAGCTAAAAGGAGGTCATAAGAGTGATCCCTGCTGACTAACTCTTGATCTGAATAACATAAAAATAATATATAGACTCTCAAATACTTTCATTTCAGAATGAACCTATACTTTTTAGGTAGCCACCGAGTTTCACATCATGTTGGAGCCCAGAGGTTTTGCCTTCTCCGTCCTGGGACAATTTTGCATCTGGTGCTGGAGCAATGCTGACAGCATCCCACTGTTCTGACATGGGCCACACTCACCTGCTGTTCACTCTCTCTGCTCACTCTCTTAGGATATACCACACTCCTTAAATGCCAGTGGGTATTTTGGGAACCTCTAGACCATGGTCCCTTCTAACCAGCTTCATCAGTGGCCATCTTTGGTTGGAGTTTTCTAGACATTGTATTCCAAATAGATCATCATTCAGGAGTTAACAGCTGACTTTCTTACAGGGAATGTATTCCTGCTTAGCCCAGGCAGGCTCTGAATCACAGTTCTGAGATCTCAGACTCCTAGGTCGCTAGAATTATAGGCATAAGCCATCAGCACCTGACTTCAGAATATTCTTTCTTTTTCCAATCAAACTTATTTTTGTTGTTGTTGTTTTGTTGTTGTTGTTGCACTGTGGGAATGCAGGGTGCAGAATATTCTTTTTTTTTAAGTATAATTTCTATTTTATTCATTTTTGTTTTTCCTAGAAGACAGCTTTTCTGAAGTCTGGAAGTATCCAGCTCCTTACACTGGGTTTGGTGGAGGTCGTGGAGCAGCACCAACAGGTCTAAATCAGGGTGAGGGTATTTGGTCTTTCTGGGCTTCACGAGATCGATTCCTGACCACCCTGCTGTAAATGGCACAACTCAGGCAGTAATGGAGCTTTACATAGCACTTGGGAAGCACATAAGCGTCAAAGACACTTGCTTCAGAAATGTCTCTGATGGCCATGCTATGTTCTGAATGACAAACTTCTTAATGGCCTTGTCCTTGGGCATGCATGGGGTGCAGTTTGTGCAACAAATAGGCTGCACATGGCCGTGGCTCTTTTTGGCTTGACCGTTGTTCCTTCTTTTTTTCGTCATCTTGGAAGCGAGGGCCAGAGAGCCAGAATATTCTTGAGTTGGTATCATTACTTACATTCTGCTTCTCAAAGCCCTTCTCAGGTTGCAACACACCAGGGCAGGGTTGAGATTCTGACTATTGAGGCCATCCAAGTATCTAAGTCCTGATGAGAATCAGAAATTTGAACTTAGTAATAAGATAAAAGGACTGAGAATAACGAGAGAGTGGAGCATGGGTACTTTTAAGGAGATATATTTGACTTTTTTTTTTGTATCTAGTTTACCGTGTCTAGGAGGTTCAGAGAGGAGGGGGTTGATGACCTCAGCTCTGCTTCTATTCACCATCTATATGTCTTTGGACTAGTCACATACTTTTTTTTTTTCTTCTATAAAACCCATTAGAGTGGACATTTGAATTAGATGTGTTGCAGGGGCCCTCTGAGCCTAGTATTCTTCAATACATACCATTACATTTCTTATGTCTTAGGTCTTAGATAAGGGCTTGCTTTGTAGCCTAGGCTGGCTTTGAACTCTGCCCTTCTGCTTAAGGTTCCTGAGTTCTAGGATAATATATGTGTGCCACCACAGACATGCAGCCAGCACTTCTTTTTTTTTTTTTTTTTGCCAGTCCTGGGGCTTGAACCTCAGGGCCTGAGCTTCTTTTGCTTACCACTTGAGCCACAGCATCACTTCCAGCTTTTTCTGTTTGTATGGTACCGAGGAATTGAACCCAAGCCTTTGTGCATGCTAGGCAAGCACTGTACCACTAAGTCACATTCCCAGCCCCCCAGCACTTCTTTATGTTGTACTTTCCCTAGAGTACTGTGCCACTCCCCTCCCCCCTGCCCCCCAACCCCCCTCATCCCCGCCCACACACACCTCCAACCCTGGGAATGGACACTGCATGGAAGGCAGAGGAAGGAAGGAAGGAAGCAGATATCTCATCATGTCCTCCTGGGCTCCTTGACTAAGGAGACCCCTGAGGTCAAAATGCCTTGCTCAGACAAGAGAGAAAAGAAAGCTTTAGCCATATTGCCAGTGCTATAAAGCATATTGCCAGTGTTGATTGTTGAATGGAAATGAAGCAAGCATGCTGAGCATTGTAGATAGAAAGGGTTGGGGCGGGGGGCAGGGGGCAGATTTTCTCATTTGAAGGATAAGAGAAATCAAGTGTATGGAGAATTGAACAGAATTGGGTACTTTATTTGCTTGTTTATTATGCAAGCTTGAATTATGGGCCTTGAATTCAGGACCTAGATGTTGTCCTTTGTTGTTGTTTTTTTTTCTTTTTTCCAGTCCTGGGGCTTGAACTCAGAACCTGGGCACTGTCCCTGAGTTTCTTTTGCTCAAATCCCCCAGCACTCTATCACTTGAGCCATGGCACCACTTCCAGATTTTTCTGTTTATGTGGTACTGAGGAATCGAACCCAGGGCTTCATGCAGGCTAGGCAAGAACTCTACCACTAAGCCACATTCCCAACCATTGTTTCTCTCTCTCTCTCTCTCTCTCTCTTAGGGCTAGCACTCTTCCACTTGAGCTACTCTTCCCCTTCTATCTTTTGTTGGTGGTGGTGGTAGTTGGCTTGAACTTAGGGCCTGGCCACTGTCCCTGATTTTTTTCACTCAAGGCTAGAACTCTCCAACTTTGAGCCACAACTCCAATTTTTCTGGTGGTTAATTGGAGATGAAGTCTTACAGACTTTTCTGTCCAGGCTGGCTTTGAATCTCAATCCTCAGATCTCAGCCTCCAGAGTAGCTAGGATTATAGGCACGAGCCACCAGCACCTAGCCACACTTCTTGAGTACCTAGGATTGTAGACATGAGCCACTGACAGCCAGCATAGAATTAGGTGCTTTTTAAAAAATTAAACCATGGGCTGGGAATGTGGCTTAGTGGTATGTATGTATGAAGCCCTGGGTTCAATTCCTTAGTACCACATAAACAGGAAAAGCCAGAAGTGGCGCTATGGCTCAAATGGTAGAGTGCTAACCTTTTTGTTTTGTTTTGTTTTTTGGTTCCGGTTGTGGGGCCTGAACTCTGGGCCGGGGCACTGTCCCTCAGCTTTTCAGCTCAAGCCTACCACTCTACCACTTGAGCCACAGTGCCACTTCCGGCTTTTTTTCTTTTTGCTCATGTGGTGCTGGGGAATCGAACCCAGGGCCTCATGCATGCAAGGCAAGCACTCTACCACTGAGCCACCTTCCCAGCCCTAGAGTGCTAACCTTGAGCAAAAGAAGCTCTGAATTGAAGTCCCAAGACTGACCAAAAAAACCCAAAACCAGTAAGTAAAATATTATTATTATTATTGTCACAAGCTGGGATCCTAGCTACTCAGGAGCCTGAGATCTGAGGATTGTGGTTTGAAGCCAGCCTGGGCAGAAGTCTTTGGGACTCTTATCTTCAATAAACTACTCAAAAAAAGCTGGAAGTGGCGCTGTGGCTCAAGTGGTAGAGCGCTAGCCTTGATCATAAAGAGGCTCTAGGACAGTGCCCTGAGTTCAAACCCAGGACTGACCCCCCCCCCAAAAAAAAAAAAAAACAAGAAAAAGAAAAAGTTAAAACTGCTGAGAACATGTGAGGCATCCAGAGAGTTTACTTCATTGTTCTATATTTTCAAATCCTATATGTAACTTACAGGGAGCCTGAGAAGTCTCTGGAGTCTGTCTGGTATCACCTTGCTTAGCCTTGGACTTTTCCTATTCACCTTTGCCTTTCCTGGCCATCGCCTAGACAGACGTGCAAAATGTAAGGACTGGGGCCTTTTAGTAACTACAGAAAAAACATCTATCCCCTGTGATCTGGTAGAAAATACATCTTCTGTCTGTCCATGTGTACTTTCAGTTCCAAAGAGAAAATGCTGGCTTTTCTTTGTGTAACATAGATTTGTATCAATGTGATAAGATTGGAGCTCTTCATAATCACCTAGATGTAGACACAGCTCCAAGTTTCTTCTAATTTTTGGATGTTTTCCTTATCCTAGAAAACGCGGCCAGCTAAACAAAAAAAAGGCTCAAGTACACTTCTCCCCTGTCTCTAGATCATCTGTAACTGTATCTAGAGTTCTGACATACATACTATAGAGCAGTCAACTGACTCAGTTCCCTTGAAGTCAAGGTGGGAATGTTTGGCCCTGGAGGTCTGGTAGGCTTGAGCTTTAGCACATATGGATTCCTTTGAGTTCTTGGATAACAATGAGCACAACTAAAGTTGGCTCGGAAAAGGGACAGAAAATGACTTGGGGTTAGTTTTTCTTTTTAAAACTTTATACAAGCATAGAGTTGGCTGCCGTCCCCCTTGAAATGATCAGCCAAGCCTGACCTTGGCCAAGGTTTTGCCTCATCTCCTCGGCATTTCAGAATAGAGTTGCGTTTCTGCCATGGAATGCTTAACCGAAAGCACATGCTGTCGTGGTGTTCTCCAAACAGCAAGTTTTTGCAAAAAGTGTGCATGGTGTTTTCTCAAAGCAATAACTGTCTCTGAACCACCAACCCAGCGCACCTTTAAACAGTAATCCTTTAGCTTATTTGTGGGCTTTTAAAAAATTGAAGCTGGACAATGGTGGCTCACGCCACCAATGGTGGCTACTGAGATCTGAGGATCAATGTTCAAAGCCATCCTGAGCAGAAAAGAGAGACTTGTTGCCAATTAATCACCAGAAAAAAACAAATGTGGCGCTACAGCTCAAAGTGGTAGAGCACTATCCTTGAGCAAAAAAGCTCAGGGACAGTACCCAGGTCCTGAGTTTAAGCCCCACAACCAACAAAAGAGAAAGGAAAAGAAAAACAAAAACAAACAAACAAACAAAAAAAAGGGGCTGGGAAGGTGGCTCAGTGGTAGAGTGCTTGCCTCACGTGCATGAGGCCCTGGGTGCGATTACTCAGCACCACATAAACAGAAAAAGCCGGATATGTCAGCACTGTGGCTCAAGTGGTAGAGCGCTAGCCTTGATTTGAAGAGTTGAAGGATAGCACCAAGGCCCAGAGTTCAAGCCCCACTACCAACAAAAAAAAACAAAACCTTTATTGAAGTGCAGAATAGTTAATGCATTGTACATGTATGCATAAGAAGATAGCTAGAGGGGCTGGGAATGTGGCTTAGTGGTAGAGTGCTTGCTTAGTATGCATGGGTTTGACTCCTCAGTACTTCATAAACAGAAAAAGCTGGGACTGGTGCTGTGGCTCAAGAGGTAGAGTGCATGAGCCACCAGCACCTGGCAGCTAGGTAAATTTTGATAAATGTATACACCTGTATAGCCACTAAGAGTTGGTGGTTCATACCTATAATCCCAGCTCAGGAGGCTGAGACAGGAGGATTGCAACACTGATGACAACTTGAGCAACTTAGTAAGGCCCTAACTTTAAAATAATAATAATTTTAAAAAAGATCCACTTGGCACTGGTGGCTCACGCCGATAATACTGGCTACTCAGGAGGCTGAGATCTGAGGATCACGGTTCAAAGCCAGCCCGGGCAGGAAGATCCATGAAACTTTTATCACTAATTAACTACCAAAAAGTAGCAGAGGTATGCTTCAAGTTGCAAAAAAGCTCAGGAACAGCACCCAGGCCCTGAGTTCTAACCTTAGGACTGGCACAAAATATATAAATAGGTTGGTAGCTTAGTAGTAAAGAACTTGTGTAACATGCTTAAGGTCTAAGGTTCCATTCCAAGTACTGAAGAAAGAAAAGGATGAGGGTTTTATATTAAATGAAATACCTATTCTTATGATGGATTTCTGGGGATTGGAAGACTGAATATTTAGCTGGGCAAATTACTCTAAAATAGTAAGTTTGGTGGCCTGAGACCAGGCAGACCCACATCTAACTGACCTGGTTACTTATTGTAAAGCTTCATAAAGTTTGATTTTAATAAGCTGATTTTTTAAAAAGAGGTTGGATGTGTACATACTTACAGAATCATTAATATATATATATAATGAAATCTCCTTCCTTGAAAGTAATCAGTGTAATTATTATTTGCATATTGTACATCTTTCAAAGAAAACTTGTATGTGGTTTGATTTTTAAATTCCAAATTTCTTCTCTGGTTATTAACCAGTACTATGTTGCATACCCTTACTAGGCTCTACTTTATAGCAGTATGCAGAACTTTTTTGGATCACACAGTCTCAGATTCCACACAGCAGTTCGCCTCTGTCTCTGTCAGCTGGCTTAAAAGTCCATGTCTTACCCAGGGAACGGTGGCTCATGCCTGTAATCATAGCTCCTTAAGAGACTAAGATCTGAGGATTGTGGATCAGAGCCAACCGAGCCAGGAAAGTCCTTGAGACCCTTACCTCCAATTAACCATCAAAAAGCCAGAAGTAGAGCTGTGGCTTAAGTGGTAGCACTAGCCTTGAGCAAAAAAGCACAGAGAGTGCCCCAGGCCTGCGCAAAAAAGAAAAAGATAAAACAGTCCATGTCTCATAGGATTGGCTACAAATTCATAATGGGTTGAAGCTAGGTTATTCATACTTATTATCAGTAGCTTCTGCAACCCAACCATCTGCTTTTTTGTTGTTGTTGAAGTGATGCTTAATTGCAATCCAAAAGCAAATTATAGGTGCATCTCTAGACAGAAACTCCCTCCTTGCCATTCAAACTTCACATTTGGAATTCCATATTTACAAACATGAACTGGGACAATTATTAACTTTTTTTTTTGTCGGTTGTGGGGCTTGAATTCTGGGTCTGGGTGCTGTCCCTCAGCTCTTCAGCTCAAGGCTAGTGCTCTACCACTTGAGCCACAGTGCCACTTCCAGCTTTTCCTGTGATTAACTGGAGGAGATAAGAGTCTCATGGACTTTCCTGCCCCGGCTGGTTTTGGACTGTGATCCTCAGATCTCAGCCTCCTGAGTAGCTAAGATTACAAGCATAAGATACTGGTGCCAGGCTGTAATCTATGTTTTTAAGCATATAAATCTCTTGCAGGACAGAGAACTTTTATTTAGTCTTATTGAATGGTATTTACACAAATTATGGGCTCAAGAGCCCAGGAAAGAAGGTTCTGACATCCCAACCCTTGACATAGGAGGGGAAACAAGCTTTTCACATGTGGCTTTCTGTGACTACTTCTAGCTCTGTGCCAGGTAGCTAGGAATCAGGTCCTTAGAACTTCCCAGAGGTAAGCTGGGTGCTGGTGGCTTACACCTATAATCCTTGCTACTCAGGAGGCTGAGATCTGAGGATCACTGTTAAAAGCCAGCCTGGGCAGGAAAGTCTGTGAAACTCTTTATCCCCAATTAACCCCCAGAAAACAAAAACAAAAACAAAAAAATAAACAACCAAAAAAACAGGAAGTGGCACTGTGGCTCAAGTGGTAGAGTGCTAGCCTTGAGGTGAAGAGCTCAGGGACAGGGCCCAGGCCCAGAGTTCAAGCCCCATGACTGACTGCCCTCCTCCCCCCAAAAGAAGAACTTCCCAAAGATACACAGTCCAGGGAAAGGATTGTGGTGTTTTAAAACCCATAGGGTTCCTTTTACCCTGGACGCCCTTTCCTGCTTTCCCCTTTGTCCTGCTGAGGTCTAATTGGTGGTTGGGCAGCCTCTCTGAGCATCCTCTTAGAACAGCTGCCATGCTTGAGCAGCATCTGCTTTCTGACAAGCTTGAAGACAAGATGAAGATAGTCTGAGTTTGGGGACTGTTCAGTATG
Organism: Dipodomys spectabilis; assembly: GCF_019054845.1. Lineage (NCBI taxonomy): Eukaryota > Metazoa > Chordata > Mammalia > Rodentia > Heteromyidae > Dipodomys > Dipodomys spectabilis. The sequence continues at coordinate 23,878,627 of NW_024870834.1, read as the reverse complement.
CTAGCAGATTGGTGGTCTGGTGGCCTGGAGTTGAATGGAAGGAGGGGTCCTTCAGGAAGAGAGGAGGGATCTCTCATCATCTCAGCCTGTGATCTGTACAGGGTCCGAATGCTGGACTGGTTCCCTCTGCCTTTGGCTCTAGTCTTTTCTGGGCAGGAAAACAGAATGAGGCAAAATGCCTGGTATGTTTTAAATAGATTCTGCTTGCTGCAGCCAATGATCCCAACAGCTTGGAAGGTGAGTGACCCTTCCAGAGAGATTTATGTTGCGCCAGTGCTTTTGCCTTCAGTGCCTTGAATGCTGGCCACCTCAAAGCCTCCTGCCCTCCTCTCTGACCTAACTCCACTAATGTTAACTGTCTGTTGCTGCTCTCTGCATGGTTTATCTTAAAGGCCTTTCTGGCTGTAGTGTTGGTTATACTTTTTATTGGTTTTTACTCTCTGCTTTTTCTTTCCCTGAAGCTAGCTGTCTTTCCTTGTGCTTTTTATCTTCTCATCTCTTGGAGTTGTCTACGCTACTAAGTACACATCTCTGTCTGTTGCTGCCAGTCTGACTCTATCATGGCTTCACAACTGCGCTCTTGGCTCACACTCCCACAGCCTTTTGGGGAACAGCTCAGACACTCCTGGGCTTGTGTGCAGTTGGGGAGGTAGGCGAGACTGCCCACTGCAGTGTTGGGACATTGGAGCCAGCAATCTGAGATCACACACAGTGCTCCAGTACTTCCAGGGTTCCCAAGATGACATGGGCAGCATGCCAAACCCTGTTCAAAAGGTTCCTTTTAGTAGATAAAGCCTTAGGACTGCAGAAGACCAGTGTGGCTTTTCCCCACCCTGCCACACAGACCACTGATAAGACCTAAGTAATTTTCAGAATATTTTAACTTTGGTCCCTGGCAAGAAGTAATGTGAAGGAAGGAAGCTAATGTTTTTTAATTTCCTAGTGGGCAGTCGGCTGTGTTGATTCTGGAAAGCAGCAGGGTGTGGGGATGTGAACAAGGTGAAGCAGTCTACCTTGAACAGGGTCAGCTATGGGCCTGCAACAGCTCCAGCCTGGACACAGACATCCATGGTGGCAGCAAACAGCGACTAAGCCAAGGAAAGGGAGTCAGAAATCACTGAGTGGTGGTGGCAAGGGGCATGAAAGTGATGGTGCCAGCCAAGATTACAGTTGGAAAAGAGGTGAGGCAGAAGAGAAAGGTCAGTAGCTAGGCTGTAATCCTAGCTACTCAGGCTGAGGTCTGAGGATCATGATTCAAAGCCAGCCTAGGCAAGAAAGTCTGTGAGACTCTTCTCTCCAATAAACCACCAGGAAAGAAAGCCAGAAGTGGCACTGTGGCCCAAGTGGTAGAGCGCTCACTCACCTTGAACTGAAGAGTGCAGGGACAGGGCCCAGGCCCATGACTGACCAAAGAGAGGGGGGGGTGTGGTCAGATAGGTGCTTGATGTGATAGAGAACAGCTGATGGGGAATAGTTACAGGGGAGAGAGGGAAGCAAGGGGAGTGGGACCTGGCTGGAGATGCAGCCAGGCTCTGCAGAGAGGAATAAGAGATAAAAGGGAATCTTGGTGGCCCTTCTTTCCCACTCATCTCCTTTATATATATATACACACACGCCTGACCTGTGTTACATTGCAGCACAAACACATCCGAAAGGGGCCATCTGTTTCTGAAAAGGAGTGGCAAGGGCTGGAAAATGTGAGACTGGATGTACTTCCGCCTTTGCTGGCCTCTGGCCTCTGCCCAGCCAGTTATTGGAGGTAGGAAAGGGAGCCTTCTATTGGAGCACCCTGGGTGGAGTCCCTGTGTACTTGACAGCCTGCAGAGTTTCTGGAGATGGGTAGCCAGCCACGGCAGACCTCTGTCAGCCAGGAGTGCAAGGCTGTTGGCTAACGTAGGTGGAGAGTGGCGTTTGTCTTAGGCAGGGCCTGGAATGGTAGAGGCAGCCTCAGTGTGACCCCAGCTCCATCACTGGGCTTCTCTCCCATACTGAGCTGCACAGAAATCCATGAGAGAAGAAAAAGAGATCTTTTTTCGTGTGTGTGTGTGTGTGTGTGTGTGTGCGCGCGCGCGCGTGCGCGCGTGCTGTTCCTGGGCTTGAACCTTGGGGCTTGTGCACTGTCCCTTAAGCTTTTGTGCTCAAGGCTAGTGCTCTGCCACTTGGAGTCACAGGGTCATTTCTGGCTTTTTGTAGTTAATTGGAGATAAAAGTCTCATGGACTTTCATACCTCAGCTGGCTTTAAACTTTGATCTTCAGAACTCAGCCTCCTGCATAGCTAGCATTACAGGCATGAGCCACTAGTGCTTAGCTAACCTTTTTTATTTTTTGGTCACTCATGGGGCTTGAACTCAGGACCTGGGTGCTATTCCTGAGTTCTTTTGCTCAAGGTTAGTCCTCTACCACTTGAGCCACAGCAACACTTCTGGTTTTTCTGAGTGTTTTTTGGAGATAAGAGTCTCATAGACTTTCCTGCCCGGACTAGCTCTGAACTGAGATCTCAGCCTCCTGCATAGCTAGGATTACAGGCGCGAGCCACTGGCGCCCGGCAACTTTTTTCTTTATCTATCTATCTATCATCTATCTATCTATCTATCTATCTATCTATCTATCCATCTATCTATCTAACTATCTATCTATCTATCTATCTATCTATCTATCTATCTATCTATCTATCTATCGTCTGTTGTGGGGCCTGACACTGTCCCTCAGCTCTTCAGCTCAAGGCTAATGCTCTACCACTTGGGCCACAGCGCCACTTCTGGTTTTTTTCTGTTTATGTGATGCTGAGGAATTGAACCCAGGGCCTCTTGCATGCAAGGCAAGCATTCTACCACTGAGCTACCTTTTCAGCCTTCATAATTTATTTTTATGAGATGAGGTAATAAATGACTTAGAATTCAAATGGTTCAAAAGAATAAACAACGACAATATCTCTGTTGCTCCAGTTCTCATGCCCTCCTGGGAGTCATCCCTGGATATACCAATTTCTAGTACTTTCTTCCAGCTTCTCCTTTTTAGGTTGCTGTAATCTGGAAGGTCTCAGATTAATTTTTTTCTGGTACTGGGCTTGAATTGAGGGTCTTGGTACTGTCCCTGTGCCTTTTTGTGCACAGGCTAATGCTCTACCACTTGAGCACAGTGCCACTTTCAGCTTTTTCTAAGTAATTCACTAGAGATAAGTGTCTCATGAATCTTCCTGCCCAGGCTGGCTTTGAGCAATGATCCTTAGATCTCAGCTTTCTGATTAGCTAGGATTCTAGGTGTGAGCCACTGGTGCCTGGCTTCAGATTCTACATCAGGTAGAACATCTTAAATTGTTTGGAAATCTGTGTATATGAGTAATGTGCTGAGACAGAAAAACAATAAAATTATATTCTAGTTTATTATCAGTAATTCTTGCTTGGATAGAGAATGGTTTAAAATATTAAAAGAAGGGCTGGGAATGTAGTTTAGTGGTAGAGTGCTTGCCTAGCATGCCTAAAGCCTGGATTCGATTTCTCAATACCACATAAGCAGAAAAAGCCAGAAATGGTGCTATGGCTCAAGTGGTAGAGGACTGGCCTTGAGCAAAAAAAAAAAAAAAAAGCTCAGGGACAGTGCCCAGGCCCTGAGTTCAAGCCTCAGGATTGACAAATAATAATAATAAAACAAGTAAATAGATTCCTAAAATGTTAACCTTAGTAAAAGTCTTCCAAGAATGTTTACACCAAAATCTGAGGTTCAGATAGATGGCTTTTCCAGGGTCACCAGCTTGGGATGACACAGCTGGGAGTACAACTCAGGTTTCCTGCCTCCATAGCCTTCCATTTTTCAGTATTAGCCTTGGTAGAGGGATGTTACTCAGAAGTGGAAGAAAAGACAAATTACTAGCCATCAGTTGAGAAATGTTCTCTAGTGGATAAATATGTGTCCATTAGAAGTGAGTAATACCAGGAAAAACCTGAAATCAAATTCCAGTTGAAGTATAGACCTCACACAGCATAAACACACACACACACACACACACACACACACACACACACACACACACACACACACACACACACACAGAGGTACTGGGAGAGAACAGCTATGACAATCAGTGGGCAAAAATCTATTGTCTGGCTCTTTTACTGGACCCCAGGCTGAGATGAGGGACCATGCAGAGGTGTGACAGCACAGTGATATCTGCGAAGGACTGAAGGACCGTGGCCCTCTGAGCTACTGTCATGGTGGGAAGCAGAGACAGGCAGAAGAGAGACATGTCAACTTAGGCTAAGAAGACAACCTGTGTGGACACAGGGCAGAGATGCAGAGAGGGGGAGGACATGGGGAGGTGTCTGACTCCCCTCAGAGCACTGCCACCACTGGCTCAGGAGCACTGTGACAGCCCATCTATTTACCATCACCTATGAGGCAAAAATGCTTCGAGATTTATACACTGATAAAATGGCAGGGTGCTTTTTAAAAATCCTTTCTGCTCTGGCATCAGCTCCAGACACTGAACAATTTGTGTCCAAGGCAGATTGATGGGCCTTTTGATGGCTTCAGAGGGTGGCTTCAGTGAGAAGGGACATGTACAACTGTAAATGCTGGCTGTAAAACCCTCAATTGCTTTGAAATGGTAAATTTCCAGGCAATGTGGATCTGGTGTTACACGCCTCCTGCATTAACAGCTTTTTCTTCCTGTTCAATTATTTTGACTGGTAAGGGAGTACAAATTACATTTCAAAATTTATAGATGGATATTCTCAGCCTGGCTGAGTGCTCCAAACTATATACCATTTCTTGGAATGGTCCCTTAATTTCCACTTCCTAATTTCACAGAAAATAGAGGGATCAGCCAGGTACCAGTGGCTCACACCTGTAATCCTAGCTACTCAGGGAGGCTGAGATCTAAGGATTGTGGCTTGACCCAACCCCAGGTGCTATCCTTGAGCAAAAGCACTCAAGGACAGCGCCCAGGTCCTGGGGTCAAGGCCCAGGACCATTGACAAAAAAGAAAAAAATGAAGGGGTCAGGGTTAGAGGTGTGGCTCAGTTGGTAGAGCGCTAGCCAATGAGTGAAAGTGAAGGTCTGAGTTTGAATTCCAATCTCAGACCTAAAAAAAATCAGAAAAGAGGCTGAGAAGTTGGCTCAGTGGTAGAGTGCTTTCCTCGCATGTACTGGGTTTGATTCCTCAGCACCACATAAGCAGAAAAAAGCTGGGAGTGGTGCTGTGGCTCAAGTGGTAGGGCACTAGCCTTGAGCTGAAGAGCTGAGGGACAGCGCCCAGGCCCAGAGTTCAGGCCCCATGACCGGACCCCCCCCCCAAAAAAAAAAAAAAGTCTCATGGACTTTCCTGCCTGGTCTGGCTTTGAATTGAGATTTTCAAATCTCAGCCTCCTTAGTAGATAGGATTACAGGTGTGAGCCACCACAGCCCAGCTTCACTAACCTTTATAATGATCATATCACACTTTTTTTTTTTTTTTGTCGGTTGTGGGGCTTGAACTCTGGGCCTGGGCGCTGTCCCTCAGCTCTTCAGCTCAAGCCGAGCCCTCTACTGCTTGAACTACAATGCCACTTCCGGTTTTCTAGTGTTTTTTATTGGAGATAAGAGTCTCACAAACTTTCCTGCCCAGGCTGGCTTTGAACCGTGATCCTAAAATCTCAGCCTCCTGAGTAGCTAGGATTATAGGCGTGAGCTACCAGTGCCCGGCTCATATCACACTTTTAAAAAATTTGGATGGTTATTCTTGACTTACCTGAACAATGAAGGATGAGTATCTAGTAAAGACATAAAAGACATCTGTTAACATCTGTGGTCCATGGCTACCCCTGCAGCCTCATTACCATCACCGTCCTATCTTCCGTACCACCATTTCCCCATGCTACCAGACACGCATTCACTTTTGTGAATGCTATTCTCAGAATTTCTTTCCAGGTGTTGCCCACTTGGCTTACCCTCTAAGGCTCAGTTCTCAAATGACTTCTGACTTGTGAAGACCTCTCTCTCTTTCTCTGCTTCCCTAGAGCCCTGTTATACCGTATTTACATGTCTTTCCTCAATGCCAATTCTAGACCCTCAGAGGTTAGGACTAGACTATTCATTTTTATATCCCATCCCTAGAAATAGCTGCCATAGTAGATGCCCAAAAAAGACAAAGACTTGACATGTCATCTCAATAGACAAACAAGCACTGTCTCTACTTAAAAGACTATCTGATACTTTATGGGATAGAATGGTGACTGTCATAGCCTGGAACCCTAGGCATTCATTCATTCATTCATTCATTCATTCATTCATTCATTCACTCACTCAAACAGGTAGCACTGTGCTGGACATTCATGATGCACTAAAGAAACCCAACCCTGGGGCTGGGAAGGTGGCTCAGTGGTAGAGCGCTTGCCTTGCATGCTCGAGGCCCTGGGTTCGATTCCTCAGCACCACATAAGCAAAAAGAAAAAAGCCGGAAGTGGCGCTGTGGCTCAAGTGGTAGAGCGCTAGCCTTGAGCTGAAGAGCTAAGGGACAGCACCCAGGCCCAGAGTTCAGGCCCCACGACCAGACCCAAAAAAAAAAAAAGAAAAAAAAAGAAACCCAACCCTGCTCACAGGGGAGAGGTCTAGCCTGGCATCTTGGTGGGCATTCTGGTCTGCTGTGAAGATTTTAGCCTCTCAGTCCCAACAGAGGCTACGGAGAAGGGGAAGAGGCAGAGAAGGTGTATGAGATGGGAGGATCAGGGTCCCCAGGACAGACTCTGCCCCTGGGACCAACTCTGCTGATCAGTTGGTTTTACTTATGCATTTCTATTTTTTAATGAATTCCTTGCTGTTAATAAAGAACATCAGACACATTATTAATTGGCTCAAAGCCTCTGCAGTCCTATTATTCCCAAATGCAACAGCTGGGTTCACTTCATGATCGGCAGTAACGTCTGTACTTCCTGCAGCTGTCCCCCAGAATTCAGGTCATCACTTTCTGAATTCTAATGGACCCCAAAAGACTTTCTTACTCCCTAATCCTGGGGGAGCAGGGTTTGGCATCTGGCCTCATCAGGGGACTATCAGCCAAAAGAACAGTTAGGGAACTCACTACCCAAGCTCATCCTGATCATAGATGAATTGTCCTTTTCCCTGGACTCTAGTCCTGCACCTGTCCCCTCAGGGGCTGCATTTAGAAGTGGGCAAGTTACAGAGGTCCTTTTCTTTCCTCCTCCTCTCCTTTTCTCTCTTCCATTAACACATATCTAGTGAACACATACTGTGTACCATAAACACTGTAAACACTGTTCTGTGTCCTGGGGAAAGTGATGAACAAAACTTAAGAATTCAGTGGCTCATGTCTGTAATCCTAACTACTCTTGAGGCTGAGATCTGAGGATCATAGTTGGAGCCTACCTGGACAGGAAAGTCCTTGAGACTCTGTGTGTGTGTGTGTGTGTGTGTGTGTGTGTGTGTGTCTGTCTGTCTGTCTGTCTGTCTGTCTGTCTTTCTGTCTGTCTGTCCTGGGGCTTGAACTCAGGGCCTGGGTGCTGTCCCTGAACTTTTTTGATCAAGTCAAGTACTGTACTACTTGAACCACAGCTCTACTTTTGGCTTTTTTTGGAGGCGGCGGGGAAGGGTAGTAATTTTTGCAGATAAGAATCTCATAGACTTTCTTGCTTGGACTGGCTTCAAACCACAATCCTCAGATCTCAGTTGCCTGAGTAGCTAGGATTATAGGCATGAACCATTGGCAATAGGCCTCCTCTAACTTATTTTTTTAATGTTTTTTATTGTGAAAATACTGTACAGAGAGGTTACAGTTACATGAGCAAGGTAATGAGTACACTTCTTATCAAGCATTGTTGCCTCCTCCTTTGTTTTTCCCCTACCATCCCTTCCTCCTTTAAATTCTTATCTCCCATGAACAACCTAAGAGCTGGAGGTGGAGCTGTGGCTCAAGTGGTAGAGTGCTAGTCTTGAGCATAAAAGTCTAGGGACAGCACCCAGGCCCTGAGTTCAAGCTTGTGGACCAGTACACAAAAACAAAAACTTAAGAATTTTTGAGAGCCAGGGATATGGCTTCTGCCCTCCTTTACCCTTATGGAGTTTACACTCCAGTTAAAAAAAAGAAAAAAGAAAAAAGAAAAAAAATTAGTCTTCTCAAACAGGAGGAACAAAAGATTGATAATAAGACTGGAAGCTCGGGGTTGGGAAGGTGGCTCAGTGGTAGAGAGCTGGCCTTGCATGCCTGAGGCCCTGGGTTCGATTCCTCAGCACCACATAAGCAAAAAGAAAAAATCCAGAAGTGGTGCTGTGGCTCAAGTGGTAGAGCGCTAGCCTTGAGCTGAAGAGCTGAGCGACAGTGCCCAGGCCCAGATTTCAGGCTCCACAACCGGACCCCCCCCCCAAGATTGGAAGCTCTTTCAAAGAGCTAGGTCCTCCCCTACAGCCATAATGCTTTATAGAAACTTAAATCTTTTCCTCAGGTGCATTAGGTGTGAGCAGTGGGCAGTGGGTATCGCATGCCCCACTGAATGTTGACATCAGCCTCATCGGAGCTGCCAGAGTTCTAGGACTGTGTATCAGCACAGTGCAAGTTACCTGCTAATGTATGTTCTGTTCACCACCACAGCCTCCTTCCCTGCTTATAGAAGACACATGGGATGGGGATGGGAAGGAGGCTTCAAACCAGGTCATCTCCGATACCTTTGCTGCTCAGCAGACGGGTAGAGGCTCCTGAACTGGCCTAGCGTCTCAAGGGTAATGGCAGAGAGAGGTTGGGGTCTTACCTACTTCTCTCTCCTACCTCACCTCCAGCTGTTCAGCAGAGGCTCTGGGAGAGGCTGTGACCTGGCATGGAGCAGAACAATCTGATTGGACCTTATGAGTGGCTGGAGACCTGCCTGGGTCTGGCCTTGGAAAGAGTGGCAGCAGTCTCTCCTGCATGTGTTCAAGGCAGGCCTTTCTGGAGTTCCCTCTAACATCCATTAGCATACCTGCAGGAAGGGCACTGCAGGGGACCAGGGTGTTTACCAGATAGTAGATCTCACATGTCTTAATCCCAGCTATACTAACAATGCTGCAAGTGAAGGGCTGTACATACAGTTGAGGAAACAATTTGCTCAAGAGAATTTGCTCAAGCTGTTCTAATAGTTGACACATCAGCATTTGAATTCAGTTATTCGGTCCTCTCTCTTTCTCTCTCTCTCTTCTGTCTCTCTCTCCTTCCTTTCTTTCCCAATTCTGGAACTCAGGGCCTAGGCACTCTCCCTGAGCTGCTTATTGTTGTTGTGGGTGCTGTCCCTCAGTAGAATTACAGATTTGAGCCACCAAGGCATCTAGCCCTGAACTTCTTTTGCTCAAGGTTAGCACTCTACCATTTAAGCCACAGAGCCACTTCTGGCTTTTTCTGTTTATGTGGTACTGAGGAATCGAACCCAAGGCTTCATGCATGCCAGGCAAGCACTGTACCACTAAGCCACATTCCCAGCCTCCTTGCTACTTTTCTAGAGCCTTTGTGGACTTTCTTTGGTGCATTTGCTTCTTTGGAGGGTTTGTCATTTGGGGGCTTGTCCAGGTGTCCTTGTGATGAGTCATCTGAATCAAGGTATTATAGTTGCAATAATGACTCTGGGTTTTCTGGAAAAGTGCTGGAGAAAGGGAGAAACATCACCTTAGGGTGATGTTGCTAGTGTGTCTGGGGAAGGACACTACCCTGTGACCTCACTGTTTTCCCTATTCCCCCCAAAAGCTTCTTCATACCTCCTGAGTTTTCAGAAGAATCAATATACTCAGCAGCAACCCCCCTGCCAACTCTACCCCTGGCAGGCAAAGCTTTCCTGAGTCCAGACTCGCCCAGCGCGGCACTGGCAATGCCCACCAAGCCTCCTGCATCCTTTCTGAACACATTAACTACTTCCATCCTCAAGACCTAGGCTGGGTGGCTGCTCATGGCCCTGCCTTCTCCTTTCCACCTCCCTTCTCTGTCTCTAGGATTTTTTTTCCAGACTTACTTTCTCTAAGAAGCCCTCACAAAGATGGCCTTGAAATATATTATTTCTCTGTGATCCCTACTTGGGTATTTCAGACCCTGTGCTGAACTAATTCCGGTCTAATGAATCATCTACAGGGCAGGTGTGGAATTTCACTATGTGTGTCCTGCTCTCTCTCTCGCCACCGCCTCATGCACTTGATAGAAAAGTGTCAAATGACTTGTAGACTGGTTTCTGCCCACTAATTAGCGGTGCGGCCTGGGGCCTCTCTTCTTTTTGATGAAATGGTGATCATGATACTCAGGGTTGTTCAGGGCACGTGAGGCTACTTGCAGGGGAGAGTCATGAAAGCCAGGAGCCCCAGGCCGGTAAAAAAAAAACTGTGGATTCGTTTTATCCTCATTCTCCTTACACCGGCGGAGAGGTGGCGTCGCTTCCCCTTCTCTCTCCTCGAATGATTCAGCTTCCAATCCCTCCTCCGGGCGGGCCGGCCAGCAGCTCGGCACCCTTAGCTACGGATGATTCCCAAGCAAACTCCGGATTCTGCTCCCCGCACAGCTGCCCCTTGCTTAGAGCTGGCTTGAGCACACCTTGAATCCCGCGCCGGAGCGCAGTTTCTGAGCGCCGCCCGGAACTGCGGCTCCGCGGCGAGGGCCAAGGCTGAGATCGTCGGTGGCCTATGCCCGCTCGCTGCGGGGTGGAGGTGGGTAGGTGGGCCACGCGGGACAGCAGCCGGGAGATCGGTTGCGGACAGTGGAAGCCGAAGCTGGCCCTGGCCGGTCGCCACTGGTCTGCGGGCGTCGGTCTCGCCGGGTCCGGGGAGGAAGGCCCCCCGCTACTTCCCAGCCTGCGCGCTCCACTGCCGGCGTGCGCCCCGGGGCGGCCCGCGGCGGCTCGGCGCGCGAATGAATGGGCGCCTGGGGGCCGCGCGCGCTCGGGGCTGAAGGGCATTAGGACCGTGAGGATCGCTCGGCTCCTGATTCTCCCTATCACTCCCCCCACCCTCCCCAACCTCTCTCCTTTTTCTGCTCTGCAGGACTGAGCAGACAGCCGCGAGCGAAAACAAACAGCTGAGGTTGCGGGCTCCCCCCCACCCCCCCAGCCCGGCCCGGAGAGCACCCTGGCCTCGACTCCCACTGGGGCCGTCCGTCCGTCTGTTCGTCCGTCCGTCCGTCCACCATGAGGAAGATCCGCGCCAATGCCATCGCCATCCTGACGGTAGCCTGGATCCTGGGCACTTTCTACTACTTATGGCAGGACAACCGAGCCCACGCAGCATCCTCGGGCGGCCGGGGCGCGCAGAGGGCCGGAGGAAGGCCGGAACCCTTCCGCGAGGACCGCACCATCCCGCTCATTGTGAGTACAGCGGGTGCGCCGGGCGGCCAGCCCGGCCCGGCCCGGCCCGGGGAGCTGCGACGCGCCTCCTGCCCCCGCTCGGCAGCCGAGGGCGCGGGGCCCGGCCGGGGGCTGCGTGCCCGCCGCGCTGGGCCGGCTTTGTATATGTTGGAGCATTCCTGCCCGTTGTTATGGCAACCCCTGCCGGCCCGCCGGGGCCAGGGTGCGTGCACCGAGGGGAGGGTGACAGCGGGTGGGGGGCTGGGAGAAAGTGCTGCAAGTTTGGTGGGCCCTGCGTGCGCGCGCGGCTGGGAACGTGGCGGCCCTCCCGGCACCGCGCCGCGGGGCTGGGGGCTGGGGGCGCCGCGCCCGCCCCGGAAGGCGGCTCGGTCCTTACGCGCCGCGAGCGGGCGGCGGGAGCGCGTAGGTGGCGGCGGTGCGCTCTAGCTCTCCAGCCGCCAGCGGGGAGAGGACTTCGGGTGGGGGCGTGGAGGGAAAGGGTCGCCCTGGGCGCTGCTCCGGGCTTAGCGCCCATTCTCGACCGGGGCCAACTTATTTCTTCTGTACTGACCGTCCTCTTCCCCCAGGGGATGTCTAGTGGGGAGAGGTCTCACCCCGCACGCGTTGCTCACCCCCAGCACGCGGGCCCACCGCTGCAGGTGAGCGGGCAGTGCTCGCGTCTGGGCTGAGCGGTTCCCTCGCAAGTGGTCAGCCCGAGCAAGCAGGGGAAACAAAGGCAGTGTGGCGTGGCCGAGGGTTGGGGGGCGGCTCGGCGGCGCCGCGGGGGCCTCCGGCTCTCGGGGGACTCGGGCGGGGGCGTGCGGCGCTTCCCCTGGCCTGCAGGGGGCGTTCCCGGCGCCGTCCTCGTCCGGGCTCCGTGTGGTCCGGCCCCGGGCACCTGTTGAGGCCGGAGATGGCTGGGATTCGCCGAGAGCGCGCTGGAACCAGACTGTTCTTCCGACGACAGGGGTGGGGGTTGGGGCGAGAGCCTGGCACAGCCCTGGACATAGACCGCTGGGCAGCCTGGCGTGACGAGGAAGAGAGAGACTGAGACTGAGAGAACACAGAGGCTGGAGTAGGGGTGGGGGAGGGTGCGACTCTGACGGGAAAGATTTGGGAGGTGGGGGAGGGGGAGCTCTACCAGGCTTGTTAAGTCGATCCGAGGCAACTTTGAACCCCAGGAGTGTGGGAGGGTCTGTAGGGACCCACTCTCTTATTGCCTTCCTGCTCTAGATCCCACCTGGGAAAACATCAAAAAAAAAACCCTCTGTGAAGGATGTTTCTGGATCGGTGGGGGAGACCAAGAGTCTGCGGATTTTATTCTGGATCCTGGCCTTGGTACATCTCTGGGGACAGGCCTGATTAAATGGAGTGTTTCCTTCTGGGCTGTGGATCTTGTGAACCTAACACACTGTTTCCAAAGCACTTGTCAGTGTTTGGGCAGGAAGACTGGGCTCTGGTGCTAAGATCCCAGCGTGCTGAGATCTAGGTGGACTGACAGATTGGTACAGAACTAGCCAAGCCAGAGGTCCCTAGACCCCAGGGAGCACTCACGACACAAGTTCCAGCAGCCTCCATTCTTCACTTCCAAAAGAGACCAGCCCTGGTCTCAGGGAAGGCAACCTGGAGCTAGCAGGGTAGAGGTAGACCGGTAGAGGCCTGTCGCCTCTCTCCGGTGGTGTTCTAATAGGAAGGAGGCTGTGATCTAGAAGGGTTGGAGAATGAAGGGGAGAGGAGAGGAGGGAAGGAGAGAGTGCTAGAAACTTGTCCAGAGCCTCTGATAACAGAACCCCTAATCCAGACAAGTCCTTGTTTTGAGGGGTGTGAATTGGAGGTCATAGGGAAGCACTCATAAACACCCTCTTGCCCCTCCTTATTCTTTTTTTTTTTTTTTTGTCGGTCATGGGGCTTGAACTCTGGGCCTGGGCGCTGTCCCTCAGCTCTTCAGCTCAAGGCGAGCGCTCTACCACTTGAGCTACAGCGCCACTTCCAGTTTTCTGGTGGTTTATTGGAGATAGAAGTTTCACAGTCCGGGCTGGCTTTGAACCGTGATCCTCAGATCTCAGCCTCCTGAGTAGCTAGGATTACAGGCGTGAGCCACCAGCGCCCAGCTCCCTCCTTATTCTTATAGGTGCAGTCTTGGTGCAGGTAGAGACAGAGAATTAGAAGCTAAGTGTCAGATGTGAAGGAGTTACAGGGAGATGAGATACCTGGGAACAGGGAAGTGAAGGTACTGGGAGAAGAAGGAAGTGGAGAGGCAAAGCCTTCTCCTGCTACTTAGGCCCACAGCCCCTTCTCTGTTCTTATATGTTAGCCTGAGTGTCTGACCAACATCAATACAGATTGCCCACCACTTTTTAACACTGCTTTGCACTGTATTTCTATCTTCCAATCATTTCACTTCCATGTAATTCTCAGCTGAATGGTAACCACACAGCCAGAGATCATGCTGGAATCCCCAAGTACCCTACATTGATGTGCACAGCAAGACTTAATAAGTACTTCTTTTATAAAGTAGTGCAATAGGATTTCTGGGAGCTGGGAATGGTCTGAGCTTTAAATCCCCTTATTATTTATTCACAGCTGCAACTTGACAGTAAGGAAGGAGGTAAGAGAACCCATGTTTCAGCATCTCTGGGAGTTGAACTCTTTGCTCAACTTAGAAGGTGTAGGTGCAACGGAGGATATGCTTGTTCCCTGAAATTGGTGTAACCATTCACTGCCCTCACCATTCCAAAGCATTTCTCTGTCAAGTTGGGCCAGGGCTCTGCATGTAGACTTGCGGATTCTTAGAGAATGAAGTGGCTAGCTCTGCTGTCAAAGGCTGAGCAAATTCAGACAAGCGTCATCATCACTCCCCAGGGAAATCAGAGAGCTGGGCTGGGAAAGGGAGGGTCTGCGTCTGCGTGACAGCGTAGCCCAGCAAGCAGCTTCACTCTGGTTGGCCTATCCAAGCCAGCCAAGTTGCTCTGGTCCTTGGAGATGCTTGTTTGGCATTGTGGGGTGTCGGCATGGCAACTGTATGGCCCGATTTCTAAGGGAGGAGTGAGTTTTATTAGTCTGTCCTGCTGTTAGCCCTTGTGTCACAAATTTTTGATGAGAACTGTTTGGTTACAAAATCGGTGAAGCTGAAAGGAAATGCTGGTTCCATGTCTGTATGGCTGCTTATGATGTGGCAGGGTTTGTCACCTCTCCATGTTGTGCTGTCTGGATAAGGTAGTGTATTTGGAGATGTCCCCTTACATTTACGTAAGTGTAGGACAGCAGCTAGCTCAGGAGGCAGAAGAATCTTTGCACCTCTTAAAGATCATTTGTAGCTGTTGGTTTGAGATTAGGGCTTTCCATGTGCCAGTTCTCTAGCAGTCATGAGGAGGGACAAGGTGTCACACAGAATTTTGCTTTACACTATTAAAAAAAAAAAAAAAGGACTGAGTTAGTTGTTGGTGGCTCACACCTATAATCCTGAAACTGAGATCTGAGGATCATGGCTTGAAGCCAGCCCCAGCAAGAAAGTCTGTGAGACTCTTTTATCTCCAGTTAAGCACCAAAGAGCTAGAAATGTAGCTGTGGCTCAAGTGATAGAACCAGCCTTGAGCAAAAGAGCTAAGGGATGGTGCCCAGGCTCTGAGTTCAGGGCTCAATATGGGCACATGTGAGAATGCGTGTGCGCACACACGTGCATTCATACACACATACACACACAACTGTCTTGAGTATTTTTAATGTGGAAGCACTCATTTGTTACAACGTTTTCAGGTTTAGCGAGAATTTCCTAAACTGGAGTTGCTTATCTTGAAATTGATTGGGTGACTATGGACAAAATACTTAACATCTCTGAACCTTGGTTAATCTGTGGGTTAAACATGGATTCAGTGATTGTCAAGGTTTGTTGATGCTTTGCTAAGCCAATGACAGTGTGATTTCTAGAAAGTTTACATGGCTTTAAGAAGTTTTGTGATGTGCTGTGACCACATGTCCCTCCACCTGTGGAGGGACATTACCCTCCCAGCCTTTTAGGGACCCCCCAGTTTCCTAGTAGAACTGGACAGTGGTGAGGCTTTTCTGGCAATGTTCAGAGAGCAGAGGATTCAGTCTGATCTGGATGAGTTTATATTTTATAATGTGTACATTTTGAAGCTGCAGAAATATGATTTGCCTACATGACAGAAAATGATTTTTTATCTAATTTGTCTAGGTGCCACACAAGAAGAAGAGAGTGGTGAGGGAAAACGACCAACACTCACCATGTGCCAAAGCATTCAGATTTTAAAATTTCGACTTCCAGCTAGGCATTGATGGCTCATGCCTGTAATCCTAGCTACTCAGGAGGCTGAAATCTGAGGATTGAGGTTAAAAGTCAGCCCTGGTAACAAAGTCCCATCAGACTCTTATCTCCAATTAACCACAGAAAGCCAGAGTGGTGCTGTGGCTCAAAGTAGTAGGGTACTAGCCTTGAGCAAAAGAGTTCAGAAAAAGTGCCTAGGCCCAGAGTTCAAGCCCCATGACTGACAAAAAAAAAAAAAAGCCTGACTTCCTGTCAATAGGTTTATTCTTGGGCCATTTAAGACCTGCCCTGGGATATGGGGACATCCCAGAGGTAGCCAAGTCTGAAAGGATGTTGATAACCCAAGTCTCCCCCCTAGAAGGTCAGAGGCCCTAGGGCTCTGTTCATTCTCCTGACAGCCCTTTATTTCTGTACTGTAACTGCAGTCCCCTACCAGCTGCTCTGAGGGCCTTGGGAGCACAGCTCCTTCTGTTGTGCCAGTGTTTGTCAGCTCAGTGAGCAGAGAAAGCCCCCAGGTCAAGAAATGCCATTTAAGGTAGTGTGGAGTGGGGGGACTGGTAAGGCTAGCCGAGCTGCCCAGGAGACTGTCTTGCTGTAATGGAGGAAGCTGCCCTGAGGCCAGAGGGGAGCCGAGAGCTGAGCAGTTCATTACAGTTACAAGATTGGAGATTGTGCCCAGCCTGCTTCTTGAAGCACCTTCCCATGAACAATGTGGCACAGACCCAGGGGGGCTGAACAAATGCAAGTTACAAGTCTGGGAAGGAGCAGGAAGCCAATTTCAGACAGGGTCAAGTGATAATTACCCTTGAACACTACATTTCCTGCACTTAATCAGAATACTTGCCTTCTGGTCACACACTGTGTCTGGCCCCCTCTGAACGTGGCTTCAGGTGGCTTCGTCCCTCTCCTCTGATTGTCTATGGTCTTTGCTTCTCTGCGCTTGTCCTCTGTAAATGCTGTCTGTGCTGATTGTGTTTATGATGGCTACATTCATTTGAGACTTCGACCCTGTGCAAGTATTTCACAAGTTTTAGTTCTTTGAATCCCATCAACAACTGAATGAGATAATGCTGTCATTAAGTCCATGTAATATAGGAGTAAACTGAGGCTATCCATGGTCTGATGACTAGTGAGTACATTTGATATGAGGTGTTTGTGACTCTGAAGCCTGTGCTCATGTCCCAGAATCATCTTCAGGATGAGACCCAAGTCTTCTATACCGCTGGACCTCCATCTCTATAGTTTCACATCTATTGGTTCAACAACTGCTGATTAAAAATATTGAGGAGGGCTGGGAAGGTGGCTCAGTGATAGAGTGCTTGCCTTGTATACATGAGGTCCTGAGTTCGATTCCTCAGCACCACATAAGCAGAAAAAAAATATTAAGGAAAAGCCGGGTGCCAGTGGCTCACGCCTATAATCCTAGCTACTCAGGAGGCTGAGATCTGAGGTTCAAAGCCAGCCCGGGCAGGAAAGTCTGTGAGACTCTTTTATCTCCAATTAACTATGAGAAAACCGGAAGTAGCACTGTGGCTCAGGTGGTAGACCACTTGCCTTGAGCTGAAGAACTTGGGGACAGCACCCAGGCCCAGAGTTCAATACCCACGGCTGGAAAAAAAAAAAATGAGGAAAAAGCTGGGCACTGGTGGCTCACTTCTGTAATCCTAACTACTCAGGAGACTGAGATCTGAGGATCATGGTTTGAAGCCAGCCCAGGCAGAAAAGTCCTGTAAGACTCATCTCCAATTAACCACTAAAAAAAACAGAAATGGTGTTGTGGCTCAAGTGGTAGAATGCAAGCCTTGAGCACAAAGAAGCTCAGGGACAGAGTCCAGGCCCTGAGTTTGAGCCCTGGAATGCATGAAAAAAAACATTGAGGGAAAAAAACAATGCATCTGTTCTGATCAGCTACAGACTTTTTTTTTTGGTCAGTTGTGGGGCTTGAAACTGGGCCTGGGCGCTGTCCCTCAGCTCATCAGCTCAAGGTGAGCACTCTACCACTTGAGCCACAGTGCCACTTCCCGTTTTCTTGTGGTTATTTGGAGGTAAGAGTCTCATGGACTTTCCTGCCAGAGCTGGCTTTGAACCACAATCCTCGGATCTCAGCCTCCTGAGTAGCTAGGATTATAGGCATGCGCCACCAGCACCCGGCTTTTTTTTTTTTTTTTTAATGTGTGTATTGGTTGAACTGAGGACTTAGGGTCTGGATGCTGTCCCTGAGCTTTTTTGCTCAAGGCTAGCACTTTACCAGTAGAGCCACAGCTCCACTTCTAGCTTTTTGGTGGTTAGTTGGAGATAAGAGACTCATGGACGGCTGGGAAGGTGGCTTAGTGGAAGAGGGCTTGCCTTGTATGCCTGAGGTCCTGGGTTTGATTCCTCAGCTCCACATAAGTAGAAAAAGCCAGAAGTGGCACTATGGCCCAAGTAGTAGAGTATTAGCCTTTATCTGAAGAGCTGAGGGATGGTGCCCAGGCCCAGATAGGGCCCATGACCGACCAAAAAAAAAAAAAAAGAGTTTCATGGACTTTCCTGCCCAGGTTGGTTTCAAACCTGGATCCTCAGATCTCAGTTTCCTAAGTAGCAAATATTATAGGTGAGAGCCATCAGCGTCTGTCTATAGAACTTTTTATTTTGGGGGGGAGGTTCATTATTTGCTAATGGTAGAATAACAGCTTACATAGCATTTGCAATTTATTTGATACTATAAGTTGTATATTTAGATACTTTGTCATTTTATATAAGGGATGTCAGTGCATTTTGGTAGCCTGATGGCAGTTCCTGGAATCAATCCCACTGGATCCTGAGAAGTGACTATATTAGGATTTCTCTTTGCCAGGAGCCCTCTGGTACTTTGCTTCAAATTCACTCTGTAAACATTTGTTGTGGGAAAGAATGCCAAACCTCATACCAAACAAAACCTAGCAGCATGGAAGCTTAACTGAACTTCACTCTTAACCCCCCCACCATCAGTGCTTAGTTAGCATTGAGTCACTAGAAAAGACAAGAGACTTCTTTAACCTTTTGCTGTTGTTTGTTTGTTTGAGATAGGGTCTCCCTATGTCATTCAGACTGGCCTTGCCCTCCCTGTAATCCTGCCTCAAGTGCTGGGTTTATAGGCAAGTGCTACCCCATGGCACAAGAGACTGACTTGAATTATTCTCTGAGGTTCTAAAGACTAGAACCAGGCCAGTAGGTAGAAGTTACAGGGAGAGGGATTGCTGCCGCAGAAGGAAAGCTTCTTTGCAGAATCAACCATCCTACCTTGGAGTGGTCCAGAGTCCCACCAGGGAGGCAGTCACCCCGCAAGCTGTCAGCAGATAAGTGCTTCCCACAGCAGCAGGAAGGGGAGAAAAAAGACTTACTATCCCGAAATAGGTTCTAATTATTGCACGGCAGGAGATCTGGCACCCTGGGATGCAGAGCTGGCCAAGCACTGGGCTGGGAGTGGGTTGTGTGAAAGAAGCCCCCAAGTGCTCGCTCCTCCTGCTGCTGCCTTGGAATTGTTCTGAGAGGAAGGTCAGAGACTGGCCCCGCACAGCAGGGAGCACTGCTCATCAGCACTTTTTCTTTGGAGCCTGGTGGTGCCTGTTAGGAAGTTCCACCTTTCCATATTCTACTTCTAATTCCAGGATTCAGTCCAGTGGGGTTGGCAGTGCCCTGGGGCCTGTTTATGGAGCCTGCTGTGCCTCAGGGTTTCAGATGCCCTTATGAAAACTACCTGACCAGAGATGGGATGGCCATCCTGAGCACATTTGTAACAGGAATGGCAGGCTGGTTAGAGCAAAAAGGACAAATGGAAGACCCTTGCTTCTTCAACTGAGTAGACAAGTCTGGCCCAGGAACAGCCTGTCCACTTCTCTAGATCTGTCCGGAAAAGCTTTACATGAAGACAGCAGCCCTCCTTTTTTGCTATTTCATAAAATGTGGTCTGGCTCTGTCAAGGTCAAGACATTTGTAATCCTAGCTACTTAGGAAACTGAACTCTGACAATTGAGGTTCAAAGCCAGCTCAGAACAGGAAAATCCTTGACACTCCTATCTCCAATAAACCACCAAAAAGCCAGAAGTAGAGGTATGGTTCAAGTGGCAGAGTGCTAGCCTTGAGTGAAAAAGCTAAAGATAAGGGATGGTGCCCTGGCCCTGAGTTCAAGCACAAAAAAGAGAATGACATTAACTCAGAACTCAGAGGTGGTAACATTTTCTAACATATTCGTGGTTGTGAAACCTGCCACCCTATGAGGGGGCGAGTGACTGCCAGGTGACCACTGTTGGGCTCAGTCCTACTCCTGGGGGCTATATAATTGAGTCACTTCTACTCTCTGGTCCTTAGTTTCCTCATGTGTCAGACAAGGACTAAACCGCAGGATCTTTGAGGTCCCTCCCAGCACCAACATGTTGCTAGGGCTCAAAGTCCAACAAGGCTTTGACTCAAGGAGAATAAGGCCAGAGGGCTAAGTATACAGAGTCAGACCACTTATGTTCAGAAGCCTTTCTTGTGCTGGAAACCTTTACACTCCCCTGAGGAGTTGCCTGGTTCTAACTCTCTTTCCCAGAGGCCGACACAGCCACTTTCTGCTGCACTAGCTGCAGAAGGTATCTGTGAGCACGTCTAGGAATGCACAGAGATGTACATGCAGCTGTGTTCCAGACCTTCAGGTGGCTTCAGATGTCTCAACAATCCAAAGCCAGTGGGAAGCTACAAAGACCCCTGCTTTGAGCATTGACAGTGGAAGGCAGGCATGGAATTGCCCTTAGGCCACAGCTTGGAAATGAATGTTGTTTAGAAAAACCACAAGCTAGCCAGGTGCTGGTGGTTGACAGAATCAAAGCAATTAATGGGCTAGAAAGAGGTTCTCTATGCCCGGTGCTGATGACTCATGCCTGTAATCCTAGCTACTCAGGAGGCTGAGATCTGAGGATTGCAGTTCAAAGCCAGCCTAGCAGGAAAGCCCATGAGACTCTTATCCAATTAATCACCAGAAAATGGGAAGCGGTGCTGTTGCTCAAAGTGGTGGTAGAGCACTAGCCTTGAGCAAAAGAGCTCAGGGGCACTGCCCAGGCCCTGAGTTGAAGCCCCACAACCACTACCACCAACAAAACCCCCACAATCAGGGACATGGTAGTACACACCTATGATCCCAGATACTCAGGTGACTGAGATGGGGGAGGATCATAGCTTGAGGCCAGCCCAGGCCTCTAAAACGTTAGGGAAACGCCATCTCAATGAACAAACGTGGCATGGTGGTATACACTATGATCTCAGCTACCTAGGAGTAGGAGGGAGGAGGATCTCAGTTTGAGGCCTGTCTAGACAGAAATATAAGACCTAATAACTGAAGTAAAATGCATTAGGGGTTATAGCTCAAGTGATAGAACACCTAAATAGCAAGTACAAGGCCCTAAGTTTAACCCCCAGTACCACTCAAAAAAAAAAGAAAACTCAAAATCAGTTAAAGTAGTTAATGAGGTTGGTCACCTCCTGACAGCCTTCGGCCTTTCCTTAGTTATAAATGCAGATCAGACAAAGCAAGGTAAGGAAATTGCTAGGTGCCACACAGAGAAATGACAG